>NC_138342.1:144794053-145994053 GCF_046562875.1 Panthera onca | reverse complement strand
AAAGAAAGTATGGGAAGAGCATGTAAGATTTAACTCATATTCTTGATCCTACTCATGTTAATGTTCTTATATCTCTTACTGGATAGTATATCACCATTATAACTTGGTAATTCTATTTTTTCCCATTTTTTATTCTCATTCGTTCTCCCTCTCTTCTCTCCTCCCCCACTTTCCCTCACTATTGCTCTCTCTCTCATATTTATGGATGATCAGTATGGAAGTTATTTTGGGATTTGATTTGTGGTGAAAACCTAATTTACTTATTCATTTTAGTTTTTATTATTGCCAAGTACCTAATCAAAGACCCAGCATCATTTAATGGCTACACTTTCCTTCTGCCACTGATTTATAAAGCTACTTTTATATATTAATATAAATACCTATATATATTAAATTCTTATATATGCTAGAGAATGAATCTATAGTATACATGCATCAAGCTCTCTCTTCTGCTCCATTACTCTGTCTGCCAGCACCTCATTGTATTAATAATTATGGATTTAGAATATATTTAAATTTCTGATAGAGTTCTTTCCTCATTTCCTTTTTACTCTTCTTTTTACAGTGTTTGCCTTAGTTACGTGCTCTCTTTTTCCTTACCAGACACATTTTTGGGTAATTTTTGTTCTTTTTTCTTTCTTTTTAAATTCTTTTGGAATTTTTATCAATATTACATTTTTTAAAATTTTATTTTTAATTTTTTAAAATTTGCATCCAAGTTAGTTAGCATATAGTGCAACAGTGATTTCAGGAGTAGATTCCTTAGTGCCCCTTGCCCATTTAGCCCATCCCCCCTCCCACAATCCCTCCAGTAACCCTCAGTTTGTTCTCCATATTTATGAGTCTCTTCTGTTTTGTCCCCCTCCCTGTTTTTATATTATTTTTGTTTTCCTTCCCTTATGTTCATCTGTTTTGTCTCTTAAAGTCCTCATTTGAGTGAAGTCATATGATTTTTGTCTTTCTCTGAGTAATTTCACTTAGCACAATACCCTCTAGTTCCATCCACGTAGTTGCAAATGGCAAGATTTCATTCTTTTTGATTGCCGAGTAATACTCTATTGTGTATGTATGTATGTGTGTGTGTGTATATATATATATATATACACACACACCACATCTTCTTTTCCATTCATCCATCGATGGACATTTGGGCTCTTTCCATACTTTGGCTATTGTTGATAGTGCTGCTGTAAACATGGGGGTGCATGTGTCCCTTCGAAGCAGCACACCTGTATCCCTTGGATAAATGCCTAGTAGTGCAATTGCTGGGTCGTAGGGTAGTTCTATTTTTAGTTTTTTTGAGGAACCTCCATACTGTGTTCCAGAGTGGCTGCACCAGCTTGCATTCCCATTTATCAATATTACCTTAAACCTACAAATTAACTTATCCCGGGGCATCTACATTTACTCATTTTCTACATTTACTCATTTTCTTCTTTTATATCTCTTACACGATTTTGATCATTTTAAGCTCAAACTTGTTACATTTCTTGTAAAGGTGATTTCTTGATAGTACATAATTCTAAATTTCTGTTTTACAGGGTTTTATTTTTTTTCTAACAATATTGCTGATATTTGGAGAAATCATTGGTTTTTGCTATAGAATGAGTTTACCTGTTCCGTCAATTCTCATTTAGTTTTCTGGGTTTTTAGTATGCAGCTGTGTCATTTGCAGGTAGTCATGATATATACATCATAACAATTATTCCTACATTTTATTATTTTTTTTAATGTCTGTTTTTGAGAGAGAGAGGGACAAAGCACATGCATGTGCATGATTGGGGGAGGGGCAGAGAGAGAGGGAGACACAGAATTCAAAGCAGGCTCCAGGCTCTGAGCTGTCAGTACAGAGCCCAATGCCAGTCTCAAACTCACGAACCTCAAGATCATGACCTGAGCCAAAGTTGGATGCTTAACTGACTGAGCCATCCACGTGCCCCTTTACAGTTTATTGTATGCCATGCACATTATAAGCACTGCACATGTTTTGCTTTGCTTAATCTTTACAACTTTCTGAAGCAGATGTAGAAAGGATAAAACAATTAGATGAGGTCATAATTCCAGTAAGTATGGAACAGGGATTTGAACCTGGGTCCGCCCAGTGTTGAAGTCATTATTCTTATGCACTACACCTTAATTTCCCCTGCTTTCTTTAAATTGTACCTTATATTATTATTTACTTTAATTAAATTGGCCAGATCTTCTAGGACAACATTAAATAACAATGTGGATAATATTTTATTCCTGTTTTTAATGGAAATAGTTTAATCATTTCTCTGTTATGTGTGGAAAAATAATAAGGAATATAATTGTATCTCTAGGTTGTACAGTTTTTATCAGAAATGTGTTTTAAAAGTCCACCAGTCAGGAAATCTTATCTTATTCCCCCTTTTTTTCCCTGACTATAGACATAGCCTGGACAAGGCTTGAGTGTGAAACAGTAACTGTGGTAATGTATTCCATCTTCCTCAAGAGTATCTAGTAATTATCTCCTGGACCATTGACAAAATTTACCTGGCTTTAGATTGCAGTGCTTTTTAAATGTTTTATGTCTGGTGTTCCTTAATTCCCTCTTTTCTTTCCTTTATTATAGATATAGAATTAATAGGGCAAGAGTATGAAATAATTACCATGCTAACTTATTGGCAGCCAAATTTGTCAGAAGTAGAAATAACTCATCTTCATAGTCAGAGCCAATGATTTCTTCTATTACCCAAATCTCTTTCAAGCTTACCCTCATCTGGAAAATAGTACGAGCCTACTTTTGGTGACATACATATATAGCAATTGGGAACAATCTGCTTTTCTTCTCTTGGGTTTGTATCTTCAACACAAGAAACAGGGATGTTTCATCCTGTGCTGATTTGCACAGTAGGGCGGAGATTATATCAAGATGAATTGGTATGAAACTCCCTGTGTGTTCTTTTTTCAGTCAGCTTTCCTCATGATGCACCTACTGCTATCATCCTTGTGTTCAGCTACGATACCACAGTTGCAATTGACCTTAAGAGTTTTTAGTTTAGTCTTTAATAGTCTATTCTAGCAGTCTACATAGCACCCGAAGGTGATTGGCATAGTAATATATCCATTAAATATGATAAGCTTATGCTTAGTGCAAATCAGCCTTATTTTTAAAATGTGATCCACTATGCAAAATTACATGGGGGCATCAGAGTATTTTATAATAGCAGTCTGCATGGCTTTGATTATGTGATTTCCCTTTAGTCTTAGAGATGAGTCAGCTACTCCATATCCACTGCTGTCAGTATGCATGCATAGGCCTATCTTGGCAGCAGGCTTATATAGCCACCTGCCACTGTACCAACTATGTATAACCTTGTGTTTTTCCCCCAAGGTAAAGTGAATGTCTGTGTCTTAACTCATGTTGTGATTGGCATGTGGGATATACGAGTAGTACATTTATCAATGGGAAATGTTTCTTTTTCTCCCAGTCATGTAGGGACTGCTCATTTTAGTGATTCAGAATATTATACTTCCAACAGCTCAAGTTAGTATATCTCAGAGAAAACATAGCATGAGCTTTGTAATTACATTTCTTTCCTGAAATCTGCTTTTGGTGGGCTGAAAACGGCCCACAAACACCTTTAAAATGTGGTCTTGGGGCATCTGGGTGGCTCAGTCAGTTAAGTGTCTGTTGATTTCAGCTCAGGTCATGATCGCATGTTTCGAGAGCTGAAGCCCTGCATCGGTCTCTGCACAGGCAGCACAGGGCCTGCTTGGGATTCTCTCTTTCCCTCTCCCTCTCTGCCTCTTTGCCACTCATGCTGTCTCTGTCTCAAAACAAGTAAATTTGAAAAAATTTTAATGTGGTCTTAAGTACATCTTGTATAATGTTTTTCAAAAGCCCAGTTTCTCTTTATAGCATTATTTCTTAAATGTCCTGCTCATTCATCAAGGTCATAACCACTGTCCAAGAGTCAATATAAATATTTGCTTGATCACTCAGCATCAGTGTATAAAATCTACCTATTGGGTTGACTGTTTCATTTATTTCTTTGCCTTCTTATTCTCATTGGTGCTCAATACTTCATTGACGTCTCTGGATTACAGTCCTACAGTTGTAAATGGAGCTGTTTTACCTTATTTTTTATCTAAATTATCATAGCAGGGTCCTCAATCTGCATATTTCTTAGCATCAATTCAGGCATCGTACCTGTGGAAGTCTGTTCTTTGATTAGGTAAGAGACTATAGTTTGCATATCATGTGTTCCTCCTGCTTTGCATTTCACTCTTTGTTGTGTATTTCATTTCTATCATTGTCCCATTCTTTGGACCTGCCATATAGACCTATATGTCTTCTGGTGAACACACTTGCCATCTCTGCCTACCTCAGAATGTTGTTATCCTTAGTCTTGCCACACAATCTCATCCATTTAAATAGACACATCATGAGATCAATGTGGAATCATGCTCCCTGTTGGAAGTGTCCCAGACACTGAAACAGTGTTTCAGAGTGGTCTGCAGGATATGATTCAAAGAGAATCAGGATGCCTCTTAGGTTGAGAGCCCCTATTTCAAAGCTGCTCCTCTGATGACCTTCCTAGCATTAAGCTAACTTTCCCTAAGCAGAAGGAGCAGAAGTTTCACAGGTGGTAGTGGTAATGGTGGTAGAAGAGGCAGAGGGAGGGGAGCAGGGAGCATCTCTGGAAGCATGTTAGGTTTTATATGTTAACAAGTACATTTTACAAATTATGCCCAACAGTGATTCAGCTTTGAGCTCTACATTCTCATATAATGCTTTTATTACTAGGCAGCTGTATAATAGCATAGTTCTGTTTCCACAGATAACCAACTGGAGCCAGGTTTCTCTACTTCCAGAAGGCTGATTAGACCTCATAAACCCATCCAACACACTTTCAGTAGCACTCATATAATTAAAATACAGTCCCAGAAAACCCAAAGAGTCCTTGTTCTTTTAAGGCATGTAAACCAGTACAAATACCCAGTTTTTTCTCTGTATTTTGTTTTTTAATGGTAGATCTGTCTTAGTTCTAAAGTGTACACAAATGACAGCTTTTATGATTCTATTAATGATAGACAATACTAGTTTCTAGTATTGCACAAATTTGTATTTCCTCAGGTTCTTTCAGAAGTATTTTTATGGTGGCAGCATTAAACTGTGGTAGTGAGTCTGACTTTTGAGGTCCAATAGGCAAGCAACCCATTTTCATTTGGGGGAATTATTTTATTGTTTGCTGTTTCAGTAAGACTGTCAAACAAGGTATTCTGGCTTCTTCTAGCTGAAGGATAGGCACGTCATCGAATGTAGATCAATTGAATTATCTCCCAGAGCTTGAAGCTTGAGCAGAATATCGCAGGATTTGAAGTTTACTTAATCCAATAAGAGAACCTGATGAAACAATGAATTCATTTCTGCTACCTAGATCCATGCAGCTACTCTGGTTCCTGTTCTTTTTAGAGGGCTTCCCTTTGCTTTTATAATCTTACTTACCATTCTTTTCTCTTTTCTCCTTTCCCCTACCCACCTCCTCCTTTCCTCCAGAATTAGTTTCTGTTGCTTTCAACCAAAGAACCATGATTCACCTTGTAAAATGCTAGCATGGTATCTGGCGAATAGTAACACAAATAAATGCATTGGGAAATCTGTGGCTCATGACATTTCAGAATTATGTATGGAGGAATGTTCAAATATTGGTTTACTGAATGCATCATTGTGTAGTGAGAAAAAAAAATGAGTCTGGGAATCCAAATACTTGATTTTTAGTCTCAACTCTGCCAATGAATTTGCCTTCTCGGGGAGCTGACTTCTGTTTGTGGGCCTTTATTTCCTTATCTCCTAAATAAAAGGCATGATCTCTAATATTGTTCTATCTAAATTGCTTAGAAAAAGTCTTCATAATATAAGTACTTAATTTCAGTTTAATCTCTAGAAAATGAGTTAAAGTTATTTTACCCAGTAATTATTTTAAAATAAGTTCTAATTTAACATAATCTAGATGCAGTATGGGGACTTCATATATCTGTATTTATTTATTGACTGTTACTCTTAATGTTTGTTTTATTTATTTTGAGAGAGAGTGCAAGCAGGGATGGGCAGAGAAGGAGAGAGAGAGAGAGAGAGAGAGAGAGAGAGAGAATCCCAAGCAGGCTCCATGTGGTCTGCGCACAGATCAGCAGAGAGTCCAGTGCAGGGCTCGAACTCACCAAACGTGAGATCATGACCTGAGCCAAAATTAAGAGTCAAATGCTTAACTGACTGAGCCACCCAGGCCTCCCTATTGAGTGTTACTCTAACTCAGGAGTGGTTAATATGTTATTCACAGTTAGAATTAGCATTATTAACTTCCTGAAATGTTAATTTAGTTTGATTGCATATATGTTGATGCATTTTTCTAAAGTAAGACCAAATGTCTTTCATCGGATTATCAAAGTATCTTTGATCTAACAAATGGTAAAAATCACTGCCTTAATTATTCTGATTCTTCAGTATGTAAGACCCATTTTTAAAAATTTTGTCTTTGACACATTTCATTGTAAAAATTATAATAAAACATAGTACTTTAATATGAAGAATAATTTTCATGTGTGGTAATAGGGTTTTTTTCCCCCAAATAATACAGTATTGCCTTTTTCAGTCAACCATATAGACTCATATTGCGAGTGAAACATAAAAAAGATAGAGTTTTTTAAGAGTAGCAGTGCATTTAATAATTAAAATTAAATGAAAAGTAGAATTAGGGAAAGTCTGTCTTGGTGAGAGACTATTTTTGAGTGTGAGGAATTCCTTTTTCATTGTGTTTAGCTCTTGTGTATTTCATTTCTGTTTATGTCTTTGCTCTTTTCTTTGGACCTGCCATACAGTTCTATATAGCTACTTTAAGGGTGGAGACATACTTCCTCCTGGTGGCCACATTGGAATGTTCTTATTCTTAGACATTCCTATAAATAGAGTATAGCAGTACTAGCTCAGAAAAATTATTCAGATAAAAATATATTTTTAGTTCTTCAAAGGTAATATTTTGAGAACTTAAATGTAAATTTGATAAAATTTGACCATGTATTTTCAAGCTATATAGAATTATGTATGAAATTGCTCTATAGTCAAAATATGTATGTAGTCAGGCCTTTTAATATTTTCCTAACATATGTTAAATCCTTAAATCATTCAGCATATAGAGATGAAATAGTATTTGTATTTATATGTGTTTCAAGAACAGGTAAACAGTTTCATGTGTTTATAAACCTGGCCTCACTATTTGGTAAAATTTTGCATTTTGTCATTTGGTGGCACTGCTGATTAATTTTTTAGCAAAATTAAACAGATACAATTAGCAGATATAATAGAAGCAATTTTACAGTGATAGTTAAAAACATTTTTTGGAGATATAAGCAATGTAGAAAAGTCTTGAATTTATGAACTTAGTGAGAAAATGGCTAGGAAAAATAGCTCCTAAAGCAGTTTATTTTTTTAACTTCACAATGAAACTTTCAGCTCATTGTTCTATTTCTGTTGCAGTATTTTTTTAAGTTTGGATTTTGAAAAACTGTTTAGAATGAAATATATATACTACATGTAACTGGGTGACCAATTTTAACAAAATTGTTTGGATTTTTTTTTTAGGTTTTAATTTTTTATCTTATGTAAAACTTTGTTTTGTTTTCTTTTTAATTTTAGTGTTGTTTATCATATTGGATCAACTTTCTGAATTAACTCAGTCTAGTGTTTTCTCTTTTAACAATTTAAAAATATGTTATTTTTTTAAAATCTCGGGATCTGGTTCACATTGAAAGCCTTAACATCCAGGTTATAAAAAAATATATTCATGATGTTTACTTACATAGAAGGTCCAGCTCCTGTTGTACTGATCAGTTAGTGGTGTGTGTTACCTGGGCTTATAATGACATCTCACTAGTTACTAGAATTACCTTTACATTTTTGTTAACTGATATAGTTTTGTTACTAAGTAATTGGATGAGTTAGTAGGGCAGTCTTTTTGTCTGTATTCTTTGGTTTAGATTTCATAATGTCTGAGTTTCTTTGTGTGTTTTTTATTTCAAGATCTTATGATCTGTTTAGTTTAGTTGACCCAGGGGAGAGATTAGTATATATTTGGTTATGAAAAATAAGCATTTACTGAAGGCTGGTGAAGATCATTATTATAAAGGTGCCAATAAGTTTGTCTTACACATTGAATCAGGTATCTTAGGTAATAGACTGTATACCAGTCATTAACCATATATATGGCAGCCAAACAAATTTTAAATTTTTTTTTTCAACGTTTTTTATTTATTTTTGGGACAGAGAGAGACAGAGCATGAACGGGGGAGGGGCAGAGAGAGAGGGAGACACAGAATCGGAAACAGGCTCCAGGCTCCGAGCCATCAGCCCAGAGCCTGACGCGGGTCTCGAACTCACGGACCGCAAGATCGTGACCTGGCTGAAGTTGGACGCTTAACCGACTGCGCCACCCAGGCGCCCCCAAATTTTAATATAATACAAAACACATTTTTAATAGTAATATGTGTCATTCTCTTCATTAAAAATATATTCTCTTGGTTAAAAGATGTGCTTATGCAGGTACAAAAATGAACAGTGTGAAGAGAATTTAGTAGAGATTTTCCATGTTTTAGCATAATCCCTACTATACTGAATTTGATTATTTTTGGTCTCATACCAGTTTAACTCATAGCACTTTATCAGTAAACACTTTTGTCTCTGTTACTTTAGATTTCTCTTAAGGTTGAGATTAATACAGAAATATCTCTATTTCATATAAAAAATTTAAGAATATATTTAAGAATATTCACAATTTAAGAATAGAAAGTCAAGATAAAGGGGTTTCAATTCCCTTATGTGACTTTTGCCATTCTTAACTAAAGATAAATCTGCTAAGTATTCCCTAGAGGTTGTAAAATTTTTCTTTGGCCATATGTCTACAGTTTTAGAGAGTTATGCCAGTACCCTGTTTAAATTGTATATGAATCATGTGTGTATGTGCATAAGCATTAAAAAAGTATAAAAAATGAAATACAGTAAGTTGGAGCTATAGGGTATGGGTGACTTTTTAATTTTATTATGAGTTTCCTTAAGGTCTAAGCATCTGCATAGTAATTTTGGAAATAACTTTGCAATAATCTTTAAAAGCATAAATGAAAATTATGTCATAGGCTGAGAAAGGCAGTTGGTTTTATTCTTTAGCAAAATTAGTTAAATACATGTTATTTCTCCTGTTTATTTATACAATTAAATTCTCTTTCGATCATTCTTTAAAAATCTTAGGCTTTTTTGAATTTATGATGGCAACTATTTGTCTTTCAGATTTCTGCTTTTTTTAAAGCATTTTTAAAAGTTTACTTATTTTTGAGAGTGAGAGAGAATGAGAGAGAATGAATATGAGTGGGGACAAGGCAGAGAGAGAAGGAATCCCAAGCAGGCTTTGCACCATCAGTGCAGAGCCTGATGTGGGGCTCGAGCTCACAAACCATGAGATCATGATCTGAGCTGAAACCAGGAGTCAGAGGCTTAACCAACTGAGCCACACAGGCACCCCTCAGGTTTTGCTTCTTACCAACTTCTGTGTCATAAAACTTTATGCAGTGTTGGAGCACTTGGGTAGCTCAGTTGGTTAAGCATCTGACTCTTGATTTCTACTCAGGTAATGATCTCACCAGTGTAAGATAGAGCCCCACGATGGGCTCTGTGCTCAGCGCAGAGCCTGCTTATGACTCTCTCTCTCTCTCTGTCCCTCCCCTGATTGTGCACACATGTGCATGCACACTCTCTCACGTGTGCTCTCTCTGTCTCTCAAAACCAGTAAATTAAAAAAAAAAAAAACCTTATGCAATGCAAAAATTTTAAACTCTGATTATGCATAGATGGGCAGTTATTGTTTTTATTCTGCATTCTGGAGATTAAAAACTAGCTCTGGGCAAAGCCAGTTTCTTCATTTTGTTAGGGTCTAAAATCATAGTTTCAGTGTTTAAGCCAAATAACGTTACTTAGTAGAAACTAATGTTTGCTGAACTATAGTTACTACCATTTATTAGGCACACAACTGTGCACTTTACATAAATTATCACATTTAATCCCTGCAGTAAGGAGACAATGAGTACACACCATTCCCATTTTAGTGAGAAAAAGTTTGAAGTTGAGAGAGGATTAGAAACAATGAGAAATCACAGGTCCCTAGTCAGTGAGATTTGGGGATTTGAGTGTAGAACTGTCCTACCTGAACTGTATTTTATGACCTTCTTAAACAATGAATAGCTGTTCAAACTGGCTACTCTACGAAGGTCACTCTCACCTTCTCCCCTCCCAGGAGTTAGTTAGTTCCTTCTCTGGTTTTATTTTGTTTGTTTTTCTCCCAGACCATTTAGCACACATCTCTCTTATTTTATTTCTCTGTAACATACTGATAGATTTATGTGTTTCCCTTTCTTTTATAGTTTATAATCCTTTGAGAGAAATGATCAATTTTGTTTTGTTTTTGTCTTTTGTTTGAAAATTATTGCGGCTAGTTCTGGTCTACAACATACTGGGTTTTTTTCCCAACTTTCTGAGGTATAGTTGTGTGACATTGTGTTAAGTATGCAATATACAATGTGATGATTTGACATAGGTATATACTATGAAATGATTACTACAATAAGGTTAGTTAACAAATCACTTCACATAGTTACCATGTGTCTTTCAGTTTGGATAGCCGTTATCTGGCACTGTGCTTGGCACTTAATACATCTTTTTTAAAATTATTTTTTTGTTTTGTTTATTTTGAGAGAGAGAGTGTGCACATGCACATGCACGTGAGGGAGGGGCAGAGAGAGAGTGGGGGAGAGAATCCCAAGTAGGCTCCATGTTGTCAGTGCAGAGTCCCACAGTGCAGGGCTCAATCCACTGAACTGTGAGATCATGACCTGAGCTAAAATCAAGAGTCGGATGCTTAACGGACTGGGCCACCAAGGCACCCTGACACTTAATACATTTTTGAATATGTTGATTAAATTTTATAAAATATTATATATTTGTTTTCTCACAAAAATCACATCAAGTTTATTTATTAAAATAGCAGAAATCATTTCTTTAAGTGAATTTAAACATTCACAAGATTATACAGTGGATAAATATGATATGTGATTAGAGAAGTAATTACTGATTTAAATAAATATGATAGAATTTGTACATCCAGATTAATGTGTTTCCTTCAAAATAATCATCTAGAGAAATAATATACTTCTCTAAAAATGCTGCTAGTGTTTCAGAACCAATTGGAACTTGTTTCTATTTCCTCAGAATTTGTTACCTTTTTTGAATATACCATATGGAAGGAAGACCATGGTAAAGTTTCAAAATATTTCTATGTCATCTTTCAAGATGACACCCAGATAATACCCAGCTGTGTTAGCTTTAGATTTTTAAAATTATTTATAACATCTTAAATATCAGTATACTTTTCAACGGTGCTGAACTATGGATTAGAGCAATGTTTCTGCCCTTTTTTAATAAAGACTTAGGTTTTTTAGAGTAGTTTTAGGTTCACAGGAAAATTGATAGGAAGATACATATTTCCAGTGTATCCCCTGTCCCCTCACATGTATAGCCTCTCCCATTAATTAACATCCTCCTCCAGAGTTGTACATTGTTACAATTGATAAACCTGCATTTATGTATCATCACCCAAGGTCTGTGGTTTATATTACAGTTCCCTCTTGGTAGTGTACATTCTGTGGGTTTGGACAAATGTATAATGACATATAACCATCATTACAGTATCATACAGAGTATTTTCACTGCCCTAAAAGTTCTCTGTGCTCTGCCTATTCATTCCTCCTACCACTCCCCTGCGAACCTCTGGTGACCATGCATCTTTGTATTGTCTCCATGGTCTTGCCTTTTCCAGAATGTCATATGGTTGGAATCATACAGTATGTAGCCTTTCAGATTGACTTCTTTCATTTAATAATATGCATTTAAGTTTCCTCTGTGACTTTGCATGGCTTGATAGCTCATTTCTTTTTAGCACTAAATAATAATCCATTATGTACCAGTTTTTTGCTTTTTAAAAAAAAATCTACTTACTAAAGGACATCTTGGTTGCTTTCAAGTTTTGGCAATTATGAATAAAACTGCTGTAAACATCTGTATACAGGTTTTTGTGTGGACATCTGTCTTAAACCCCTTTAGGTAAATACCAAGGATTGTGATTATTGGGTCACATGGTAAGAGTATGTTTAGTTTTGTTGGAAATTGCCAAAGTGTTTTCCAAACCATTGTACCATTTTGAATTCCCATCAGAAATGAATGAGAACTGTTGATCCACCTCCTCAGCAGCATTTTGTGTGGTCAGTGGTTTGGATTTTAACCAATGTTGTAGATGTGTAGTGGTATCACATTATTGTTTTAATTTGCAATTCCCAGGGGTGCCTGGGTGGTTCAGTCGGTTGAGCATCTGACTTCGGCTCAGGTCATTATCTCATGGTTCGTGAGTTTGGGCCCCACGTCAGGCTCTATGCTGACAGCTCATGGCCTGGAGCCTGCTTCCGATTCTGTGTCTCCCTCTGTCTCTGCTCCTCCCCTGCTCACACTCTGTCTCTCAAAAATAAATTAAAAGATTTAAAAAAATTTTGATTTGCAAATCCCAAATGACCTAGGATGTGGAGCATTTTTTTCATTTGCCTGTTTGCCATCTGTATATGTTCTTTGGTGAGGTGTCTGTTCAGATCTTTAGTACATTTTTTTAATTGGGTGGGTTTTTTTTTTTTTATTGTTGAGTTTTAAGAGCTCTTTGTATATTTTAATTAACAGTGATTTAAGTCTTCATGTCTTTTGCACATGCTTTATCTAAGTCTGTGGTTTATCTTATTCTCTTGACAGTGTCTTTCATGGAGCAAAAGGTTTAAATTTTAGTGAAGTGTCCAGCTTATCAATTCTGTCTTTCCCGGCTTTGCCTTTGGTGTTGTATCTAAAAAGTCTTGTCAAACCCCAAATCATATGGATTTTCTCCTATGTTACCTTCCAGGAGTTTTATAACTTTGCATTTTATGTTTGGGTCTGTAATGAGTGAATTTTTGTGAAGGGTGTATCGTCGATGTTTGTTTAGATCCTTTTTCTGGGGGCAGGGGTAACATCTGGGTTGTCCAGATGTTGTAGTATCATTTGTCCTTTCTCCTGGCAACTCCTGTCCATTGAGTTGCCTTTGCTCCTTTGTTAAAGTTCATTTGGCTCTATTCGTTTGGGTCTGAGTTATGTTCTATTCCATTGATTTGTTTGTCTATTCTTTCACCAGTATTACACTGTCTTAATTACTGTGGTTTTATAGTAAGACTTGAAGAAATTACGTATTATCATTCCTTGAACTTTGTTCTTCAGTATTGTGATGGCTGTTTCCATCTTCTTTTGAATAACATAGGTATTATGTTAAATGAGAGTTCAGAAGACTAGATAATATAATTGAATTGCTACCTTATATTTCCAAGTGCTCAGTAAGTGTTGCATTTGAAACGTATACTCACCAGAAATATTTGTTTACTGGTTTGAAGGAGAACAAAGTAGAGAACAGGCTTGCTGCCATGTTACCATGAGCATACCTGTAAATGCCATTTCCTTATATTGATGAATGGTTCAATGGTTCAACATGTCTTATTTCATATTGTTTAAAGTCTAAACAGCAAGATAAAAAAAGACACATGTTTGAATATAACTTGTGATATTTTTAATGACATTAAATCTTATTACCTGTACCTTCATTTCTTCCATTCCCCCATTCTTTCATTCTGTTGACATTTTTATAATGAGGGCTCTTATGTTGGGTGATTGATGTTCAAACTTTTAGAGATTACGCAAGCATTTCTTTTTCAAGTTTAAGATTAATAAGTAAAATATTTTTTCTTCCCATCAGATGTTGTAATGAATTAAAATTAAAGTGGAGGGACTGATGTCATAATCTTTTAGAAATCAGGTTTTTAAAAAAAATTTATTAAACATTGTTAATGCAATGGAAAGGAGTTATTTAGTACTACATGAGACTTGATTATGTTTACATCTCAGGCCAGAGATGTTTCTGTCTTTTCTGATCTTTCCTCAGACCTAGCACATTGTCTTACACAATAAAAATTGAGAAATGAAAAAACTGTAACTTTGGATAGAGTAGATAAACAGTGATTTGATAAATACCATTTTATTCTTCATACAAATATAAAGTTGCAAATATATTTAAATTTTTTATTATAGTTGGTGGCTAAAGGAGTAAAGAGTTCTGATATGTCTCCGCCACTGGGACACCCTGAAGCAGGTGGCTCTCCATCAAAGCAACAGATGAAATCTGTTATTTCTGTGACTTCAGCTTTGAAAGAAGTGGGCATGGTAAGTTCCCTAAAATTTAGAACTCCTCAAAGCAAAAAGTTATTAGAAGGATTAAATTTAATGAAACTACATTAATTCCTAGTGTTTCATTAAATTTTTTCTAAAAAGAATTACTTGTTAAGATTTTTGCGTATAGTTTACTCTGAGTATTGGAGCCTCATTGCTGATAGGTTTATATCTAGGACCACTTAATACATAAAAATAGATTTAAGTGATTGTCTCTCATTTTTACTTTAAGAGAATATTGAACAAATAAATTATATATAAAAATGTACAGAAAATAGTGCAACAAACATTTGTGATGGAACAAACATTAACAAACAAACACTCTCACAATTAACAGTTTCATTTTTTTTAAGAAAGGTTCATTTTTTTTAAAAATAATGTCTCTTTGGTACTTAAATTAACTCTAAGAATAAAATCCAAGGCATGTTTACATTTATTTGGAAATTTTTAGCATAACAAATGTTGGAAGATTCATTATAATTACACTTACTCCATCAATTATTTCTTTTCCTTTCTACTTATAAATCTCTGTCATGCCAAATGGATAATGAAACAAAGAAATATGGGCAAATAAAAAGCTTAAACTTGGAAGTATGTGTCAGGTATTCATCTAAAATGTGAAAACTCTGTTCTGGAGTAAAGGAAATAGGCTCATGGTATGGGATTTCAGCCCAGAATTCAACACAGAGAAGGGAGAAGTCTACTGAATCATGTAACACATTAACCTGATTCTCTCCTATCTCATTAATTAATGTCTCTGCCTTTTAATTTCTGGCTGAATTTCATTAAGTTTTTGCAGACAACACTAATGTTACTGATACACCATTTTTTTTTATAGCCTTTGTGTTTATCTTGAAAATAAGACTGAGTAGGAAAATACAAGTTTCTTGGTAACTCTCAAGAACTTCGTGTAAGAAATTACTGTTAAGTAGGTTTAGTCTCTTGCTTTCTGATAACGACTTTGCGTGTGCTGCGTTGTTCACTTCAACTTTAGATACCACTGTGTGGTTTCCTTCCTGGTACCCAGTCTCACATCTCAAGTAGCTGTTCATCTCTCTGGTTATAGCAACTGCTAATTCCTGACTACTTTATGGGGTAAAATGCTCTTTGTCTCATTTACATGTATTACTTTAAAACTGACCACTATACTCTTTTGTATTTTCCTCAAATCTTTCAAAATTTGAGGTAATCTATGTAATGAAATGGTTTTTCTTTATGTGTTGTCTTGGTAAATATTGCTACTTAAAACTTTGAAAACTGCTGTTTCTTACTCCGCATTTTTCAGATTATTTTTGCTCTCGTAGCATTCATAACTACTAATTTCGTCTTTGCGAGTGTTTAAAAATTCGAGTTGGTCTAGATCACTATGATTATACTAATCAAAGACAGAATTTATATTACTGTTAGTATAAAGGACTCAGAACTCATTACTGTTACTCTCTTTGTTTACTGAGAAAAACCAATTCTCAATTATGTTTAGTAGTATGGCTGAGCAGGAATATATGTACATGAAACATGAAGACAATTTCAAAATAATACAGCCTATCCTGAGTTACTCTATCCACTAAACTCCCTAGCTCCAATTAAGAGAGTACATCAGTTAATTTTCTTTTTATTTCTACCATTGACATAAAATTACCAAAAATCAGATGCCAAAAAGGAAGAGGATTTAGTTAGATATGTGATCAGTAATCTAAAAATAAGACAAATAATTGAGAATTGTCCCTTCTGCTATTAAGTATAATGAAGGAATCTGTGTTAACATTTTACAGGAATAAACAATTCACAAGGAACAATTTAATAAAAAACAAAAAGTAACAAAAATATGAAAGTTTTTAAGGTAGGCATTTTAAATAACATTATTTCTTACTCTGTAACTGTCTGTGTTTATAGGACAGTAGTTTAACTGATATCCAGGAAACCTCAGAAGACATGCAGAAGACTAACAATGCTATTTCAGTAGGTACAATTTTCAAACTTTCTCAGTCATTTTACTTAATTGTATACATATTAAAGTATAACATTTTAACTGTTTCAGAGTAAGCGAGAAATACTCCGTAGATTAAATCAAAATCTTAAAGCTCAAGAAGATGAAAAAGGAAAGCAATGTCACTCTGATACATGTGAAGTAGTCGTTAGTGAAGATGCCAAAGAGCACGAAAAGGAAAAATCGGTTTCATCTGATCGCAAGAAATGGGAGGCGGGAGGGCAACTTGTGATTCCCCTGGATGAGTTAACATTGGACACATCCTTCTCTGCAACTGAAAGTATGTATAAAATCTTAATAATCTGTTTTGGTTTTGCACACATGTAAACTTGAATACTCTGAAAGAACAAACACTTGGATTGAGAGAGGCTGGAAAATTTCTTTGTATGTGAAAAATGGAGAAAACTATTCAACCTTACAAATAGCAAGGATTTGGGGGCACTAGGGTGGCTTAGTTGGTTGAGCGTTTCACTTCAGCTCAGGTCATGATCTCATGGCTTCTGGGTTTGAGCCCCACATCAGGCTCTGTGCTGACAGCTCAGCACAGGTTTATCAATTAATAAACCTGCATTTATGGAGCTGTAAAGGAGAAGAAAGATGTAAAGTGTTATTACTTGGGATATAGAATCACGGTAACCTAAGAGACCTGAAAATTATGCTAATTAGAAGGGCAAAATTTTTAAATCTAATTGATTTTGTTGCACTTAGAATAAAAATCTGAAGCCCTTTTCATAATTTACAAGGCTCTCCTGTGGTTCCCTCTGTATCCTCACTCTGTCCATTTTTTTCTACCTATACTCACTTCTTTTCACTTCTTAAAACACGCCAAACTCTTTTTCACAATCCTCTTCCCCTTGTCTCTCTTCTAAGTTCTTTGCGTGGCTGCCTCTTTCTTTTTCTTTTTCTTTTTCTTTTTTTTTCTGTCCCTGTTGTTCAACTTTCACCCCATTTCTGAAGTCCTCTTTATAGCAGAGCTCTTCAAAGCATTACCTTTTTACAACTCCAGTTCCTTTCTTTCCATTCTCCCTGAACTTTCCCTCTCTACTGCATGCATCAAAACCCTTCTAAGTGTTTCCAAAGATGCTCATGTCGGTAGTTAGCTATCCTTATTTTATGTACCTGTAGCATTTGATGTACTGGATTATTGTCCACTCTCTCTATCCCATTTTTCTTGAAACCCTTTGTTCAATTTTCAGCACTCTATTAAAAGTAGACCTCTTCTAAGATTATTTTCTAAATCATAGAATATTATTATTTTTAAGGAACTAATTACATGCTGTAATTATTTTCTTCATTTGTTTAATATATTTTACCTATGTTCCTTTTTGTAATATAAACTTTTAAAATACGTTTGCCTGACTTGTATTGCATATTTTATGTTTCCTATCATGTAGCACAGACTTTATGAATGAAGAGTAGTCATTAATTACATATATATGATGTTAAACGCAACTGATGTTGTGAGATCTCTCAGGTGATGAGGCTGTAAATAATTTAGAGCACTTCTGAGGCAATAAACTATCACCAGTATGACAGGTTGGGATAGAGGCAAAGGTAGAGGAATGCAAGCAAGTCTTATACAAGATAAAAGAAATCTCTGCCATGTTTTCTTAAAAAGTAGGAAAAAAGGTCATATGCAGACCATACAACAATTGGGTAATCTTGAATGATCAGATAGCCCTATCTCAGAAAAATATATGAGGACATATGAGATACCTTATTACCTTATTAAAAGCACTTTTATATGGAAAATAGCATGAGATTGAGAATACTGTAACATAAATAATACTTTGTCTCATGAGTTCAAAAATCATGTTTAACTTGAGTAGGCAAAGTATTTCATGTGGTAAGTTTTTACATAGTATAAACAGTGTATAAAATTATTCTTCACCTCAACATATACTCCATTTCCATCCCTGTTACCAGGTAACCACAGATACAGTTTATTGTTTATCCCTCTGAGCTCCTTCATATGTGCATGTGTGTGGGTGAGTGGTGTGTGTGTGTGTGTGTGTGTGTGTGTGTGTGTGTGTGTAGACACATACATACATACATACTATATCTTCTTTGCCTGTTCATCAGTCGATGGACATTTGGGCTCTTTCCATAATTTGGCTCTTGTTGATAGTGCTGCTATAAACATTGGGGGGCATGTGCCCCTTCAAATCAGCATTTTTGTTTCCTTTGGATAAAGTAGTAGTGCTATTGCTGGGTTGTAGGGCAGTTCTATTTGTAATTTTTTGAGGAAATTCCATATTGTTTTCCAGAGTGACTATACCAGTTTGCATTGCCATCAGCAGTGATAGAGAATCTTAAGCAGGCTCCATGTGGAACCCGCTGTAGGGCTCAATCTCACAACCATGAGATCATGACCTGAGCCAGAAGGAATCGGATGCTTAACTGACTGAGCCACCCAGGCACCCCTATTTTTTGATGCAATTTGAAGTTCATTGCAGATATTGGTACACTTTGTCCCAAGTACTTCATAACATACATATCATTAAGCAGAGTTCAATATTTTTTTAGAAGTTTGTTTCTTTTTAATGTCAAATTTACATACAGTGAAATGCAAATATTTTAAATGAACATTTGCTGAGTTTTAACACAAGCCTATATCTATGTAACCCAAACCTCTAGAACATCACCATCTTCCCAAACAAAAAGTTTCATACCTCTTCCTGGTCAGTTTCTGCTTCTAGCAGAAGTCCCAGAGGAGAATTTTTCTGAATTTTTTCTTAGATTAATTTTCTTTATTCTAAAAAAATATATATATATTAATTAATTAATTTATTTATTTATTTATTTATTTATAAAGAGACAGAGTGTTAGCAGGGGAGGGGCAGAGACAGAGGGAGACACAGAATCTGAAGCAGGCTCCAGGCTCTGAGCTGTCAGCACAGAGCCTGATGCAGCGCTTGAACCCATAAAATGTGAGTTCATGACCTGAACCAAAATCAGACACTCAACCAACTGAGCCACTCAGGGGCCCCTAACTTTCTCTATTCTAGAGTTTCATTTAAACACTGTAACGGTTTGTATTCTTTTGTGTTTAGCTTGTTAAATTCAGCATAATGCTTTTTGAGATTAATCTGCATTGTGATTATCAATAGTTCAGTTTTTAGAAAATTCTTTTTTTTAAATTTACTTTGTTATTAATAAAGTCACTTTTACTTTTTTTTACTCAATATTAGCTGGTATATCTTTATCCAGTCCCCCCTTCCCCTTTTAGTCTTTTTGTGTCTATATATCTAAAGTAGGTTTCTTGCAGCCAGCATGTTGTTAGGTTTGCTTTTTAAATCCATTCTTAAAATCTTTAACTCGGTTGTTTAGACCATTTATACTCAATGTGGATGTTAAGATGGTTGGA
Source organism: Panthera onca (assembly GCF_046562875.1). Lineage (NCBI taxonomy): Eukaryota > Metazoa > Chordata > Mammalia > Carnivora > Felidae > Panthera > Panthera onca. The sequence goes on along the minus strand of NC_138342.1, from coordinate 145,974,352 downwards.
TCTAAAAATGACATTTTGCCATTTGTTTTTTGTTTGTCTTATCCATTCTTTGTTTCCTTTGCCCTTTTGTTTTTCTTTTGGATTGAGTATTTTTATGATTTCATTTTATCTCTGTTATTGTTCAGTTTACTGTTATTTTAGTGTTTGCTTTAGACATTATAGCACACATCTTTAAGTTACAGTCTATCTTCCAGAGATTGATTACATTTCTCATATAGCGTAAGAACCTTCCAGCAGTATACTTAGATTTGTTTCCTCCTAGTCTTTATGCTGTGTTTTTGTTTGTTTGTTTACCTTATGTGATAAACCCACAATACATTATGGTCATTTATCCTTGAAGGAATTTTAAATAATAATAGAAACAGTCTTTTGTATCTACCCATGTAGTTACTGTTTCCAACAGTCTTCATAATATTTGTATAAATGAGATTTCCATGTGTTACCATTTTTCTTCTGCCTGAAGGACTTTACTTTCTTGTTGTGTAGTCCTGCTGGTGATGATGAGTTCTTTCAGCTCTTGTATGTCTGTAAAAGCGTTTATTTTGCCTTTCTTTTGCAAAGATTTTTTTGGGGGGATAGAATTCTACCTTGATATTTTTTTCTTTTAGTACTTCATGATATTGCTCCAATGTCTTCCAGTTTGCATTTCTTGTGATGAGAATCTTCTATCATCCTTGTTATTCCTCTGTATGTAATATGTCTTTTTTCTCCTTGATGTTTTTAGCTTTTTTCCCTAAGCCTTGGTTTTAGTAAATTTGATAATTATGTGCCTTGATGTCATTTTCTTCATGTTTCTTTTGCTTGGGTTTTGTTGAGCTTCTTGGATTTGTGAGTGGTTTTCATCAAATTTGGATAATTTTGGCCATTATTTTTTCTAGCGTTTTTTTGTCTTTTCTAGAAGTTCATATGGAGCTTGTTAATGTTTTCTTTTTCTCTAGTTTTCATCATTTGTCTCTGTAGCTTAATGAACATACAGAATTTATTTATGAAAATTGTAAACATCCTCTCTACTAATTAGGTCATCTATAATTTTTAGGTTGATATTAATTGGTTGAAATTTTTTCTTTATTGAAGGTTGAATTCTTTTGCTTCTGTGCATGGCTTGGTCATTTTTCGTTTGGTAGCTAAAGCATGAATTTTACCTAGATGGGTGGCTGTATATTTTTATATTCCTATAAATATTCTTGGCTTTTGTTCTGGGATACAGTTCAGTTATGTATAAATAGCTTGACCATTTTAGGTTGTGGTTTTAGTATTTATTAGGTAGAACTAGAGCAATATCTATGGCTAATCTATCTCCTTTTACTAAGTCTGAAACCTTTGTGAATAATCTACCTGATGACTTGTGAATTAAGAAGACATTTTTTTCTGGCTGGTGAGAAGAGGGACTATTTTTGACCCTGTTTGAACTGCAAGTATTATTCCCTATACTCCATTTGGATGATCTTTTCCCTAGACTACAGTAATTTACCATGTGTGTGCTAATTCCAGGGAGCTCAAGTTCTGAGTTCTCTTTGTGTAGCTTTCTATTCCTTAGTACTCTATCCTTCCAACATGAGCCACTTTTGCCTCCTAGACTTACAATTCTGTTACCTCAGCTCAGACCATCAACTCCACCTGGTTTTCCCTTCCTGCATCAAAGGGAACAAAGTTCATATTGTTTCATATGGACATTTAGTTTGTCCAATTTTGTTTATTACTTTCTCCATATTGTTTTGGCACCTCTGTCAAATAGCACATGGCTGTAAGTAATGGGCCTATTTATGGGTTTTCTACTTTATAACTATCCTTTTAAAAGTTAGTCCCCTACTGGGAATCATTTTTGCTTTCTAAAACTGATTATTACCTGCTAATTTGTAGATTCTTTCAAGGAACTAGTACATACAAATTTGTATCAACATTTTGTATTTGGTTACCATTAAAATTTAAATGACTTATATATACTGTAATATGTGAGATTGCATCTTGTCTATTAATGCTTTGAGCATTCTTACAAAAGGCTTCTAAGACTCAAACATCAATAGCTAATTTCCCATTTTTTTGCTCTGCTAAATTTTATTTAAAAAATTTTTAATGTTTATTTATTTTTGAGAGAGAGAGAGACAGAGCACAAGCAGGGGAGGAGCAGAGAGAGAGGGAGACAGAATCTGAAGCAGGCTCTAGGCTCTGAGCTGTCAGCACAGAGCTTGAAGGGGGGTTCAAACCTATGAACCATCAGATCATGACCTGAGCGGAAGTTGGATGCTTAACCAACTGAGCCACCCAGGTGCCCCTGTTTTTATTTTCCTTCAAACTATAGAGTTTAATTTGTAACTATTTTATTTACTTACTTTTTATTGAAACATAGTTGACATGAAATAGATTACTTTCAGGTGTGCAGCATGGTGATTCAACATTTATATAAATTACGAAGTAACCACCAAGATCTATCTAGCTTACCATCTGTCACCATACAAAGTTGTTACATATAATTGACTATGTTTTCTTTGCTATACATTGTATCCCCTTGTTTTATTTATTTTATAACCAAAAGTTTGTACCTTTCAATCCCCTTCCCCTATTTTCCCTATCTTCCCTACTCCCTCCACTCTAGCAACCAGCAGATTATTCTCTGTATCCATGAGCCTGTTTCTGTTTTGCTTTATTCATTTGTTTAGTTTTTTGGATTCCACATATAAATGAAGTCATACAGTATTTGTTTTTCTTTCTCTGACTTACTTCATTTAGCATAATACCCTCTGTGTGCATCCATGTTGTTGGAAATGGCAAGATTTCATTCTTTTTTTGTGGCTGAGTAATTTCCTTTGTGTGTGTGTGTGTGTGTGTGTGTGTGTGTGTGTGTGTATGTATGTGTGTATATATATATATAGTTGATCCTGAACAATTCAGGTGTTAGCGCCCTGACCACCCCTGTGTGGTCTGAAATCTGCATATTACTTTTGATTCCCCAGACATTTAACTGCTAATAGCCTACTGTTGACTGGAAGCCTTACCAATAGCATAAGTAGTTGATTAACACATATTTTGTGTTTATATGTTTTAGGTAATGAACTCTTATAGTAAAGTAAGCTAGAGAAAAGAAAATGTTATTTGAAAAATCATAAAGAATGGAAAATATACCTACAGTACTGTACTGCATTTATTGAAAAAAAAATCAACACATAAGTGGACCCAAGGCTGTTCAAACCTGTGTTGTTCAAGGGTCAAATGTATACCACATCCTCTTTACCCATTCATCTATTGGTGGACACTTAGATTTCCTCCATATCTTGGCTATTGTAAATAATGTTCCAGTGAACATAAGGATGCATAATATTAATTTTGGGCTTTTTTGTTCTTAGTAGCTCCTTTAGGTGTAGGATTAGATTGTTTATGTGAGATTTTTCTTGTTTCTTGAGATGGGCTTGCATCACTATAAACTTCCTTCTTAGAATTGTCTTTGCTGTGTCCCATAGATTTTGGAGCATTGTATTTTTATTTTCTTTTGTCTCAAGGTATTTTTTGATTTCCTCTTTGATTTATTCTTTGACCCATTGGTTTTGTTAGCCTTCACGTATTTGTGTTTTACAGTTTTCTTCAGTTTTAGTTTCATACTCTTTTGTTGTATTTGTAAAAGATGCTTGATATCTCAGTTTTCTTAAATTAATTGAGATTTGTTTTGTGACTTAATATGTAATCTGTCATGGCGAATGTCCCACGTACACTTGAAAAGAATGTCTGTTCTGCTATTTTGGGGTGTAATGTTTTGTATATACCTATTAAATCCATCATGATCTATTCATCGATGTGAATGGAATATTAAAGTCCTCTACTATTATTGTATTACCATCAGTTTCTCTCTTTATGTTTGTTAATATTTGCTTTATGTATTTAGGTGCCCCTATGTTGGATGCATTGATATTTATAGATGTTCTGTCCTCTTGTTTGATGTATGTATTCATTGTGTAGTGCCCTTTATTGTCTCTTGTTACAGTCTTTCTTTTAAAATCTATTTTTTCTGGGACACCTGGGTGGCTCAGTTGGTTGAGTGTCTGACTTCAGCTCAGGTCATGTTCTTGCAGTCTTTGAGTATGGGCCCCACATGGGGCTCTGTGCTGACAGCTCAGAGCCTGGAGCCTGCTTCCGATTCTGTGTCTCCCTCGCTCTCTGCCCCTCCCCCACTCATGCTCTATCTCTCTCTGTCTCAAAAATAAATAAACTTAAATATATTTTTCCTGCTGTAAGTATTGCTACCTCAACTTTCTTTATGTTTCCATTTGCATAGAATAGCTTATTCTAACCCTTCACTTTTAGTCTGTGTGTCTTTAGATCTGAAGTGAGTCTCTTGTAGGCAGCATATATATGGCCTTTTTTTTTAAATCTATTCCATGACCCTATGTCTTTTGATTGAAGCATTTAGTTTATTTACATAAACCTTCACTTATACATGTAAATAAAGGTATTTGGTATGTGGTTACCATAGGTTCACATATAACATCCTGTGAATCTAGTGGTCTGTTTTAAGTTGAAGGCCATTTAAGTTCAAGCACTTTCTTTTTATTTAAAAAAATTTTTTTTTAATGTTTATTTATTTTTGAGAGAGACTGAGACAGAATGAGAGTGGGGGAGGGGCAGAGAAAGAGGGAGACACAGAATCCAAAGCAGGCTCCAGGCTCCGAGCTCCAAGCTGTCAGCACAGAGCCCAATGCGAGGCTCGAACTCATGAGCTGTGAGGTCATGACCTGAGCCGAAGTCAGGTGCCCAACCGACTGAGCCACCCAGGCGCCCCTAAGTTCAAGCACTTTCTAAAAGCACTACATTTTTACCATCCCCCAAACATTTTATGTTTTTGATATCATGTTTTACATCTTACTATTTTGTGTATCTCTTGACTAATTATTGCAGGCCTAGATGATTTTAATATTTTTATCTTTTAACCATCATGTTAGATGTGAGGGCAGTTGATCCACAGCTTTGGTTTTATGCTTACTTTTACCAGTAAGATTTTTTCGTTCTTAATTTTCTAATTTTTGGTTTTGATCTTTTCTTTTTTTGTTTAATGAAATCCTTTCAACATTTCTTGGAGGGCCAGTTTGGTATTGATGAACTCCTTTAGTTTTTGCTTGTCTGGGAAACTTGGTTATGCCTGGCCCTCAGTGTGGCTTGTTGTGATATCTGGCTGCAACTGTTGTAGGTGTTTTAGTTTTTGGGACTAGCCCTCCCACCCCAGTCCCGGTTAACTTTGGAGGGGCTGTGGTGCCTGCTGAGGGTGCCCTCCAGGAGTGGGTGGAACAACTCTGAGTGATAACTTTGCCAGATAGAGTATTCTTGTTTATAAGTTGTTGTTTTTTTTCCTTTCATTACTTGGAATATATCATGCCACACCCTTCTGGCCTGTCAAGGTTCTGCTGAAAAATTAGCTGATAGGTTTTGGGGGTTCCTTGTAAGTAACTAGTTGTTTTTCTCTTGCCGCTTTTAAGACTCTTCTTTCTTTTTCTTTTGTTTTATTTTTCTTTTTCTTCTTTCTTTTTCTTTTGTTTTAGTTATTTATTTTGAAGACAGAGTGAGTGCAAGTGGGGGAGGGGCAGAGAGAGAACCCCAAGCAGTCCAGAGGCTGATGCAGGGCTCAATCCCGTGAACTGTGAGGTCATGACCTGAGCCGAAATCAAGAGTCAGACACTCAACTGGCTAAGCCACCCAGGCACCCCAAGACTCTCTATCTTTAACTGCTGATACTTTGATTGTAATGTTTTGGTGTGGGTCTCTTTGAGTTCATCTTATTTGGGACTCTGTGCTTACTGGACTTAGATGTATACTACCTTTACCAGGTTAGGATGTATTCAGCTGTTGTTTCTTCAAATAAGTTTTCTGTCCCTCTCTCTCTTTTCCTTCTTGGACCCTATAATGCTAATGTTAGTACACTTAATGTTGTCCCAAAGGTCCCTTAAACGATTCTCATTTTTAAAACTTCTTTTTTCTGATTATTGTTTTGATTGAGTAATTTCCACTACCCTGCCTTCCAGATTATTGATTCTTTCTTTTGCATCATCTGATCTGCTGTTGATTCCCTCTAGTGTATTTTTCATATCAGTTATTGTATTCTTTAGCTCTGATTGGTTATTGTTTTATATGTTCTATCTCTTTGTTGAAGTTCTCATTCTGTTCTCTTCTTCTGAGTTTAGTAAGCATCTTTATGACCATTACTACTTTGGACTCTTTATCTGGTGGACTGCTTTTCTCCATTTTGTTTAGTTCTTTTTCTAAGGTTTTGTCTTATTCTTTTACTTGGAACATATTTCTCTGTCTTCTCATTTTGCCTCACTGTGTTTCTGTGTATTAGGTAGATCATTATGTCTTCAAGTCTTGAAGGAGTGGCTTTATGCCGAAGGGGCCTACTAGTCACCTAAGCCAGGTTCTCATGAGTGGGCTGCCTGAACCCTCCTGTTGTGGCTGGGTCAACATTTTGCAGACTTGCTGGTGTACACAGCTGCCTGTGAGGTCTGACTTTCACTAATACAGGTGTACTGTTGAATGACGCTGGCCCTCAGTGTGGCTTGTTGTGATAGCTGGCTGCAACTTTAGTATTTGGGACTAGCCCCCCCTCCAACCAGGTTAACTTAGGAAGGGCTCTGGTGCTGGCTGAGGGTCCCATCCAGGAATGGTGGAACAGAGAATTGCTTGGAAAGGGCTCCTGACCAACCTACGCTGCTTGCAGGGTATACTAAGGAAGGGACTCTGGGCCCGGGTGGGCATGTTGGGTAGGGCAAGTCCACAGGGGAATGCCAGGGTGGAGCTAGTGGTGCTAGCACAGTAGGTGGAAAGTGTCAGAAATGGCACCCACCGGAGCTGGGTCAGCTAGGTAGAAAGAGGATAAGAAAAACTATACCCCAGCACTTTCATCCCTGGAAAACTTTCCAACAGATCCCTGCCCTTTGGGCACATATCTGAAGTTAGTGCTACACTGGCCTGGGACTTGGAGTCAGTGGCATTGTGCATACTCCCTTTAAGAGTGGAGTTGCAGTTTCCTGCTGCTCTCTAGCTCTCCCAAACATAAGCAAGCCGCCTTGGTTTTCAAAGCCATACATTATGGGTGCTTGTCTTTCTGGTACAGATCCCCTGGGCTCTGGAACCTCATGTGGAACTCAGACCCCTCAGTCCCCAGGGAGGGCCTCTGCAGCTGTGATATCACTCACTGTGGGTCACCGTGCCAGGGATGCGAGTCCTGACTAAATTGCATCTCCACCCCTCTGCCCATCTCAATGTGTCTTTTTCTTTGTATTTTTAGTTCTTTGTGATCTGTTCAGCTAGTCTTCAGTTCGTTCTCAGAGATAGTTGTTCTACATGTAGTTATAGATTTTGGTGTGTCCCTAAGAGGAGATGAGTTCTTGATCTTCCCATTCTGCCATCTTGATCCTGCCCCCCTTAAGTATTTTAAAAGTATTTTAGTAGATCTATAGTTTTATTACTACTGTTAGTAATATCACTCATCATCCATTCTTTCTGTTCATCATTCATTCTCTGAAAGTCTTTTAAAGCATCAGCTTACGTTCCTTGTGATACAACCTTTTTTCCCTTTGATGTGTTCAGTTGGATAGATCTTAAATGTGCCTTATAAAACAGTAATAGTGTTACGTTCTATCAGTGAGATTTGTTTTTTTGTGTCTTTTTCTTATAGAACATACAGTGGGAGAGGTTATCAAATTAGATCCTGGTGGGTCTCCAAGAAAAGTCTGGGGGAGAAGCCCTACAGATTCAGTTCTGAAGATACTTGGAGAAGCTGAACTACAGCTTCAGACAGGACCACTAGAAAACACAACCGTTAGACGTGGTAAGCAGAAACAGATTGTTTTTCCATACTAGTAGTAACGTTATTAAGAATTAAATTGTATTTTTAAAGATCTGTCTATTTTAAGTGAATTGTTTATAATAGGTTATCTTTTTGTTCTAGTTAGATGGACATTAGTCGTATTTTCTGAAGAGTTGTCTCAACATTGTAGTCTTGAATTTTAACCTGACATAACCTGGATGGAATCTTAAAAGAAAAGGAAAAGGAAATGTTCATAGGGTGAGCCAGAAAAGTAGAACAGTCAAAATGTTGTTTTACATGAAGAGAGAGATAGGAACAATGCATGTGGATTCTGGAATTAGGTTGAATAAAGATATCTGTAGTAGTTATGACAACATTATTTTAGGACTGGGGAGGGTGAATTGTGAGGCAAGAGGAAAACACTTACGTTCCATGAGTATTGTGCATCTTGGTATTACAGCTATGCATATGAAGAGTGTCCATGTATAAAACAGGTGTTTTCACATTTAAAAGCTTATTCAAATGAGAGGCTGAATATGGTTTTTCTTTTTTCAGAATCTGTGTCTAGACATGAATGTATGTCACTATTGTGTTCTCTCTCAATCTATCTCTTTTTTCCCTGTCTCTCCTTAAGTTTGTCTCTGACAACTTTGTGCATACTTTTATCCTTGCCTTTTTCATGCAGTATCATCATTTACTTTTTTTCATTTGTGTCTGTCCTCTGAGAGCAAGGATGATCTTTTTACTCTTTGTAGCTTTCCTGCCTAACACGTAGTAGTAGGAACAGCTAATTAGTGTTCCATAAATAGTTGGTAAATTGAAGTTAAAAAAAAGGAAGACAAATCATAAATGACTTTTCAGTTCCAGTTCTCTGAAGATGGATTATTTGAATATGGAGAATATTGAATTTAGAGAATTATTTGAATTAGAGTGATGCTCATATTTGAAACTGACAAAAAAAAAAACAAAAAACCCACAACATAGGTGGTAAAGTTATTCGAAGTGTGTATAAAGAAATTAGCCAGATGCTATTTTGCCAGTGAGATGAACCTATACACGTTATTAAAGTGTAAAAAGTAGATTATTTTCTTTTTAAGGGTGAATCTCCTAGCCATTAATCATTCTAGCATTTTCTTTAATATTAAAAGAAAGAGCAATTTCAAGAGAGAAGTATATACAATTACTTGTTTGAAAAAAGGGTATACAAACTGCATGTATTTGTAATTAATTTGTTCCCATTCTTGTATCTGAAAATTGTATAATTTTATGCCAGACACTAATCAGAAACAAAATGCTAGTCATTTAGTATTCTTACATCTTAGTCTGATCCTGTTGTCAGAATACCTCAGGCTTTATTAAGGAAAAAAAAGTCTCCAGGCCAAAATCTTTTCAAAAATAACGATAAAAATTTTATATTATTTTGTAATCTAAAAATCCTTTATGTGTTTATATTAGAACCATTACTTTAAAAACATCAGATTCAGATTCTTTTTATGTAAGATCATTATTGCTTAAATATGTACAATTTGGTGTACAATAATACTTACGTAATGTGGAAGCAGGCCTTCTCCATATTCATATAATCCATCTTCAGAGAACTGGAACTGAAAAGTCATTTATGATTTGTCTTCCTTTTTTTTAACTTCAATTTACCAACTATTTATGGAACACTAATTAGCTGTTCCTACTACTACGTGTTAGGCAGGAAAGCTACAAAGAGTAAAAAGATCATCCTTACTCTCAGAGGACAGACACAAATGAAAAAAAACACATGATAATATTGCATGAAAAGGGCAAGGATAAAAGTAGGCACAAAGTTAAGAGGTAGTGCAGACATGTTTAAGTAACTAACCATATCTTGGATAGTTAAAAAAAAGACTTCTCAGAGTTGTCCTCTGCCCTCTTTTTAATTTTTCTCTAATGCTCTGTGCTAGGATTTTAACACAAAGAAGTCACAGTTTCTTACCATTAGGAAATCCCATGTGGCAAAATCTGTGTTGGAAGTGTGTGTGTAATGGTATGGAGCCACAGATTAGGAGGCTTTATGTTGTCAATATCGTCTAGTTTCATTAAGTATGGTAAGGCCCTTTTGGGTTAGAGAAAGCCACAGAGAGAGGAAGTGATCTTGAGCTAGGCCAAAAATAAAAAAGAGCTCATTGGGTAAATAAGGGGGGGAGAATGAAGTTCCAGGCAATACACAATCCCAGTATATGCAAAGACAAAAAAAGTTTATTTAATATGTGTGTGGGAGCAGCTTCATGCAGTGGAAGGATAATGGGCTTTGGTTCCAATTCTAGTTCCGATCACTTGCCCAGCAGCCATGGGCAAGTTGCTCTGACTTTGACATTCAATTTCTCTACGTGTAGAATGGAAACACTGTTATTAAGGATTGTTTTGTGGATTTAATGACAAACATAAAGGACCTGCAGTGTTCTCTAGTCTCCCAATCTTTATGTAAGTGTCTCATCAATTTGATTGTCTTAAGCCCTTTTTGTGATAGAAGGCATGTGAACAATATGAGAGATTTTGTATGTTCATAGCAGTTTGTCTTAAGATTTTATTCTTGAAAGTCAGTTTGGCTGAATGTAAATCTTTGGTTTATATTTCCATTCCTTGAATTTCTTTACTATATGAAACTCCATTGTTTTCTGCCATAAAGCAAAGCTATCAAGAATCTGATGACAGTCTTATTTTCTCTTATAAATGATTTGGTCATTTTGCTTGGATACTCAAAGGATGTCTTTCTTTTTCCTTAAAGTCCAGTAGTTTTTAAAAAATACATTTGGTGTTATCATTATTTTCCAGTAGGTTCTGTGTTTTTTTAATAGTTACTTTTGTTTTAGAGTAATTTGAGGTTCATGGCAATATTGAATAGAAAGTACAGTTTCAGTGTATCCCCTTCTTTGACCTATGCATGGCCTTTCCAACCAACAACATCCTCTCTCCAGAGTGGTGCATTTGTTAAAATTGACAAACCAGCATTGACACATTATGATCACCCCAAATCCATAGTATAAAGCCCACTCTTGGTTTTATACCATTCATGGATTTTGACAAATATAAAGTGATACACATACACTATAATATACAAAATATTTTATTGCTCTAAAAAATCCCTGTGTTCTACCTATTTATTCCTCCCTCCTCTCAAACTCCTAGCAACCACTGGTCTTTATAGTGTCTCATTAGTTTTGCCTTTTCTAGAATGTCATGGCTGGAATCATACCATATGTAGCCTTTTCATACTGGCTTCTTTAGTAATAGGCATTGAAGTTTTCTCCCTGTTTTTTCATGGTATGATACCTTATTTCTTTTTAGTGCTAAATAATATTGCATTGTAGGGATATGCCACAGTTTGTTTATATAGGTTATTCAGTAGGTTATTCACCTATTGAAAGACATTTTGATTGATTGCAAGTTTTGGCAATTATGAATAAAACTGCTATAAATATCTATGTGCATGTTTCTGTTAAGACAAAAGATTTTACTTCTTGAGTAAATACCAAGCAATGTGAATGCTGGTTTGTGTGTTAACAGTTTGTTTAGTTTTACAACACTCTGCCAAGCTGTCTTCCAAAGTGGCTGTACCATCTTGCACCCCCATGAGAAACGAATGAGAGCTCTTATTGCTCCACCTCCTCGGCAGCATTTAGTGTGGTCGGTGATTTGGATTGTAGCCATTGTAGTAGACGTGTAGCGGTATCACATTGTTTTGATTTGCAATTCCCAAATGGCATGTGATGTGGAGCATTTTTTCAGATGCCTGTTTGCCATCTATGTATGTCTTTGCTGAGGTGTCTGTTCAGATCTTTAGTCCATTTTTAAGTTGGGCTGTTTAGTGTTGTTTTTTTTTAATTGTTGAGTTTTAAGAGTTCCTTGTATGTTTTGGTTAACAGGGCTTTTTAAGTCTTTATGTCTTGTGCGAATATTTTCATCCACTCTGTGGCTTGTCTTCTCATTTTCTTGACAGTGTCTTTTGTAGAGCAAAAGTTTTAAATTTTAGTGAAGTCCAGAGTCGCCTGAGTGGCTCAGTCAGTTGAATATCCAACTCATGATTTCAGCTCAAGTAATGATCTTACCATTCATGGGATTGAGCCTTGCACTGGGCTCTGTGCTGACAGCACTGAGCCTGCTTAGGATTCTTCCCCCCCCCCCCCTTTGCCACCCCCCTGACACACTTGCACATGCTTTTTCTCTCTAAATAAATAAATAAACATTTAGAAGAAAAATAAATTTTAGTGAAGTCCACCTTATTAATTCTCTTTTTCATGGATCGTGCCTTTGGTAGTATATCTAAAATGTCATTGCCAAACTTGAAGTCATCTGGATTTTCTTCTGTGTTATCTTCTAAGGGTTTTATAATTTTGCATTTTACATTTAGGACTGTGATCAGTTTTGAGTTCATTTTTGTGAATAGTGTAAGGTCTGTATCTAGATACTTTTTGGGGGAGAGGGGAAATGGGATCTCCAGATGTTCCCGTGCCATTTATTATAGAGTCTATCCCTTCTCCATTGAATTGCCTTTGCTTTTTCATTGAAGATCAGTTGACTGTATTTATATGAGTCTATTTCTGAGCTATGTTCTGTTTCATTTATCTATCCATTACCATACTGTCTTGATTACTATAGCTTTATACTGAGTCTTGGAGCTGGGTAGTATCATTCCTTGAACTATGTTCTCCTTCAATATCATGTTGGCTTCTCTGGATCTTTTGCCTCTCTACATAAACTTTTAGAATCATGTTGAATCAACTTTTAGATATCAGTGTTGATATCCGCAAAATAACTTTCTAGGATTTTGACTGGGATTGCATTGAATCTATAGATCAAAATGGGAAGGACTGACGTTGTGACAATATTCAGTCTTCCTATTCATGAACATGGAATATCCCTTTACTTAATTTTTCTTTGATTTTTTTAATGAGAGTTTTATAGTTTTTTTCATTGTAGTGTATCTTTATAATATGTGGTTTCCAATCCTTCCCCCACCCCAATTTTAGGAAAGTGTTATTGAATTATAGTTTTTCTAGTTTTCTCTTCCTTAAGTCTATTTCAGGAACTTCTGTTTGTATTTTTGATATTTTTCATCTTTCTCTAATATCTGCCACTTTCTCTTAAATCCTTTCTATCACTTTTTTCAATTGAAATTTTTCTCTCCTGTTCTCCTTTTATATCTCTTTAATTTTTTTTTTTTTTTTAACGTTTATTTATTTTTGAGATAGAGAGAGACAGAGCATGAACGGGGGAGGGGCAGAGAGAGAGGGAGACACAGAACCGGAAGCAAGCTCCAGGCTCTGAGCCATCAGCCCAGAGCCCGACGCGGGGCTCGAACTCACGGACCGTGAGATCGTGACCTGAGCCGAAGTCGGACGCTCAACCGACTGAGCCACCCAGGCGCCCCACCTTTTATATCTCTTAACGACATTATGTGTTTTGTTTATATGATTTTGTGTTTATTCTATTTATTTTTAAGATTTTTTTTTCCCCTAGTTTTTCTCTAACTCTATCAACTGCCTCATTTCTGATTACTTTCTCATTATAATTTATATTCTCTAATGTCTTCCATGATGTTCTTAATTTTACTAACAAATTTTTTAGTACGTTATAATTTTAGTTTTTTGGTAGGTTTTAATTTTCTATAGCAGTGGTTCTCAAATGAGGGTGATTCTGCACACAGAAGACATTTTGCATTGTTGGGAGACATTTTTGGTTGTTAACTGGGAAGGGCACTATATATCTAGTGGGTAGAGGCCAAGGAAGCTGGTAAATCTTCTACAGTGCATACTATAACAGGTGCTCTCCAAAACAAATAATTATCTGATCCAGTAATGCCAAAGTTGGGAAACACCAGTCTTTGAGGACATTATTCTACTTCATACTCTTTTTTTTTTCTGATAACTTGTACAGAATTCAACAATGATCCTCTGTTACTTATTTTTATGTGAAATTAGATTTATTAAACTTTTAGGCGCATGAAGTCAAAATAGCTTTTCTAACTTCATAGCCTGTTAGGGCTTCCTTTTCGGTTATTTTCATGTAGTGTTTAAAAATTAAAGCCTAGGTAGGGGTCCCTGGGTGGCTCAGTTGGGTAAGTGTTCTGACTCTTGGTTTCAGCTCAAGTCATGATCTCACATTTTATGAGTTTGAGCCCCACATTGGACTCTGTGCTTACAGTTTGGAGCCTGCTTGGGATTCTCTCTCTCTTTCTCTCTCTCTCTCTCTCTCTCTCTTTCTCTCCCTTCCTTTGCCCCTTCTGCATGCTCTCTCTCTCTCAGAATAAATAAATAAATTTAAAAAATTAAAATAAAATTGTTGCCTTGCAGTTTCTGAGCTCTTCTGTCTTTGTTCCTTTCCCCCACTTTTCTCTTTCCTTTGTTTCTCTTATACCTGCACAGATCAATTTGGATTCTCCTTCCAGCAATTTCTTCAGAGTCTGAGGCTTTGTTCTAGGAGGGAGCTTTAGTTGGTTAGTTTTCAGAATTCTTAGGACCCAGACTTCTCCCACCCTTTCTGACCTTCCCATTGACCCTTTCCATTTACTTGCAAATTAAAATGTGTAAAAATTATTCCCATTTCAGCTGCTTTTCTTAAATTGACCCATCATGCTTGCTTGTAAATACCTGCTGTCTCTTTTGGGGGTTCTTCTGACTTGGGGCCTGTTAAGTGCCCTACTGTTTTCCTCTTTTGAACAGATGCTTTTACTGATTCTGGAGGCTGTCAATGATTTGTCCCCATTCATATGTACTTGGGGGTTTGTGAGGATACCTTGTCGCCTAGATTTGGTTTAGATGTTATTCATGGATATATGGTTTTGCTATCCTGATTTTTTCTGTTTTGTGCAGGAATTCAGGGAAATAAAACAAAACAGCATTCTTTTCTCTCTTCCCAGATTTCTGCATTTGTCTTTAAATACTTGATCCATGTATGATGTTGCTGTAAAACTTTTTCTCCCATTTGACTGTTCCTTCCTACAACCACTGCCAGGGAAAATAATTCATAAGAGATCCTCACTTATGATTTTCCCTTTTTGGTAAGGTGCTTGTAGTGTTTGGGTATCAAGGTTTTTTCTGACCTTACAAAACAAGTTGGGGAATATTCCCTTTTTCCCTGTTTTCTGGAAAACTTTGTAAAAAATTATTACTTTTTCCTTGAGTATTTGGAAGAATTCAACTATGAAGCCATAAGACTGTGGAGTTATCTCTGAAAAGATTTCAATTATGGATTTAATTTGTGTTGTAATTTCTTTTGAATATTTAGTTTATTTGCAAATATTTTGCATTTAATTTGCTGACATTTTGGAGTCTTTCTAGTTATCTTTTTGTTATTGCTTTCTAGTTTCATTGTATTGTGATTACAGAACATCATACTGTGCATAATTTTCATCTTGAAATTTTTGAGACTTGCTTTATCACCCAATGACAATCTGTTTTGATGTTTCATATATACTTGAAAAGTTATTCAGTATAGTTGTATGTATGTATGTTCTTTGTCAAGTTGTTTGTTATATGAAAGTCTTCTATATTTTTACTGATTATTTTCATCTGGTTGTTGTATCAGCTACTTAGAGAAGAATGTGAAAATCTCCAAGTGTATTTGTGGATTTGTTGTTTTCTCCTTTTAATTCTATACATTTTTGCTACTTGTTATTTAGTGCATATCAATTTAAATTGTTGCAGTGATTGTTTAGGTTGTTGCATTATATTGTTTAGGTGATTGCATTGACTCTTTTATACATCTTCTGTTGTATTGACCATTTTTATTATTATGACTTCTCTTTTTATCTCTAGTAACATTACTTCTTTTAAAGTCTACCTCACATTATATAGCTACAGCATTTTTTTGGTTAATGTTTGCTCATTATGTTTTTTCTGTATCTTCTTCTAATTTCTCTGATTCCTTATGTTTTTCTGTGTCTTGTATCTCAAATCCAGGCTGCCCATCTTTGTCTTTTAATCTTGATTGTTTAACTTATTCATGCGTAATGTAATTACTGATATGGTTTGCTTTTTAGTCTGTGTAGCAGTCTCACAATGTTTTTTATATGTCTCATTTGTACTTTGTTTCTTTATTCTTGTATTTCATTTTTTATTCCCCTTTTTGGACTAACCAAGCATTTCATTTTTCTCTTCTGTTTTTAATTATATATTTTTCATTTACTCTTTTGTTGTGATCCTAGATGACAAATTCTATCCTTAATTCTACCGTAATGCTAATTCACATGTACCTTAATTTAGCATTTATATTGTTTCTCAAACCATGTATGAGCCTTTTAACAATATTACTCTATTTATTCCTTCTAACTCTTTTGCTTATTGTCATCATATATTTTAATAATCTTATATAACTCATAATGCAATATTATTATGCTAAGAAATCAATATTCATTTACATTTACCCATATTTTATTCTTTACAGGGTTCTTTATTCCTTCCTGAAGTTACACACTTCCATTTGATATCTTTTTCCTTTGAACTGCCTTTAGTATTTCCTGTAGTGCAGATATGCCCTGTATAAATTCTCTCAGCTTTTGTTTATCTGAAAAGATCTTTATTTCACCTCTATCTTTAAGGATCATTTTCAGTGTATACTAAATGCTAAGTAGGTAAGGTTTTTTTTGTTTCGTTGGTTGGTTTTGGTTTTTTTGTGGGGAGGGGGAGGGTGGGCAAGGGGATTGCTTTTGCTTTATTTTGTTTTTTGCATTTTAAAGATGTTAGTATATTTTCTTTTGGCATCCATAAATATATGTCATTTGTGTGTCTTATTTTTGTTCCTATGTTTTTCTTCAAGCTTTTTAAATATTATGTCTTTGATTTTCAACAGTTTTACCATGATATGTGTAGATGTAGTGTCCTTTGTTTTTAACATGCTTTGGGTTATTTCAATTTGGGGGAGCCTGTATGCATTAGATCTTTCTATATTGCTTCTTCCCAATTCTTTTTCTTTTCCTTTTTGGACTTTAGTTACACAAATATTAGACCTTTTGAATTCATCATGTTTGTTATTGCTCTGTTCTGATTTTACACATTTTCTTCCTTTTTGCTTTAGTATGAATACAGGTATACCTCTGAGATATCGTGGGTTCAATTCAAGACAACCACAGTAAAAGCAAATAACACAATAAAGCGAGTCTGATGAGTTTTTTGGTTTCCTGATGCATCTAGAAATTATGTTTACACTATACTATGGTCCATTAAGTGCATAATAGCATATTCTAGAAAAGCAATGTATATACCTTAATTTAAAAGTGTTTTATTGCTGGGGCGCCTGGGTGGCGCAGTCGGTTAAGAGTCCGACTTCAGCCAGGTCACGATCTCGCGGTCCGTGAGTTCGAGCCCCGCGTCAGGCTCTGGGCTGATGGCTCGGAGCCTGGAGCCTGTTTCCGATTCTGTGTCTCCCTCTCTCTCTGCCCCTCCCCCATTCATGCTCTGTCTCTCTCTGTCCCAAAAAAATAAATAAAAAACATTGAAAAAAAAAATTAAAAAAAAAAAAAAAATAAAAATAAAAGTGTTTTATTGCTAAAAAATGCTATCATCTGAGCTTTCAGTGAGGTATCACTGATCACAGATCACTGTAACAAATATAATAATAATGAAAAAGTTTGAAATATTGCCATTACCAAAATGCAGCAAAGACACAAAGTGAGCACATGCTATTGGAAAAATGGCACCGACAGACTTGCTCATGCAGGGTTGCCATAAACCTTCCGTTTATAAGAAAATACAGTTATCTGCAAAGTGCAGTAAAACAAGCTATGCCAGTATTTCTACTGATCTGTCATTTCACTAAATCTGTCTTCTGTGTTCTCTAATCTTCTGCTGTCTTCTCAGTAAATCCAGTGAGTTTGTAATATCAGATATTGCATTTTTCTTTCTTTTTTTAAATTTTTTAATGTTTGTTTATTTTTGAGAGATTGAGAGAGAGACCAATCCTGAGCAGGGGAGGGGCAGAGAGAGAGACACAGAATCCGAAGCAGGCTCCGGGCTCTGAGCTGTCAGCACAGAGCCGGTGTGGGACTTGAAGCCACGAACCACAAAATCATGCATGACCTGAGCTGAAGTCAGACGTTTAACCGACTGAGCCACCCAGTGCCCCATATATTGCATTTTTCAATGTTAGAATGTCCATTTAATATTCTTTTATAGATTTCAGTTCTCTGTTGAAAATACCCATAGATTTAGCTATTTGGCCCATCTCTTCCTCTGTTTTCTTGAACATATGCATAGGCTTATCATGTTGGTTTCTTTAGGATTATATTGAATATACACATTGGAGGAAATTGATATCTTTACTATATTCACTTTTCTAGTCCATGACTATTTATATCCTCCTATATATCTAAATCTTTTATTTCTCTCAACAGTAGGTTATAGTTTTCTCCATAGAGGTATTTTATATATCTTGTTAGATAATTCCAAAAATTATATAATTTTTGATGCCATTGTTTTATTCATCTGTTTTGAAATTTTACTTTATAACTGTGGCTCATGTATAAAAGCGGAAATATAATTTACTTTTGTATATGACTTTATATTCAGCAACTTTGCTTAAGTTCCTTCATTAATTCTAATAATGTATTGGTAGATTCTCTTGTTATTTTTGTAAACCCATAATATTATGTTTTATTTGGGGCACCTAGGTGGATCAGTCGGTCAAGTGTCCCAACTTGGTCTCAGGTCATGATCTTGTATGACCTCTTGAGTTTGAGCCCCACATTGGGCTCTGTGCTGACAGCTTGGAGCCGGGAGTCTGCTTCAGATTCTGTGTCTCCCTCTCTCTCTGCCCCTCCCCTGCTCATGTCTCTCTCTCTGAAAAGTAAATAAACATTTTAAAAAACAGTTATTTTATATTTTACAATTCTTATACTTCTTATGCTAAGACTTCCAATAGAATGCTGAATAGAGAAGTGCCATGTTCTTGACTCAAGGAGGTAAATATATCATATTAGCTCAAGTCTTTTATTTAAATATCCATTGTATTGGGGTGCCTGGGTAGCTCAGTTGGTTGAGCGTCTGACTTTGGCGAGGTCATGATCTTGTGGTTCGTGAGTTCGAGCCCCACGTCAGGCTCTGTGCTGACAGCTCAGAGCCTGGAGCCTGCTTCAGACTCTGTGTCTCCCTCTCTCTCTGCTCTTCCCCCACTCATTCTCTGTCTCTCTCTCAAAAAATGAATAAACATTAAAAAAAAAAAAATCCATTATAAGATTAAGGAATTCTCTTCTAGTCTTGTTTTATGAAGAGCATTAAACTTAAACTCTTTTTCTGAATCAATTGAGATGATTGTATGATTTTTCTTCTTTATTAACGTGGAAAACACCGTTGATTGATTGTCAAATATTAAACAGGTTTTGTCAGTATTAATCACTTTTTTTATTGTTACCAGTCTTATAAATGGATTTCATTGTAATTTTCTGATTGTAGTTAATTCCCTTGTCATATTCTTCTGGCCATTTTGATTTGCTTCTTTATAAATTATATTTATATTCTTTGCCCTTTTTATATGGCATTGCCCTTTTTTTGTGTGTGAATTTTTATCTGGGATAGATAATCTATATCTAGTATATCAACACAGGTTTTTCCCACATGCTGCTAATTAACTTATGCTTTTTTTGGCCATAAGGATTTCTTTTTTAATTTTCATGCAAATATGTCTTTTTCTTTATATCATCTGAATTTTCTTTAATGGGTCAAAAGGTTTCCAAATTTTTAAATCCTTTAGATAGACAACACATGCATGTGAGTATGCCTTGGCACTCACACACATGCATGACATTTAATCTTAATTGGAAATCTAACATTTTTCTGGATTATTTTTTTGATAGTTACTATTCAAACGAATTTCATTTTATTGGGTATTTTGATTAGAATTAAATTTGGGGCACCTCGGTGGCTCAGTCAGTTGAGCCTCTGACTGTTGGTTTTGGCTCTGGTCATGACTTCATGGTTCGTGAGTTCAAGCACCATGTCAGGCTCTGTGCTGACAGCACGGAGCCTGCTTAGGATTCTCTCTCCCTCTCTCTCTCTCTCTGCCCCTCCCCTGCTTGTGCTCCCTTTCAAAATAAATAAATAAACATTTAAAAAAAAGAATCATATTAAATCTATATATTGATTTTTGGAATGTTATTTTTATGCTATTCAAGAATTTAAGTATGTCTGAATCTTTGCACCATCTTGTTTTGTGTTTGTCAGTAACATTTTGTTTTCTTCATTTAAGTTCTTACAGCTTTTTCAGTAAATTGATTCTTGTGCAATGTGTGTATTTTTGTCTTTATTATGGATGACATTTTTCCTATTTCCCTTTCTAAGTTTTTATTTCTAATTTATCTTTTTAAAATTTTTAAATGTTTATTTATTTTTGAGAGAGAGAGAGAGAGAGACAGAGACAGAGTGTGAACTGGGGAGGGGCCAATAGTGAGGGAGATACAGAATCCAAAGCAGACTCCAGGCTCTGAGCTGTCAGCACAGAGCCCGAGGTAGGGGGACTCAAACCCATGAACTATGAGATTATGACCTGAGCCAAAGTCAGATGCTTAACCGACTGAGCCACCCAGGAGCCCCTATTTTAAATAAAGCGATTCTTTCTTTCTGTGTGTCTATCAATGTAAAATTTTATATGCAGACACCTCACTGAATTATTTTTTTAAATACATTAAGTTATTTCCTTTGACATTTTAGATCTTCCAAATGTGTGGGTAATATCATCATTGATAAGAACTAGTGTTTTTTATCCAATATTCTATTTCTTTTCCTTCTTACTACATTCATTAGGCATTCTAAAGCAATCTTTAATAATGGTGCTAACTGGCATCCTTGTTCCTGATTTTAATAGACATGATTTTATAGCAGAACAGTAGCTGAATGAGCAAAAACACAGATGTGACCTCTATCACAGTTTGTTGATGAGGCATTGGTATAGGGAAGATATTCAAAACATGAGCAACACTATCGTTTTGTTCTTGATTGACTAGGAAGAAATACAAGGTAAAATAACTAAAATACACTCATACACAACTTGTTTTCCTAAGGAAGTTAACCGAAATAGGCACAGTTCCTGGTATTCTGGTGTTATGGTAGGACTACCAGCAACGCAAAGTGTCCACTTAACTTTAGTGATAATGATTTGAAATTGAGAACAGTAAGCCAGACTCTTTTTCCCCCCACTTATTTCAGCCATGTATGTGCAAACATAATACACAGAAAATTGAATATATAAGGGGTTGAGATTTCTCCATGTGGGTAAAATGAGTTGAAGATATATGTCAGAAAGTGGGTTTTACCATAAGAGACTCTTAAAACCTGAGCACAAACTGAGGGTTGATGGGGGGAGGGGGCGTGGTGGGAGGGAGAGGAGGGTGAGTGATAGGTATTGAGGAGGGCATCTGTTGGGATGAGCCCTGGGTGTTGTATGGAAACCAGTTTGACAATAAATTGCATATTAAAAAAAAAAAGAACTTAAAATGCTAATATATATATATATATATATATATATATATATACACACATATACATATATATATATATAAACATTTCTATATGTTTCTATAGTATCAGGGCATTGTAGGTACGGTTGGGTAACATTTTTAAAGTTGGGGTAGTAGAGGGAGATAAATGGAAAAATAGGATGTTAGAGGGTGGAATATTTAACACTGAAAATTTTGAGGAGATAAATGGAAAAATAGGATGTTAGAAGGTAGAATATTTAACACTGAAAATTCCTCATTAGAGAGGAATTGAGAGGCCCAGATTGGAAGGATTATTGATGGAACTCCAGCAATCAACTAAATTAGTTAAGAAAGAATTAGTGTTGGGGAGATCTCCTGACTATGAGCTAGAAAGCAACGTCTTCAAGGAATGAATGAGAGTGACTTGTTTGTCTTATAGATAATTGCAATAAGTTGTTCTGAGGTAAATCCATTCTCTCCTGGCATCAATTAAAAGTATGGGGGGGGGGTGGGGCGCCTGTGTGGCTCAGTCATTTAAGTATTCGACTTCAGCTCAGGTCATGATCTTGCGGTTTACAAGTCCGAGCCCCACATTTGGCTCTGTGCTGACAGCTCAGAGCCTTTAGCCTGCTTCAGATTCTTTATCTCC
Source organism: Panthera onca (assembly GCF_046562875.1). NCBI lineage: Eukaryota > Metazoa > Chordata > Mammalia > Carnivora > Felidae > Panthera > Panthera onca. Next base: position 145,952,479 of record NC_138342.1, on the reverse strand, counting down.
CTCTCTCTGTGCTCCTCCCCCTCTTATGCACTGTTTCTCAAAAATACATAAAAACATTAAAAAAAGTTTTAAAAAAAAGTATGGGGAATTTCTGAGCAATTGGAAGTAGTTAGCAATTACCAGAAACAAATAAAAGCAATTCGTTAATGATTTAAAATACAACATTTTGGCCCATAAATATTAGTTTCACCAAAAGGAGAAAGAAAGTAAACTATATGTTACTCACCCTAAACATCATTAGGTATAATTAAAATGAAATTTAGCTATCACATGCCTAATCATTTATCAATTTTTATACATAACCGTTTACTCAGTAATTGTTGTAAGAATGAGATTTTTGAATTTTGCTGTAAATGCTGTTACAGGTAAAATTCAAGTTATTTTGAGAATGTAGCATGATTTTTCTTTTTTGTTGTTGTTTCAGAGATTTCTCCTGAAATGGAGAAGTACAAACCTTTAATTACTGGAGAAGAAAAAGTAAAATATATTTCACTTGAAATGAATCCGTCAGCTACTGTCGATTCTTCTGTTGAAACAAACAGTCCAGAGTTTAATGAGGCATCTCCACAGACGTCACTGAAACCAGAAGGAAATGTGGATGGTATTTTAATAGGTCAAAATGAGCTGTATTCAATTTAATAATACCTTAATTTCTTCTATATAAACAGGCCTTTATAAACAAATCATCAAAACGTGTATATGTTTGGGTGATTCATCCCAAATTAGGTTCATGTTTTTCTATGTTTAATAACTGGTCTGGATTTTTAAATGCTGCATAATAAATCACCCCAAAACTTAGTGTTAAAACAACAATGATTTTATTATATCTCATTATTTTGTGTATTAGGAGTTGAGTCAAGGCTTGACTAACCTAATTTTTGTAATTCATGTACTTTTATCTCTGGTATCACTTAGTGGTATTAAGTCGGCAACATGGTCTGATGGGTTCAAGATGGCTTCACTGTGTCTTTGCAGATATGGCTGGAAGGCTGTGTTAAGACTGCCCCCCCTCTGCTCTTCATGTAGTCTCCATACCTTTTCCATATGCTCTTTCCAGCAAGGTAGTCTGACTTTTTATATGGTGGGCCAGGGCTCACGGATCCTAGGCAAAAGCTGTTTGAACTTTTAAAAGCTAATCTCAACTGGCACAGTATCACTTCTGCCACTTCATTGGTCAGAGCAGTCACAAGTCCAGCCTAAAGCCACACGGAGATGAAGCACTCTCCAAATTAAGAGTGTTAAATAATTTGCAGCTGTTAATATCCCACAGTCTGCCACTAGCCAAAAATTGTTTACATTTTCCCTCACATGCACAATGCACTCACCCCTTCTTAAAGCCTCATCTTATTATTTAAAGGGCTTAAAGCCTAGGGGGCATCTGGGTGGCTCAGTCAACTAAGCATCCAACTCTGGATTTTGGCTCAGGTCATGATCTCATAGTTTGTGAGATCGAGCCTGATGTCATTCTCCATGCTGCAGAGCCTGTTTGCGATTCTCTCTCTCTCTCTCTCTCTCTCTTTCTCTCTCTCTCTCTTTCTCTCTCTCTCTCTTTCTCTCTCTCTCTCTCTCTCCTCCCACCCCATGCTCTCTCACTTTTTCTCAAAATAAAGAAATAAACTGTAAAAAAAGGTTGGGAGCTCAAAGCCTAAAGATGTTATCCAAGTCAGGCCTATATAGAGATGAGTTTTCTTGGGTATAAGTCTTTGAGTATAGTTACTCTTAATCTGAAGACCTATAAGCAAAAAAGAGAAGTTACTTGCCTTCTATATATCTAACATTCAGTATTGAAAGAAAAATAGGGACTACCTTTCACAAACGAGGAAAATGGGGGACACATATCAATCATTGGTCCATAGAAATTCTGAAAGGCAGCCAGGCATAGCAATTTAGCTTGCTTTCTTTGCACCAAAGTTGGTGCCCTCAAGGGCTTTTCTAAACTATCTTTCTTTCCTTTGCAATCCAAGCTGATGGTGTTTCTGCAAGTTGAAAATTAGTAATTTTGTGGGTTTTGTATGAATGATATCGACATTCACTATATTTGACCACTCTTCTTTTTTTTTCCTCCTTCTTTCCTTATTTTCTTCTTCCTTCCTTTCTTTTCTTCTTTCCTTTTTCTTTGGCCCCTTTCTTCTTTAAGTTGTCCATAGGAAGCTATGAGACAGTGCTGTTGAGATTCTTAAAAATCCTTTTGTCTAACAAAGACAGTCTGGGAAGCATGCCTTTAAATCTTTCTGTGCCATAACAGAAGGTCTTATGTCTATACACTTGACTTCATCTTTGCCCTGAGACCGCATTTTACTGCCCTGAATTCAGTATTTGTTTTGAGGCCATGTTTTCCCGTAAGCTCCTGTTGCCTGGAAGGAATTAACTTAGGCTTTCTCTTCTAAATTGTTGCCATAAACTAAATAGTTCTTTCTTCAATTAATCTCTGTCTTCTTGAGCTTTATCAGAGGCTACTAAAGAAGCTAGTTGACATTTTTAATATTCTGCTTAGATAGCACCATAGCTAGATCATTAAATCTCTTTGGTATATTTTCTATCATCATTGTTATTATAAGTACCAAATTTTCTGCCACTGTATAACAAGAATCTCCTTTTCTCTAGCATCCAGAAATTTTTTTCACTGTCCAGTCTCTCATCAACAGTCTCCTCTTGAAGCAGTTTTAACTTCTGCCTGCTGCCAAGTCCCAAAACCAGTGCACATGTTTTAAGCTTTTGTTGTGTTAGCACCCTATTGTCAGATATGAAATTCTGTTTCAGTTATCTGTTCCTGCAAAACAAATTATTCCCCAGACTTAATGGCTTAAAATAACTAATTTTATCTCATGCTTTAGTGGGTTAGGAATTGGGAAAGTTCTTTCCCACGTGGCATCATTACCACTCAATGCTATTCACCTGTCAGCTGGACTTATGCAGGAAGGGGCAAGATGGTGTCATTCCCATGCATGGTGTCTTGGCAGAGCTCACCTGGGCCTGTTTAGGTGGTTCCCTCTCCTTATTTTAGTCTCAGGAACTTGCCATGTGGTCTTCCCAGAATAAACTTCTTTCATGGTGGCTTGCAGAGTCCAGTGCAGAAGCCGCCAGTTTTCTTGAAGACTAGAGCTGAAACTGGCATAGCAACATTTCAACTATACTCAATTGGTTAAGACAATCACAGTGCCAGACCAAATTCAAGGGGAGGGGAGGTAGAGGCCCCTTCTAGATGAGAGGAATGTTAGACCTTGCTAGATGTGTAACCATCTTTAACTCACCACAGTAACTTAAATAGTTTTACTTAATAGAAGTATAGTTAGTAGGTACCTTATGCCTTTTATTAAAAACAAAAACAACAACCAAAACCCTGTTAGGCGTATAATAGAGGCTATACAGCTTAGTGCAAGTTGGCAAACATTGTCTACAAAGAGCCTTAGACTTTGAGGGCAATACAATCACAAATCTAGTTTGTAGAATAAGTCATATTGGTATGACTTAAGGTACTAATAAATAATTATTCACTGAAAAATAAAAGATTTTTTCCCCAAGTGCTTACCTCGTACAAGTAAGCAAAAAAAAAAAAAAAAAAAAAAAAAAATCATTTGAATAAAGGATAAAAACTTTAAGGATTGGCACAGTATCAATTATCTTTTAGGACAAGCTATTTGGAAACTTTAAAAATAGAGAATGAAAGATTACCGGGATTCCAGGAAAAAAGAGGGTGATGGTGGCTTAAACAAGAGCATTGAGAATCTGAATTGGAGAGGAAAAAGAGAAATCAACAAATGAAGACAGTAACTTTTCTCATTAGTATTTACTGTAAGAAAATATCAACCAGGAGTTAACAAGATTAAAGATCTACAGATAAAATATTTAATTTTTTGTTATAATTAGTATGTTAGCCTAAAATTAGGTAGTGATCATTTGTAGAAAATTTATTCAAATTTCTATATATGGATTTTGCTTTGAGACATGTTTATTGTTATGTTTTTGCTTTTCAGAACCTGATGGCTTGGAAACAGAAGTTCTACAAGAGCCAGATGGAGCAAACAAAAATGGTAGCTTGCCATGCACGATTATTGATGTATGGATTAGTGAGATAAAAGATACAAAGGAAACTGAGTATGTTACCTCTTTTTCCTTACATTTCAAAATGTGGGTCCCTTTTGTAATACCTTTATCTAAAATACTGTAATAACCTAATACTGCCTTGTATCCTATTATTATAATACCTTATAAATAATTTAATTTTTGGAAAAGTATTACACTCAAGTGGTTCAGAAATCAAGTATATAAAGTTATAGAGAAAAAAGTCTGTTTTTCTACTCTGTCCTCATCCAGCAAATTCCCATTGTCTCCTCCTTCCAGATATTTTTAATCTATACAAAGCAAAAGTGTATAGTCTCCCTCCCTTTTAAATAAAGTTGCTAGTATAATGGATACAGTACTTTCACCTTTTTTACTTTTAGTCAGTAACCTGGGCATTTTTTCATATTAATGCGTAGAGAACTTCATCTTTTTTTCTTATTTTATGGCTACTTAGTATTCCCTTGTATGGATATACCACAACTCAATAAGTCTTCTACATTAATTGTTATTCTACACTAATTGATATTGCAAATGATGTTGCAATGAATAACCTTTTACATAGGTCATTTTGTGTGTATATATCATGTAGGATAGATACATAGAAGTATAATTGCTGGGTCAATTGTGTTTTTATAAATTGCATTTGTAATTCATTTATTGTTTTTCCCAGGGTTTGTACCAATTTACATTCTCAGAAAGAATGTATGAAACCTCCCATTTCCCATTTCCCCTAGCCTTGCCAAACTTAGTATCAAAGTTTTTTATTTTTGCCAACCCAATAGGTTAAGAAATAATATCTTGGTTTATCTCTTATTATTGGTAAAGTGAGCACATTTTTTCAAATGTTTAAATTTCATGTGTATTTCCTTTTCCGTGAGTTCTCTGTATATATCTTTAACCCATTTTAAACATTTGGTTGTTGGTCTTTTATAAACTAGTAAGAACTCATTAAATATCAGAAATATTTGCTGTGGTTATTATGAGTTGCAACACTTTTCCCCCTGTTGACCATTTATGTATATATTTTTTTGCCATGCAGAAGTTTGTTGTTTGTTTGTTTGTTTGTTTTAGTTGTCATGTTTACCTGGATTTTAATAATCATTCAGAAATACTTTGTTCTTTCTAAGGTTCTCAAGAAATTTTTCAATCTTTTTTTCTAGTACTTTTACATGGGCACTTTTTACATTTAAATCTTTAATCTATTTGGAATTTATCCTGGTGTATGGATTTAGTTTTTCTTCCAGATGGCTACCCAGTTGTCCAATTCCATTTATTAAAAAGTCCATCTTTCCTGCACAGATTAAAAATGCCACTTTTAATATGTACTAAACTATCTTAATTATTTGAGCTGTTCTTATGCTTTTTCCCCCTATTCCATTGATCTGTCTTTATTTTTTCTCCATTGGTCTTTATACAGTGTGCTGGTACACACTATTTCAGTTAAAATGTAAAATATATTTTAAGATCCTTTAAGGCTAATTCCCTTCCATTGTTTTTCTTTTTTGGTTTTCTTGGCTATTCTTGCTTGTGTAATATTTCATTTGAATTTAGAATTTACTAAATTTCACCCACTTTCCCCTAGGAAAAAATACCACTTGGTATTTTAGTGGGGTGTTAAATTCATAAATTAATGTAGGGAAAATCAACTGTTGTTTTCTTCCTGTCCATGAAGAACATGATAGAAGTTTTGAGTATTTTTATAGTTTCCTTCATCTAGGTTTTACACTTTTATTGGCAAGCTTGTTACTAGATAAATTATCTTTTGTTTGGTGTTATAAATGGTCCCTATTCTTCTATGAGATCTTGTAACCAGAAAGTTGTAGATTTCTTTACATTGATTTTGTACCCCATTATTGTTCATGATAGATTTTCAGTTGAATCTTTTGCTTTTCTCAGATATATAATCATATGAAAAAAGTGATGATTTTATGTCTTTCCAATTTTTTTAACACTATTTTTTTTTCTGTAATTGTCTTTGTATCTTTTATACAATGTTAAATATTGGAAATAGGGGGTATCTGTGTGTTTTCTTGACTTTAGTGAAGATGATTCTGTTGTGAATCCTCATTAGGCATAACTATACTTTTTAACTGAGATAGGTATCAATATTTTATTGATTTAAAAAAATTTTTTTAATGTTTTTATTTATTTTTGAGACAGAGAGAGACAGAGCATGAGCAGGGGAGGGGCAGAGAGAGAGGGAGACACAGAATCAGAAGCAGGCTCCAGGCTCTGAGCTGTCAGCACAGAGCCTGATGTGGGGCTCGAACTCACGGACTGTGAGATCATGACCTGACCTGAAGTCGGACGCTCAACCGACTGAGCCACCCAGGCTCCCTATTTTACTGATTTTTTAAAAAGTCAGGAATGAATTTTATTGAATGACTTTTCAGCTTCTATAGAACCGTTCATATAAATGTTTTCCTTTATTTATTAGTACAGTTAGCCTTTGAACAACACTGTTTTGAACTGCATTGATCTTTTTATACATGGTCTTCATATACATTTTTTTCAATAAATATATTGGAAAATTTTTGAAGACTCATGCTAATTTGAAAGAAGTTGTAGGTGAACTGTGTAGCTTGAAACACTGAAAAAATAATTAAAAGTTAGGTATTATTTTAAAAATATGACATATAATACATGTAAAATATGTATTTATCAACTGTTTATGTTATCATTAACACTGTGGTCAACAGTAGTCTATTAATAATTCAGTTTTGGGGAAGTCAAATTTTAAAAAAAAATTTTTTAACGTTTATTTTTTGAGAGACTGAGAGAGAGCATAAGCAGGGGAGGGGGAGAGAGAGAGCGAGAGAGAGAGATAGAGAGGGAATCACAGAATCAGAAGCAGGCTCCAGGCTCTGAGCTGTCAGCACAGAGCCCAACGCGGGGCTCGAACTCAAGAGCTGTGAGATCATGACCTGAGCTGAAGTCAGACGCTTAACCAACTGAGCCACCCAGGCGCCCCAGGGGGGAAGTCAAATTTTATATGCACATTTTTGATTGCATGGGGGAATCAGTACCCCATCCCCCATGTTGTTTAAGGGTTAACTGTATAATTAATTATATTAATATATTAATATAAACCATTCTGCATACCTTAAGTAAACTCTTCTTGGTCATGACATATTATTTAATGCACTTATGTATTTTATGATTTTTATATTAATATTTGCAAAGAATCATCTGCAGTTCCTTTTGTTATGAGAAATCTTTGTTAGATTTTGTTATTCTTGTTATGCTTCCTTCATAAAAAGTAATTAGAAGTTTCTTCCTTTGTCATGATCTATAGCAGGGACAGTCGATCTTTTTCTATAAGAACCTGTTAGGGGGCGCCTGGGTGGCTCAGTCGGTTAAGCATCCGACTTCAACTCAGGTCATGATCTCCGTTTGTGAGTTCGAGCCCCACGTCGGACTCTGTGCTAACAACTCAGAGCCTGGAGCCTGCAGCCTGCTTCGGATTCTGTGTCTCCCTCTCTGTCTGCCCCTCCCCTGCTCATGCTCTGTCTCTCTCTGTCTCAAAAATAAATAAAAAATTAAAAAAAAAAGAAGAAGAACCAGTTAGTAAATATTTTAGCCTCAGATACACAATTTGGTCTGTGATGCAGCTATTCAGCTCTGCCTAGGTATTGCAAAAGCAGCCATAGATGATACATAAACAAATGAGTGTGGCTGTTTCAAGACAACTTTATATATAAAAACAGGAGATGAGCTGGATTTGAAGATGGGCAAAAAGGAATGTATGCAAGAATGCTTATCATAGCAAATAATATGAAATAGTCTAAATAATCATTAATAAGGAAATTGTTAAAAATACTGGGTTTCTGTATACTACACAGCATATGCAGCACTTAAAATAACACGATTTGGAAAAAAAAAATGTTAGTTTTGTTTCTAACACCATTCAACACAACAATATCAAATTTATTAAAGACCTAAATGTCAAAAAATGGGAGGCAACCTAATAATTAATATCCAGAATTCATAAAGAATTCATGTAAATTAATAAGAAAAAAGTCCAAGAGAAAAAAATGGGAAAATAATATGAATATAGTTGTTATCAAAGGAGAAAACCATATTATATGGTTAGTAAATACAATTGTATGGTATTTTATGGATTATAGAGAGTCAATACTACTGAGGAAAAAAAGACATCACACTCCTAAGTTCTGACTAACTTTACTCAGTGAAGAACTATGGATGTATGAATGTCAGATACTTGTTCTCCCTCAAAGGAGAGAAGTAAATAAAAGGCAGGCCAGAGTTCAGGTGTATCCAGTGAAAGTTTCTTCATAAAATAATATGAAGCCAGGAGGAAGGGAAGTAATAGCATCAAATATTGGTGAGGGATTGGGAATTAGGTGCTTTGAAACATTATGAATATGAATATTAATTGGGAGAGCCAATTTGGAGATCCATTTCCCAGTTTTGTTAGTTTAAAATGTACATTTTGTATAAAATATATCTTTTATTTTTTGGTATCTACTCTAAGATTACTCACACATGGGTACAAAGAGGCATATGCAAGAATGTTTATTGTAGGAAAGTCGACAAATAATCTGAAAGAGTCTAAATAATCAATAAGGAAGTTGCCAAAAATAGTTTCTGTATGCTGCATTATGTATTGTATACAGCACTTTAAATAGTAAAATGTTACTTCATGTATTAATATGTAAACATGCCCCAAATATCAAATAATTAATGAAATAAAATGATATTGGGTAAAAAAGCATTTCTGTATATTAACACTATATTATATTTATGTAAATTTAAAGGAAAAATATGGTAAGATATATACCAAACTGATAACAGTAAAGTCAACTAGGATTTGAGCAGTTAGGGGAATTCTAAAAGGAATATTACTTTTTTTTTGGTTGAGGTGAAATTCATATAACATAAAATTACCATTTTAGCCATTTTAACGTGTATAATTCAGTAGTATTTAGTACATTCACAGTGTTGTGTAGCCATTACCACTGTGTGGTTCCAGAACATTTTCATTTCCCCAAAAGGAAACCCTGACTCCCATTAAGCAGCCACTTTCAATTTTCCCCTTCCCCCAGCCTTTGTCAACTGCTAATTTCCTTTCTGTCTATGGATTTGCCTATTCTGGATATTTCATATGGAATCATTTAGTACGTGGCTTTTTGTATTTGGCTTCTTTCACTTAACCATACATAATGTTTTCAAAGTTTATTTTGTAGGATATACACTTCTTCATTCCTTTTTATGGCTGAAAATCCATTATGTGGAATATACCATATATTTTAATCCGTTCAGCAATTGGTGGGCATTCAGCAGATGATGGTGGGTCGTTTCCAGGATTGTTGCTGCCTTTTGTCAGTTGTAAATAGTGCTGGACCTCCCACTAACCCTCATCCCTTTTTCCCATCTTCTCACCTTCCTTCCCTCTGGTAACTACCAGTTTATTCTCTGTATTTATAGGTCTGTTCCTGGTTTATGTTTCTTTCTGTGTTCTTTTTTGTTTTTTTTTTTTTTTTTTTTTTTGGTTTCACATATAAGTGAAATCATATGGTACTTGTGTTTCTCTGTCTTACTTATTTCACTGAGCATAAATACCCTCCATGTCTACCTGTGTTATGCAGGTGGCAAGATTTCACTCCTTTTTATGGCCAAGTAATATTCCAGTATGTGCATGCGTGTACACATTCATCTGTCAAAGGACACTTGGGTTGCTTCCAAATCTTGGCTGTTGTTAATTAATAATGCTACAATAAACATAGGGAAGCATAGATCTTTTTGAATTAGTGTTTTTGTTTTCTTTGGATACTCAGTAGTGGAATTACTGGATTGTATTATATTTCTGGTTTTAATTTTTTGAGGAATCTCCATACTCTTTTTCATAGTGGCTGCACCATTTGCATCCTTACCAACAGTGCACAAGGATTCCTTTTCTTCCACATCCTTACCAACACTTAGTTCTTTTTGATAATAGACGTTGTAACAGGTATAAGATGACATCTTTTTTGGAGGTGGTTACCAGTTCATATTTATTGAAATGATTCCTTTTTTCCATTTTTATTGAGAAATAATTGACTTGTATCACTGTAAGTTTAATGCATACAGCATGATGGTTTAATTTGTATATATTGTAAAAGGATTATAATAGATGCAGCTAATATCTATCTTTGTTATGAGATGATATCTTATTTGGTTTTGATTTGCATTGTCTGATGGTTAGTGATATCGAGCATCTTTTTCTGGATTTGTTTCAAATCTTTGGACTGTATTATTCCAATCTTTAAATTTTTGTTAAAAAAAATACATGAATTTAATTCCCAGCTCTATTGAAATAAAAATTGTTAGTTCTTCTTTACCTTTTTTCCCTTAATTAATTCACTCTCTTCAAGAACTAAAACATTTCTGTGCATATCATTCTATTTTTTTTGTACTGTGCTACACACCATTTTTGAACCTTAACACCATTTAATACTAACTGATCTGCAGATTACTTTGCTTAGTTAATAATACATTAACTATCATTCTATATAGAATTTCACATAGATTTCTGTTTCATTTTTTTTAACAGCTGCATGATATTTTACAGTATTAGTATAGCATGATTGTTTTATATTCTCCACTCTTAAGGGGCATTTTGATTGCTTAAAGTAGTGGTTCTCAGACATTAGCAAGTATTAGAATTATTTTGGTATTCATTAAAATCAATTGGTGGCAAAATGGATAAAGGACCTGAATGTGAGACAGGAAACCATCAAAACCTTAGAGGAGAAAGCAGGAAAAGACCTCTCTGACCTCAGCCATAGCAATCTCTTACTCGGCACATCCCCAAAGGCAAGGGAATTAAAAGCAAAAGTGAATTACTGGGACCTTATGAAGATAAAAAGCTTCTGCACAGCAAAGGAAACAACCAACAAAACTAAAAGGCAACCAACGGAATGGGAAAAGATATTTGCAAATGACACATCGGACAAAGGGCTAGTATCCAAAATCTATAAAGAGCTCATCAAACTCCACACCCGAAAAACAAATAACCCAGTGAAGAAATGGGCAGAAAACATGAATAGACACTTCTCTAAAGAAGACATCCGGATGGCCAACAGGCACATGAAAAGATGTTCAACGTCGCTCCTTATCAGGGAAATACAAATCAAAACCACACTCAGATATCACCTCACGCCAGTCAGAGTGGCCAAAATGAAGAAATCAGGAGACTATAGATGCTGGAGAGGATGTGGAGAAACAGGAACCCTCTTGCACTGTTGGTGGGAATGCAAATTGGTGCAGCCGCTCTGGAAAGCAGTGTGGAGGTTCCTCAGAAAATTAAAAATAGACCTACCCTATGACCCAGCAATAGCACTGCTAGGAATTTATCCAAGGGATACAGGAGTACTGATGCATAGGGGCACCTGTACCCCAATGCTTATAGCGGCACTCTCAACAATAGCCAAATTATGGAAAGAGCCTAAATGTCCATCAACTGATGAATGGATAAAGAAATTGTGGTTTATATACACAATGGAATACTACGTGGCAATGAGAAAAAATGAAATATGGCCTTTTGTAGCAACATGGATGGAACTGGAGAGTGTGATGCTAAGTGAAATAAGCCATACAGAGAAAGACAGATACCATATGGTTTCACTCTTATGTGGATCCTGAGAAACATAACAGAAACCCATGGGGGAGGGGAAGGAAAAAAAAAAAAAAAAAAAAAAAAAAAAAAGGTTAGAGTGGGAGAGAGCCAAAGCATAAGAGACTGTTAAAAACTGACAACAAATTGAGGGTTGATGGGGGGTGGGAGGGAGGGCAGGGTGGGTGATGGGTATTGAGGAGGGCACCTTTTGGGATGAGCACTGGGTGTTGTATGGAAACCAATTTGACAGTAAATTTCATATATTAAAAAAATAAAAAAAAAATAAAAAATAAAAAAAATCAATTGGTGGGCCTGTCTCCAAAGGTTTGATTTATAGGTCCAGTGTAGGCCCTGAGAAATTGCATTTTGAACAAGTTTCTGTGTGTTCCTAATGTCTAGAGGCCACATTTTGGGAACCACTGTTACAAGAAGTGGTGAGGCTGGCTTTTGTGACTGACTGTGATTGGTGAAGGTTTTAATAGGGTAAAAAATACAATGTGCTTATGAGAGAAAAATATGTATATCTGTACACACATGAGGAAAATATTTGGAAGAGGGATCATAGAATTCTGGTGAACTTGTACTCTTTTTTCTTTTTTAATTTACGAGTGCTTTTATTTCTAGTAAATTGTATTTTTACTGATGTATCCATCTGGGCAGGTTGGAAGATAGGATCATTGTTCAGCAAGATGAAGTTACTGAAGATGGAATCCCAAGGAATGTGGACCACCTTAGTGAAGTTGATATAAGTAAGCCTTGTTGTGTTAGACTAAATACTTTCTGGAAGGTTGTTAATGTGAATCTTTTATTTGGACAACATATTAATAGCCAGCATTTCTTGTCAGTTACCTCATTCATTTAAAAAAATGTAGTAGTCATAGAGCATTAGGTTCTCATTAATAAACCTGGATTGTTTGGCAACATGGGCAGTAAAACTTTTTGGCCAAGGGGAGTCTGAATGGCTCAGTTGGTTAAGCATCCAACTTCAACTTAGGTCATGATCTCACCACTCGTGAGTTCGAGCCCCACATCAGTCTCTGTGCTGATGACAGCTCAGAACCTGGAGTCTACTTTGGATTTTGTGTCTCCCTCTTTCTCTGCCCTGCCACTGCTCGTGCTCTGTCTCTCTCTGTCTCAAAAATAAATAAATAAATAAATAAATAAATAAATAAATAAATAACTTTTTGGCTGATTATTTTATTGAATGTTCAAAACAAAAAGAACTGCTTGCTAAAATTAAGCCAGTATACTAAGAACATTAAGTAAATTGTCTTGTTTTTAATAGTATTAATTAAAATATGAGAAATAGAATTTTTCCTATCTAACCTATAGGAACAAAGATAAACTGGAGGTAAATATGAGTGTCTAAACAGTGTGTTTTCACATTTCCTTACATTTGTGTCTACATATTTTGCATTTAATGGAAGTATATAGCCAATTAATCTGCTTTCTGAAAATAAAACCTAATATCCAAAGATTATTTGTAAGGTAATATAATCACATAAATACTTTGGTTTTGTTTTCTTGATAGACATGGAGGTTTTTGCTAGAATCCATGTTGAATACTGTGCCTTTTTCAATATCACATAAAACTATTTAAGTACTATATAGACTTATCACAAAATCTTTCCTTTATACCACAGGAACTGAAATAGATGATTCTCAGCACTCCAAATGTGATGTAGATAAATCTGTGCAACCAGAACCAGTTTTCCAAAGAGTGGTTCTTTCAAAACACTTCAACGTAGTCTCTCAAATTCAATCAATTCTGTGTTCACCAGAAGAATCCTTTCCACTTCGATCTCGCTCTGATTCACCACCAAAAAATAAAAACAAGAATTCCTTGCTGATTGGACTTTCAACTGGTCTATTTGATGCAAACAACCCAAAGGCAAGTATGCACCTCAAATAGAAAATATCTATTTTAATAACATTTCTTATTTATTTTCTTTGGTAAACCATAATGTTGAGTTTTAATCTCTTACACACACACACGCAACAGAAAGCCTCCATCTTCTCTTCTGGGATTCTAAAAAGAAATTGCTATTGAGAGTACAACTAGGACAAAACCTATTTCATTGGCTCCTTGTTCAGGATTCTTTTTATAGGGTCTACTTTTATTTAAGCAGAAGATCTCTCTTACACCCTCTTACATTATCTCCTCTCTTCACTACTCAACCCTACCTCCATTTTTAGTCTGAGACTAAACTTAAGTAATATATCCTTTCTTTTTTCAAGTTTATTTATTTTGAGAGAGAGAGAGAGCAAGTGTACACATGGGGGAGGGGAAGAGAGAGGAAGAGAGAGAATCCTGAGCAGGCTCCACGCTGTCAGCCCAGAGCCCAACGTGGGGCTGGATAGTGAGATCATGACCTGAGCCATAATCAAGAGTTGATACTTAACCGACCAAGCCATCCAGGAATCCCAAGCAATATATCTTAAATGGACAGAAGTACTATTTGCCTAATTTGTATGTAGAAAGACTAATAGATAAGATATTCATATGCACTTTCTGGCGGAAGATTTTCAAACATCTTATCTTTTCTCACTTGCTATCTTTTTCTTATTTTGAAATTACAATAGTATCTCTATAGAACATTTTAAAATATAAAGGAGTCACATATTTTGTTATACTACGTTTTATATGTGTAATTTTTACATTTATAAAACTTTTTGCCAAAATGGATTATTAGGCATATTTTTTGTAACCCGCTTTTCTGTTTAATAATAATTATAAAATTATTACAAATGTTACTATTGAAAACTATATTATTATAAAAATTGCATTTTGTCATGGGCACCTGAATTGCTCAGTCTGTTGAGTGACCAACCCTTAATTTTGGCTCAGGTCATGATCTCAAGGTTCATGAGATTGAGCCCCATGTTGGGCTCTTTACTGACAGTGCAAAGCCTGGTTGGGGTTCTCCCTCTCCCTGTCTCTCTGTCCCTTCACCACTCATGTGTGCTCTTTCTCTTTCTCAAAATAAATAAATAAGCATTTTTAAAAAATAACATTTTGCCATATTGTCAAATAATCTCTCATATCATCTATAATGACCATAAATTCCATTGTGCTGCTATGCTATATATAATTTTTTAAACTAATATATTTTTATTGCTGGGCCTTAACTACCTACATGTGTATCTTTGACAATAGCCACAGTTATTTTCATAAAGTAAATTTCTGTAAGTAGAGTTCAAAAGGTTATGTTGTATACTGCCTGTTTCCCCTTTAAGAAATAGCTTATTATGGGGTCGCCTGGGTGGCTCAGTTGGTTAAGCCTCTGACTTTGACTCAGGTCATGATCTCACAGTTCGTGAGTTTGAGCCCCACATTGGGCTTTCTGCTGCCAGTGCAGAGCCTGCATGGGATCCTCTGTCTTCTTCTTTCTACCCCTCTGCCGCTTGTGCTCGCTCACTTTCTCTCTCTCTCTCTCTCTCTCTCTCTCTCTCTCTCTCTCTCTCTCACACACACACACACACACACACACACACAAATAAAATAAAGATTAAAAAGTAGCTAATAATACCTCAATAGTATATGAGAGTCTGTACTCTAAAGAGCACTAACTGTTATCATTCACTTAAAAATTGTGTATTTAATGAATGAGTGATGATGGTATTTTTAAAATTTGTGTTTCTGTGTTTGCCACTGATGTTGGACATTTTTATATGTTTAGGTCTGTATAGGAATGAATTACCTGAATTCTTTCATCCTTGGCTATTTTTTAAATATGTCATTTTGATTTTCAATTTAGTTTTCCAGTTGGATATGTTTTTACTTTATGGAGTGTTATCTTAATCTTATTTTAAATGTAGAGATTGCTAAATTCTCTTACTTGTCTAATAGCATTCAAACTTTCAAAGATGTAAACTATGAAAACAAATGTTATGATCTTCAGAGTTAGAGAATAAGGCCTACTTGTGGAACAGAGAAGGATTATCATGTAATTCGTATACTTTCCTTTCTAGTAAAGGTGTGTAGCTAATTGTCTTTAGCCTAGAGATTTTTAATAATTTATTCTGTGTATAAAGTTAACATTCCTGGAGAGCTTGGGTGCTCAGTCAGTTAAGCATCTGACTCTTGACTTTGGCTCAGGTAATGATCTCATGGTTCGTAGTTTCAAGCCCCATGTCGGGCTCTATGCTGACAGTGCAGAACCTGCTTGGGATTCTGTCTCTTTCCTTATCTCTCTGCCTTTCCCCAACTCACATGCTCTGCCTCTCTCTCAAAATAAAGAAATAAACTTAAGAAAAAATGTTAACATTCCTTGCATAATACATTTTAATTTTTTATTTTCTTTCATGACCTTAGTTCAGCCTTAGTAGTTCTATAGAAGTACTTGCTTCGGAAGGAAGCACAACAAAATAGATTTCATGTAGGGGAATGACTGTAAGAGGAAGGGCAAGAAAGAACCCTAGAAAGCCAAAGCAGTTTGTAGCCATTTAAGGCAAGGACAGAAGGCCATACCTCCCTATTCCTTAAATCTTTGAGGTCATGAAAGTTCATCACTGGGCCCAAATAGTAAATACTTGATGTTCATAATGGTCACCTTGAAATGTGGAGAAAAAGTAAAATTTATTTTGAAACATATAGATAATTTGTCTACTAAGTGGAATAATTTGAGCTCTTAACAAGGATTTTTGTTAAAGGTCTTTTTTAAAAATGTTAATTGTGCTACTTACCTTTTTTTTAATGTTTATTTTTGAGAGGGAGAGAGAGTGCGTGCACGAGTGTGTACAAGGCAGGGAGAGACAGAGCGAGAGAGAGAGGAGAGAGAGAGAGAGAGAGACACAGAGAGAGAGAGAGAGAGAGAGAGAGAGAGTCCCAAGCAGGCTCCACACTCAGCAAAGAGCCTGACCCTGGGTTCAGTCTGATGATCACGAGATTATGACCTGAACCAAGATCAAGTTGGATGCTTAACCGACTGAGCTACCCAGGCAACCCTGTGGGGTTTTTTTATTATTATTAAAGGAAATTCTCCTTGTACTTTGAATCCTAACCTCTCTCACCTCAAGGATTAACTCCTTTACTTTGGTCACACTTGTATCAACTTTTCTATAGTAGATCATTTCCTCAACATACATGTTCTTGTAAGTCCCATCGTAATTAGCAAACTTCTCTTCTCTTGACAACATGTCCTTCTCCAGCTACCACCCCTTTTCTCTGTTCCCTTTACAACCAAACATCTTCAATATGTTGTATCTTTGCGGTCTCCACTTCCAAATACGTTCCAATATGACTTTCATCCCACTCCTCCATTAAAACTGCTCTTGTCAAATTAGTTACTAATACATTGCCAAATTCCGTGTACCTTTTCTCATCTTTCTTGATTTTTTTCTTCCAACAGAGTTGATATACACTTTATTTGTAAAATCATTTTTATATCTTGGCTTGCTTTATATCACATTTTCCTCGGTGCTCATGAATCACCCTTTAGTCTCCTTTACTGGTGGCTTCTACTCTAACAGATCTCCTTAAAAGAATGTGTATTCTATCATTGTGTGGAATGTTTTGTAAATGTCAAGAATTAAGTCAAATCGGTTGCTAGTGTTGTTCAAGTCTTCTTTATCTTCTATTTTGTCTAGTTGTATCATTTGATGAGAAAAGATTGAAAAAACTATACTTGCATAATTGTCTTTTCATTTGTGTCTATTTTTGTTCCATGTATTTTGAAACTTTGCTCTTGAGTGAATAAAAATTCAGTATTGCTGACTTCTGGATATTGAATTGATAGGTTTATTGTTATGAAGTGTCCCTTTTTGTTTGATAGTGGTGTCCTTGCTAATTGTCTTTCTACTTATTTATCAATTACTGAGAAAGGAGTGTTAAAATTTCCAGTCAATTTAATGCATGTTAATAATCTTTATATAGTCTTAAAAAATTGACCTCTTTAATTGTTATGAAATGACTCTCTTTATTCTTGGTCATATCACTTTGTTTTGAAATCTGTTTTGTCCAATTTTAATACAGCCATTCCAGCTTTCTGATGATTAATGTCTATGAGGTATATATATTTTACATCCTTTACTTTTAATCACACTGATTTTATATGTAAAGTGGATTTTTTGTAGCTATCATCTAGTCAAGTCTTTTTAACCAGCCTGACAATCTCTTTTATTCAAAGTGATTAGACAATTTACTTGTTATGTAATTTTTTATATATTATTGATATGATTAATTTTAAACCTACCATTTTGCTATTTGTTTTCTATTTGTCTCATCACTTTTTCTTCTTGTATTTACTTTAATTCTCCCTTCTTTTGGATTGAGTATTTTTAGCATTTTATTTAATCTCTACTGTTTTCTTTTAAAGATAGACCTTTTCAAATATTTAGATGTAATTCTCAGTTTTCAACATACAGTTTTAGCTTTTTACAATCTTTCTTTAATATACCACTATATTTATTTAACATATTTAACATATTTAATATACCACAGTATTTATTTAACATATTTAACAATATACTTCCATTTCCACTCTCTTGTCTGTCCTTTTGGCATTGTTGTCATATATATTATGTCCATATGTTATAAACACCACAATAAATTTTTATCATTTTTGCTTTAAACATTATCTTTTACAGAAAGTAAAAATTGAGAGTCTATATATTTACCATTTCGGACATTCTTCGTTACTTTGTGTAGAATTCAGGTTTCTATCTGGTATCTATCACTTCTGCACCTTTTAAGAACTTCCTTTAACATTCTTGTGCAGCCCTGTTGGTGATGACTTTTTTTTCCTTTTTGTTTATTTAAAAACCTTTTTGTTACACTTTCATTTTGAAAAGCTATTTCTAGTAGGTCTAGAATTATATTATCATCTGGGTTGTATTATTTCTGACAACAAACACTGTAAATTATGTAGCTTTCATAAGGTAGTAGTAATAGAGTGACTTGATTTATTAAATAAGGTAAGGTAAATTTGTAATAGTTCAAAATGAAATCATCTCAAGATGTGATCTTCTCATGCTATCACTTATATAAGAACACAGTCTAGGTTACCAAACAGAATAGTTACTTGTCCTTCCCTTTAGACCTCCCTCATTTTAGAGGATGGCAAATACAGGGCGGAGAGAGACCAGATGTATTCCACCAATAGTTTTCTGATCTGCGGAGTAGAGTGGAAAACTAATCTCTATAAAAATATTAAGAATTTCTTTACTCATTATAGCAAATGGAGAGTTGGGGGGGGGGATATTGATGTGTAATTCACCAATAGCATATATGTCTTAAATGTCTTGTTTTAATTTGCTAAAATATCAATTATTATATAATGTCTATAATTTTTGCCTTTGCTAAATGTTCATAATTTTTTTAATGTTTTAGATCCACTTTTCACCTGGTTTATGGGTTGAAGTGAGGATATATTTGTAGAAGCTATTTTTAAGAAACAGTGTTACAGTTTAATTTTAGTAAGCAGAAGTTAAATATGTTCATTATAATCCATTCTGTACTATAACCAGAGTATTGCTAATTCATAATTTTATTTGAAAAATACTACAGATGAAACTGTGAGTTGACAGAATTCTTTTAAGTAGAATTATATGTGGAGTTCTATTATTAGTATACTTACTGCTTAATTTATTCACTATCTTATGTGGTTCTCTTCATTTTTGAGAAAAAGAACTTAACCAACAAACAAAAACATCTAAAAAAATCTGTCAAAGAAGACTGTGAACATAAAGGGTTTTCAATATAGGATAGATAAGCTGTTGGATTGAGGGTACATAGATCTATTCCAGGAGGAAAGTTGTGAAATTACATACCTCTTAAAATTTCTAACTGTACTATGTTACATTAAGTTAGGAAAATTATTTTTTTAATGTTTATTTTTGAGAGAGAGAGAGAGAGAGAGACAGTGTGAACGGGGGAGGGGCAGAGAGAGGGAGACACAGAATCTGAAGCAGGCTTCAGTCTCTGAACTTTCTTTCTTTTTTTTTTTTTTTTTTAATTTTTTAACGTTTATTTATTTTTGAGACAGAGAGAGACAGAGCATGAACGGGGGAGGGGCAGAGAGAGGGAGACACAGAATCGGAAGCAGGCTCCAGGCTCTGAGCCATCAGCCCAGAGCCTGACACGGGTCTCGAACTCACGGACCGTGAGAGCGTGACCTGAGCTGAAGTCGGAGGCTTAACCGACTGAGCCACCCAGGCGCCCCTGGGCTCTTAACTTTCAGCACAATGCTGGATGCGGGGCTCAAACCTGTGAACCAGGAGATCATGACCTGAGCTGAAGTCAGATGCTTAAACAATTGAGTCGCCCAGGCTCCCATATTAGGAAAATTATTTTAACTAGTGAAAGGAATAAACTAGAATTGAGACTATTTTACCAGAGTTAAAATTTATCTCAGCCTAAAAAATACTGCATCTTTATGTCGAGTCCCTTGAATTTAGGTATATAATGCATATATGCTGTATCTATCTAGAGAAACTGTTACTGTATGCATATTTTGCATACCGCTGGTTTATAATATACAGGGTTCAAACCATTAAAATAATAAACAAGTCAAGCATAAATTCTGCTGGCAGTGAGAGATTCAGAAAAAGAAATACTTTCAGTACCATTATTAAGTGCTTTGACAAGCAACGTATCTTACCATCTTGTAGTTCATAACCATTTTTTTCAAGTGCTGTAATATGTAAATTATGTTCAAGTAATGGAAATCTATCCTTTTTTTATTCGCAAAAACAGATTGTACCAATAAAATTGGCGACGAATATAAATTTTCATTAATATGCTAAACATTGTGTTTTCTTCACAGCTTCCAATCTGGTGTAGATTCTTACCAGGGCCTTAGGAGTTATGTTTCAAATCTCACAGACTCCTTTAGGGTTATTAACCCAACTCTGAGACTTATATATTTAGATATTTGTTTCATTGCTCTGTCTATCCATCATATTCTAACTGCTGTTAGGTTAGTGGCCAGAGGCTATTTCTGTTATTTCTGGTCTTATGCAAACAAGTTCAAATTTTAAATACCTCAACTGTGCATTTTTTCTTAAGTCAGTTTCTTCTCACCTGATCTCACATGATTTTCAGTATGAACATCAAGTACCTGTCTTTCTAGCCTTGCCTTCTTGTAGGAAAGGCTCTATTTACAGTGCATTGTTCAGGGAAGCCATATTAGGTTTTTGTTTGTTTTGTTTTTTGTTTGTTTGTTTGTTTTGCACTAATATGAAGTTCCTTGTTTAACCAATGTGACCCAGACAACAGCTCCTAGGATAAATGATACAAAGGGCCACCAATTTATGTGTGATGGTGCTTTGCCAAGCTTCAGACTAACTCAGTCCAGGATTTGGGAAAGATATACGGGGAGGATTGGCCATAGGAAAGTGTGAGGGGAAGAGTTAGCAGAGATACAGTAAAAGAGTGACAGTATAGGTCCTGAATGAGAAGGAGCAAATTAGCAGTTTCTGGCACTGCCTGATTTCTGACAGATTTCTAATTCCATTCCCTGGGCATACCCCAAGTAAGCACCTCTCCCTGCCTTTGAACGATGACTTAAGTGAATCCTTGTGTGTTGAAACCCAGGCATAACTTGAAAATTTAGTTTCCTCACTGCAAAAAATACAGAGCTGAAATTCAAGAGAATTAGGTTCTAACCTTGGACAAGTCACCTCTGGAGCTTCTAGCTCTAAATATATGATATAAAAATAAAAAATTAGTATTAGCTCTAACTTTCTAATTTTTTTTATCTCGTTTTTATTTTCTAATGATCTCACTCCTACTAAGAAGTCTGTTAACTTTTTTAGATGTTGAGGACATGTTCACTTCCAGATCTCTCAAAATTGTTCAGAACACTGATGGATGTTCCCACTGTAGGAGATGTATGTCAAGACAATCTTGAAATAGATGAAATTGAAGATGAGCATATTAAAGAAGGACCTTCTGATTCTGAAGACATGTGAGCATGATGTCATTAACAAATACTAGCACTAACAGAATTTTTGAGTTTATAGGAGTTCTAGAGATGTGACTCACCTAGGCAGTTTTAAAAAATGATCTATAACTGATTTTTTCACTACTTCTTTACCTTTATACAGCATTTTTAAAGTACAGTCATGCAAGTTTTGACATGTATAGTTGCCTCTGAGTAATATAATGACTTACTCTCACTTTGAAGAATATAAGAAAATGATTTCTATGTGTGCTTTCTGTCTTATTCACTACTGAACATGTAGGACCTTGACTTGGCCATGGGGTACATGTGTAATAAATTTTGCTTAAATGAATGAATATTAGGGTGATGATTATTTAACAGTTTAATGCCACATGATACAGGGATTGAAGTGGGAAATTGTGAAATATGTACTATTCTACAGTTCACCAGGGAAAAGACCAGAAAGCCTCTATATCTCTCTCCTGCCATGTATGATTGCAAAACTATGGCAGTGGAGAGTTAGCAGGTAGACTAGTTGTTTTATTTGCATATGTATGTGCACATACATTTAATTGCTTTCCCAAAATTCCTTTCTTCATGATCCACAGGGAATCTAGAATCCGAGAGAAATTTAACCAACACTTCTGAGAACTATGGGAAGTGATAGCCCCTTAGACAGTAATCTTTTTCCACCTTCTTTGCAACAAGTAAGCCCTCCTATGTTACTCTGCACTGTCAGCGCAGAGCTTGATGCAGGACTTGATCTCAAAAACCATGAATGATATCATGACCTGAGCAGAAACCAAGAGTCGGTTGCCCAACCAACTGAACCACCTAGGTGTCTCTAAAATCACCATTGTTTTAATCTGACTGCCACAATGGCTTGTTTGTGACTTGTGTTCTTTTAACTACTAGTTGATGACAGAATTTTAAAATTTAAGTTAGAAGCTTTTAATATTAATTTAAAATTTTGAAAACCAAGTTAAAAAAATAAAATAAAAAATTGAAAACTAAGCTATTTTTATTTTTTAAGATATTTATTTATTTATTTATTTATTTATTTATTTATTTTAAATATATGAAGTTTATTGTCAAATTGGTTTCCATACAACACCCAGTGCTCATCCCAAAAGGTGCCCTCCTCAATACCCATCACCCACCCTCCCACCCCCCATCAACCCTCAGTTCTCAGTTTTTAAGAGTCTCTTATGCTTTGGCTCGCTTCCACTCTAACCTCTTTTTTTTTTTTCCCTTCCCCTCCCCCATGGGTTTCTGTTAAGTTTCTCAGGATCCACATAAGAGTGAAACCATCTGGTATCTGTCTTTCTCTGTATGGATTATTTCACTTAGTGTAACACTCTCCAGTTCCATCCATGTTGCTACAAAGGGCCATATTTCATTCTTTCTCATTGCCACGTAGTACTCCATTGTGTATATAAACCACAATTTCTTTATCCATTCATCAGTTGATGGACATTTAGGCTGTTTCCATAATTTGACTATTGTTGAGAGTGCTGAACTAAGCTATTTTTAAAAGTAGGTTAGTGCATACCAGGAAATTTCACTTACTGTTTTCCTTGGGAAAAAAACATTTCTTTTTGTTGTTATTCAAACTTCACTCAAGGATCATATAATAAGAAAATCTAAAAAGTGAATTCAGGGCCACATTTAAAAATATGTATAAGACAAATTTTTGAATGCTTCTTCCAAAAAAGATGTTAGTCTTATACTTTTCTTATAATGGCAGACTTAGCAGCCCCACTGACTTTTAATACCATCTGTGGAGGGCACTAATTCCTCCAGGCTGGCCACTAGAAGATTTAATCAACAGATTAATGTTTACTCATTGTTACAATGGTACATAGTGGATGTGCATGCTATGTTAGTCTTTTAATTAAATACTAAGTTAAATGCTAATAGTAGGATGAACCAAAAGATTAGATATACTCTCTTTCTCGTTCTAATGAGGTGCTATGCTTTTCTATACCTGCTACAAAGTGTAGAAGTTTGTACACATAAATAAAAACTAAAGATATTTCTACATTAAAAGATTATTTTCTTTTTCCATTAATGGAAAATTTATTTAAGATCTTGCATAATACCATTTATATTTTAGCTCTTCAGTAAATACTTGTTTATTTGATTGGAATCTAAACTTAAATCAGCTTTTCTAGTGGATGAAATCCTCAGCGTGGGTACATAACCTCTTTCAGAAGATCTCATATATCTAAGAGGCAAATCATAAGAGAAATAAAGTCATTGAGTATGTTTTGGGGGTATTATAGAAGTGGTGAGATTTCAATCCTTTCTGTGCTATTTATTGACTGTGCAATTGAGTGTATAGCCTTGTGCAAGACATATAAACACTTTGATTCAGTTTCCATGTCTCTAAAGGGAGTTATATGTAGGTAAAATTTTAGTAATTGAATAAAAATGAATAAATAAACTAAATAGAATAAACTAAAGTACTATATAAATGTAAGGTATTATTGGCCTAAATTAATTAGTTCCAGCATCTTTAATCCCATGAAAATAAAATTAATATCCTGAGCAATGCCTTGGAAATAAGATAATCTAGCAAAGATTATTATGGTTAATATATTCTAATTATGTGGTAAAGTTTACTTGCTATGTATTTTAGAAATGTTTTCAAGGATAAACATGTAAAGATAAGATTTCTGGTGACTATTTTTATTCACTAGATCATCCTGTGAACCTGAATGTAAAATTCCATAAGTATTTTCATTTCTAAAAGTTCAAATGCCCAATGAATGTTTATATGAAAAGCCTTTCATATAGGATACTACCATTATACATCCACGTGAATATTCTGCTGAATTTTCAAAATTACATAGAAGAAAAATATTTGAATATTAAGTATTTTTTTTTGAAAGCAAGTGAAAAATCTCTTTAGTCTGGCCTTTTAAAACACTGAAACATTCTTTCAAAATTTAAGCAGTGAATAGCATTGATAGTTTTATAATTCTCTTTCGGCACTCAAGATCACACAAGTCATCTTCGGGCATATGTATTCCAGAATATGTATCATGTGCTGTATTTTATAATTGTATCAGTCCTCATTTACTTTTACCTATGTAGGTTTTTTCAGATTTCTTTTTTTCCACTATTAGTACTTTTAAGTAGAAAGGAGCACATGTATATTGAAGTAAAATTTCAAAATAAGGTAACATTTTGGTAACGTTTACTTTAATCTTTCAAAATTTTAGTGTATTTGAAGAAACTGACACAGATTTACAAGAGCTTCAGGCCTCTATGGAACAGTTACTTAGGGAACAACCTGGAGAAGAATACAGTGAGGAGGAAGAATCCATCTTAAAAAACAGTGACATAGAGCAGACTGCAAATGGGACAGATGTAGCAGATGAGGATGACAATCCCAGCAGTGAAAGTGCCCTAAATGAAGAATGGCATTCAGGTACGTGGTCATGATCATGGACCTTTCTTTTTTCATTGTATACAATTATTTCAAGTAGAATATATTTTTCTGTTATCTGATACGAACCATTTCCAACTTTGAATAAAACTGAAGTATGCTTTTGTGTCTCTGACTTTATTCATGCCTTTTCTTCTCACACAAATGTCCATATACATTTGTTCCATTTCTTTCCCGTTAAATTTTAGAAATGCTTTTGAAGCAGGGTGCCTGGGTGGCTCAGTTGGTTAAGTGTGTGACTCTTGATCTAGGCTCAGGTCATGATCTCATGGGTTCGTGAGTTCGAGCCCCACATTGGGCTCTGTGCTTACGGTGCAGAGCCTGCTTGGGATTTTGTCTCTCCCTCTCTCTGCCTCTTCCCAGCTTGCACTCTCTTGTCTCTCTCAAAATAAATAAATTTTAAAAGAGAAGAAATGCTTTTGAAGGATTTTCATTGTTTTCTTATCTTCCTTATTTTTCTAGTACTAAAGATAATAGCCTAGTTTTCCTAGCACTTTATATTTTACAAAAAGCTTCCACATACAGTGGTTAACCAGCAATGTTAATACTAAAAACAGTTTTTAAAACGTTGACACTTTTTTTTTAAATTGTTGTTTGTTGATAGCATTACCCCCAAGATACATAGAAAATCTGTGTAATCAAGAACTATATTATGTTTATTTGGGAAGAAGAGCTAATGTGAAAAGGAACAATTCTTCAGTAATTTTGTCTTTTACTAGACTATTTCCAAGTGTCTTGGACATATACATGACATAAAACATAGATAGCATTTGTATTTTCTAAGTGCTTTACTAAAGTTTTATGATATGTAGCATAAGTCATCTGCCTCCTGCGTGCTTTTTCATGCTTTGGCCCATGTTTAATATCAACTTTTTAAAAACAGTAGTTAGGGTTGGTTGCCTCAGTACAGAACATATGGGTATGCTTTTTTCATTTTTTACTCAATTAGAATGCTTTTATTCTAGTTTACTGTTTATGTCTATAAAAGATTCCCAAAGTAACATTCCTTTTTTTTTTTTTTAAAGTTTGTTTTTATTTATTTTTGAGAGAGAGAGAGAGACCATGTGTGCACACCAGCAGGGGAGGGGGCAGATAGAGAAGGAGAGAAGGAATCTCTAGTAGTCTCCACGCTGTCAGCACAGAGCCCAGTGCAAGGCTCGATGCAGGGCTCAATTGTACCAACTGTGAGATCATGACCTGAGTCGAGATCAAGAGTGGACCTCTGACTGACTGAGCCACCCAGGTGCCCCAACCCAAAGTAACATTCTTGTTAAGACAGATTTACAAATACACTGATTTCCTATATAAATGGCAATAATTATAATGATAAAATCTTTATAGTGAAAGTACAAGTAGTCTGTTTCAGTGACCTCACTCAGTTGTGAAAAAGAATTTTAGTCTGTTAGGGTAAGAATTATTTTATTCATTCTTTTTAGTCTTAAAATATCTTCTTTTTATTTCTGTATTTTAGATAACAGTGATGGTGAGATTACTAGTGAATGTGAATATGATAGCGTCTTTAATCATTTAGAGGAACTGAGACTTCACCTGGAGCAGGAAATAGGCTTTGAAAAATTCTTTGAGGTTTATGAGAAGATAAAGGTAAGTAAAATGTCAATTAAAACATTTAACTTTGGGTCACCTGGCTGGCTCAGTTGATAGAGCATCTGACTCTTGACCTCAGGGTCATGAGTGCAAGCCCCATGTTGGGCATGGAGCCTATTTAAGAAAAAATTTAACTTTGAAATATGCTCTTTTTGGATTACTAGTGAAATGTCAGTGATATTTATAGGTCAATAGATTTATCATAAATAATAAAGTTTCCAATTAGAGAAAGTTAATATTCAAGCATTAATTTATATTTGGAAATTTGGTATAGGCTATTCATGAAGATGAAGATGAAAATATTGAGATTTGTTCAACAATAGTTCAGAATATTTTAGGAAATGAACATGAACATCTTTATGCCAAGATTCTTCATTTAGTCATGGCAGATGGAGCCTATCAAGAAGGTAAGATTTCCTCAGTCTATTTTAAGTAAATGTGCAAAAAACAGGATGTAAATTACTGAGCTTTTATCACATGCATTTTGGTGAAATCTATATTGGAATCATATCCAGTACTTATGAGCAATTATAAAATTAACCATGTCATATACTGTTACTGATTCTACCATATTTTCATTGACTTAAGTCCTTTAGGTCCATATTTTTACTTAATTTGTAAGTAACATTTGAATGAGATTTTTTAGAAAGACTCCTTATTGGTCAGTTCTAGAAATCAGAATGCTTTAGTAAAGTTTTAGACATACATGCTTCAGCAGTATGTACAGTTTCTCCTAATACCAAATGTAATCTCTTCCATGCACAGTAAGTGGAGTTCATTTATAGTGGTTTATATGTAAACCATTTTTCTGTTTGGAAAATATTTACCTACAGAATGACACAAAATATATTTGAATTTTATGGAAAATTATTAAAGTTAAAAATGGTGTTGCCCCTTAAATTTAGTCAATTTAGACATGGAACAAGACCAGTAGTATAGTCCTAACTCTGTGACAAGCTAGTAATGTGACATTAAGTAATTTCTTTGAAATTTCAGTTTCCATTGCTATAAAAAGATGATCACTATTCTAATGTACTGTGAACTGTTTTCAAAATACTTATTAAGTGCTTCTTGTAACCTAGCACTTTATTACTAATTGACATTAAACGGCATAGTGTTTTATTTACATGTTGTTTACAGTTCCCTTGGGAGATGAAACCTAAGTATATGAAAGTGTAAGGCTATATGTAAAAAATGCATATTCTAAAGTACTTTTCAGTGCAGTAGGAATTAGAGAAGGGAAGCTTGGATTGTGAAAAATGGAAAGAAATGTAGAGCCATACTTGTCAAAAAACAGAGTGAAAACTAATTGATGTGTATTAGAGTTGAAATCACCCTATCAGAAGCTTCTTGTTGTAAATAGTCTTTGTTGTAGGGAAGTGTTGAATCACTATATTGTACATCTGAAACTAATATTACACTGCATATTAACTAAAATTTAAATAAAAACTAAAAAAAACCCAAAGTAGTCTTTGTGATTAGATACTATGAAATATTTAAAATACATAGAGGAAATCAGTGAAGATTTGTAAACTGACAAAGTGAAGATGTTTTGTAAAGTTCAATCTAGCAGCAGTATTCTGGATATCTTGGAGAGTACTGAGATTGCAAATAAGATCTTTTTTGAAACTGTAGATGTGTTTGGGCATGGGAGGGTGAATACCTGGATTTAGTGTTCATAGGAATAGAGCATCAATATTCAGCTCAGATATTTCAGAATCAGGCTTTTAATAAAAATATTTCATATTTTTATTAATCAAGTTTCCTAAAATCAAATTCAAGAATTTTTTTTTTATTTTGGGAGCAGCTTCACTTATTTAAGGTATAAACTTATTTACATTGACCAAAAAGCTCAGCCAAAAAAAAAAATGTTTTTTTAAATTTGTTAATAAAAATAAAAATCTTTTAGGGGCGCCAGGGTGGCTCAGTCAGTTAAGCGTCCGACTTCAGCTCAGGTCATGATCTCACGGTCTGTGATTTAGAGCCCCACATCGGGCTCTGTGCTGACAGCTCAGAGCCTGGAGCCTGCTTCCGATTCTGTGTCTCCCTCTCTCTCTGACCCTCCCCCGTCCATGCTCTATCTCTCTCTGTCTCAAAAATAAATAAACATTAAAAAAAATTTTTTTAAATAAAAATCTTTTAAAAATTATAATAGTTATCATTAAATCAAAACTAGCAAATCTTAAGGTACAGTGAGTACTCTTACCATATAGCTTCAGAAACCACTGTGTCTTCATTAGTATTCTTAACAAAATAATAACTGTCAAGAAAATGTTAGGGCCATTAGCAACAAGTAATGGATTGAATATAAGCCAGTAGATAGTGCTGCATATATTCTTCAATATGATTTTCTTTAGCCCCCTTAATAATCACAAACAGGCAAAAACAAAGCAATGCGTCCTATTTATGGTGGTGCAATGAAATCTATCAATAGAAACTTAAAGGAGCTCCTTTCTTTTCAAATTTTTTTTTACTTGAGTATAGTTCACACACATGGTCATATTAGTTTCAGGTGTACAACGTAACTATTTGACAAGTTTATACTTTATGCTGTGCTTACCTCAAGTATAGCTACCGTTGGTCACCAGGCAACACTACTGCAATATCATTGATTGTATTCCTTATACTGTGCCTTCTTCCTATGATTTATTCATTTAATGACTGGAAGCCTGTATTTCCCACTCCTCGTTAACCCTTTTGCCTATCCTCCCAACCCCACCCCCTTCTCTGGCAATGATAAGTTGTCTATATTTATAAATCTGCTTCTGCTTTTTGTTTATTCATTTTTTTTAGATTCTACATATGAGTGAAATCATATGGTATTCCTTTTTCTCAGTCTAACTTATTTTACTTAGCAGAATACCTGTAGGTCCATCTATGTTGTCACAGAGGGTACAATCTCATCCTTTTTTATGACAATGTGATATTCCAGTGTGTGTGTATGTGTGTGCACTCGTGCATACACACATCTTCCTTATCTATTCATATGTCAAAAGACACTTAGGTTGCTTCCGTATCTTGGCTATTGGTAATAATACTGCAATAAACATAGGGGTGCATATATATTTTCAAATTAGTGTATTCTTTTTCTTTGGATAAAACCTATTAGTGGAGTTACTGGATCGTGTGGTATTTCTATTTGTGAGTTTTTGAGGAATCTCCATTATGGTTTTCCACAGTAGCTATGCCAGTTTACTTTCCACCAACAATGTATGAGGGTTCCTTTTGCTCCATACCCTCACCAACACTTATTATTTCCTCTCTTTTTGATACTAGCTATTCTGATGTATGTAAAGTAATATCTCATTGTGGTTCTCATTTGCATTTCTCTGATGACTAGTGATGGTGAGCATCTTTTCATGTGCCTGTCAGCCATCTGTATGTCTTCCTCAGAAAATGTCCATTCAGGTCCTTTGCCTATTTTTTAATTGGATTGTTTGATTTTTTCATGTGGGGTCGTATATGTTGTTAACATATGACAGAAATGTCATTTGCAAATATCTTCTATTCATTAGGTTGCCTTTTTGTTTAGGTGATTGTGTTGTTTACTATGCAAAAGTTTGTTATTTTGATGTGGTCCTAATAGTTTATTTTTGCTTCTGTTTCCCTTGCCTGAGGAGACACATCTAGAAAAATGTTACTGTGGCTGATGTCAGGGTAATTCCTTTCGGTGTTCTCTTCAAGGATTTTTATGGTTTCTGGTCTCATGTTAGGGCTTTAATCTATTTTGAATTTATTTTTGTGTATGATGTTAGAATGGGTCCAGTTTCATTCATTTACATATATGTAGCTCTCTAATTTTTCCACCATTTATTGAAGAAACTGTCTTTTTCCCACTGTATATTCTTGCCTCCTTTGTCATAGATTAATTGACCATATAATTATAGGTTTATTTGTAGACTTTCTATATTCTTCTATTAATCTTTATGTCTATTTTTGTGCCAATACCATACTGTTCTGATTACTACAACTTTATAGTATATCTTAAAATCTGGAATTATGATACCTGCAGCTCTGCTTTTCTTTCTTAAGATTGTTTTGGCTATAAGGGGTCTTTTGTGTTTGCATATTTGAGTATTCTAGTTTTACGGAAAATGCTGTTGGTATTTTGATAGGGATTGATTACATTGAATATGTAGATTGCTTTGGGTAATACAGAGCTTTTGGCATTATTAATTCTTCTAATCCATGAGCATGGAATATCTTTCCATTTGTGTCATCTTCAATTTATTTCATTGGTGTTTTATAGTTTTCACTTCTTTGGTTTATTCCTAGATATTTTATTATTTTTGGTGCAATTGTAAATGAAAATTATTTTCTTAAATTCCCTTTCTACTACCTCATTTTTGGTGTATAGAAATGCTACTGATTTCTGGGTATTAATTTTGTATCCTGAAACTTTACTGAATTATTTATTTCATCTAGTAGTTGTTTGGTGTATTTTCCGTGTATACTATCATGTCATCTGCAAATAGTGACAGTCTAACTTCTTCACCAGTTTGGATGCCTGTTACTTCTTTTTCTCATCTGATTGTTGTGGCTAGGACTTTGAGTATTATGTTGAATAGTAGAGGCAAGAATGGACATAACTTGTCTTGTTCCTGATATTAGAAGGCTCTCAGTTTTTCACCATTGAGTATGATAGTAGCTATGGGTTTTTAATATATGTTCTTTATTATGTTGAGGTATATTCCATCTAAACCTACTTTGTTAGGAGTTTTTATCTTAAATGGGTATTGAATTTTATCAAATGATTTTCTCCATCTATTGATGATCATATGACTTTTATCCTTTGTTTTGTTAATGTAGCATATCACACTGATTGACTTGTGAATATCAAACCATCCTTACATCCCCAGGATAAATCCCACTTGATTGTGGTAAATGATCCTTTCAATGTATTGATGAATGCAGTTTGTTAATATTTTATTGATGATTTTTGCATCTGTGTTCATCAGGGATATTGACCTGTACTTTTCTCTTTTTGTGGTGTGTTTGTCTGGTTTTGGTGTCAGAGTAATGCTGGCTTTGCAGAATGTACTTGGGAGCTTTCCTCCTTCTATTTTTGGAATAGTTTGAGGAGAATAGGTATTAATTCTTCTTTAAATGTTTGGTAGAATTCATCTGTGACTCCATCTAATTCTGGACTTCTATTTTTTTGATTATCAATTCAGTTTATTAACAGTGATCTGTCTTCAGATTTTCTATTTCTTATTCAATTTTGGAAGATGGTATGTTTCTAGGAATGTATCCATTTGTTCTAGTTGTCCAATTTGTTGGCATATAATTTTTTGTAGCTTTCTTATAATCCTTTGTGTTTCTATGGTGTCATGGGTTACTTCTCTCTCATACCTGATTTTATGAATTTGGGTCTTTTCTCTTTTTTTTTCTTGAGGAGTCTTGTTAAGGGTTGATCAATTTCCTTTATCTTTTCAAAGAACCAGCTCTTGGTTTTATTGATTTTTTTTCTATTGTTTTTTTAGTCTCCATGTCATTTATTTCTGCTCTGAATTTATTATCTTCATTCTGTCTGCTCACCTTGGGATTTGTTCTTTTTCTGATTCCTTTAGGGGCAAGGTTACATTGTTTATTTAAGCTTTTTCTTGTTTCTTGATGTAGGCCTCTGTTGGTTTATTTTCTTCTTTGAACTGCTTTGGTTGTGTGTCCCAGAGATTTTGGGCCATTGTGTTTTCATTTTCATTTCATTTCATTTGTCTCCATGTATTTTTTTGTTTCTTTGTTTCCTTAACCCGTTGGTTTCTTTACTATCATGGTGATTAGCCTTCACATGTTTGGGTTTTTTTCCAGTTTTTATCTTTGATTTATTTCTAGTTTCATACTGTTGTGGTCAGAAAAAATGCATGGTATAATTTCAGTTTTCTTAAATTTATTAAGGGTTGTTTTGTGGCCAAACATGTAATCTATTCTGGAGAATGTTCCATGTGCATTTGAAAAGAATGTGTATTCTGTTGTTTTAGGATGAAATGTTCTATATATATCTTTATGTCCATCTGGTTTAATGCCCTTCAAAGATGCTCTTTCCTTTTGGTTTCCTGCCTGGGTGATCTAGCTATTGATGTAAGTGGAGTGTTAAAGTCTCTTACCATTGTTATATTACCATTAATTTCTCCATTAATGTTTGCTTTATGTATTTAGGGTGCTCCAGTGTTCGGTGCATGGATGTTTACTATTGTTATAGCCTCTTGTTGGATTTATCCCTTTATCGTTATGTAATCCCCTTTTTGTTTCTTGTTAACAGTCTTTGTTTTAAAGTGTGTTTTGTCTAATATAAGTATTGCTACCATGGCCTTTTTTTTTTTTTTCCACTTCCATTTGCTTGGTAAGTGATTTTCCATCCCTTCAATTTTAGTCTATATGTGTCTTTAGGTCTGCAGTGAATCTCTTGTCAGCAGCATGTAGATGGGTCGTTGGTTTTTTATCCATTCCATCACCTTATGTCTTTGATTGGACCATTTAAAGTAATCATTTGACAGATACGTACTTATTGCCATTCTGTTGTTTTCTGATTATTTTTGTAGTTCTCTGTTACTTTCTTCTTCTCTTGCTCTCTTTGTTTTTTATTTTATTTTTATTTTTTTAATGTTTATTTTTGAGAGAGAATGTGAGCAGGAGAGGGCAGAGAGATGGGGACAGAGGATTTGAAGCAGGCTCTGTGCTGATAGCAGCAAGCCCCATGTGGGGCTGGAACTCACCAACTGTGAGCATGACCTGAGCCAAAGTTGGACACTTAACCAACTGAACCACCCAGGTGCCCCTGCTCTCTTTCTTTGTGATTGATGAGTTTCTGTAGTATTATGTTTGGCTTTTTTTTTTGTCTTTATTTTTTGTAAATCTGTTACAGGTTTTGGGCTTGTAGTTATATGAGGATCATATATAACATCTAAATGTATAGCAGTCTATACTAATTTGATGATCATTTAAATTCAAACACATTCTTTTATTTTTATTTTTTTAAGGTACTACATCTTTTATTTTTTATTTTTATTTAAATCCAAGTTAGTTAACATATAGTGTAATAATGGTTTTAGGAGTAGAATTTAGTGATTAATCACTGACATGTCACACTCAGTGCTCATCTCAATAAGTGCCCTCCATTTGCCCATCACCCATTTAGCCTGTCCCCCAACCCAACATTCCTCCAGCAACCGTCAGTTTCTTCTCTGTATTTAAGAGTGCATTTTGGTTTCCCTCACTCTGTTTTTATCTTATTTTTCTTTCTTTTCCCATATGTTCGTCTGTTGTATTTCTTAAATTCCATATATGAGTGAAATTATATGATATTTCTCTTTCTATGACTGACTCCACTTAGCATAATACATTCTAGTTCCTTCCATGTTGTTGCAAATGGCAAGATTTTTCATTCTTTTGGATTGCTGAGTAATATTCCATTGTATATGTATACCATATCTTCTTTGTCCATTCTTCAGTTGATGGACATCTGGGTTCTTTCCTTAGTATGGCTAGTGTTAATAATATTACTATAAACATTGCGGTGCATGTACCCCTTTGAATCTGTATTTTTGTATCCTTTGGGTAAATACTTAGTAGTGTAATTGATGGGTCATAGGGTAACTCTATTTTAACTTTTGGAGGAAACTCCATACTGTTTTCCAGAGTGGCTGCAACAGTTTGCATTCCCACCAACAATGCAAAAATGTTTCCCTTTCTCTACATCCTTGCCAACATTTGTTGTTTCCTGAGCTGTTAATTTTAACCATTCCAACAGCTGTGAGGTGGTGTCTGTTATGTTCAATATGTATTACCCTGATAATGAGTGATGCTGAGCATCTTTTCATGTGTCTATGAGGCATGGAAAAGTGTCTGTTCTTGTCTTCTGCCCATTTTTTCATTGCATTATTTGTTTTTTGGGTATTCAGTTTGATAAGTTTTTTATAGATTTTGAATACTAACCTTCTGTCTGATATGTCATTTGTAAATATCTTCTCCCATTCCATTGGTTACCTTTTAGTTTTGTTGACAGTTACTTTCTCTGTGCAGAAGCTTCTTGTCTTCATGAGATCCTGGTGCTTCGTTTTTGTTTTGTTTCCCTTGCCTCAGGAGACACATCTAGTAAGAAGTTGCTGTGGCTGAGGTCAAAGAGGTTGCTGCCTGTGTTCTCCTCTAGGATTTTGATGGTTTCCTGTCTTACATTTAGGTCTTTCATCCCTTTTGAATTTATTTTTGTGTATGGAGTAAGAAAGTGGTCCAGGTTCATTCTTGTGCATGTCGCTGTCCAGTTTTCCCAACACCACTTGCTGAAGAATATCCTATTGAATGTTCTTTCTTGCTTTGTCAAAGGTTAGTTGTCTATACATTTGTGGATTTATTTCTGGGTTCTCTATTCTGTTCCATTGGTCTGTGTCTATTTTTGTTTCAGTACCAGTCTGTCTTGTTGATTACAGCTTTGTAATACAGCTTAAATCCAGAATTGTGATGCCTCCAGCTTTGCTTTGCTTTTTCAAGATTATTTTGGCTATTCTGGGTCTTTTCTGGTTCCATATGAATTCTAGAATTGTTTGTTCTAGCTCTGTGAAGAATGCTGGTGTTATTTTGATAGGGATTGCATTGAATTTGTAGACTGTTTTGGGTAGTGTAGACATTTCTTTTTACTTTTGTTAAAGTTTTTTTTTTTTTTTTTTTTTTTTTTTGAGAGAAAGAGACAGAGCATGAGCGGGGGAGGGGCAGAGAGAAGGGGAAGCACAGAATCCTAAGCAGGCTCCAGTCTCTGAGCTGTAGCACAGAGCCCGAGGCGGGGCTCAAACTCACAAACCGTGAGATCATGACCTGAGCTGAAGTCAGATGCTTAACTGAGCGACCCAGGTGCCCCAAAGGTACTGTGGACATTTTAACAGGATTTGTTCTTTCAGTCCATGAGCATGGAGTGTTTTTCCATTTCCTTGCATCTTCTTCAATAAGCTTTCTATAGTTTTCAGCATACAGATCTTTTGCCTCTTTGGTTGGGTTTATTTCTAGGTGTTTTATGGTTTTGGGTGCAATTGTAAATGGGATCACTTCATTGATTTCTCTTTCTGCTGCTTCATTATTGGTGTATAGAAATGACACAGATTTCTGTACATGATTGTATATCCTGCAACTTTGCTGAATTCATGTACCAGTTCTAGCAGTTTTTGGTGGAGTCTTTCAGGTTTTCCACATACAGTATCGTTGCATTTGCGAAGAGCGAAAGTTTGACTTTTTCCTTGCCAATTTGGATGCCTTTTATTTCTTTTTGTTGTTTGATTGTTGAGGCTTGGACTTCCAGTACTGTGTTGAACAACAATAATAAAAGTACACATCCCTGTTGTGTTCCTGACCTTAGGGGGAAAGCTCTCAGTTTTTCCCCATTCAGGGTGATATTAGCTGTGGGTCTTTTGTATATGACCTTTATCATCTTGAGGTGTGATCCTTGTATCCCTATTTTCTTGAGGGCTTTTGTCAAGAAAGAATGCTGTATTTCATCAAATGCTTTTTCTGCATTTGTTGAGAGGATCTTGGTTCTTATCCTTTCTTTTATTAATGTGATGTATCATGTTGATTGATTTGCAGACATTGAACCACTCCTGCAGCCCAGAAAAAAAATCACACTTGATTGTGGGGAATAATTCTTTTAGTGTATTGTTGGATTCAATTTTCTAGTATCTTGTTGAGAATTTTTGCATCCATGTTCATCAGGTAAATTGGTCTGTAATTCTCCTTTTTAGTGAATTCTTTATCTGGTTTTGGAATCAAGGTAATGCTGGCTTCACAGAGTGAGTTTGGAAGTTTTCCTTCCATTTCTGTTTTTTGTTTTTTGTTTTTTGGTTTTTTTTTAATTAACATCTTCAAAAGAACAGGTATTAACTCTTCTTTAAATGTTTGGTAGAATTCCCCTGGGAAGCCATCTGATCCTGGACTCTTGTTGGGACATTTTTTTTATTACTGATACAATTTCTTTACTGGTTTTGTGTCTATTCAAATTTTCTATTTCCTCCTGTTTCATTTTGGATAGTTTATATGTTTCTAGGAATTTGCCCATTTCTTCCAGATTGCCCAATTTGTTAGTATATAATTGCTCATAATATCCTCTTATTATTATTGGTGTTTCTGCAGTGTTGGTTGTCATCTCTCCTTTCTCATTTGTGATTTTATGTATTTCAGTCCTTTCCTTTTAAATAACGTTGGCTATGCGTTTATCCATTTTGTTAATTCTTTCAAAGAACTAGCTCCTGGTCTTATTGATCTGTTTCTACTGTTTCTACCGATTTCTGCTCTAATCTTTATTATTTCCCTTTCTCTGCTGGTTTTGGGCTTCATTTGATGTTCTTTTCCCAGCTTCTTTAGTTGTAAGGTTGGGTTGTATATTTGAGAGCTTTCTTCCTTCTCTAAGAAGGCCTGGATATACTTCCCTCTTATGACCACCTTTGCTGGATCCCAGAGATTTTGGACTGTCTTGTTTTCATTTCCATGTACTTTTAAATTTCCTCTTTAATTTCTTGGTTCACCCATTCATTCTTTAGTAGGATGTTTTTTAATCTCCAAGTATTTGTGGTCTTTCCAAATTTTTTTCTTGTGGTTGATTTCATGTTTCATAGCATTGTGGTCTGAAAATGTGCATGGTATGATCTTAATCTTTTTGTACATGTTGAGAGCTGATTTGTAACCCAGACTACGATCTATTCTGGAGAATGTCCCATGCGCACTCAAGACAGATGTATAGTCTGCTGCTTTAGGATGAAATGTTCTGATTATATCTGTTAAGTCCATCCAGTCCAGCGTGTTATTCAAAGCCATTGTTTTCTTGTTGATTTTCTGCTTAGATCTGTCCATTGTTGTAAGTGGGGTGTTAAAGTCCCCTACTATTATTGTATTATTATGAATGAGTTTCTTTATGTTTGTAATTAATTGTTTTATATATTTGGGTGCTTTCAAGATGGGGGCATAAATATTTATAATTGTTAGGTCTTCTTGGTAGATAGACCCCTTAATTATGATATAATTCCCTTCATCTCCTGTTACAGTCTTTGTTTTAAAGTCTAATTTGTCTGATATAAGTATGGCTATTCTGGCTTTCTCTTTTTGGGGAGGAGAGCACAAGTGGGGGTGGAGCAGAGAGAGAGACAGAGAAAGGAAAGTGGGCTCTGTGCTGACAGGCTCACAGCAGCAAGCCCGATGTGGAGCTCTAACTCGGGAACCGCAAGGTCATGAACTGAGCCAAAGTCAGACGCTCAAAGACTAAGCCACCAGGTGCCTCTGGCTTTCTTTTGACATTCATTAGCATGATCGATGGTTCTCCATCCCCTTATTTTCATTCTTCAGGTGTCTTTTGGTCTTAATGAGTCTCTTGTAGGCAGCATATAGGTGGGTCTTGTTTTTTAATCCATACATATGTCTTTTGATTAGAGCATTTAGTCCACTTACATTTAGAATGATTATTGAAAGATAGGAATTTAGTGCCATTGTGTTTCCTGTAGAGTTGATATTTCTGGTGATGTTCTCTGGTCCTTTCTAGTCTTTGTTGCTGTGGGTCTTTTCTGTTTTGTTTTGTTTTGTTTTGTTTTGTTTTGTTTTCTTCACTTGAAGAGTCCCCCTTAAAATTTCTTGCAGGGCTGGTTTAGTGGTCATGAATTCCTTTAGTTTTTGTTTGTCTAGGAAACTCTTTATCTCTCTTTTTATTCTGAATGATGGTCTTGCTGGATAAAACATTCTTGGCTGCATATTTTTCCAATTCATCACGTTGAATATGTCCTGCCACTTCTTTGTGACCTGCCAAGTTTCTGTGAACAGATCTGCTGCAAACCTGATCTGTTTTCCCTTATAGGTTAAGGACTTTTTTTTTCCCCCTTGCTGCTTTCATAATTGTTTCCTTGTCTGTGTATTTTGTGAATTTGACTATAATATACCTTGATGATAGTTGGTTTTGTTGAATCTAATGGTAGTTCTCTGTGCTTCTTGGATTTTGATGTCTGTGTCCTTCCCTAGGTTAGGAAAGTTTTCAGCTATACTTTGTTCACATAAACCTTCTGTGCCTTTTTCTCTCTCTTTATCTTCTGGGACTCCTATGATATAAACGTTATTCCTCTTTAATAAGTCGCTGAGTCCTCTAAGTCTTGTATCATGCTCTTTTGTCTTTCTTTCCCTCTTTTTTTGTGCTACATTATTTTCCATAATTTTATCTTCTATTTGACTGATTCACTGCTCTGCTTCATCTATCCTTGCTGTCACGGCCTGCATTCACAATTGCATCTCAGTTATAGCATTTTTAATTTCATCCTGACTAGATTCTTTTATTTCTGTACAAAGGGATTCTCTGGTGTCTTCTATGCTTTTTTCAACCCCAGCTAGTATTCTAGTAATCATGTTTTTTTTAAAAAAATTTTTTTTAATGTTTATTTATTTTTGAGACAGAGAGAGAGACAGAGCATGAACGGGGGAAGGTCAGAGAGAGGGAGACACAGAATCTGAAACAGGCTCCAGGCTCTGAGCTGTCAGCACAGAGCCCGACGCGGGGCTCGAACTCACGGACCGCGAGATCATGACCTGAGCCGAAGTCGGCCGCTCAACCGACTGAGCCACCCAGGCGCCCCTGTAATCATGGTTTTAAAGTTTATTTACTTATTTTGAGAGAGAAAGTACAAGCAGGGGAGGACCCGAGAGAGAAGGAGAGAGAGCAAATCCCAAGCAGGCTCCTAACTGACAGCATGGAGCCTGGTGTGGAGCTCAAACCCACGAACCATGAGATCATGACCTGAGCTGAAACCAATAGTCAGATGCTTAACTGTGACTGAGCCACCCAGGGGCCCTGATTAATAATGGTTTAAATTCTAGTTCAGATATCCTACTTATAAATGTGTTGATTAAATCCCTGGCCATCATTTCTTCCTATTCTTTCTTTTGGGGTGAATTCCTCCATCTTGTAATTTTGGGGGAAGAAAAAAATTAATAAAATAATTAAATTAAAAACATAAAAACAAAACAAAAAATATCAGATAAAGGAAGCTAGATCCTAGGTGTTTTTCAGTCTTCTTGTTGGGAGAAGCTTGATATAAAAGAGAAAAAAGAGAAAGGAAAAAAAAAGTTAAAAAAAGTTTAAATAGGGGCAACTGGGTGGCTCAGTTGGTTAAGCGTCCAAATTTGGCTCAGGTCATGATCTCATGGTTTGTGAGTTTGAGCCCCATGTCAGCCTCTGTGCTGACAGCTCAGAGCCTGGAGCCTGCTTCCGATTCTGTGCCTCCCTCTCTTTCTTCCGATTCCCCACTCACAGTCTCTCTCTGTCTCAAAAATAAATAAACGTTAAAATTTTTTAAAAATTTTTTAAATAATGAAATTGAATAAAATAAAATATAATAGAATAAAAAAATTTGTTCTTTTGTATCAAAGAGAAAAAGAAGAAAACACAAACAAAAGCAGAAGCAAAGAAAATGAACAAATACACCAGCAAACAGAATGAAACTTGAATGAAGTTACATTCAGTTTCCCCTATAACTGAAACTTTGTAGCACACTGTAGTCAATGACTAAGCGGATGGAAGGGATTTGTGCTGGTCTTCCAGGGGTGCAGGTGGGTGGGGCTTGGTGTAACAGCTCTGTTCTCTACTTGGTGGCACTGTTTAGTTCACTGGTGTTGATCCGTGTTGGCCTGCTCTGAAAGTGAACATGGCTTCACCTGGCTCTCTAGTTTCTGGCCCAGTAATTATATTCTCTCACTGACATGCAGTCAAGCACCCCTTCTTTGTCTCTGGCTTCTGTCTGCTTCTTGCCTTTATCCTGTATGTCTCCAAGCTGCCTTCCAGGTGGTGCCTCTAGAGTTTTATCTCAGGAGGGACTGTGTTTTAAAACCCAACACTTTAGAGACCCCCTTGGCTTGGACACACACTGTTTCTCTGGGGGAGGGTTTGCTGTCCCCGAGTAATGGCCAGGTGCCAGCTTGTCCCAGAAAACGTTTATGTGATCATGCAGCAGCAGAGGCTCAGAGTTTATGGTAAATCACAGCACATAGCCAGTACCAGATTTTGCTGCATTCTGGCATCTTTGTTCCAGTATCCCTGAACATGGCAGCTCTCTGGATTCTGCCAGGACTTTTGCCTGCAGGGAGCTATATGACCTCTACCAAATGCATTCCAAGCAGAGAAACCGCTTCTCCCCATGTGGCACATGGATCCCTCAGACCCTGCTGCCTGCTCCTAGGGATTCACTCTGCTTCTTCACTGGAACACCACCAGACACTGAACTCCGGAACTTCAGACTCTGCTCCACCGTTTATAGAATCCTGGTGGTACTGAAAACTCTCCTTTCTCCCCATCAATGGTTTTGGGAAACAGATTTCTTGTGTAGTCCCCTGCAAGTGTTTTCACTCTTTCTCTCCAGGTACTTTCGGGGGGAGTGCTTTTCTGCACAATCCCAATGTGCTGCACTCTCCCCCTTTCTCTTTCTCTCTCTGTCCTCTCTCTCTCAAAACAGCTCCCTACCCCTGTGGCTTTTCTCTCCCTCAGTTCATCTCTCTGCATACCTGCTAAGTTCTCTGGCTCTAATGATGCAGATTGTTGTGTTAATCCTCAGATCAATTTCCTGGGTGTCTGAAATGGTTTGATGCTGATCTAGCTGCAGTTCAGGGACAAGACAAACTCAGGGTCCACATACTAGTCTACCTATTTTTTAAAAAGCGATTGGAGCAGAGCCAGTATTTTTTTTTAATGTTTGTTTGTTTGTTTGTTTGTTTAAAGACAATGTGCATGTGAGAGTAGAGGCAGAGAGAGAGGTGAGAGAGAGAATCCCAAGCAGGCTCTGTGCTGTCAATATGTGGCTTGATCTCATAAACTATGAGGTCATGACCTGAGCCAAAAGCAAGAGTCGGATGCTTAACCAACCCAAAAGCCCCCAAATACATTCTTAAAAAACTTATTTTTTTCTCCCTCATGATTTTCTTATGTCTAATTATAGCTATTTCTTTTCAGCTTAATGAATTCCCCTTAACATTTCTTGTAAGGCTGGTTTAGTAGTAATAAATTCCTTTATTTTTTGTTTGTCTGGGAAACTCTTTCCTTCAAATATAAACGATAATATTGCCAAGTAGAGTATTCTTTTTCATAGGTTTTTTTTTCCATTCAGAACTTTGAATATATTATGCTACTCCCTTCTGGCTTGCAAATTTTCTGCTGATAAATTAGCTAGTAGCCTTATTGGTTTTCCCATATAGGTAACTTATTGTTTCTCTCTTGTTGCCTTTAATATTCTCTCTTCATCCTTAACGTTTGACATTTTAATTATTATGTGTCCTGGTGTAGACCTCCATGGAGTTCCCTGTGCTTCTTGGACCTGGATCTCTACTTCCTTCCCCAGGTTAGGGAATTTTTCAGCTGTTATGTCCTCAAATAAATTCTCTACCCCTTTGTCTTCTTCTTCTTGGACCCCTACAATATGAATGTTTATTCACTTGATGTTGTCCAAGAGATCCCTTAACCTGTCCTCATTTTTAAAAATCCTTTTCTCTTTTTGCTATTTAGCCTGGGTGCTTTCCATTACCCTGTCTTCCAGATTGCCACTGGGTTTTGCATCTGCTAATCTACTGTTGATTCTTTTCTCCTCCTTGAGTGTGTGTGTTTGGGGGGGGAGGGTGTCCAAATTTAGATAGCCAAATAAATAATAGTTTCTTCAAAGTAGAGGTATTATAGACTTATCTAATGAAGATGCTCTATGACACAAAATATCTTGATAGTTCTGGAATTTCACTGACAG
Source organism: Panthera onca (assembly GCF_046562875.1). NCBI lineage: Eukaryota > Metazoa > Chordata > Mammalia > Carnivora > Felidae > Panthera > Panthera onca. Next base: position 145,910,125 of record NC_138342.1, on the reverse strand, counting down.
CTTATCTACTGGGTTCTTTTGACTTTTTTGTAGGAATCTTTATTCTGGGCACATTTTTTTTTTTGTAAAAAGTTTAAAGTTTCTGAAACCAAGTTTAGTGACTGAAGTGGGTGATCAAGATAAATAATTTGTGGTCTTTGGTTTTTAGGTATCTCATCAGGAAGTAACGAGCCTAATATTTTAAGTGAATTTGTTAACTGATTCTGAGTATTCTGAATAAGAATTCCATTCTAGAATATCTGTTACTGTTAATCCTGTTATTTTAAAGATATTTTTATATGCTAAAATGATATGAGGATTTAAAGAATGTTTAAAATGTTCATGCTTAATTTTTAACAATATAGATTTTCCTAAGTTTTATTTGTATTCTATCTTGTCTCAAAAAATTTAACACTCCACTTAAAAATATATACAGTACAAGATAAAATTAATTTTAAAAAATGCTTGGGAAAGCCTATCAGGCAAATTAGCATAAGCAATGAATATTAAGCCAAGAATGAGGTGAGAATACAAACTTAATGTTCAGAGGTTCTCCACATTTAGTGGAGACTATGTCATAAATTTGGTGCTTATCTTTCTCACAAAGCAGGAAACCTAGTTAATTACATGAGTCACAGTATTCTTGAGACAAAACATGTCACTCAGAGGACAACTATTTTTGGTATTAAAGTAACAATTTTCCCATGATTCTTGAAAAAAAGGCACAACAGTAGTGTTCCTCAAAGTTTAATAACTTGTGAATTCCTTTAAAGGGGAAAATTTCTTCAAGAATCTAAGTCCATAGACCTCAGTGAAAAACTCAAGTGTTAGTCTTTCAAATATGTGTCAGTTGATAGTTATTACTGTAAAATATGATTTTCCTCTAAATAGTGAAATAATATTTTTGCTATCAAAATTAACATATAAAAATTAAACATCTGGAACTTGAAGATTTCTGATTTTATTGAGATCTTGGACCCTATTTTATAAAATAGTACTATAATAAACTAAAAGTTATCTTCAGTAATTTTTACAATGTTTGGATTTCATGGGCCTCTTTCTCTTAGTGGGACATGGTATAAGCCAGAGAATGACTCCATTTATGCAAATCTGTGAATAGTACCAAACTAGTTATATTCAGACTGTTTATCCTTTGGTCAGTTCTCTATAGGTATTATTTCAGTACTGCTTTTTTTAGGTAATCAACAATGTACTTGGGGTTCAACTTTGCTTGATAAATATTTGGAAAATTTTTCTTTGTTTTTTTTTTTGTTTGTTTGTTTGTTTTAGTATTTATCTTGAGAGACAGTGTGTGCACAAGAGGGGCAGAGGGAAAGGGAGAAAGAGAATCCCAATCCCATGGGATCATGACCTGAGCTGAAATTAAGTGTCGGAAACCCAACCGACTAAGCCACTCAGGCACCCCTATTTGTATTGCTCCTTAAGTGGAGAACTATAACTGTGGACTAAGCCACAAGGTAAAATTGACACTTTTTTTGTTGCTGTTGGATAATTGAGTGGCTTCAAAAGGATATATGCCTACACAGAAGGCTGTCTCTCCTGCAAAACACCAGAAATCAGGATAGGCTTATACTCTTTTCAAGAAGTGATTATCAGGGAGAGAGTTCAACGTGGCAGCATATGAGGATCCTGAACTCACCTCCTCCCACAGGCACAACAAATCCACAACTCTGAAATAATTCCCTCTGATGAAGGGGACTTAGAAAGTGGAAGAATGGAGCCTCCACAACAAGGGACAGCACTGAGATGTATAGAAGAGGGAGAGATAGGGTCTCACTACAGAAAAAAACCCACACTCTAGTTGCAGGACTCCATGGTCAGGAGGGATCTCACAGGTAAAGAACTTTTTCATGAGGAGTGATTCTCAACATCAGGCACCTCAGCCCTTAGATTCTGCATAAGAGAGGCAAGCCCCCAAAACATCTGCCTTTGGAAATCAACGTAAAGCTATACAGAAAGGAAAACCCAGTCTTACAGGTGTTGAGTGCAGACTCATTAGACCTGGAAACCAACACAACACACCAGATAAAAAAGCCCATAGACCACAATTGAAGGAGAATACTTAACTAATCTCAGAGCAATTGCTGGATTCTCTCCAGGAACAGACACGCACAGCAGCCATTTTTACTTATTCTGCCATGCTAATGCCAGCACTGGCAGGAGCCATTATGGAATCCTTCCTGTGGACAGCTAATGCCAGGGGCCATGCACCACTCAGAGTTCTGTAGAACCCTGTTTCTTGGCTGGGCTTCACTGCCATCTGGACCAGAGACAAGCCCCACCCACCAGTGTATCCACAGCAGTGAAGATCCCACAACAGGAGGACATATGCAGCCCTCAAAGGTGCTCCCTGAAGCACCTGGCTCTAGTGGCCGGGGGTGGGGGTGAGATCATGCTTCTGGGCCCCACAGGACATCTACATAGGCCCTACTTCAAGACCAAGAGATGTATCTGATCCACTTAATACATAGAAACAGATACAGAGAGTTAGGCAAAATGAGAAGTTGGAGGGATATGTGCCAACAAAAGAACAAGGCAAAACCATAGAAAAAGAACTAAAGAAAATGAAGAAAAGCAATCTACCTGATAAAGAGTACAGCATAATGGTCATGAAAATGCTGACCAAACTCAGGAGAATGGATGAACACAATGAGAATTTCAACAGAGATAGAAAATAAAATACCAATCAGAGAGGAAGAATACTTTAACAGAAATGTTAAACACACTAGAGAGAATAAATAGATTAGATGATGCAGAAGAATAGATCAATGAACTGTAAACAGATATTAGAAATCACCCAAACTGAACAACAGAACGAAATAAGAAAAGTAGGATCCTTTAAGGAACCTCTACAATAACATCAAGCGTACTAACATTGGCCATTATAGGTGACTCAATAGGAGAAGAGAGAGAGAAAGGGTCAAAAATTTATTTGAAGAAATAATAGCTGAAAACTTCCCGTAGCCTAGAGAAGGAGACACATCCAGATCTAGGAAGCACAGAGAGTCCCAAACAAGATGAACCCAGAGAGATCCACGGCAAGACACATAATAACTAAAATGTCAAAAATTAAAGATAAAATCTTAAAAGCATCAAGAGAAAAAGTTACATGTAAGGGAACCCTTATAGACTATCAGCTGATTTTTCAGCAGAAATTCCGAAGGCCAGAAAAGAGTTGTAAAAAACAAACAAACAAACAAACAGGAATAGTCTCCCTGCCAAGGTTAGCATTCAGAATTGAAGGGGTGATACAGTTTCCCAGACAAAAACTACAAGGATTCATCACTACTAAATCAGCTTTACAAAGAGAAATATTAAAGGGCTTTATTTAAACAGGAAAAAAAGGGCCATAACTAGGAATAAAAAATTATGTAAAAGAAAAAAATCTTAATAGTTGAGGCAAACATATAGAAAAGGTAGTGAATCAGTGACTTATAAAGCTAATATGAGGGTTAAAGACAAAAACACTCAACTAAATTTACAATAATTACTTATGAGATAGTAAAGAAAAAGATGTAAAATAAAATATGACATCAAAAACTTCAACATGACGTGGGGGAAGTAAAAATGAGTTGTTATATATGAACCTCACAGTAACCACAAACCAAAAACCAATGGTGCATGCACAAAAAAATAAAGAGAAAGGCATCCAAACTTAACTCTAAAGAAAATTATCAAATCATGAAGAAGAGAGCAAGAGAAAAAGGAACAGAGAAGAACTACAGAAACAGCCAGAAAACAACAGAATGACAATAAATATATACTTACGTATAATTGCTTTAAGTGTAAGTAGCCTAAATGCTCCAATCAGAAGGCATAGGTAGGCTATGTATATATAATGTATATATAGGCTATGTATATATAGGTATGTATATAAAAAGAAGAAAAAGTGGGATGCCTGGGTGGCTCATTCAATTAAGCATCCAGCTCTTGATTTCAGCTGAGGTCATGATCTCACAGGTTCATGAGTTTGAGCCTCATATTGGGGCAGTGCAGAGCCTGCTTGGAATTTTTCTCTCTCTCCCCTTTCTCTGTTCATGCTCTGTCTCTCAATAAATAAATAAACAAAATAAAAAGAGGAAAAAGTCCAGAAACTCACTTCAGATCTTAAAATGCACACAGGCTGAAAGTTAAGGGATATAAAAGATATTGCTTGCAAATGGGGGGGGGGGGGGGGGGAAGAACAGACCTGAAAATATCAAACTGCCTGATGTTAAACTATTTTACAGAGCAGTAGTAACCAAAACTCGCACAAAAACAGACACAAATATCAGTGGAACAGAATAGAGAGCCCAGAAATGAACCCATGCTTATATGCTTGTATCTTCAATTAACATACAACAAAAGAGGCAAGAAATTAACAGGGCAAAGACCATCTCTTCAATAAGTGAAATTGGGTAGGGCACCTGGGTGGTTCAGTCAGTTGAGCATCTGACTTCAGCTCAGGTCATGATCTCACGATGCATTGGTTCAAGCACCATGACAGGCTCTGTACTACAGCTCAGAGCCTGGAGACTGCTTCGGATTCTGTGTCTCCCTCTCTTTCTCTGCTCCTCCCCTGCTTGTATCCTCTCTCTCTCAAAAATAAATAAACATTTTTTAAAAATTTTTAAAAATAAGTGAAATTGGGAAAGCTGGACAGGTACATGTAAAAGAATGAGAATGGACCACTTTCTTATACCATATATAAAAATATACTTAAAATGGATTAAAGACTGGGGCACCTGGGTGGCTCATTTGGTTAAGCCCCAACTTTGGCTATGTCATTAATGATCTTGCGGTTCATGAGTTCAAGCCCCACATCAGGCTCTCTGCTGTCAGTGCAGAGACTGCTTTGGATGCTGTGTCTCCCTCTCTCTCTCTGCCCCTCCCACATGGGCATTAATTTTTTTTTTTAATTTTAAGAAATGGATTAAAGACAAAATAATACCTCAAACCATAAAACTGCAATAATAAAACATAGGTAGTTTTTGGATCTGTCTCCTCTGGCAAGGACAACAAAAGCAAAAATGTACAAGTGGCTTCACATAAACTAAAAAGCTTTTGCACAGTGAAGAAAACAAAATGAATCAACAAAATGAAAAGGCAGCTTACTGAATGGGAGAAGATAGTCACAAAGGATGTATGCAATAAGGGATTAATATCTGAAACATATAAAGAATTATATATTTTTTAAATTATATATTTTCTTCATAAAATCAGTATGGAAAAAAATAGATTAAAACAAGACTGAGAAACTGTACGGCCACTTTTCCAAAGAAGATGTAAAGATAGCCAACAGGCACCCATAAAGATGCTCCACATCACTAATCATCAGCAAAATACAAATCAAAACCACAATAAGATACCACCTCATGCCTGTCAGAATGGGTGTTATCAAAAAGATAGGAAATACCAAGTGTTGACAAGGAAGTAGTGAAAAGGGAACTTTCATGCACTGTTGGTGTGAATAAATTGGTTCAGCCATTATGGAAATCAGGACATTCCTCAAAATATTTTTTTAAAAATTGAACTACCATACAATCCAGCAATTCCATTTCCAGGTATTTATCCAAAGAAAAGGAAAATGCTAATTTAATAAGACATGCATTCATATGTTTTTGCAGTGATATTTACAGGAGCCCAAATATGGAAGCAATGTAAATGTCCATAGATAAATGGATAAAGAAGATGTGGCAGGTGTACACAGTAGAATACTGCTCAGCCATAGAAAGAGTGAATTATTGCCATTTGCAACAACACGGGTGCATATTGTGCTGTATGAAATAAATCAGAGAAAGACAAATACCATATGACTTTATTTACCTGTGGAATCTGAGAAACAAAAGAAACAAATCCTAGCAAAAACAGACTCATAGATACAGAGAACAAACATATGGTTGCCGGAGGAGTGGGAAGATGCGAGGATGGATGGAATAAGTGAACAGATTAAGAGGGACAGTCTTCCGGTTATTAAAGATGACAAGGGATATAATGTACAGCATAGGGAATATAGTTAATAATACTATAGCATCTTTATATGGTGACAGATGGTAACTAGACTTATTGTGGTGACCATTTTGCAGCATATATAAATACCAAATCAGTATGTCGTACACTTGCTATTAATACAGTGTTGTGTATCAGTTAGTCTTCAATCTAAAAAAAGAAAAAGAAACAATTTCAGAATTTCTGTATTACACAGTTGAAAAGGGAATGAGGACCCTGAAGTTCTGTATCATAAAGCCTGTCAGTAATTCCTTTAGCTTAGAAAAAGTATAAAGCAGATAAAGTCAGATGCCTACCCTGGAAACCTTTCTAAAAATATCTTACTGAAGCCCCTAAAATATTACAACTTATTAATATATGAACTCACTAAGCTGGTTATAAAATTATATGGAACTATATGAATAAATTAACTTGCTATTTTGTTTTGTTAATCATTAAACAGTTAAAAGGCAGTAAATGGATTTAGAATAACTATTTCAGAGTCATTCTTATTGGAAATACTTAGACCCTCGATGTAGTTGTTCTTTTAGGCCACATTAGAAAACAATAATTAGGGGCGCCTGGGTGGCTCAGTCAGTTAAGCGTCCGACTTCGGCTCCGGTCATGATCTCACAGTTCGTGTGTTTGAGCCCCGTGTCAGGCTCTGTGCTGACAGCTCAGAGCCTGGAGCCTGCTTCAGATTCTGTGTCTCCCTCTCTCTCTCTGCCCCTCCCCCACTCAAGCTCTGTCTTTCTGTCTCAAAAATAAATAAACATTAAAAAAAAGTTTGAAAATAGTAATTAAATTGTGTCATCTGCATATGGTGCTTACACACTTTTATTTTCTGTTTTAGGAGAGAGGGAGATTAATGAAGGGAGAGGATAGGTAAATTATATCTAGTTCACCCAAAAGTGGTATCAGTGTCATTAAGAAATAAGTTAAAAAGAAGATTGTCTGAAACATTTCTGTTTTATTTCATCGGAAATGATCTGAGTCCTCAAAAGATGGCCTGTCTTCAGCTGCCTGAAACTATTAGAGTATAGGTTTGGTAAACATCTACATCTGCCACTATTGGTAAAATCAATGCTGTTTAGGCCATAGCTAAGTACTATCCAGAGTCAGAAGTCTAATAGAACTAGTAAAATGTGTTAACTATTTTATAGTATTCCTAAAAAATTCCTGTAAGAAGGAAGGGAGTATAACTGTGGCCAGCCGTAGAAGGGCAGAGGCCACCAGCTCCTCATGTAGAATATCAATCTTGGCAGTCAGAGCATATAGTTTCTTAAAAAGGAAACACATACCTTTCTTCCACATTCATTTTAGCTAGAATATTGTGCTGTGTTGATGTAATGAAGCTCTATATATCAGTTAAAACAAATGAAATAAGTTTTTATCAGTATGGGTAAACCCCACAAATGTGATGAATGAAATACGTAGGAAAGGGTACCATTTATATAATGTTTAAAAGCAATTTTATTTAGCTGTGCATATATGCAATAAAAGTAAAAAACCATGGGAGGAAAAGATACACATCACTTTGGGGATACTGATAATGACCTTGGCCAAGAAGAAAGGTCAAGAAGATTGGAAAAGGGTACTCTCTATCTGTATGTAATTTGTTTTTCTTAATAAATAATCCAAACCAATATGGCCCCAAATTAAATTTTATTAATTCTAGGTATTATGTACATGTGTGTTCCTTAATTTTCTCTCTGTAATTTTCTATTTGAAACCTTTTGAAAGGGTAAAAAGTAAGTTATAGTACAGAGTGATAAGTATACCATTGGAAGCAATAACATGTGTTGCCTGAAGTAATGATCCAGCAACATTGGAATAAATGTTCTCCTAGAGGAGAGGATATCAGATTTGGATTTTGAAATATGAATGGGAATTTACCCCCAAATCAGTATGTGTACTTACACATAGAGCCATGCAAAATTTATTAGGGGAACTATTACCAAGTCAGTGTTACTGAAGTATATATTCTATGGACAATTGGAGAAGATGGGTGATGAAAGTAGATAAGGCTGGAAATATTTAAAAGGTCATATCATGAAGGGTTTTGCAATCCACATAAGGAACATGGGTTCTATGCTGGGGTGGTGGGGAGTTGGTGAAGGGATTTAAGCAGTGCAGTGATTTGAGTTGATGCTTGGATTTTAACAAAAGATCACCTTTGCTAGAGTGTGGAACATAGTGATTATTGTGTAGGATTAAACCAAGCAGTCTGTTTAATTCATTCAACAGTGTTTTTTTAGAATAAAGAAAAATTGGAAGCAACCAAAGTGTTTATAAGTAGAAATGGCTAATTTAATTATGCCTTATCCATAAAATAAAATAATATGCACACACTGAAACTGACATGGAGTATATCCATGATTTATTCCTTCTCAACATATTTTAAATTTTCATCATATATAAAAGTTGAAAGTTTACATTTATCACCCACATATCTAACACCTAAATTCTGCCATTAACATTTTATAATCTTGCTTTAGCACTTACTTATCCATTCATCCATCCATTATGTGCTTTAAGGAGGAAATATAACAAAATTTACATAGAATTACTAACATTGGTTATCTGTCTTATAGGTGATTTTTATTTCCCACTTTATTCTTCATTGTATTGTTTGCGTATTTTACACTGAGTATGTGATATTAAATAATATGAAGTGATATTAAATAAAAGCTACATTTAAACATTAAAGCTCTTTTAACATGAAAAAGAATGAGTTTTTTGCTAAGAAGATTTATACTGTTTGATTTGCAATGAAGTGAACTAGTTTTTTTTTCTTTTCTACAGATAATGATGAATAATTATTGGAAAATTCTTTAATCCTCAACTGTATGAAAGCATTTACATTTGGCTTATCAGGAAAACAAGCTGCAGTGGGAAATATAGCAATTTTATACAAATATCAGATTTAAGGTGGGCATGCTGACTGCATGAAAAAGATGGAGAAACATGCCATTTTTCAATTAAGATTCTAGTATTTTATCTATTTTATTTTGTTCATTAAGTTCTATAGTTACCTCTTACAGAATATTTATTAAATTATCCAACCAAAGCATAAGAGACATTGATCCAGAACTGGACTTAATGGTTTTGAAAAAGATTTACCAGTGCAGTAAGGTAACTTTCAATTTCAGCAAGTGTGTTTAGGTTGAAAGAATTACTTAAGTTATGAAAGACTTGCCTCTGGTTTTTCATTTAAATATTTAAGCATGACCTTTTTTTCTGTCTACATGTTTTCATAGCCAGCAATTTGGTGTTATTATAATAACCTTGTCAAGGGCTCTATTTAAATTTTTACATTTTAAAGATGGAATTTTTAGCCTTAAAGTTTATATTCTCAGTCCTTTTTCAACCAGTGTGTCTCCTGAACTAGTTCAGTGGAACAGGCTATAGAAATGGTCTTAGAAATCATTGAAAAATTTGATTATGGAAAAATAGCAAAATTTTATTTCCTGATATTGAAAAAAGTTGGTTAATTACTTGTTTCTTTTTAAGGACCAGAATCAGGAATATTATATCTAAAAATCAGTCTGTGAATTTTAACATCGACATAGCATATATCATAAAGTTGCCCTTTTTGCTTTAACTTCCTCTCGTGTATATGCTTCCAAGGCAGTACAGAAAAAGGAGAAAAGAATCATTTTTATTTTGATACTGTGACAGTTTGGGTAACTAATATTCCAAAGGGGGGAAATGTTTGCCTATTTTATTTCCATTATGGTCATTAAAATGATGGTCACACAGTTTCGACTGCAATATGCCAGGTTTCATTAGAGATGTCTTAAGTCCAAATGCTTTTAGTAATAAAAGCATAATTTTTGAAACCCAGAGTACAGAGCAGCCCGATTGGCATAATCTGTAATTTGAACAGTAAAATCTTATCTTGCAGCACTATCAGGACTGTGCTGAGTTTATTATGTATATTATTTCTAACATCCAAAACTAAATACTTGATTTTTATATGTTTGTTTATTTTATGATATTACTATTAAAATTTATATTCTCTACCTGAAGTACACTATCAGTTGTCTTATGCTTATTTGCACTTAATAGAATGCTTTTATAATGACCTGAGAATACTTCTGTGTGTTGGTTTACCTGATGATTTCCATTATTTTTTTTTTCCAAAGAAGAATTTGAATTCTACACTTGAATTTTCTACAATCCCAAAAAATGAGAATGATCTTTTAGGGAGTTGTTTTCTAATTCTTTGCCTATTAGAACTATTAGAAAAGCTACTAAGGATATAACACAGTAGAAATGTTGTCTAACCATATTTCAGAAGATAAGAACAGAGATGACAAATAGGATTTGTGCCATCTCCAGTCAATTGGTAGCAAGTGGCTCTGGGTTGTTATTATGGAAGGATTGTGCCAGTGGGAAGAGGACTATTATTGTTTCATAAGGTCTATTATAGGTGTTGAGGTGAAATGTGGAAGCATCTATAGATTCATAAAAATTTTAGAACTAGAAAGAGCAATGAAGATAATTTAGTATTATCTCCATTTAACAGGCAAAGACATTGAGTTGTAACATGAATGAAGTCACTTGCATAAAAGGCCAGGGTCAAATTAGTTCCAGGCCTAAAACTGTGCTATTAGCAGCACATTGGGCTTTTAAAAATTTATTTCCTCCGGAGAGTGAAAAAGAACAGATTCAATTAGGAAAAGTATATTTAGCATTAATGCATTAAGAATTTGGCAGAGATTTCCTGTTCTTAGGAATATCACACACCATTATAATTAACCTCCCTGCTGAAAATTTTTTACTGCTAAATAAAGGGTTTTTTTTCTCATAAGTTAAAAAATACTCTACCTTTTATCACTGCATTGCCGATGGATCTTGAAAGATTACATGTGCATGTCTTTAATATACATCTGAAAATACAGAAGATGAATTGCAAGGCCAAACTTTTGTGGAAAACCTTAACCCAGAGCTGAGCGAACATGGAGAGAAACAGGCAGTTTTGACCTGAAAGTGTCTGACACCTCCCACTTTGATACAGTGGCTCATGGAGCAAAGGAGGTAAAAGGCAAAGACAAGTGCCCATTCAGGTTGGAGAATCTTATAGGAAATCCTACATTAAGGTGGACTCCAAAAGTTTACATCTTCACGATAACAGAGAACTAGAACTAAACCCAGCCCCAAATTCAGGGACTATAGAAAAAGAAAAGGACAAAAAAATTTTTAGGAAGTTGTGACCTCAAACAGGACTTAAACTGATTTTGTACCTAAAGCACCAGAATCTGAGTGAGCCAGGTAACTTTACACTCAAATATAATTTGAGGTGGTTCCCAACTGGAAGTTCCCCCATGAACCATGCAGAAGCCATCCCAATACTTCTCTGAAGGAAGACATTTATTTTGGGTCTTGAAAAGCACCAAAAGTAAATTTTGAAGCGCAATCATGGACACAGAGTCAAAGATAAAAAGTACACAAGGTAATACAAGTTGGGGGATAGGGACAAAATTTGCACAGACTTTAGATTTGGATTTATCAGGGGTGTCTGCGTGGCTCAGTCAGTTAGGTGTCCAGCTCTTGATTTTAGCTCAGGTCCTATCTCATGGTTGTGAGGTCAGGCCCTGTGTCCAGCATGGAGCCTGCTTGGGATTCTTTCTCTCCCTCTCGCTCTGCCCTCTGCCCCCTCAAAATATATAAACTTAAAAAAATTATCAGAGATGTGTTTTTATACTTACTGGGTTTAAGAGGTTCACCTTGCTGGCTCAATCAGTAGAGCATATGATTTTTTATCTCAGGGTCATGCATTCAAGCCCCACATTGAGTGTGGAGCCTACTTTAAAAAAAAAAGGAAAACACTGGGGTTTGGGGGGTGCCTGGCTGGCTCAGTTGGTGGAGCATGTGGCTCTTGATCTCAGGTTGTGAGTTCTAGTCCCACATTGAGTGTAGAGATTACTCAAAAAAACCACTCTACTTACTTACGGGGTTTAAAAAATGATCAACAAACTGGAAAATACCTGCAGGGAAAGAAAAGCTAAAAAGTGGTACAGATTTGAAGAACTAAATAGAGTTACATGAAAAATACAGTAAGCAAAGTTTTAAAACTCAGTGGACATGTTTGGCAGTTAACTATGCATAGCAGAAAAGAGAAAGAAGTGGAAGAAATTATCTTTGATAAGCGATTTCACTCCTGTGTGGAATTTAGGAAAGAAAACAGATGAACATTTGGGAAGGGGGAAAAAGAGAAGCAAACCATAAGAAACTCTTAACTATAGAGAACAAACTGAGGGTTATGGGAGGAGAGGTAGTGGGGAGGGGGAATGGCTGATGGGGATAAAATGGGCATTTGTCATGATGAGCACTGAGTGTTATATGTAAGTGATGAATCACTAAATTCGACTCCTGAAACCAATATTGTACTATATGTTAACTAACTAGAATTTAAATAAAAATTTGGAAGAAATAAAAAATAAATTTTCCATGATATAGCACAGAGAAAAAAATTGTGGAAAATACAGAAGAAGGTAAGATTCAATGAGAATGTCTGATATATCTTTGATTGGAGTCCTAGAGAAAAAGGAAGAATGGGCTAAAGTTAATTGGAGAGATAAAGGGTGAGAATTTTTCTGACCTATTGGAAGATACCAATCCACAGATTGAAGAAGCCCAGTGAATTTCAAGCAAGGTAAAGTAAAAGAAATTATTTTAGTGTCTTCAGAGTAAAACTATAGAAATCAAAGAAAAAGAAAATCTTAAAAGAATTGGAAGTTAAAAACATACTACTTTCAAAGGAATGTTAAAGTTTAACAAGTGTCTTTTCAACAGAGGTAATGGAACAGTGGGATAGTATCTTCATTGGCCAGAGAAAATAATAATCATTCAGAATTATATATGTAGCAAAAAACATGTTTCATGAATGAATAAAAATGAATTCTGACTCCCACACTGGCCATGAAGAAGTAGAGGAGATTTGCCTTCCAACTTTTAACAACTCAAACACTGGGTAACATACAATGACCAGTACTTTTCAGAGAGCGGGCAACAGACAACAAAGGTCCATGAAAGAAGAGAAACAATGAGGTAAGCCCTGTGATTGCCCAAACTTACTGCATAGAAATAACATGTGAGCCAGGAAACCCATACAAAACCCAGTATTCTTAAATTGAGGAGAGAGAATTTAGAGAGGCGAAAGCAGAGATGAAAATCTGAATAGCACTATATCTAATGATAAAATTTAATTTTAGCTTGAAATTTTCCCACAAACAGAACTTCGGGCCTAGGTGGCTTTATTGGTGAATTCTACCTAACATTTCTGGAAGAAATAGTACTTGTTCTACACAAGCTGTTGCAAAATGTAGCAATAGAGTAGAATAACATCCCACTTATTCTAAGAGCACAGCATTACCTTATCTCAAAACAAAATAGGAAAGGAATTACATGAAAACTACATACTCCTAAACCTCGAGAACATGGGTGAAAAAATTCTTAAAATTTTTATCAAGTCAAACCAAACAATATCTAAAAAGGACAATGCATCATAACCAGAGGAGTATATGCCAGAAATGCAAGACTGGTTTAACATTGAAAACTCAGTGTTAACTCATTTTATTATCACACTAAAAAAGAATAATTATATGTTCACCTCAGTAGATGCAGAAAAAATATTTGAGAAAATTCAACATCCATTTGTCATAAAAGTTCTCAACAAACTAGAAATAAAAGGGAAATGCCTCAATCTGATCAAGGTTATCTTAAACAAACTTGTGAAAACAAAATTTTCTCCCTAAATGGAAAAAGAGCAAGTATTTCTGCTGTCATCACTTCTATTTTATTTTGTGCTGGAGGTTCTAGCCATTGCAGTAATGCAGTCAAAACATGTCTACAGATTGAAAAGAAAGAAGTAAAAACTGCCTTTGTTCACAAATGATGTGATTGTAAAATCCTAAGAAAGCCACACAAATGCTACAGGAACTAAAAGGTTAAGCAAGATTGCAAGCTACAAGGGTCAATGTTAAAAATCAATTATTTTTACTAACGAACAATCAGAAATAGAAAATTTTAAGATACCATTTTTAATAGCATTAAAAATTATGAAGTACTTAGGATAAATTGGACTAAAAAATGTGCAAGATCTGTGCACTGAAACTACAAAACATTGCTGAGAAAAATTAAAGATGGCCTAAGTGGGCAAATATAACATGTTCATGGATCAAAAAATGCAATATTATTGAGGAGAGGAAAACAGAAACCTTAGTTACTTTGGGTTTAGCAAAAGTTCATTAAACAGACTTTTAAAATATTAACTATAAAATAAAAAATAAATTTGACTTCATTAAAATTATGAACTTTTACTTTTCAAAGGACATTGTTAAGAAAATGAAAAGGCAGAAATTGTGGTTTATATACACAATGGAATACTACGTGGCAGTGAGAAAGAATGAAATATGGCCTTTTGTAGCAACGTGGATGGAACTGGAGAGTGTTACACTAAGTGAAATAAGTCATATAGAGGAAGACAGATACTGTATGTTTTCACTCTTATGTGGATCCTGAGAAACTTAACAGAAGACCATGGAGGAGGGGAAGGAAAAAAAAAAAAAAGGTTAGGGAGGGAGCCAAACCATAGGAGACTCTTAAAATCTGAGAACAAACTGAGGGTTGATGGGGGGTGGGAGGGAGGGGAAGGTGGGTATTGAGCAGGGCATCTGTTGGGATGAGCACTGGGTGTTGTATGGAAACCAATTTGACAATAAATTTCATATTAAAAAAAATTAAAAGAAAACGAAAAGGCTAGCCACAGAGATGTTTGCCAAGCACATCTATTGAAAATATCCTATCTATAATATATAAAGGACACATATAACTCAACAATAAGACAGACAATCCAGTTGGACACAATCAAAGAAGACAAATAGATGACAAGCTCATGAAGAGATGTTACCATTATTCATTAGGGAAATACAAATGAAAACCACAATGTGATGCCACTCTATGCTCTAAAATGATTAAAATTAGATTGTTGAGAATGTCATGCAGCAGAATTCATACACTGCTGTGGGTATATAAAATATAATCAGTTTGGAAAAACCAAGTATGTGAATGTTCATACCAAATTTATTCATAACAATAACTGTAAAAAACCCAGATACCAATCAACAGTCAATAAATGTATAAACTGTGACATGTCTACAAAATGGAATACTACTTGGCAATGAAAGTGAATAAGCTATGGATACAGTATATTTGAATCACAAAAATGGGCTGCATAAAAGAATAAAAACAGCACATACTGTATGATTCCATTGATTTGAAATTAGAATAGACTGATCTTCAGTGATAGGAAGCAGACCAATGGTTGCATGGGACTAAGTAGGGTAAGGAATAAATGAGAAGAGATAAAATAGAACTTTTGGGGGTATTGGGTGTGTTCGTTTTTGTTGTGAATTTGGTTACACAAATGTTTACATTTGTCAAAATTTATTATCCTATATTCTTATATGGGCTTATTCCCTTATATGTAAATAAACCTCTGCCAAGTTGGGTGCCTGGGTGGCTCAGTCAGTTAAGTGTCCATCTCTTGATCTCAGTTCAGGTCTTGGTTTCAGGGTCATGAGTTCAAGCTCTGCATTGGACTCTGCATTGGGCATGGAGCCTACTTAAAAATTTAAAAAAGTTGATTTTTGAAAATATATTTGACATGCTAAAAAACACAAAAATGCAACTTATGCTTAAAAGGCCATAGTAAACAATTTTTTTAGATAAATGCAATTGGGAAACAAGGGCTCTAAAGCAGTTATTACACATATGTTCAAGGGTTTGAAGGAAAATTCAATTGGAACTAGTGAAAAAGCATAAAATTTTTACAGACATAGGTTTCCAACTTATTTTATGACTATATTACCCTGACACCAAAGTCGGACAAACAGTGGGGTGGGAAAGAGTTGGAGAGGAAAGGAAGAAAGAAAAAGACTGAAAAGAAGGGAGGGAGGGAGAAAGGAAAACAAAACAACAGACCAATGTGTCTCATGAGCTTAGATGCAAAAATCCTTAACAAGATTTTAGCATATCAAATCCAACACTGTATAAAAAGTTATACACCATGACCAGATGGGATTTATTCCAGGTATGCAAAGCTGGTTCAACAATTCAAAAATCAGTGTCAACAGGCTAAGAAAACTACCCATTCATGACAAAACCTCTTAGCAAGTTACCTCATCTTGATAAAATCTAAAAAAAATCCTACACCTACAAAAATCTACATCTACAAAAATCCTACAACTAACATCATGCTTAATGGTGAGCCACTACAGGTTTTATTCTAAGATCTGGAATAAGGCTCTCAGTAATCTTATTTAACATAGAACTGAAAATTCTAGCCACTAGAATAAGACAATAAAAAATAAAGGCATGAATATTGGAAAGGAAGAAATGCAGAAACAAAACTCCCGTAACTAATAAGTGAGTTTGGCACACAAGCAGTATACACTATCAATACACAAAAATTAATCTCATTTCTATAGATCAGTGAACCTGCAGAAACTAAAGGTAGAAGAAGCACAATTCCATTTATGATCACTCCAATGTGAATTAAATACTTCCCAAACCACATACAGGATTGACATTTCTATAATGAAAATTATAAAATGTGTATGATAGAAATCAAAGAAAACTTGGATAAATGGAGAATCATACTGATCTTGTGGATTTAAAGATATAATGGTGATTATGTCATTTTTCCTTAAGTGGATCTATAGGCTTAATGAGATTTTTATCAAAATCTCTCTAAGGATTTTTGGAGACAGATGAGCTCATTATAAAGTTTATATAGAAAAGCACAGCCCTAGAATAGCTAATACAATCTTGACAAGAATAAAGTGGGAGGATTAAGTCTACCCAAGTGAAGGTTTACTATATAGCTACAGTAATTAAGACAATGTAGTATTGATGAAGGGATAGACACATAGATCAATGAAACAGAACAGAGAAGCCAGGATTGGAGCCACATGTAAATGTCCAACTGATTTTTGACAAAGATGCAACAGCAATTCAATAGGGGAAGGATAGCCTTTCAACAAATGCTGGAGAAAATGGAAATCTATAGGGGAAAATAATGAAACTTAACCTAAATTTGACAACTTATAAAAAAAATTAAACGGACTGTGGACTTAAATGTAAAATATGAAACTATAGAACTTTTAGAACAAAACAAAAGAAAATCTTTGGAATTTAGGTGTAAGCAAATAGTTCTTAGCCTTGACTCCAAAAGAATGATCCATAAAAGAAAAATGTAATGACTTGAAACTGATCTTGCTTTGTAAATACCATGTGAAGTGGATGAAAAGACAGGGACTGGGGAAAATATTTACAAACCATATATCCAACAATGGATTAATACCTATAATATATAAAGAACTCTCAAACTCAACATAAAAGTCAAACTGGGGACACCTGGGTAGCTCAGTGGGTTAAGCATCCAACTTCAGCTCAGATCATCATCTCACGGCTCATGGGTTTGAGCCCTGCATTGGGCTGTCTGCCATCAGCACGCAACCTGCTTTGGATCCTCTGTCTCCCTCTCTGTCTGCCCCTTCTCACTCCTGTGTGGTGTTCTCTCTCTCTCTCTCAAAACAAACATTAAAAAAAAGTCAATGTGAAGCGCCTGGGTGGCTCAGTCGGTTAAGCGGCTGACTGGCTTAGGTCATGGTCTCAGGGTTCATGAGTTCAAAACCTACATCAGGCTCTGTGCTGACAGCTCAGAGCCTGGTGCATGCTTCAAATTCTGTCTCCCTCTCTCTCTGCCCCTTCCCCACTCATGCTGTGTCTCTCTTTCTCAAAAATAAATAAACATTAAAAAAAATTAAGTCAATCTAATTAGAAATTGTGAAAAACCTGAACAGATATTTCACCAGAGAGAATGTACAGATAGCAAATATGCACATTAAAATGTGTTTAAAATCTTTAGCCATCAGGGAAATGCAAATTAAAACCGTAATGAGATATCCCTACACACCTTTCAGAATAGCAAAATTTAAAAAAAGAACACCAAATACTAATGAGGGTTCAGAGAAACTAGATTGCTCATACATTGTTGATGGGAATGTAGAATGTTAGACACTTTGGAAAACAGTTTGTCAGATTCTTATAAAACTTATTACCCAAATATCTCATGTATTTATCAAGAAAGCCATTAAAACTTACATTTTCAAAAGTTTATTTTTTGAGAAAGATAGGGCACATGAGTGGGGAAAAGGCAGAGAGAGAGAGGGAGAGAGAGAGTCCCAAGCAGGGTCCATGCCAGCAGGGTAGAGCCCAGTGTGGCCCACTTCACCAACTGAGCCATCCATATGCCCCCAAAACTTAGATTGTTACAAAAACCTGTACGGAAATGTTGATAGCAGCTTTATTTGTAGTAGCCAAAAGCTGTAAAGAGCCTAAAGAAACAAAGATAATGGTAACTGGGGAGTTCTTATTGGAAATAAATTAGCAAGAAGATAGTAAAGCAACATTTTTGAAGTACTGAAAAAACAAACTATCAACCAAGATTCTCTATGTAATGAAAATATACTCAAAGCAAAAGTGAAATGAAAATATTTAAGACACACAAAAGCTAAAAGAATTCATCACTAGAAGACATATTAAAAGAAGCGTTAAAGGAATTCCATTAGGAAGAAGGAAAAGGATACTAAATTGAAATATTGGTCTGCACAAATTAATAAAAAGCACCACATATGGTAAATTCATTGCTACATATATATATAGTGATGTGTGTGTGTGTGTATATATATATATATATATATACACACACACACACACACACACACACACATATAAAAGACATTATTTACACAAAAATAATAGCAATGTTCTGTTGTGTTTGTAACACATGTAAAAGGAAAATACATTAAAAAAATAACACAGCAGGGAGTAGTTAAGATGTGGTGTAGTAGGAGGACCCTAGGTTTGCCTCATCCCTTGAACACAGCTAGATAAATATCAAATCATTCTGAATACCCAAGAAAATCTGAACACTGACAGAACAAACTGCACAACTAGAGGGAGAGAAGAGATCACACCATGGAAGGTAGGGAGTGCAGAGACATTTTGGGGAAGAAATGGATCATGAGTGCTGTGGAGGGGAGGGAGCTCTGGTCATAGAGAGAGGCAAGAGAGAGAAGAATGCATACGGGATCACACAAATAAAACACTTTCCCCAAATCCACTGACAAAATGAGAGGGGCTGATTTTTGTTAGTTTTGTAACCCTCGGGGCTCAAAGACTAGGGTTTTAAAGGTTTGTGGCATGGCAGGTGTGGAGTCCAGAGGGCACTGCAGTGATCCTGTAGAGAAGACAAGTAGGTAACCCAGAGGCAGACAGTGCGATCTGTGGATCGCCTGCGAAACACTGGGAGAGATGGCTCCCTTTTCTTGGAGCACATCTGAGAGAGGTGGCATTGTTTCTCTGGGCACAAAGGAGCCAGTAGGCACAATTTCCCTCCTCTACCCCTCCAGCATAGACACATATTCACCTGCTGAGGATGGCTAACCCAGACACTGGCCATTTAGTGTGCTTTGCCCCAAATCTCATACTTCTGCACTCTGGTGTAACTGCCTTTCTAGGTCAAACCTGACTCAATCCCAGTGCAGCAAGACCCTTCCCAGAAGACCAGTGCAGTCCCTGCTACACCATGTCCCTAAAGTTTGGGGTTTTAAAACTCAGCTGACCTAGCTGGGATAGAACCTAAAGTGCACTGCACAGCTCCAAGCAAGCAACCCAGACACAGACTGTGAAAATAGCAACCTGAGGGGCGCCTGGGTGGCTCAGTCGGTTAAGCGGCCGACTTCGGCTCAGGTCATGATCTCGCGGTCCGTGAGTTCAAGCCCCACGTCGGGCTCTGTGCTGACAGCTCAGAGCCTGGAGCCTGTTTCGGATTCTGTGTCTCCCTCTCTCTGACCCTCCCCCATTCATGCTCTGTCTCTCTCTGTCTCAAAAAAATAAATAAATGTTAAAAAAAAAAAAAAAAAAAAAAAAAAAAAAAGAAAATAGCAACCTGAAAATCACCTAGGACACACAAGGGGAAATGATTTGCTCTTCTGGGAGGGCTTCCCTGACAGCAGATACAAACTCCCCTCTCTAGGCACAAAGGAGCTGGCCGGTACCATTTTCCTCCCTTACTCTTCAGCATAATCTAACTCCAAAGAGCACAGTGCCAACACTGGCTACCTAAACTGCTTACACCAAGTCCCACCACCCTGTGCTTTGCTGGTACTGCTTTTCTCAGGCAAGTAGGCCTGAGAACCAGAGCAGTGGGCCCCTCCCCAAGAAGACCAGCATAAAATCCTGCACACGCCACTTCTGGCCACAGAATTCTGCAACACTTCAGCTCTAGTGGAAATAGTATCAAGTCTCTTAACAAGCATGCCAGAGCACACCTAGTTGAAACTCCCCACACTCTGGGCAAAGTCCAAACACTCTCCACTACAGGCAAGGAGAAACTCTGAAGAGGCCTAATCTGAAGGATAGAGCAGCCATAACACAGCAGCAGAATGCACTCAGAATATGCCAGAGATACTTCCTGAAGCACTAAGCCCTGGACAGTATATGACCTCTTCTGCATAAAGCTATTACTCTCAGGAGCAGGAAACATAACTGGATTTCCTAACACACAGAAGTTAGAGACCTAGACAAAATGACACGACAGAGGTATTCATCCCAAAAGAAAGAATAAGAAAACGTCACAACCAGGCATCTCATCAAAACAGATATAAGTAATATGCCTGATCCAGAATTTAAAGTAAAACTCATAAGGATACTAGCTGGGCTTGAGAAAAGCATAGAAGACATGAGGGAGTCCCTTACCATAGAGATAAAAGAGCTAAAAATCAGGCTGAAATGAAAAATGCAATAATCAAGATTTGAAACTAACTGGGTGTAGTGACCACAAGGATGGAACAAGCAGAGGAATGAATAAGTGATACAGAAGATAAAATTATGGAAAATAATGAAGCTGAACAAAAGAGGGAAGGAAAAATCTTAGATCATGAAAGTAGACTTAGGGAACTCAGTTATTCCATAAGGCATAATGACATTCCTATCATAGGGGTCCCAGAAGAAGAAGAGAGGGCAAAGAGGGCAGAAGGTTTACAAGAATATTATAGCTGAAAACTTCCTTAATTTGGGAGGAAGCAGTCATCCAAATCCAGGAAGCACAGGGAACTCCCATCAAAACCAAACAAAGCAGGCCAACACTAAGACATATTGTAGTTAAATTTTCAAAATATGGAGATAAAGAAAAAAATCCTAAAAAGCAAGACAAAAGAAGTCCCTAACTTAGAAGGGAAAACCAATAAGGTTAGTAGCAAATCACTCCACAGAAATTTGCTGGGTCAGATATATTCAACTTGCTGAATGGCAAAAATCTGCAGCTAAGAATACTCTATCCAGCAAGGCTATCATTTAGAATAGACATAGAGTTTTCCAGAAAAAAAAAAACAACTAAAGGAGTTCGTGACCACTAAACCAGCCTTGCAAGAAATATTAAAGGGTATTCTTTGAATCGGAGATAAAGACCAAAAGCAACAAATGCAACATTCCTAGAAAGGAATGGAGAAAATCTCGAGAAACAATGACAAGTAACAAAATAGCACTAAATTCATATCTATCAATAAGTACTCTGAATGTAAAAGGACTAAGTGCTCCAATCAAACACATAAAGTGTCAGAATGGATTAAAAAATCAAGACCCATCTATATGTTCCCTACAAGAGACTCATTTTAGACCTAAAGACACCTGCATTGAACGTGAGGGGTTCATGCAAATGGACATCAAAAGAAAGCCAGAGTAGCAATACTTATATCAGACAAACTAGATTTTATTTTATTTTTTAAAATCTGCCTGGTTGATTTTTGTTTGCTTTTAGAGAGAGAGGAGAGAGTGTGAGAGCAAGAGAGCATGTGCCAGTGGGGGAGAAGAGCAGGGGGAGAGAGAGTTCAATTCCATGACCCTGGGATCACAACCCTGGGATCACAGCTGAAATCAAGAGTCAGATGCTTAACTGACTGAACCACCCAGGAACCCAAGACAAACTAGATTTAAAACCAAAGATTGTAACAAAAGTTATGAAGAAGGACACTATATCATAATAAAGGGGTTTATCCAACCAGAAAATTGAACGATTATAAATATTTATGCCCCCAACTTGAAAGCATCCAAATACATAAAACAATGAATCACAAACGTGAACCCATTGATAATAATACAATAATCGTACAGGACTTAACACCCCACTTACAACAATGGACACATCATCTAAGCAGAAAATCAACAAGGAAACAATGGCTTTGAATGACACACTGGACCAGATGGACTTAACAGATACATTCAGAACGTTTCATCCTAAAGCAGTAGAGTATACATTCTTCTCAATTGCACATGTGACATTCTCCAGAATAGATCACATACTGGGTCACAAATCAGCCCTCAACCAGTACAAAAAGACTGAGATCATACCATGCATATTTTCAGATCATAACACTATGAAACTTGACGTCGACCACAAGAAAAAATTTGGCAAAACCACAAATACATAGAGGTTAAAGAATATCCTTCTAAAGAATGATTGGGTCAACCAAGAAATTAAAGAAGCAATAAAAAATACATGGAGACAAATGAAAATGAAAATACAACAGTCCAAAACCCTTGGGATGCAGCAAAAGAAATCATACATAGGAAGTATAAAGCAATACAGGCCTACTCAAGAAGCAAGAAAAATCTCAAATATGCAACCTGACCTTACACCTAAAGGAGCTAGAAAAAGAACAACCAATGAAGCTAAAGCCAGCAGAAGAAGGGAAATAGTAACAATTAGGGCAGAAATAAATGATACAGAAAAAAACCCTGCAGTAGAACAGATCAATGAAACTAGGAGATGTTTCTTTGAAAAAATTAATAAAATTGGTAAACTCCTAGTCAGACTTATCAAAAAGAAAAGAAAGGGGCACCTGGGTGGCTCAGTCAGTTAAACATATGACTTCAGCTCAGGTCATGATCTCACGATTTGTGAGTTGGAGCCCCACATAGGGATCTGTGCTGACAGCTCAGAGCCTAAAGCCTCCTTCAGATTCTGTGTGTCCTTCTCTCTATGCCCCTCCTCTGCTCACTCTATCTCTCTCTCAAAAATAAATAAACATTTTTAAAAAATTTAAAAAAAGACTTTATACAACTCAACACCAAAAAACCAAAATAATCCAATTAAGAAATGGGCAGAAGACATGAATAGATGTTTTTCCAAAGAAGACATTCAGATGGCTAACTGACACATGAAAAGATGCTCAACATCACTCATCATCAGGGAAATTCAAATCATAATTATAATGAGATATCACCTCACAATTTTCAGAATGGCTAAAATTAACAGTACAGGAAACAATGGATGTTGACAAGGATGTGGAGAAAGGGAACACTCATATACTGGTGATGGGAATGCAAATTGGTGCAGCCACTCTGGAAAGCATTATGGAGGTTCCCTAGAAAGTTAAAAATAAAACAACCCCATGATCCAGCAATTGTACTACTAGGTATTTACCCAAAGGGTACAAAAATACTGATTCAAAAGTATACATGCACCCTGATGCTATCAAAGCAGCATTATCAACAATAGCCAAATTATGGAAAGAGCCCAAATGTTCATCAACTGATGAATGGGTAACAAAGAGAAGGTATATTTATATAATGTGATATTGGTTAGTGATGAAAAAGAATGAAATCTTGCCATTTGCAACAACATGGAGCTAGAGAGTATTATGCTAAGTGAAATAAGTCAGAGAAAGACAAATACCTTATGATTTTACTCATATGTATAATTTAAGAAATTTAACAGATGAACATAGGGGAAAAAAAGAAAGAGGCAAACCATGAAACACACTCTTAACTATAGAGAAGAAACTGAGGGTTGATGGCAGGGAGGAGGGTGAGGGAATGAGTTAAATGGGTAATGGGTATTAGGGAGGACACTTATGATGAGCACTAGGTTTTTGTAAGTGATGAATCACTCAAATCTAGTCTGAAACTAATATTACACTGCATGTTAACTAACTGAAATTTAAATAAAAACGAAACTGCAAAAAAAAAAAAACCCCACAATAACACAAATGTTTGGAAGGGGGAAAATGGAAGTAAACTATTATAAGGATCTGTAAGCATCTTGTATGTCAAGTGGGAGAATATCACTTGAAGTAGACAATGATAAATTAATGGTATGTAATATAAACTCTAGGGACACCAGGGTGGCTCAGTTGGTTAAGTGATTCTTGATTTCAGCTCAGGCCATGATTTCATGGGTGCTGAGATGGAGCCATGCATCTGTCTCTTTGCTGACAGCATGGAGCCTGCTTGGGATTCTCTCCCTCTCTCTCTGCTCCTCCCCTGTTCTTTCTCTTTCTCTCTCTCAAAATAAGTAAATAAACATTTAAATATATACATATAAACTCTAGAGAAGCCACTAAAATAACAAAAGTAATTTCTAGCTGCTCAGCCAGTAAATGGAATCATAAAAGCACTCAATCCACAAGAAGTTAGAAAAAATTTTTAAAAGAAATAAAGGGACCAAAGAACACATAAGAGAAATAAAAATTAATAACAAGATGATATTTTTAAATCTAACTATACTAATAATAAAGTAAATGTAAATTACCTAAGGGGCACATGGGTGACTCAGTCAGTTAAGCATCTCACTCTTGATTTCAGTTCAGGTCATGATTGCACAATTTGTGAGTTCAAGCGCTGTATTTGGCTCTGCCCTGTCACAGGGAGCCTGCTTGGGATTTTCTCTCTCCCTCTCTCTCTGCACCTCCCCTGCTTGTTCTCTCTCTCTCTGTCTCTCAAAATAAAGAAATAAACTAAAAAAAAATTAAAGGTAAATTAGCTAAATACCCCATTTAAAAGCAGAGATTGTCAGATTGGATAAAAAAGTAATAACAACTATATGCTGCCTGTAAGAAAGCTCCTCACATATAAAGGCAAAAATCTAAAAAGAAATATTAAATGATTGAATAATCACAGAAAAAGCATTTGAGAAAATACATCACCAATTCCTAATAAAAACTCTAAGCAAATAAGAATACAAGGGAATTTTCTCAACTTGATAAAAGACATCTATGAAAAACCCGACAGCTAATACCATATTTGATGAAAATTTCAATATTTCTTCCCTTTTGACATTGTACTGGAGGTTCTACTTAGTACAATTAAGAAAGGAAAGAAAATAGAACTCATCCCGTTTGGAAGGAAGAACTAAAACTGTCTTTATTTAAGATAACATGATTATCAGGGTGCCTGGGTGGCTCAGCCGGTTGTGTCTGACTTCAGCTCAGGTCATGATCTCGTGGTTCATGGGTTCAAGCCCCACGTCAGGCTCCATGCTGACAGCTCAGAGCCTGGAGCCTGCTTCAGATTCTTTGTCTCCCTCTCTCTCTCTGCCCCTCCCCTGCTTGCACTCTGTCTCTCTCTCTCTCTCTCAAAAATAAATAAATGTTAAAAAATTTTTAAAAAAGATAACGTGATTATCTATGTAAAAAACATGACAGAACATACAGAATAGTTCCTAGAATTAATAAATGAATTTAAAAAGGTTGCAGGATAAAAGGTAATATATAAAAATCAACTCTATTCCTACATTATAGCAACAATCAGAAATGAATTTTTTTAAATTTCCACTTAAATTGCATAAATTATTTGAAGTACTTAGGATACGTCTGACAAGATATATGAAACAACAATATACACTGAAAAGTAAAAAGTGTTGCTGAAAGAAATTTCAAAAGACCTAAACAAATATATAAACTGTCACTGAAGACTATTCTCATTTCTACTCAACATCGTACTGGAGGTCTTGATGAAATAATATAAGAAAATTATGTTTGGAAAGGAATAAAATCATTATTATTCACAGATAAAATCATCTTATGCACAGAAAACCCAAAACATCTCAAATATATTTTTAGAATAAATACATTATTTTAGTCAGTTTCCTGGATACAAGAACAAATTACATATAAAGTTTTTATTCAAATTCCTTATTTAAAATACAGTGTAGGAGCACCTGGGTGGCTCAGTTGGTGGAGGATCCGATTCTTGATCTCAGCTCAGATCTTGATCTCAGGGTCTTGAGTTCAAGCTCTGTGTTGGGCTTCATGCTGGGTGTGAAGCTTACCTAAAAACAAACGAACAAACAAACAAACAAACAAACAAAATATAGTGTAAGATTAGTTTCAGGTGTACCTTATAGTGATTCAACACTTCCATACAATACCTGGTGCTCATCACAAGTGCATAAACAAGTGTATTTTTGTATATCAACACGGATCATAGAAAATGAATGGTCCCATTTATAATAGCATCAAAAATATCAAGGAACAAAATATGCTCAAACCTACAAAGGAAAATTGTAAAATATTATTGAGCCATTAAAGAAACCATAAGTTAATGGAGTACCATATTCATGAATTAGAAGATTCAACATTATAAAAATGTCAGTTTCTACCAAATTGATACATTGATTCAGTGCAATCACAATCTAAATCTTAAGCTCATTCTTAAATTTATATGAAAATAGAAAAGGCCAGATATAGCAAAGACACTTTTGGAAATAAAAGGGTAGATGGGTTTGCTGTATCAGATATTAAGAATTATTATAAAACTATAGTGATAAAGATATGAGATATTAGTGCAGAGGAAAATGAGTCAACCAATAGAACAGTGCAGAGAGCCCAGTAACAGATTCAATCTATATACAGATACTTGATATGGCTCAGAAGTAGCACTTCTGGACTGTGGAGAAGTACAGGCTCTTAAATGGTGCTGGGACAATGGAGTATCTATAAAGACAAAAGAAAGAAAAGAAGAGGAAAAGTGAGAGGGAAGGAAGGAAGGAAACACTAGACTCCATGCAAAGATCAATTCCAGGTAAAAATTAATGTAACAAATAAAAATAAAGATTATATTTTTTTAATTAAAAAATTTTTCTTTAGTTTTAGGTATAGAATTTAAATTTAATTTAGATTTAATTTAATTTAGACTTAATTTAGATTAAAACTAAAGCTTTTAGAAGTGAATATCTTCTGGACCTCAGGGTACAGAATTTCTTAAGTCCAAAACCATTAATCATAAAGAAAAGATTGATAAATTCAAGTATATCAAAATTGAGAATTTTCATTTTTCAAAAGATACCACAATGGAAGTGAAAAAACAAGCCATAATGATTTTTGACTGGTATTTAGAATACATAAAAAGCTCCTTTATAGCCAATAGAGATATGAAGATGGTCAATCTCATGGTAAACAAAGAAATGCAAATTAACCACATTGCAAAGCTATCACCCATAAGATTAGCAAAAATTAGATAAATACAATTCTTGGCAATATTGGGGGGGAAAATAAATTCTTATATGTTGTGATAGGAATGTAAATTGGTACAATCATTTTGAAAAACAATTTGACATTATCTTGAAGAATGTTGAGGATACGCATATCTTATGACCAGTATTCCAGTCCTAGGTAATATAACCACAGAAATGTGTGCACACTTTTACTGGGATTCATGCCCAAGGATGTTCATTTCATCATTGTTCTTAGGAGCCCCAAGTTGGAAGCAGCCCAAATATCCATCAACATTAAAATGGATGGCTCAATTATACTGTGTTCATATGAAGCAATATTACACAACAGTAAAAAATGTGAATGAATCTTATGTCAAGAGCTTTGAGTGAATTAAGCAAAGTAACAAAGAATGTACCCAATAGGATTTAATTTCTTTAAAGTTTTAGGGGTGCCTGGGTGGCTCAGTTGGCCGACTACTGATTTCGGCTCAGGTCATGATCTCACACACAGTTCGTGAGTTCGAGCCCCACATTGGGCTCTGCACTGACAGTGCAGAGCCTGCTTGGGATTCTTTCTCTCTCTCTCCCTCTGTTTGCCACTCCCTGGCTCATGCTCTCTCTCTCTTTCTTTCAAAATAAATAAATAAAACTTGAAAAAATAAAGTTTTAAACAGGCTTAAGGATGCAATCATAAAGGGTAAAATCATAGAGAAAAATAAGAAAATAAATTATCATAAAAGGGGAGAGGTGTTACAATTAGGAGACACAGAGCCGGTGATGGAGTGATAGTTCCTGCTTGCCTCAACTGTTCTAAGCAAGTGGCCTAGGAGGTGATGACAGATATTTCCTTCAAAACCATTAGATACGGTTTTACAGATATGTTTTCTGCACTTTTTGGAAGAAAGCTTTTTATAAAGAGAATTCTACTCAATTTTATATTATAATATTATTCATTCACAGTGGGAGAGTCATAATAAGACCTTTAGAAAATGTCTTGGACCCAAGTATATCCCATTAACCAAACAAGGTAAAAACTGTTAACCAATAAAGATTGTTGAGATGATCCTCCTAGATAATTAGTATACATAAGTAGATATCTAAAGAATTCAAGATAACTTGAAATAAATATTCTGATGTTTACATGAGTGTTAACAAAAGCCAGTACCTATCAACATTAGTGCAGTTTTATACACTTCTTATCATTTCCAGGACGATAGTCCCTGCCAGATATATTTTCCATGGGCCTGCCAGAGTCCTGTAGAGAAGTTTGGTTTGCAAAATAGTAGGGAAACTTGATTGACTTCCTGCAAGCAATGCAATATCCTAAACTCTACTCTGAAAAGGACTTTTGACCCTATTTTATACTAGTTTAAAAATACCTCATTTTGCAGTATTTTTATAATTCCATTTCATTAAAATGTTACATACTCTCTGCCCATAGGCCTAACTATTGTTGTAACAACCCATTTCCCTTGAAAAACAATAAAGTCACATTCTTGTGTCAGAAAAACAAGAAAAGTAAACATGCCAATTTCAGAGATATCTGGCCTCAGAAGTCTTATCTAGTGATCTTCTTGTGGTCTCTTGGCATCTCCTGATATGTAGCACCTCACTTCCAATGTCATTGAGAACTTTCCTAGATGGATCTGGGTGCTTCTGAGACCCTGGCATCAAATGTAATCCATAGGCCCTAAAAAGGCTGTCTTAGACTAATTTTACATGATCTTCAGTTTTATTTCCCACAAACAACTGCTACTCACTCTGTCTCAGGAAGAATCAGATTGGCCTTGAGCCTAGAAGTATAAGATGTTGAATACTATCCTGTGGCCCTAGATATAGTATCCATCCCTGTCTAAGCAACTATGATGAGGAAATGCTATATTATATGGAATATAACATGGCCATACATAATTTGCAGAGGCAATGGCCAGGGACAGTTGGATTACAGGGTTGGGGGAGAGGGGTGAGTAGAGAAGAGATAAAGCAGATTCACAAAGACATTTTTAGTAAAAGCAGGTTTTCAAAAAAAAAAAAAAAACCCAAATAAACAAGCTCATAAGTTCAATTTTTGGCTTATTAAATTTGAAAAAGCCAGGTGAAATTGTCATATTGGTGGTTAGATATATAGGAATCTGCCTTGAATGTGAGCCTAGGTCTTGGGTTTTTTCAAAGGATTACAGGGACAGTCACATGTAAGTGTATGATCACATAAACTGACTCTAGAGAAGCAAATTACAGAATTAGGACTAAAAACTTGCTTTAATCAACAGTATTAATCATGTTCAGGCTACCAGATTTGGGTATACATATTTATGCTTGGGAATATAATGTACCAAAATGGAAAATGAATGGTTGTATATGCTAATTATGTTTTCTTGCTGGGCATGTAGTGAGAAGACCTGAATCCCAGGCTTGTTTCAGCCACTTGATTAACTCAGTTGACCTAACTCTGTTATTCAAGTGCCAATTGAGATGCTCCCTGGTGGTCCAGTGGTTAGGATTCAGAGTTCTCAACTGCCAAATGAGTCCCAGGATGATTTTATCAAAAGAGAAAATAACTGTGGAATGTTTCATAAGCTATAGCTCAGTGAAAATGTTAGCAAACAAATTTCTCTCTCTTAAAAAAAATTGTTTAGGGGCGCCTGGGTGGCTCAGTCAGTTAAGCATCCAGCTCTTGATTTCACCTCGGGTCATGATCTCACAGTTCATGAGACAGCCCTGTGTCAGACTCTGGCTGACAGGGTGAAGCCTGCTTGGGATTTTCTCTCTCCCTCTCTCTGCCCCTTCCCCACTTACACGTGTGTGTGCGTGTGTGTGTGTGTGCGCGCGCACGCACTCTGTCTCAAAATAAACATTAAAAAATTAAAAAAATGTTTAAATTCACTAAAGACCTTTGCTTTGTTCCCATTTGAACTTTTGTTTTCTAAGTATAAAACCAAGATTTTGAGGAGTTAGAGAAACATTACCGTCAGCCAGGAGCGATGAGGAATACTGTCTTTCAAAAAACATTCTGTTAGAAATTAGTGTTACACGGTAAGACATACACATTGAAGCATTTACTGCACCTTTTAAGTGCTGAGTTTTAAAAATGTACGATTCTATCTCCAGAAGAAAAAATTATAGATTATATTTCCCTGGTAAAAATAAATTTAGTGCAAAACACAGTTTCTTAAAATTGTGTCTGATATTCTATCAAGATTTTGAAATGTATATTTAATGGGTCAAAAACACTCAGTTATAATTATTTAATTATACTTAAATCAGGGTCCCCAGTAATTAGAAAGGAAATCTAGCATAATGGGGTTGCTTTTTCTGATAATTATAGTAATTTTGTAAATTATTCAAAAGAAATCATTTTAGGGAATTAACAAAAAAATGTTGATTTTGTGTGCTGAATCATGACTCTAGGCAAGATTATGGAATATCTTAGCTTTCAAGGTAAATTTGCTTTCGCACTTGGTTTCTTGTAGAAATTCTAAACTTGAATATGTACAGAGGCAGAGCAAGCAACACAGTCTTTCATTTATCAAAGCCTCACAATTAGCACTAGAATTTTTTTTCTCATTTGAAAGGAATGCAGGACCCTCATGGAATAGTTTATTTCATTTAGAAGGGAGATCATCTTCCATTTTCCAGATGGCTTTAAACATTCAAATTTCACAACCATTACCAATATTACTTTCAGATAAATAATTGCATTTTCTTGCTAATATGGACATATCTGGTATCTGTGGCTCCAGACCAATATCAAATAAATTAGACTTGTAGAACTCCACATTTAAGAGATGTGAACTGTAAATATAAACCTACCTATCATTCTTACTTATGTCAGGCAGGAGAGAACTGAGATGGACAACCTGTTTTCTAAGGTTACATGTGGACCTTCTCATGGATGTTAATTCTCCTATTTGGTGTTTTACCGATCTGTACTATCCAAAATGGTTTTACACAGAATGGTATCATCATCTATTTATTTGCACACTGGCACAGTATTTCAAGAGGATAAGTTTCTGCTCTTCTCATCATTACCATGTCTTTAAAGTGAAATCAGAAACAGATTAATAGGGATGTATAAGTTAATAGGAATCAGTAACATAATTTTTGAAGTAGAACTGATATTTAAAAAGGCAAACAGGGGCACCTGGGTGGCTCAGTCAGTTAAGCATCCGTCTTTGGCCTAGGTCATGATCTTGCCATTCCCGAGTTCCAGCACCCCTCGGGCTCTGTGCTGACAGCTCAGAGCCTGGAGGCTGTTTCAGATTCTGTGTCTCCCTGTCGGTCTCTCTTTCTGTCCCCCTTCCCACCCACACTCTGTCTGTCTCTCTCAAATAAACATTTAAAAAATTTTTTTTAATTTTTTTTAAAGTTTATTTCTGAGAGAGAGGGAGAGACAGATCATGAACAGGGGAGGAGCAGAGAGATAGACAGAATCAGAAGCAGGCTCCAGCCTCCAGTCTCCAGCCTCCAGGCTCCGAGCTGTCAGCACAGAGCCTGATGCGGGGCTTGAACTCATAAGCCATGACATCATGACCTGAGCTGAAGTCGGATGCTTAACCGACTGAGCCACCCAGGCTCCCCTAAAAAAACTTTTTTAAAGGCTAACATTGAGAATAGGACTTAGATATACAGGTACTCAATAAATCCTGTCTTTTCATACTTAAATAAAAATGGGTTGAATCCTCATTCCAAGCACTGTGGGAAATCCAATATGCACTTTCTGGGATTTTTAGGGTACATATATTTCCTCTGATCAACTCTTGACCTAATTTCATGTTTTGATTGGTCCCAATTTTCTTCTCTCTTTTCTTGTGATTGCCTTCTTTCTCCTCCTTCCTCCTTCAATTTCTTTTTCTTCCTTCCTTCTTCAACTTTTAAAAATTTATGAAATAACTCAAAAATATGGACTAAATATAATTTACATAATTTGTAAAGCATAAAGATGAAATAAACACCTATATACTCAGCTTCAGAAACAAATTATGTCATTATAATTAAACCCACTTTGTCCTTCCCTCCTCACATTGCCTATCTCTCCTCCAGAGATAACCGTCCTCCTGAGTGTTATCATCTTTCAGATTTGCTGCTTATATGCTAATACCTAAAATATATATTGTATAATTTTGCTTATTTTGAATGTTATATAAACAATGTCATATTGTAATATTACCCTATAATTTACTTTTAAATTTTAACATTGTATTCATGAGATTCATCCATGTTGATGAAAGTGGTTGAAGTTGATCCATTTTACCTGCTAAAAAGTATCCAAATGTAATATATCAATTTTATTTTTCAGTTTTCTATCAATGGATATTTGGAATATTTCCAGTTTTTCCTTCTATTACAAGCAATGGTGCTCTTATGCATGTCTCCTGATACATACATGTATCAAGAATTCCTGTTCCATAGGAATAGAGTTACTGAGTTCCCAGAATGACTCACACTTACAAGGTAATGTTTACATTGCATTCCAAAGTGTTCATATGAATTCATACATTTACCAGTGGTATGACTTCCTATTGCACCACATGATCAATACTATTGTCAGTCTACCCAGTCTGAAATTTTTGGCCATTGTTTCTTTTTTCTACCACTTTTTTCCCTGCCATATCCTGTCTTTCTGGGACTCTCATGCCTGCCACAGCTCCAGCAAGCCAACCAAAGCTGTTAGGCACATGCAATGGAACACATGGAACTTTCCTAGTCTCCAAGACTGGGACAGATAGCAGTTCTATCTAACTCAAAAAAACAAACACAGAAAATGAAATAAAATGAGACAGAGTAATAGTCTCTAAATGAAAGAATAATAAAAGAACTAAATGAAAGAAACACAAGCAATCTATACAATAAAGAGTTCGAGTAAACCATAAAGATACTGACCATACTCACAAGAAGAGTAGATGAACTCGGTGAGAACTTTAACAAAGAGAATTTTAAAAAGAACCAATCATAGTTGAAGAACACAATAACATAAATGAAAAATACAACTAGAGGAAATCAATAGCAGGATAAACGATGCAGAAGAATAGAAAAATGATCTGGAAGACAGGGTAATAGAAAGCACTCAAAGTGAATACAAAAAAAGAAAAAGAATTTAAAAAATATGAGGATAGGTTAAGGGATCTAGGATAACATCAAGATTACTAACATTTGCATTATGGGAGTCCCAGGAGGAGAAGAGAGAAATAAAGTTACAGACAACTTATTTAAAGAAATACCTGAAAATTTCCCTATCCTGGGTAAGCAAACAGACCTCTAGGTCCAGGAAGCACAGATAGTTCCAAACAAGTTGATCCAAAAAATGTCTACACCAAGAGACATAACAATTAAAATGTCAAAGATTAAGAGAAAGAGAAAATCCTAAAGGCATCAAGAGAAAAGCAACCAATAAGGTGCCAGGGAAGCTTATTAAGGCTGTCAGCTAATTTTTCAGCAGCAACTGTGCAGGCCAGAAGAGAGTGGCAGGATATAATCAGAGTATCAAAAAGGAAAAAAACCCATACAATCAAAAATATCTACCCAGCAAGGATATATTTCAGCATTGAAGGAGAGACAAAGAGTTTTCCAGACAAAAGATTAAAAAGTTTATCACCACTAAACAAGAAATATTAAAAAGACTTCTTAGAGAAGAAAAGGTCATATTACAAGAAAGAAAAATATGAAAGGAAAAAATTTCACAAGTAAAAGCAAACATATAATACAGATAGTATATCGATAACGTATAAAATTATTATGAAAGTTAAAAGACAAAAGTAGTATAATCAATTATATCTAAAAAAATTAAGGGACTAATTAAGGGACTTACAAAATAAAAAATGTAAAACATGACATATACATGAAACATGAAGGAGGAGTAAAAATGTAGTGCTTTTATAATGTGTTCAAACTTAAGCAACCATCAACTTAATATAAACTGTATTTAGGATTTTATATATGAACCTCATGGCAAATGCAAACCCAAAACCTATAATAGATACACAAAAAATAAAGAGAAAGTAATCCAAGCACTGAAGAGTGTCACCAATCACAAGGGAAGAGAGCAAGAGAAGAAGAAAGGAACAGAAGAGAACTACAAAAACAAACAAAAACAAAAAACACAACAACAAACCCCAGAAAACAATTAACAAAATGGCAATAAACACATAACTATCAATAATTTCCAAATGTAAGTGGTCTAAATGCCCCAATCAAAAGAAAGTGGTTGAATGGATCAAGAAAAATAAGACCCATCCATATGCTGCCTACAAAAGACTATAAAGACTATAAAGACAACTACAAATTGAGAGTGAAAGATTGGAAAAAGATATTCCAAGCAAATGGAAGTGGAAAAAAATCCAGGGTAGCAATACTTATATCAAGCAAAATAGACTTTGAAACAAAGACTGTGGAGAGACTGTGTGGCTCAGTCAGTTAAATGTCCAACTCCTGATTTGGGCTCAGGTCATGATCTCATAGTTCATGAGATTGAGCCCCATGTTGGACTTTGTGCTGACAGTGTGGATCCTGTTTGGGATTCTCTCTCTCACTCTCTCTGCCCCTCTCCCGCTTGCTCTCTCTCTCTTTCTGTCTCTTAAAATAAATAAATAAAAACTTAAAAATAATTTTTTAAATGTTTATTTATTTTTGAGACAGAGACAGAGCATGAGCAGGGGAGGGGCAGAGAGAGAGGGAGACACAGGAATCTGAAACAGGCTCCAGGCTCTGAGCTGTCAGCACAGAGCCCAATGCG
The DNA here is from genome assembly GCF_046562875.1 of Panthera onca. Classification (NCBI taxonomy): domain Eukaryota; kingdom Metazoa; phylum Chordata; class Mammalia; order Carnivora; family Felidae; genus Panthera; species Panthera onca. The sequence goes on along the minus strand of NC_138342.1, from coordinate 145,875,083 downwards.
GGTCTTGAACCCACGAACTGTGAGATCATGACCTGAACCAAAGTTGGATGCTTAACTGACTAAGCCACCCAGGCGCCCCAATAAATAAAAACTTTAAAAGAATAAAACAAAGACGGTAACAAGAGACAAAGAGTGGTATTACATAATAATAAAGGGATCAATCCAACAAGAGAATACAACAATTGTAAATATCTATGCAACCAACATAGGGCCACCTACATACATAAATATTAATAGACATAAAGAGAAAAATTGACAGTAATAGAATGATAGTACGGGATTTTAACAGTTCACTTATATCAATGAATAGGGCATCAACAGAAAATCACTAAGGAAACAGTGACTTTGGATAATACATTAGACCAGATGGACTTAAATATATTCAGACATTCCATCCAAAAACAGTAGAATACACATATTTTCAAGTACACATATAACATTTTCCAGGACAGATCGCAATAGGCCACAAAATAAGTCTCAGAACATTTAAAAAGATTGAAATCATCTCAAGCATCTTTTATGAACGCAACAATATGAAACTAGAAACCAACTACAGGAAGAAAACTGGAAAAAACACAAAAACCACATGCTCCTAAACAACCAATGGGTCAATGAAGAAATCAAAGAGAAAATAAAAAATACACAGAGACAAATAAAAATGAAAACACAATGCTCCAAAATCTTTGAGATGCAGCAAAAGCAGTTCTATGAGGGAAGTTTATAGCAATACAGACCTGTGTCAAGAAACAAAAAAAATCTCAAATAAACAATCTAATCTTACACTTAAAGCAACTAGAAAAGAAAAACAGCCCAAAGTTAGCAGAAAGTAGGAAATAAGAAAGATCAGAGTGGGAATAAATGAAATAGAGATGGACAAACAATAGGAAAGATCAATGAAACCAAAGGCTATTTCTTTGAAAAGATAAAATTGATAAACATGTAGCTGACCTCATGAAGAAAAAAGAGAGAATTCAAATAAACAGGATCAGAAATCAAAGAGAAGTAACAACTGACACCATAGAAATACAAACTTTATTTTTATATTATTTTGTAAATCAAATCCAGCAATATATAAAAATGATAATAAACCATCTTAATCAAAAAAAAGGGGGGGGCACCTGGGTGGCTCAGTCAGTTAAGCATCTGACGTCTACTCAGGTTATGATCTCCCAGTTCATGAGTTTGAGCCCTGCCGTCAGGCCCTGTGCTGACAGCTCAGAGCCTGGAGCCTGCTTCTAATTCTGTGTCTCCCTCTCTCTTTGCCCCTCCCCTGTTCATGCTGTCTCTCCCTCTCTCTCTCTCAAAAATAAATAAACATAAAAAAATTTAAAGCAATAAAGAAAAGAAAAGCCAGATGATTATCTTAATTTTACTTTTTAAAGATTTTGTTTTATTTTATTGTAGATATTATATATTTATTTGCATTTCTATATACAAGTCTATTATAGTAAGGTGTTTTTTTGCCAGATGATTATCTAATTCAATTCAGAGCCAAAAGCTAAGGAATGTGGCAACTTCCAGAAGCTGAAAAAGGCAATAAAAGGGCCCCTATGTGCAGACCTACTAGTCCATTTTTTTTTTAAGTAGGCTTCATGTCCAGTGTGGAACCTAATGCAGGGCTTGAACTCACAACCCTGAAATCAAGACCTGAAATTACTGAGCCACCTAGGTGCCCCCCACCCTGACCAGTCCATTTCAGATCTCTCACCTGCATGACTGTGAGATATGAAATGAGTGTTGTTTTGGGCCACTAATTTTGTGGTAATCTTTTACATCGTAAAACAAACAAACAAACAAACAAAAACCAAAAAATCCAAAATCCTAGTATAGATTTTAGTACCTGGAAGTTGGGTGCTACCGTAATAAATATCTAAAAATGTGAGAGTGATTTGAAATCAGGCAGTGAACAGAGGCTGAAAGAATTTTGAGGGGCATGGTGGCAAAGGCTACAATGCTTTGAAAAGACTGTTTATGGAAATATTGATGTTAAAGATGCTACTGCTGAGAATTCAGAAGGAAATGAGGAGCTTTACAGAGAAATCCTAAATTGCTTTAGAGAAAGAGCCTAAATCACCATGAGCAAACAATAGAAATATGGACGTTAAGAATGTTGTTGGTGTCAGTTCAGACAAAAAGGCCAGGTATATATTATTGGAAATTGGATGAAGAAAGGCCCATGTAACATAGTAGCGAAATTTGGCAAAATTGTGTCTTACAGTGATGTGAAAAACAGAACTCGTGAGAAATGAACTTGGGTATTTAGCTGAGAAGATTTCCAAGCAAAGTGTTGAAGGTGTTTCCTGGCTTCTTCTTTCTGCTTATAGTAAAATGTCAGAAAAAAGAGACCAAATTAGGTAAAAATCATTGAGCGAAAAAGGGTATAGGACTTGGCTTAGGAAGTTTTCATCCTATCTAGATGGCAAAGGATGCTAAAATTCAGAGATGGCTACTGAAAGCATGGCATAACAACAACAACAACAACAACAACAAAAATTATGATCAAAGGTACAGAGCACTAACTCACAAGAGATTAAGGATGTGCTTCCTAGGTCTTCTCCGTGAAGCCAGAGTACCTCTTGGAAGCTTAAGAGCATTGTCTCTCAGTCATCTTAATAGAAACCAATTTCAGAGAAGGCATTATCTCAAAAAAAATCTGTGAATGTAGTTCTGTCAGTGTTGTGAATCTACTCAAGATCCACAGGGTTCTTAAGAATTTTGTATCAGCAGGGGCCCCTGGGTGGCTCAGTTGGTAGAGCATCTGACTTCGGCTCAGGTCATGAACTCATGGATGGTGAGTTCGAGCCCTACATTGGGCTCTGTGCTAACAGCTCAGAGCCTGGAGCCTGCCTCGGATCCTGTGTTTCCTTCTCTCTCTGTTGCTCCTCTGCTTGCTCTCTCTCTCTCTCTCTCTCTCTCTCAACAATAAAGACTAAAAATTAATAATAATAAAAAAAGAATTTTGTATCAGCAGAAACACTTTCAGCTTGTACTGAAAGGCAGATGTGTACAAAATGAAAGAAGGCTGTAGATCCTGAAAATTCTACAGGTGGAAAGCAGGCTTGTAAAACTACTCATCTGGCGAATAAAAAAAAGACTCAAAGTGGGACCAAGAGTGCAGAGGTGGGAGCTGAGAGCTCAGATGGCAGGGCTGAGCAACATGGAAGATTATTCCTAGTCTTTGTAGTCTAAGCGGGGAATATCAGGTGGAATTTACCCACCTGAATTTCAAAACTACATTTGACCTGTAGCTCCTTTTAACCTTGAAATCTCCCCCTTTCAAACTGGAAAGTCTATAACTATATCCTGTGCTTGTTACACCATTACATGTTGGGAGTGTTGGGAGCAGATAACCTGTCTCTTCAGTTTCATGGGTGCACACACAGAGAGAGGAATTATGTCCCAAGAATCATACATAACAGAACATACCCAGAGCTTCGTCCACATCTGACTTAGATGATTTAGGTGATAAGATACTGGATTTTTGAGCTGTTGCTATAATGGGATGGGATTTTGGGGACCTTGCGATAGGAGTTAGTGTATTTTACACATGGGATGGAGGTGGATTATCGGGAGCCAGACTATGGTAGGCAGACTTCTAAAAATGACCTTGAACAAATCTCACCCTTATATAATCCCCTCCTCTTTGAGCATGGGTAGAACTTGTGACTATAAAGAAATAGTACTCTCATGGTTATTTTAGCTTATATGGCAAAAGAGAGATTATCCAGGCAGGGTTAATCTAATCGTATGAGCCTTTTAAAAGCAGTTTTCTTTGGTCACAGAAAAGGAAGTCACAGAGATTCAAAGCATGAGAAGGATTTTTTAAATGTTTATTTACTTTAATTTTTTTTTTGATGCTTATTTACTTTTGAGAGACAGAACATGAGCGGGGGAGGGGCAGAGAGAGAGGGAGACACAGAATCAGAAGCAGGCTCCAGGCTCTGAGCTGTCAGCACAGAGCCCGAGGTGGGGCCCAAACCCACAAACCGTGAGATCATGACCTGAGCAGAAGTTGGTCACCCAACCAACTCAGCCACCCAGGGACCCTTAATGTTTATTTATTTTTGAGAGAGAGAAACAGAGAACAAGCAGGGAATGGTGAGAGAGAGACACAGAATCCGAAGCAGGCTCCAGGCTCTGAGATGACAGCACAGAGCCCGATGTGGGGCTTGAACTCATGAACTGTGAGATCATGACCTGAGCTGAAGTTGGACCCTTAAAGGAGTGAACCACTGAGGCACCCCAAGTGAGAAGGATTTGATGTGCTTGAAGATGAAAAGAGCCATGTGAAGAGAAATATTGGTGGGCTTCAGAAGTTGAAAGTGGTGCCACCTGACAGCCAACAAGCAAATAGGGACCTCACTCCCTCAAGTACAAGTACAAAGTACTTTCAAGTACAAAGAATTGAATTCTGCCCACAACCTGAATGAACTTGAAGTGGGTTCTTTCCCAGAGGCCCCAGATAGGAGCTCAGTTGTACCAACACTTTGATTTCAGCCTTGGGAGACCCTAACCTGAAAAATCAGTCATGCTATGCCAGACTTCTGACATGAAGATCTATGAGATAATAAATGGATTTCGTTTCAAGTTGCTAAATTTGTAGTAGTTTGCTATGCAGCAATAAAAAGGTAGTACACCATATTTGAGTATTTGTCTATTCATCTGTTTATCCCTGTTGTTTTACCAGGTTTAATTTCATGTATCTTGAAGTTCTATTGTTAGGTACATAAACATTTAAAGATCGTTATATCCTCTTAATAACTTGATCCCTTTTTCATAAAATATAAAATGAACCTGTTTTATTTTTATTTCCAAGTACTTCTTCAGTTGCTTTTTATATTATTGTTGCTATTGTTCAACTTCTATTATTTTCACTTATGAGTTATTTTTTTTTATTTTTATTTTTTAATTTTTAACATTTTATTTATTATTAAGAGACAGAGAGAGACAGAGCATGAGCATGGGAGGGGCAGAGAAAGGGAGACATAGAATCTGAAGCAGGCTCCAGGCTCTGAGCTGTCAGCACAGAGCCCGATGTGGGGCTCGAACTCACAAACCATGAGATCATGACCTGAGCCGAAGTCGGACACCCAACTGACTAAGCCACCTAGGGGCCCCACTTATGAGTTATTTTTTGACCCATGAGTTATTTAGAATTGTGTTTTTAAATTTCTAAACTTTTTTGCATATTTTATTTTGTTGTATTATGGTCAGAGAATATGTGGTCTGTCAGGAGTTGGCAAAATTAAACTCTGACACTGTAGTGCACAAACAGCCAGACATAAACAAATGAGCATGACTTGTTCCAATAAAACTTTATTTACAAAAGCAGGTGGTAGGCTGGATTTGGCTGACAGAGCATAGTTTACTGAGTTTTTTCCTATATGATGCCAATTAGTTGAAATTTGTTGAGATGTACTTTTGCCTAAAAGAATGTGCATTCTGCAGAGGTGAGATCCATTCTGTATACCCAGTGGGTGAACTGTTAATTCAGTTTTACTTATCTGTTATTATCTATTGGTTTTTACTGATTTTCTATCAATTACTGAGAAAGATGTGTTAAAATATCCTATTATGATGATAGTTTTGTGCATTTCTTCTTGTAGTTTTGTTAATTTTGTTTTGTATATTTTGATCTTCTCAGCACATATCATTCTTATAAATCAAATCTTTTATGATAATATAATAATTTTCTTTTGGGGACTTATAAGGCAAAAGCATGCTTAGAGTTAAAGAACATTAGTTAACTGTAAAATAGAAAGCATTCCTAGAGTCAATTCTCTCATCAGTGTGATCTCCTTGGTGTGTTAGAATGGCTTATTCCAACCTGTGAGATCTGATTGTTAAATACTTAGGACCTTTATGAGCTGGTTGTTAAAACATTGATAATCTGAAATCAAACATGGTAAGAGTGTTTACACCATAAAATAGGCAGATATGACAAATTATATGTGCCAGTATTTTAGTATACCATTGAGTCTAATCTACTCTTTAAAACTTCCATTAAGGGGCACCTGGGTGGCTCAGTTAGTTAAGTGTCCAACCCTTGATTTCAGCTCAGGTCATGATACAGTTTGTGAGTTCTAGTACTGTGTCGGGCTCTGCACTGACATCACAGAGCCTGCTTGGGATTCTCTCTCTCCCTCTCTCTCTCTCTCTGCCCTTGCTCACATGTGTGTGTGCTCTCTCTCCCTCTCTCTCAAAATAAATAATTAAACATTAAAAAATTGAATTTGTTCTCCTTTAAGTAAACTTGTTATTGAAATATAAACATACATATAGAAATGTTCCCAGTCACAATTGTTCAGCTCCATTACATTTCAAAAATAGAATCTACTCTTGTAGCCTGCATGTGGATAAAGAAAGAACATTTCTAGTACCCCAGAATTTCCATTCTATTATTATCCTTCACAGGTAACCTCTATCTTTTCTTCCAACATCACAAATATGTTTTTGAACTGTATATAAATGGAGCCTTATGGTATATACTACTCTTCTGGGCCTTACCTTTGCCCAACATTACGTTTGTAAAACTCATCCGTGTTGTTGCACATGTTGACTTTGTTCATTCCCATTGGTGTATTCTGCTATTAAAATATTCCACATTTTTTAAATTTGTTCTTCTGTTTGGATATTTAGAATAGAACTATAAAATAGTCGTGGCCGAGTGGTTAAGGCGATGGACTAGAAAAGAACTATAGTGCCCATCTGTCTACATATCTTTTGGTTAAATATATATGAATTTCTGTTGACTATATACCTAGGAATGGAAATTTTGAGTCATAAGATATGCATATGTTCAGTTTTAGTAGACAGGCATAAACAGTTTTCCAAAATGGTTGTACCAATTCATATTTCCTAGATCACTGTATGTATTCCAATTGATCCATATCCCTGCCAAATCTTGGTGGCAAATAGTTTAAAAAATTTTTTTTAACATTTATTATTTTTGAGGAACAGAGAGAGACAGAGTGTGGGCAGGGAGGGGCAGAGAGAAAGGGAGACAGAGAATCCAAAGCAGGCTCCAGGTTCTGGGCTGTCAGCACAGAGCCAGATGCAGGGATCGAACCCACAAGCTGTGAGATCATCACTTGAGCCAAAGTGAAGAATTGGACGCTTAACCAACTGAGCCACCCAGGTGTCCCTGTTGCAAATAGTTTTTAATTTTAGTTTCAGTTTCAAATACGTTTGGAAGTTTAAGGATGTGTATGAACTATGAGTAGAGAGTTTGTGTGTAGGTTGTATTTGAAATTTTAGGGGGAAAAACCATAATTATTTATAATTGCATAATACCTAACAACTTACACTACTGATTTTTACATAAATTTTCAGGTTTAATGTTTATAACAATTCCATGAGACTGAAGGAGTTTATTACTATCCTCATTTTATAAAAGAGGAAAGTGATGCTCGGTGCATCTGTGCTGTGTGCAAGACCAAGGCAAAGCTAGACTCGGTTTTTTTGTAAGGTCATCCTCTGCACTTTCTATTTCTCTCTCTGACTACTCATATCAATGCACTAAAGAAAAATCATCTGTGCTAGTAGTACAGACAAGCTTGATTCTACGGTCTGATCTATTATTGATAGTAACTATTTTGAGTATAATGCTGATTTGCCAAAAATGTTATATCCTCAGAGATGACCAAGATAGATTAGGAGTGGTCTACCTCCTCATATTTTTTATTTAAAGGAAGATCACAGGAGCCTACACAAACATGATAGACATATATTGGTGTATTCACTGAACACAGAAGGACTTAGAACAGAGAATTTAATTTGGAATTATGTCGTTGAAAAATTCAACACAATTTACTCAGCTTAATGCTTTTTAAAAGTGCTGGGCCCTGTTTTAGGTATTGGGACATAGAACTATTAAGGTTAGCAAAGTGCACCCTTTAGAGCTCAGGACAACAGAGAATGAGCAAACAGATACAAATATGTATTTTACTGATTTGGGATACCTATATCATTAAAAATGACAAGGAATAAATTATAATTCATAAGAATTATTAAAGTTTGAGAAAGGGAATTTTTAAGAAGGGAATTCATTTTCCAATTTAAAGAACAGTCAATATGTGCAAATGGGATTCAGTGTGTGGTGTCGAGAATCAAAAAGGCGTGGCCTGAAGCAGACGGGACCTCTGGACAGAGGGCTATCAGAAGGCAGAAACAGGTAGTTGAAGGATATGCAAATGAATAGAGTTTAGAAAGCTAAAAAGCAGGACTTTTCTAATAAGAGAATCAGGGTCATTAAATAGCCTGTTCTTGGAGAAGGATATAAAGTAGCTGCCATGCAACTACCTGAGTTTTCTGTTTAACTGAATTTAACACGTTAACAGGGTCAGATTAGTGTTTCAAGAGGTGTGTATGTCACTGAGATAGGTAGACAAGATGTTTTCTAGGTACAAGGATGAACACTTTTCTTTTTTTGTGGGAAGAGGAGTTCATATTGTCTTAAATCAAGTTTGTCAGAAGCATTATCCTGAGACAAGGATTTGTGTACAGGAGATTTATTAAGGAAGTGGCCCTGGGGGAGGCTAGTACTAAGGAAGGTGGGTTAGGACAGGCAAGGGTATAGTTTAAGGCAGTTTTGCAAAGGGTGGCTTCAACCTGATCTCCCAGGGAACTCTGACAAACTGCCAGATCCAAGGGAAGGAAACAGAGCATTCATACTCCCATACCTCTCAGGCATTGGTTGAATGACACCCCTGGGATGGCAATTCCCTGGTAGTGGGGCTCTGCACGTGTGGGAAAAGTGGATCTGGATCTCACAGTTCATGGATTTGAGCCCCATGTCCAGCTCTGTGCTTTAATTTAATTTAAAAATTAAATTAATTAATTTTTTAAAAATTCTGTAATACCCTCCAGTTCCATCCCCGTTGTTGCAAATGGCAAAATTTCATTCTTTCTCATTGCCAAATAGTATTCCATTGTATGTATAAACCACATCTTTATCCATTCATCAGTTGATGGACATTTGGGCTCTTTCCATAATTTGGCTATTGTTGATAGTGCTGGAGGGTATTATGCTAAGTGAAATAAGTCAGAGAAAGACAGATATATCTTTTACTCATATGTGGAATTTGAGAAACTTAACAGAAGACCATGGGGGAAGGGAAGGGGAAAAAGTAGTTTCAGAGAGGGAGTCAAACCATAAGAAACTCTTAAATACAGAGAACAAACTGAGGGTTGATGGGGGGTAGGGAGGAGGGTAAAATGGGTGATTGGCATCGAGGAAGGCACATGTTGGGATGAGCACTGGGTGTTGTATGTAAGCAACGAATCATGGGAATCTGCTCCAGAAGCCAGGAGCATACTGTATACACTGTATGTTAGCTAACTTGACAATAAATTATATTTAAAAAAAAATTCTGTTAAAAAAAAAAAAAGAGCTGCATGCTCCACCGACTGAGCCAGCCAGGCACCCCAAAAATTGAATTTAATTTTTTAAAATGTTTTGTTTTATTTTTGAGAGACAGAGACAGAGACAGAGACAGAGCACAAGCAGGGGAAGGGCAGAGAAAGAGGGAGACACGGAATCCAAAGCAGGCTCTAGGCTTTGAACTGGCAGCATTGGGCACGATGCAGGGCTTGAACTCAATAATAACGAGATCATGATGTAAGCCGAAGTTGGATGCTTAACCAACTGAGGCACCCAGGCACCTCTGAATTTAATTTTTCAAAGTGAGTCATTTGCAAGAATAATGTCAAGTAAATAGTGGCATAAATGATACATAAATTAAAATTTGTTAGATCGGCATAAAGATGACTGCAGTGTTGCACAGGCTGGCTTGCCTGTTTTCACTTACATGATACATTCAGGAGTTGACTTTCCACTCAGTGGTGGCCACTTCAGTCTTCTCTGACTTTTTCCATGCCCTCTTACTTTCCTAAGACAATGCTAATTCTCCTTACCTCTGTCAATGCCTCAACGCTATGATTACCAGAAAATTTTGCACTTCCTATATTGCACAAAAACTATTGATTTAATATTCCTTCCCTAAAGACTTTGTGAGGTTCTTAGAGCAATGACTATGTCTTACTCATCTTTGCATTTCTAATGTCTGGCTCCATGCCTGGCTTACCGTAGGTATTCAGTAAATGTTTGCTGAGTGGATGAATAAAGAAATCCTTTATAGCCTGTGGAAACTCTAGAAAATAAATTTTATCCTCAGTATAAGGTTTGTATCTTGTATTAATTAGACAAAAGCAATTAAAATTATAAACTACCACTAGCATGCCAATAAAAGTTATTGAGCCTCATCAGATAACTTTTACATTTGGTGCAGAAAGGTTCTTACCTGAAAATGGAAACTTAAAACTTCAGTTGAGAAAAGCATTCTTGATTAAGAGCACTTGATTAAAAAGAGCTCATTAATGAAAAACAATACTATTTCTATAAGGACTAAGCTTCTTTTATCTTGCCCTGGTTTGGTTTCACGCTTCAACAAATTGCACCTTTTGGCAGTCACGGCTCCTTGCACTGCCAAATGCGGTATTTGTAGCTGGTCATGCCCTTCCTTGACGTCACTCTGGAAGAGGTCATCAGCTAATTAGCTGACTAAGCTGGTCGCCATTATTGCTTCCAAACTCGGAGCAGTGTAGTTGATGGAATCACAATGATTTTTAAAAAACGAGTTGATTTTTTTTTTTTCTTGACAGCATAAAAATGCTTCTTAGAACACTGAAACTTAGGACAATTATAATGGAATGTATCTGATTAAAGGTGACCTATAGATATTCAGGAGAGCAGAAAAATTTGGTTGGATAGGATGAATACTCTTGGATTTTTCTCCAGATCAGACATGGAAAAAAATGTCTGTTTCTCAGAGTTTAGCTTCTTCCTCGTCAACTCCCATCCTTCAACAATACCGTTGACCCCTGAACAATGTAGGAGTTAGGGACATCAACTCTAGTTAAAAAATCTATGTATAACTTTTGATTACCCCAAAACTTAACTACTACTGGTCTGCTGTTGACTAGGAGCTTACCAATAACAGAAACAGTTGATTAACACATAATTTGTATGTGATATGTATTATATACTGTATTCTCACAATAAAGTAAGCTAGAGAAAAGAGAATGTTATTAATAAAATCATAAGCAAGAGTAAACATACTTACAGTATTCTACTGTCTTTATTTAAAAAAAATTTTTTTTTAACATTTTATTTATTTTTGAGACAGGGAGAGACAGAGCATGAACATGGGAGGGTCAGAGAGAGGGAGACACAGAATCTGAAACAGGCTCCAGGCTCTGAGCTGTCAGCACAGAGCCCGACGTGGGGCTCGAACTCACGGACTGCGAGATCATGACCTGAGCCGAAGTCAGCCACTCAACTGACTGAGCCACCCAGGCGCCCCTATATTTATTTTTAATAATCCACATGTAAGGGGCACCTGGGTGGCTCAGTCAGTTGAGTGTCCATCTTAGGCTCGGGTCATGATATCACAGTCCATGGGTTCGAGCCCCTCGTCCAGCCCTGTGCTGACAGCTCAGATCTCTCTCTCAAAAAAATAAACATTGAAAAAAATTTTTTTAAAATCCACATGTAAGTGAACTTGCACAGTTCAAACCCATGTTGTTTAAGGGCCAACCGTACATCTGCTATTCTTCCATACATCACTTACTGCCTCTTCTCACAGACTTGGAATCTGTCTTCTAGGCTCCTGGACTCACATCTCTTCAACATTTTTCTCTGAATAGACAGCACATTCACCCTGCTGCTTGCCTGCTCAAGCCCTTGCTCCCACCATCCACAGGCCTTGCACGTCCTGTTTTCTATTTCTGGAGACTATGCCTTTGTTTCCCAAGGAAATATTTAGTCAGCTTGTAATCTGTCACTTATATCTATGTAAATCTCTGAATGGTCAACCTTTTAATCTTTTCAGATTAAAATTGCTCAAAGAAGGGGCGCCTGGCTGGCTCAGTCGGTAGATCACCTGACTCTTGATCTCAGGGTCCTGAATTCAAGCCCCACATTGGGCATGGAGCCTACTTGAAAAAAGTAAAAATAAAAATAAAAAAATAAAATTGCTCAAAGAGGAAATTCTGTGTGGAGTTTATGCCCTACTGCAGATTAGAAGGGAAGCATCATAGAAGAGGGGAGATTTGTTCAGAAGGGGTCCCTGAATTATAGCATAAGTATTTTATTTTATTATTTTATTTATTTATTTTGAGAAAGAGAGAGAGAGCAAGCAGGGAGGGGCGGAGAGAGAGGGTGAGAGAGAATCCCAAGCAGGCCCTACACTGTCAGCACCGAGCCAGACATGGGGCTTGAACTCATGGACCGTGAGATCATGATTTGAGCTGAAACTAAGAGTCGAATGCCAAACCGACTGAGCCACCAAGGTGCCCCGCAGCATAAGTATTTTAGATCTTATTTCCTTGTCCATTCCTTTTTCTGGGAAGGAATTTACAATGCAGAACTTCTAATTTTGGAGATTTAACATTTAAAAAGGGTCAACTAATTCATGATTTTAGCCAAAGGCTATTACAAAATACAATATAGTCTTTAAAGTGAGGAATAAAACACAGAATAAAGCCTTGAACTATGGGCACAGAACTTTGTAACAGAATTCTCACATTTATTTGAAATATGTACTCACCTAATCAAAATGTCACAAGGAATAACTCACTAAGGTTGAGCTCCATATTTGGAAAAGGGACTATATTAAGTTCCCTCTGGTTTGCCTAAGAGCGTCCAACAAGGAGCTTCAGAAATTTGTTGAATTGAAGTTTTATTAATATTCTTGAGGCAGTTCATACAAATAAGAGGCCTTTTTAGGTTACAGACTTTTACACAAAATAGTAATATACTCTGAGGAAGTGACTCAGACTTGATGAAATTTGCTCCCAAAAGAAGTGATTTCTAGCATGGTAACACAGTTCAAGTTACCTCTCAGTTTCCACATCTGTAAAATAGGACTGCCTTGAAGTGTTATTGAGGTTAAATGAAATAACATGTAAAATCCCTTGTTGAGTTTATAATCTTTTTGTAATGTTTATTTATTTTTGAGAGGGGGGCGGGTAGGAGCAGAGAGAAAGAGAGAGACACAGAATCTGAAGCAGGCTCCAGGCTCTAAGCTGTCAGCACAGAGCCTGACACGGGGTTCAAACCCATGAACCACGAGCTCATGATGTGAACTGAAGTCAGACCCTTAAACAACTGAGCCACCCAGGTGCTCTACCTTGTTGAGTTTAAAAGAAATGACTTATAAAATGTGTCTGGCCCACAGTGAGAACCCAATATATTTAAGTTTCCTCTTTTCCTTTCAAATTGTGTCTTGAATACTCCCATTGTGCATGTGACATGGTTGCAGAATAGAACACTAACTCAGGCACCCCAAATATAGCTACTTACTGTACTAAAAGTACGCTTAAAAATAAAATATCAAATAAAAATACCCTACAGCCACTTGTTGTTGAGATTTATGCTCATTACAATATACCCTACTAGTTAAAGACCCTTGGAGAAATTTCTGGTTCAGTATTAATATTAGAAATAGATACATTTCTCACAAGCAACTAGTTTGTGTTTTTCTTGACTATGAATTGTGTAATTGATCAAATTTCTCTCTGTGGGCTAGAAGAAAGCTTAGAATCCAATTCGTTGCTTAGATTTAGCAAGTATATAGAAATTCATGGGGTATCTTCTTGCATTAATTTCATTCCTATTTTATATTTCTATCAATTTTTTCCCTTGCAACATATTTTTACTTACATTTAATTAATGTGATCTTGGTATATTACATATTTTTTTATATGCTGTTTTAAATCCTGGGAAAAGAATAGGAGACGCAGAAAAAAAATGTATCCAAAGCCTTATCAGTCACTACAAAAAGCTTCATTCTCCTCTAGTTTGGGCACAACCTTGTCCCAATAGTCTAAACTATTTAAGTTTCATTAATAATGGCACACACTATATAAAACAATGTAGAAAAGGGAGAAAGAAACTTTCCACTTAACTACAAAATATAAACATATATTTATTTAGTAAAAAAAAAGGTAGTACTATTTGCTGTACATTTTGTACAGAAAAACTATCAAGGAAGCTGGATAAATTTTAATCAATATAGAATATTTGTATTCTGTTAAAATTTACACACAAAGAAACAGACTTCAAAACTGTTCATTTCCTGTTTAATATTTGAGTAATAACTCAAATATGGTTATAACTTACCAACAGAAACATAATTCAGAGCTGTAGTTTGCTGTTGTTAAAATGTTATGTTTATTGGGATTTATGAGTTCATTATTCTTGTAGATGATTTAATTATATAGTTGCTTATTTTGCATACAAGATTTCAAAAAGCAGGACTTCCAGCATCACAGGGGTTCAAAATGAAGCATAAAAGCTGTGGCTAAATCCCATAAATAACTGCTTAAAGTATAAAAGCCACATATATGACATCGATCTCCAGGGTGCCTGCCTACTTGGAATAAAATAGTCAACATTCCTTTCTAAGTATGCAAAGTAAAGTTTCTTCTTAAAAATTCTCTCCAGAATTGACTAGGATAGGGCTGACTTCCTTTTAAAACACCAGAATTACCAGACACATTTTTATGTCTTCTTCTAGAGCACTATTAATGTCACAGATATTCAGTTCCTTACTGTAAATAAACAGTGCCCTGGAATCCTTAAAGGTGAAAGCTGGAGTAAACCACAGAGATACATAATCTGAACACATTCCTGTAACAGAAGAGAATGAGGGCAAATAAGATAAGATTCATTTCCCAAGGTCACACTCTACCTTCGACATCATTACTTACAGAATTTATGAGAGGTTCCAGTTGAAATCTTTGTCGGAGACGATAATGGTTGAAGCGGGTTTGAGGACTATGTGAGGCACAATCCCTCTACAATGAATTTCTTCCTCTCATAGATTCTCTAGCCCCCATTTTTGGCATCCCCACCCAATAGAGAATACTGTGGTCCTTGGATTAAAATTTTATGGGCCCACAACAATAACAATGATAGTATCTTGTTTTTCAGAATATTATCAAATATTTCATTTAGAATCATCAAATTTCTGGGATGCCTGGGTGGCTCAGTTGGTTAAGCGTCCAACTCTTGATGACTCTTGGTTTCAGCTTGGGTCATGATCTCCCGGTTCATGGGTTTAAGCGCTGCATCAGGCTCTGTGTTGAGAGCGCAGAACCTGCTTGGGATTCTCTCTTTCCCTCTCTCTCTGCCCCTCCCCTGCTCATGCCCTCTCTCTCTCTCATAAATAACCGTTAAAAAAATAGAATTATTGAACTTTTGAGTTGAATGGTGACTTAGACAACTAGCTAGTGATTCTCAATCTTGGCTACATAGTGGAATCACCTGAGGAGCTTCAGAAATCACGGATGCTTCTTCAACCCCACAGATTCTGATGTGATTGGTCCCAGGTGTGACCTGGGCTTTAGGAGTTGAAAAATATCCCCAGGTGATCCTAATATACCAGGGGGAGCCAAGAACCTCTGATGTAGTCTGACTACTCCCCAGCTCTGAGTTCATTTTGTAGATAAAGTGAGACATGGAGAGTTGAAGACTTGCTCATCAGCAGCCGGTTATGATGGTTAGTTTACAACTTCAATTTAGCCCTGTGTTCCCGACTAAGAAGCACAGCCAGTGAGAGAGCCTGAGATTTTCACCAGGAGTGCTCCTTGAGACTGTCAGGACACTGGGAAGTCTCTTGCCCTTGGGGCTCCTGGAAGGACACACACAACAAGCCTCCATTATTGGATCAAGATCTCTATGAGGTGGACATGAATTACCCCCATTTTATAGATGATGAAATTGGTGTTCAAATAGATGTTCATAAGCCCACAGAGTATATTAGGCTCTATGAGAGCTCTTGAATAAAATCCTATTATAATTACCTCTAAAGTACATTCACTTTATTTTATTATTAGAAATGATGTCCCTTGTCTCAGTACTTAAAACTTAATTGATTCCCAGCCTCACTCATGAATTAAGTGAAAAAAAGCGCGTTCTTAAAATTAAAAAAAGAAATGTACTATTGTATGAAGGGATAAACACTTTTACCCTCATGATGTGTGGCTAA
Organism: Panthera onca; assembly: GCF_046562875.1. NCBI lineage: Eukaryota > Metazoa > Chordata > Mammalia > Carnivora > Felidae > Panthera > Panthera onca. The sequence goes on along the minus strand of NC_138342.1, from coordinate 145,859,031 downwards.
CAAGGTTTTTTTTTTAATGCCAATAATTTATTTGTAATGACATCCATAGAGGATTTTTCTTATAGGAAAATCTCATAAGACACATAAATCTAATGGGAAATATTGGATTACATGAGTAAAATGCATGAGATCATGGGTAAAAATATCATACATAAATAACTGCATTTGTAAATCCTGTTCTGAGAGTGGGAGGTAATTATAGTTTCACTGGGAAGGCTTGTCTGAGTCAGCATTGACCTATCAGCCCATTGGCATTTGGAATCCTGTTGGCAGAATTCCCCTCTCACCACTCCATCCTGGCCAGGGCCCTCATCGAAGTGGGGAGGGGTACAAGGGAACAATACCCTTGGTTGATGGGGGGCAGTGAGTGCACAAAAAAGGGCCACCCTTGACTGTGTCATTCACGGTGACTCTCGTCCTGATCTCGGAGGAGACAGTCACATATTTCACACTATTTGTCCTCACATCTTCTAAAATCATAAGCCTAATGATTGTTGAAATAAGCCTAATGATTATTGCCCACTTTGGGCAGGCAACCACTTTCTCAGCTTTCCAGTCCCCTTCCAATTTCTGGCCAAACACAAAAACTAGTAAGCTTCTTCTTCCTCTTTCAGCCCCTTCAGAAGTCCCTGGCTGATAGTCCCTGGGCCTGCTGTGTAGGGTAACTGTAGTGGGTCCTAGTCTTGGAGATTTGACAAACTACCCATAAGAAGCCACCCCACTTCCTTGTCTTTCTGTAGAAAAGGTGAGAGTAAAAGGGCATAAGAATTGTCTCTTTCACTGATATAACTCATTTCCAAATATAACAAAATGTATTTATACATAGATATATGAATATGTAGATAAACAATAGTCCTCTCTCTCTCTCTTTCTCTCTCTCTCTCTCTCTCTCTCTCAACTGTGTGTGTGTCTGTCTGTCCCTCTCTCAACAACGAAAAAAGGTTGAAAGTAAATACAGTGAGTTGGTAAGCACTTTTTTGTCTCTGGGCAGTAAATGGTTTTTTCCCACTTCTTTGTTACTGTGCTTTCTAAATGTTCCATGATGAGCTATTTTATTTATATTTACAAAAATAAACTATGAAATATTTTCCTGTTGGGGTGGCTGGGTGACTCAGTTGGTTAAACTTCTGACTTCAGCTCAGGTCATGATCTCATGGTCCATGTGTTCAAGCCCCACGTCAGGCTCTGTGCTGACAGCTTGGAACCTGGAGCCTGCTTCTGATTCTGTGTCTCCCTCTCTCTCTCTCTCTCCCTGCCCCTCCCCCCTCATTCTCTGTCTCTCTCTGTCTCTCAAAAATAAATAAATGTTAGAAAACATTTTAAAAACATATATTTTCTTGCTAAGTGAAAACCATCTTATCCCTTTGGTCTGTGGCAAACAGTCTAATTAGATAAAGCACTAATTTACCTTAAAACCAAGGAGATGGGTTAGTTAAAATCCTATTTTTTCACAGATAAAATGAAGGAATTAATTAGCTAAGTATATTTCAAGAAAACTGAGAAGGGTAAAAAGATACTTCTGGCTATAAAATAGGCAACATGGGGGATCTTGTGATGATGGAAATGTTCTGTCTTCACTGTATCCATGTCAGTATCCCGGTTGTGATATTGAACAATACTTTTGCAAGATGTTATCATTAGGAAAATTGAATAAGGATATGCAAGATCTGTCTGCATTATGTGCTACAGCTGCATGTAAGTCTACAACTATCTCAAAATTAAAAGTTTAATTTTAAAAAGTCCCTAAAAGGTATTACTCTACTATATCTTAGATGCATTAAAGGCAAAAAAGCTTCATCATTATTAGCCTTCTCAGAGTCATTCTGGAAGTGAATATTTTATATCATCTCCTCATGATTTTCATGATAAAATTTTTTGTTTCATTGTCTTTTAATACTTTAGGCCACAGAAATACACTTTCAAATAACTGTGAACAACTGGAAAAATATTCTGTCAAAAGAGAACATGTATTATTGAGAGCCAGCTCTCCATGGGTCTCTTGTGTTTCTGCATGTCTTATGAGCGAGGCACTGATTGTTTTTGTTCTGGATGATTTCTTCAAGGAAGTTTGTTTAGTGAACACCCTTGGCAGATAGAATGTCTCCCTTCAGTGCAAAGGACAAGCATGCTTATTGCCCCTTAAAAAATATGTAGGTTCCTTAAGCTCAGAGTTCTTCTCAGTACACAGCCCACTGTGTAAGTGGGTATCATGGGGGCCTCTTGGTGTCACTCTGTAGGAATTGGGGCTCAGGGAACTAGTGCAAAAATTCTAACACTCAGGATGTTTGGTTACTCTAAGTAATACATTGTCCTTTGCCTCTGATCCAAGAGTTTCATGTCTTCTGCCAGCACCCACGAAACTGTACCAGGTTAACTTGTTAGATTGCAAATAGGCTAAAATTTCAGACCCTTAAAAGTTCTTGACAGTTTTGGTGATGAGGATGGGATACTGAGAGATGTGACTTTCTGGAATAAGAATGATAAGGGCCTTGTAACTAGTTAATGGGATTTGAAGAAAGCCCATAGGAATTGACAGGAAGCATGCTGATTAAATTTTATGGTCAACAAAATAATGAGTGATCTTCCACTTTATTTCCTGATAATGAGGAGAAATTGGGAAGGGGCTTATAGATAAGAGGTTCAAAGACAGCTGCCCAAATAGTGCCCTGTTTGTTGCTAAGTCTCCTCCAGATGGGGGATTCCCTTGCTAATCAGGCAATGAGGCATAGTACAAAACGAGAACATGAGATGTGGTCTTAGTAATGGGGTAATGGTTGTCCCAGATTAAGGTGAGCTCCTTAAAGAAGGTCACAGTTGTGTGACCTTGAGCTATGCTCAAGTCAAAAGAGGATACGAGGAGTGCCTGGGTGGCTCAATTATTTGAGCCTCCAACTCTTGATTTCAGCTCAGGTCATGATCCCAGGGTCATGGGATCAAGCCCTACCTCAGGCTCTGTGCTGAGTGTGGAGCCTGCTTGGGATTTTCTCTCTCTCCCTCTGCTCCTCTCCCCTGCTTGAGCAGCTGCTCTCTCTCTCTCTTTCTCAAAATAAAATTAAAATAAAATAAGAGGATACAAACCCCATGATCCAGAAAGCAATGTGGTTGTGGCTGTGGCTACAGAGTCCAGGGTTCCCAAGGCTGTCATAAATGATACCAGCCATGAGGGTATCACGACCTAATATAGAGCACTGTGAAAGCCAAAAGCAATGAAGTTCATTGAATTGAGCAATGAGACACTGCCACATTGTTTGAAAATACAAGTAAATGAAAAGCCTTGTTTAATGTACGGAGCCACTGTATTAGTCTGCTCGGGCTGGCATTACAAAATGCCATAGACTGTGTGGCTTAAACATCAGAAATTTTATTTCTCACAATTCCAGAGGCTGGGAAGTCCAAGATCAAGGTGAAGGCTCATTTGGTTCCTGGTAAGAGCTCTCTTCTTGACTTGCAGATGATTGCTTTTTCACTGTGTCCTTACATGGCAGAGAAAGAAACAGAGCTCTGGTTTCTCTTCCTCTTCTTCTCAGGACGCTAATGCTGTCATGGGGGCTCCTCCTTCATGACTTCATCTAAATCTAAACACCTGCCAAAGGCCCTATTTCCAAATATCTTCACACTGGAAATTCGGGCTAAGAATTTCAGGGTGGGTGGGACACAAACATTAAGTCTATCATAGCCACTCTACCTGCATGCCCCCTGATTTTTCCTCCTGTACCTTCACTTCAATCACCTTAAGAAGAGAAACAACTAGAGGTGGCAGTTGTATTTACATATAATGGAATATTACTCAGCCGTAAAAAAGAATGAGATCTTGCCATTCATAACAACATGGACGGGCCTACAGGGTATTACGCTTAGCGAATTAAGTCAGACAGAGAAAGACAAATATTTCACTTCTGTGTGGAATCTAAAAACCAAAACAAACGAATGAACGAAAATACAAAAGCAGACTCATAAATTCAGAGAATGAACTGGTGGTTGTAAGTGGGAAGTGGGGAAGATGGGCAAAATGAGTGAAGGGGATCAAGAGGTAGAAACTCCTAGGGGTGCCTGGGGGGCTCAGTTGCATAGGCATCCGACTTGATTTCACCTCAGATCACGATCTCACGGCTTCATGGGTTCGGGCCCACATTAGGCTTTGCACTGGCAGTGCAGAACCTGCTTGATATTCTCTCTCTGCCCCCCTCCAACTCGCTCTCTGTCTCTCTCAAAATAAATAAACTAAAAAAAAAAAGAGGTACAGACGTCTAGTTATGAAAGAAATAAGTCACATAGGTGATAACTACAGCATAGGGAACTTAGTCAATAGTATTGTAATAACATTGTATGTGACAGACGGTAGCTTATCGTGATGAGCATTGAGTAATGTATAGATTGTTGAATCACTATGTTGTACACCTGAAACTAATAATTATATTAGTTTGTCATATAATTATATTGTATGCCAACTATATTTTAATAAAATTAAAGAAGAGGCCATGCACTCCAGTCCATTTGGGGATTTGGGGAAAGGGAGGAACTTAAATTGCTATGGCTCTTGGATATGGGTGTCCAAGTTAATATCCTATCTGGTCCTGTGCGAGGAGGGGGCTCCAATTCAACCGATGGGATTTGGGCAGTGGGGAAGGGAAGCTAAAGTGGTCTTGTGCTAGGGTCCTTGGGGCCGATTCAGCGTAGCGCTGCTGTGGATCCACTGCCAGATGTATCCCTGTTATTGATGTTTTACATACTCGTATTGTACATGTTCATCAAGTCCAGAGGGGAATCGACTGATAGAAAAGAGCCACATTTACAGAAGTACTAGTGGAGCATATACATTGCTTCTCACTCCACCTCCCTGACCCTCCTGGGTGGTTCAGCAGAAAGAGTGTAAAATTCCAGGAGACAACAGCCATGGCTAAAGAATTTAAAGGCAACGGTGATTATAAAAGATGCAGTATCTCAATGTAATAGTGCTGCCACTGAGAAAAACTATCAGGAGCTGGAGGCTTACAATAGATTACTGCCAACTGAATTCAGTTGTTGATCCCATAGTCCCAGCTGTTGCAAACATTGTGACTGTAACTGAATCCATTGCACAGACCAGTGGCACTTGGCACACAGTCTTGGACATTGCTAGTGCCTTCTTTGCCATACCACTGGCACCTCTGAATCAAGAATAGTTCCCATTCCCATTGCAGGGCCTCCAGTATACATTTGCAGTATTCCTTCAGCAGTACCTAAATTTCCCTGCCACTTTCCACTAGTGGGTGTGTCAGAGTTTAGTGCAATTGTTTCCACCAGGGTGTCCAGAGTTTTCATTACATGGATGATGTCCTATCGGTTGGCAAGTAAGACGCGTCAGTCGCAATGGCTTTTACTGTGGTATTATTATATCTCTGGCAGCAGGTGAAGCTGATAAACCTTGACAAAATTCGGGAGTCAGCTCACCAAGTGCCTTAAGACTATGTGGGCAGATTTGCAATGTTCAACCACCCCGGCACTTAGGGAAAAACGGCTGTCTTCAGCTCTCCCACCACCACCATCGAAAGATGCCCAGATCCTTCATGGACTCTGTAAGTACTGGAGAAAGTATGCGCTTCACTGGGAATTCAAAGTGTTCCATTCATTTGCTTATTTAATGTTTATTTATTTTGAGAGAGAGAGAGAGAGAGAGAGCAAGTGGGAGAGGGGCAGAGGAAGAGAGACAGAGGGAGAGACAGACTCCCAAGCAGGCCCCACGCTGTCAGTGCAGCGCTGGATGTGGGGCTCAATCCCACAACCTGTGAGATCGTAACCTGACCTGCAATCAATAGTCCAACACTTAACTAACTGAGCCACCCAGGTGTCCCTCAACTTGTTCCTTTGTATCAGGATACTTTGGGGGCCCCAACAAACAGACTGCATTAGAAGCTACCCAGCAAACTGACACACTCTCTACTTTGGGGTATAAGTCTTAGAGCTATAAGTCCCTGCGACTGGTTATTATGCTGATCACAGCCTCTGGCAAAGGGAAGAAGGCTTTATCCCATCAGTCATTAGGGTTTTAGACTTGTCATCTGCATGACGTGATGATCAGGTACACCCATTTTGAAAAATAGCTCTTAGCTTGCTACTGGGTTCTTGTTGGAAACTGAACGCCTGGCCCATGGAGGCCTTGTGACTCTCCATCCTGTATTCCTATTTTGGGTTGGATCAACTTTGACCCAATGTCTAACAAGGTGGGAAGGGTCCAATGCGCCTCACTGGTCAAGTGGCAGTGGTACATACAAAGGCAAGCTGGCCCAGCTCTCATGACATATTGGCTTTACATGAAAGAGTGGCAGCTATTTCTTTGGGGGAAACTTTATCCTCATCCTACCACCTGAAGCCAGCTGCTGGCTCAGTGGAGTCTTTCACTCACAGGGTTTCCTTTAAGTGCCTGGGCCTGGCTCGCTGATGGTTTAGCCAAGCCAATACTTGAAAGCGTCCACTGGGTTGCTGCGTGTGTTCGATTTTAGCACATCAGCTTTACAGAAACGGAGGCAGATGTGGTTGTTCTACTAGGTGGGCAGAAATCAAGAGCATTTTCCTAACTTAGGCCAGTACTCATCTTGATGAAGCTAGTTATATTTTTACTGACTCTTGGGCTGGATGCCGCTTTAAAAACTACAGCCTGTCAGATTAAAGACACCTGTCTTTGTGGCTGTGAACTGTGGAAACAAATTATGGCTCTTGATTAAACTGTGTGGGTCAGTCACATAGGTACTAACACTAGGGGCCCATTCTCTGATGAGACTAGCTGGAATCAAGCTGCCGAGTTAGCCTGCACTCCCCAGACTGCCACCATTGCTGCTGGATCCATCATCATATTGGACATGGCAGCCCATCCACCATTTGGTACAAAGCAGAGGATTCTGTGCCTGATGCAGGGGCCACCATTACATGCCAGGCCTGGGATTTCTGCCCTAAGTTGATCCATATATCTTATGTTGAGGAAGGCCACTCTGCATTACCTCTGTAAACTCCTGGCAGATAGAAGAAGTTGAACTGTTGATCCTTCTAAGGGCTATTGGTGATGCCTCAGCATTACTGACACTTTTTTAGGTAATAGTATTGCTCTTATAGTCTGAACAGCTGATTCTACCCACACCACTGTGGCCCTTGGAATTTATCTGTGGCAACATTTGGCTTTCTGGATGATTAAAGTCTGATGATAATGTACTTTCTATCACAAAAACTGTTCAGTAGAGTAATAATAGTCAAGATAGTCAATGGACCTTCCATGCTCCCCACAACCCACAGGCATCTGATATTACTGACCACTGGAATGGCCTCCTCAACACGTAACTCAAAAAGATTTCTGACTCAACCTGTCTTAACTCATCCAAGTTCCTACACTTGTCTAAGTAGTTTGGTAACTGAATTGTCTGTCTCCAGAAAGTGATCCTCTTCTCTTGGCTGCTTTCATGATAAAAATGGTGGAGAGATCTTTTTTGGAAATTCAGGATTCTGCTCTGACAATTCTTGGGTATGGTACATCTTTCTCTCCCCTAACAGAAACCCTAGGCTGGCCTGATTTGTACATTCCCTGGGTGATAGCCTGTCCAAAATGAGGCCTTGAGAATTCCAACTTAATTCTTGTTCAGATACCTGGGTTCTCTTGTTGGATGGACATGACCTAGATCATCAGGATAATGACTACTCAGTTAAGTACACTGCTCATTGAATCTTCCTACAGTAGCTCACATGGGCCAAAGTGGAGGATATAGTGGGTCTCTGTAAGTTTTATAAAAATGCATGTGTTCCTCTTGTACCCAACCTTTCTAAGCAAAAAGTCTGGGTGCATGTAGGAGATGATTAGAAAAAAGTTAAAACTACCAGAATGGATACACTGATTTTGCGTTGGTGGAAACTGGGAAATGAATACTGTAGACCCTGAAAAGTAAAAATATGAAGGAGGGAAGGACACTAGTGATCTTTATCTTTCAGAATCACCCAGAAGCTTCCCCACAAAAGAAAAGTGCCCTAGAACATTAACTGTCTTTCTTTTAACTGGCTGCTGGGCCTGCTATCCCCTTGCAGACAACTCAGACCAGGATTTGACCTCACTCCTTTTTAACCCTACCAAAAAGTTGAACAGAAACAGTAAGGGGGTAGCCCCAGTTCTTGCAACATACTGGTCAACACTTCTGGATGTCTTCACACACTCATAGGCGTTACTCAATTATTCTATGGAGCAAACATTGCCACTCAACTGGTGATGTGTACAAAAGGACAGGTTGAACTGGCTGCTATAAGGCAGTCTCTCTCAAAAAAAAAAAAAAAAAAAAAAAAGGATTAGATTAAATTAGTCTACTGCCCAGAAAAGCCTCTCCAGCCAGGAGATCGTGTTTGAGGCATGGTCAATCATGGTCCCCGGCTGATGTAGATCCCATTTGAGTGGCACCAATAATTATAAATTCTTTCTAGGCCATCATGTGAATTCCAAAGACTATAATTCTTATGTGGAACCCAGGCATTAACTTGTCTACCTCCTGGAAATATACTGACTTGCACATCAGAAGTAGCCATGAAAGGTCTTCAAGTGTTTACAGAAAACTAAAGTCCTGAAGATATTTAGTTAATGTCAACTCACTGGCCATGATTGTTACGGATCACAGAATTGTCCAAGACTTCCTCTTTTGCAATTGGTAATACATACTGCTGTACTTGGAGTAGTGCCTTCAGCCAGGTGGAAAGGTCAAAACAGAAAGAGCAAGCCACCTGCATTTCCGAGGTAGACCCTGATGGTTTACAGGATTTGTTCAACTTGGGCCTCGGATTTTGGGGGAATATGCTTCAGATTGATACTTTAAATTGGCCTCATCCTGGTGCTTGGAGTCTAACTTTAACTAAATGTTGTATGAGACAACTTGAATGGATTTGGTCTTATTCTCTGTCAGATTGATGAGTATAGCTGATGGAGTGGCATATTCATGGAAAAACATACCAGAAACTCATATAATTGGGTTGAATTGTGGCCCCCCAAAAAGTATCTTTATGTCTTAACCCCTAGAACCTGTAGATGTGACCTTTTTTAGAAAAAGGGTCTTTGCAGATTAACTAGGTTAAGGATGTTGAGATGAAATCATCCTGGATTGTCCAGATGGGCTCGAAATACAATGTCAAGTGTCCTTAAAAGAGACACACAGAGGAGAGACACAGGACATTAAAAGGAGGAGGCTGTGTAAAGATGGAAGCCAATGTTGGAGTGACACATCTACAGCTAAGGTATACCTGGGGCCACCAGAAGCTGGAAGAGGCTAGGAAGGATTTGAGCCTTTGGAGGAAATCTGGCTGTGCGAACAGCTTGATTTTGGCCTCTGCCCGAGAATACATTTATGTTGTTTTAAGTCACTCATTTTGTGGCAGTTTGTTAGGGTACTCTCAGGAAACTAATACAGCTGTGTTGAAATGAGAGTTGGATATTGTTGGAAGAAACTTTTCTGTAAGTATCTCCTTTTTCTGTATATCTTGCAAGGAAGGCACTGACTGCTCTTTGTTCTGGATTCTCTTTTTAAGGAATAGCCTTGGAAGAAAGAGTTAGTGTCTCCCTTCAGTGCACAGGGCAGGTGTGATTTGGCCCTTATAGAAAAACGTGGGTTCCTAAACTCAGGCTTTCTCCCCCGTGATGCAATCCACTGTGTGTTCAGGTGTCACCTGGCTGCTTCGTGTCACCTGTGGGAGTTGGAGTCTGGGGGCTGGTGCAAGATGCTGATACTTTGGTTACTGCTGTTACTGTGAGGAATAAATTGTCAGCTGTCCCCAGTCCCGGCATTTCATATGTTCTGTCAGCATCCAGGAAACTGGCAGGTTAATTTGTTAGTTTGGATATAGGTTAATTCTCAGCATCTTCACAGTTATTGATAGATATTATTCTTAGATCTTCTGTAACTAGGCTGTGAGTATCACGTTAGCTCTGTCCCCACCCTCAATAAATGCCTAATTTAATTCTCTCCGCTCCCCCGACAGTTCTCTAAAACTATGTGAACGTTATTTGTCAAAGAAGCAGATGATCTTTAAAGAGATTGATTTAGTATAACATTTTATATTTTCATCAGTTAGTAAAGAGGAGTGAAGAAGAGGGAAATTTTTGCTTTCAAAAATCTGCTGAGTCAAGGAGAGGAGATGTTGACGAACAGATGAACAGGAGCCAGTTTTATTATCTTTACAAAGTCATACAAAGTCAAGAGTGCTTTAGTTAGAATGTATCATCCGTCCTTGTCACCTCAAATTAGATGAAGAGCTGATTTGTTGACAACTTTTCTTCAGGCAAGAGGCAGCGTATTCCACTCCTGGCTCCCCACCCCACCCCCAGCCCCAGAGAGCGGAGATAAGCAACTGTATCGCTGCATGTTGAACTTTATGAAATGACTAATTGGTGCCATTTGTGGCTAAATGTTGTAAATGCATCCTATCAACAATCCTGTCATCATTCAAAACTGGGCCGAGAAGGGAACAGGGAGAATGTTTTAGTTAACAAGCCTAAGCTGGTCAGGGCAGGCTGGAGGCAAAGTCATCAGTCTGTTGAAGCTCGTCCCTGCTACCACCCACTCCTTTCCTCGGTTTAGCACCCTTCACTGGGATCTTTGGCTGCCTCCCAGCTGCCCCCGGCCACCATCCTCCTTGCCAAGGCTCTGGTCCACCCCCAGTCCCCAACACACCGTCAAAAGTACCTGCCTAGATGTTTCCACATTGTCCCTATTGCCAACGAACAGCACCCCATTCATCCTTCCTTGCTTTCCAATTCAGTTGTTCGCAGAGAGCCCCGGGAGACCCAGGCGGGCAGCATTGTCGACTGAAAGCTGTGTGCCCAAACCTGGGAAACCACATCTTTGATGGACTGAGTTGAGAAAGAAACCTCTATGTTGGGTACACTCTGCCTTTTGCTTCAAGGAAAGTATCATCCCTGCTCAGCAGTTCTAGAGGAGGAAAGAGTGGTTTCTTTGAAATGCTCCTATATAATCTCCAAGACAAGGACTCTCAGTTCCAGCCTAGGTCACATACCCATTTGGGGACACATTCTGAACTGGGGAGACTGGGTCAAAGGCCTAATCCTGTGGCCAGGATGGCTGGTTCCTTTGGGTAGGGGGAAGGTGAAAAGGTGGGGGTGGAGATCTTAGCTGGATCTAACAATAGATGCCCACTTCCAAAGGATTCTATAATCCAAAGGATTATGCAGACACAGTTCTGATATGGCTGTGAAGCAGCTGAGTGCTTCTACATCTAGGCATGTGAGGGCTTGGGAAGTTCACCACTTAATCATTCACTCAGCTGGCCTGGGTTTAGTCTGCCAATCTCTGAAGTTTGGGCCACTTTCTGATCACTAGTGTCTCAGGAAAGCACTGTAGAAGACAGACCCAATGTCAAATAATGCCAGGTCATGCAGAACTGTGTTGCTTATCAGCTTCAAGGTGGCCAGGGTCCCGGGGGCATCTGGGTGGTTCAATCAGTTAAGCACGGCTCAGGTCATGATCTCGTGGTCCAAGGGTTCTAGCCCCACATCGGGCTCTGTACTGACAGCTCAGAGCCTGGAGCCTGCTTCAGATTCTGTGTCTCCCTCTCTCTCTGCCCCTCCCTCACTCGCACTCTGTCTCTCTCTCTCTCTCTCTCTTAAAAATAAATAAACATCTAAAAAATTAACAAAAAAGAAGGCCAGGTCCCTTTAAGCCTCACTAACAATTGTTTTCTATATCTTATGCCACACCTGTGGACAGTCATTAGGATGGCTTAGCAAATAGTGGCATTCATTCTGCCACTCCCCACTCCCATACTTCCAACAGGTATAACTAACAAATCAAAGCACTCTTTCCTGCTGAGCCAGAAAGCACCTCAGAATAGTTTTCAACAAAGTTGTCCAGGAAGTCACTGTTGGTATGTGAGTTGGAATTGAGATGAGACCTATTTGTTATCCCTGTACCATGCTGTCACGAGCCGATTAATTGATGCCCTGTGTTGGCTATGTCTTGGCCATATGTGAAATTTCCAGCAGTAAAATTGCATATAGACTACACCAGATAGTGCTGAGCATTGGGAAAAAGCCTCTCTCATGAAGGGCTTGGTGAAAAATGCATACTGGAATCATACATAACCTTTCAGGCACAACAGTGTTATTCAAGCTAATAGATATCAAGAGACATCTCAATATTTTCCAGCAGTCAGATATATATGATCTTTCCAAATTTCCTGATTTGAGGATGAACAAACTGAAACAGCACCAACAAAAAAGTAGGAAGAACATGGCCCTGAATTTGCAAAGCAAATTCATACTTTAAAGAAGATTTACAACAAAAAAATGGAAGCCAACCTTGGAAAGCAGCTTCTTTTGATCTCAAACAATTACAAGAAAACACTAACTTCTTAAAATTATTTTTTTAAATTTTGTTTCAGTGAGAGAGCACAATGGGGGAGAGGGGTAGATCAAGAGAGAGAGAGAAAGAGATTGAGAGAGAGAGAAAATCCCAAGCAGGCTCCATGCTCAGCACAGAGTCTGACATGGGGCTCGATCCCACAACCCTGGGATTATGACCTGAGCCAAAATCAAGAGTCAGACACTCAACCAACTGAGCCACCCACATGACCCTAAACCTTTCCTTTGAAAACCGAGGTACAAAAATGCCAAATATCAACATCTATTCAGCGTCGAGTTAGAGATCTTAGCTGCACAATAAGACAAGCAAAACAATAGAAGGGATAAGGCCTTGAGAGGAAGAAGCCAAACCATCATTATACACAGATAACATTAGTTTCTACATTGAAAATTCAAGAGAATCTATAGAAACATTATTAAAATTTATTAAAAGTGTTTTATGTCGTATATCAGTGTGCCCATGTGTGTCCAGTGGGTATCAAATGCCTACACCCTGCCCAAAATGGTGTCACATGTGGCATGTGGAGTGGTGAATGAAAGAGGTAAGGGACCCTGCTTTCACAGCTCACAACCAGTGAAGGAGACCGGTAGTTAAACAAAAAGGATAATAATACAATGAAATAAGTGTTACGATAGGGGGAGAATTGTAACAAGAGCCTCTAATCCTGTGCGAAGAGAGGAAGGGTGTCAAATAAATCCTCCCAAAAGAACTGACATATGAGCTGGAATTGAAATGAAAGCTGGAAAGTACTTAGAAAAAGAGCCTGGGGAGAGCATCCTGGACAGAGTGCTGTTCAGAGGTGTAGCTAGCAGAGGGTGGTAAAGAAGGTCTGCACAGCTGGATGTGGGGAGACAGAGGTAAGGTGGGGGCAGTCAGATGAAGTGCCTTGGAAGCCATGGTAAGTAGTGTGAGCATTATCCTAAGGGCAGTGGATGCCATCCAAAGATTTTAAGCAGTTATCATTTTAGAAAAACAACTCCGGCTGCAGTGTGGCAAATGAACGGGGAGAGGAGGTGCCAGACTGAAGCTAAGGAGACTGGTTTGGAGGAAATTGCAGTAATCTAGGCAAGAGACGACGGTAGCCTATGCCAAGATATAGGCTGACAGGAACTGAATAGGTTTGGGATATATTCAGAAGACAGGGTCGTGGGACTAGGAGACTGGTTGGATTCAATGTGTGAGGGAGGAATGACATTCCAGTATCTTGCTAGGGTGCACCAAAGACAGGAAACAAATGCACCCAAATGTTCAAGTGGTCTATTAGATGTAAACTTATGGATAGTTTTTTTAAAGTTTTTATTTATTTATTTTGGGAGAGACAGAGAGTGAGTGGGGGGGGGGCAGAGAGAGAGAGAGGGGGAGAGAGAGAGAGAGAGAGAGAGAAAGAGAGAGAATCCCAAGCAGGCTCCGTGCTGTCAGGACAGAGCCTGACGTGGTGTTCAAACTAATGAACCATGAGATCATGACCTGAGGCAAAACCAAGAGTCGGACGCTTAACCGAGTGAGCTACCCAAGTGCCCCAACTTGTGAATAATTTTTGTGTTCTTCTTTATATTCTTTACTTCCAAGTTTTCTAGAAAGTATTTATTCCTTTCATAATCAAGAGAAGATTATGAATAACTATGTTCTTATACCTAACATCTAATCCTTAGGACTCAGCTCTCTTCTAGGAAAACTATTATCATACATGCTGACAGAATAATGGATTGGCCATGTGCCATTCTCCCATATAAATTATTTTGCTTGTTATTGGTGACTTCTGATGGCAGCTTGCAATTCTGAAGGACTGTCTGGTTTGGAAGGTGGCAATTAATATGAAAAAAGTGGGAAAAGTCAAGCTTTGCAGAAACATGGACCTCTGCTGCTTACCAGCTTAGTAGTCTCGGGAAAGTCACCCAATGTCTCTAGAAATACCACCCATCACGCTTTCACTGTCAAGCGTGATAATGTGTGTGAAAGCACTTCTCAGACACCATACAGATGTCAACAGTTATGTGGCACTGACTACAGGTAAGGTTCAAACACCTTTCCTGGCATGTTGAGCCTTGAACAACTTTCCTGAAATTAACCCTCTGTTTCTATCTCCTCACACTTCATTCTTCTGTTAAGTACTCCCATAACTCTCTACTATATTCACCCTATACTCACTTTCTCGGCTCCTTGTACATTAAGAATTTGCAAAGAGTGAGGTAGCAGTGCGCGTATTTTCAAGATGATGCCTTATAGTTTAAGTATTCGTATGTCCTGGTTTGCCTGTTGTCCTGGCATCTCCTGCATTTTACATTTATCTTGAATAACTATGTCTTTTACTGTGCTTCACTTTAGCAACTTCAGACCTACTGGATCTGCTAAATCCTGGTGGACTTCGGATTTGATCCCATGGGGCTCAGTCCTTGAACAAATGATTTCTCTCTGAACTTTAGTTTACTCATCTGTAAATTGGGAGTAAGAATATCCACCTTGTAGTGATTGGGAATCATATTCATGAAGTGACTGGCACATAGTAGGTACTCAATAAATCTGTACCATTATTCCAGAGGTACTATAGTAATTAGTCTGGCAATTTTTTATGTTTTGGAAAATAAGCACAAATCCATTATTTTCATCAATCTGACAGCTTTTTGGTGAAGGAGGAATATGGATTTATATCTAAAATAGTGTTTTACATATTTTCATGTAATGTAAAATTTTCTGTGCCCATTCTACGTAATTCTTTCATAAATTCACTGGATTAACCCAAGTAAAGGCCAACTATTCAATCAACACAAGAAGTCCCCTGGATCTTTGGCACCTACTGACTGTTATCCGAAGGAAAACCTCATCCTTTCATCTAATTAATCCTCTCAACCCATTTTGTGGTTCATACTAGATTTTCAAATGTGGTGGATAAAACTCAGTGAAGTTGGGGGGAAGGAGCCAGAAGAAAATTTACCCATCAAACTTCATCACGTTCTGACCTAGGATGACATACACTTTCAATTAACTTGTCGCCTGGGAAATAAAGAATAAAAAAGAAGCATGCGTTATATAAATAAATTCCTTCTTTAAACTTATATTAAAATTAAGTTTCACCCTTTCAAACATCCAGACTATGAGCTGGGTCTCAGAATCTTCTGAAGCTACTTCCTCCCTTGGGTAAGAAAGTGTCAATAGCAGCAGCTGTCCAGTGCTTCCCAGGGCTGGGCTGAACTAAGGCCCAGGGATGCCTCACCCTGCGCCAGTCAGTCCCCGAGGGAAACCAAGGACCTGGAGGTGCCAGTTGACTTGTAGCAGTGGGGAAGGTCCAGGGCTGGACTTCTGGGACAATGTGATATTAGTCTACTGGCCTTTGGGGGATTTGCCTTTTTCTAAGACCAGAAAGGCAAAATTCCATTGACTGTTGTTCCTAGAATTCTGGCAAGCAACAGCGTCCTGCAGGTGTTCATGCAGCCTGCCTTGTGGGGACTTTCAACCAGGAAGCGGGTCCATAAACAGGACAGAACCACACAGGCACATGAGATGTAAGGAAACCCCCAGGGAATCGATCAGCACAGACCTGATCTTTCCTGCATAAGCAGAAATGTTCCTTTGGATTTTCTTTCCCAGGCGTGATTTAACTACATCTATAATTCCTTTTTCTATCTCTGCTTGGCCAGCCCTGCGAAAATAAGTCAAGTTCAACTATTGATATGGCCATATTAATTGTATTCTTATAGGTTGCCTTGCCCATGATCTACTTGGGTCATGTGAAGAAATTCTTTCACTTTTAATTTCTTTTTCTACTTTCTGATGTCCTCCTCTGATATAAAAAAAAAAAAATTATTTACAAACAGGAATCGCTTGCAGATGGCTTTTTTTTCCCAGAAGAGAAATTTCCAGGATAGGCTGTAAATTAAGATAATCAGATGCACTATTTCCCAGAGATGAATCTCAGGATTTTAAATGTTTTAGGGACGTTATTTAGAGCTTTTAAGACCCTCCAAACTATGTCTTCATCTCTCCTCTATTTTTAGGGTTTGAAGGGTAAAGACACTTGTCTATAAAAACTGAAATGGGATCCAAGAGAATTAGATGGCAGCGGGTCTCCAGGAGAGTACACTCTGTAGAGCGTAAGCAGGCCAGTCACATGTTCAGGCAGCGAGTCCGAGGGTGTTTGGCTGCAGTTCAAGTGAGCATGTCACTGGCCTGGAGCCAGAATCATGAGCTGTGGAAACCATTTGCACTTAGGACTGCCTGGAAAGTGCCGCTGGATGTTGAAGCATGCATATACAGGTAACCTCTGTAGGACTCACATACTTTCTGCTTGAAGTCTAGAATCACATGTTCTTTTTCTTCCTATTCAGTGAACTTAGGCATATTCTCATTTCTGTGCTTTAGTTTTTAACAGAAGAATTGGCACAATTCCTTTATTCCTATACTTCACTGCAAGAGAAGTATTTGCGTGGATTTCATTAATTTATGAGCTGAAAAACTGTATAAACTGTTTATAGTTCCTTGGGTGAGACATGAAGTCAAAAGGTGACATTTTACATGCATCAGGGGCCTGAGGAGTGAGTCCTCTGGTTTGGATATCTCTTTGTTTTACCACATCATGAAGGAACAGAGGGGCAGGAGGTTTAAAAGCACAGGCTTTAGAGACAAAAGCAGCTCTACTGCTTATCAACTGTGAGATGTCTGGTAAGTAATTCCTTTGTGCTCGCCGGTTTATTAGGGGATAAGAACACAGATTCTCCTTAGGTTGTTGTGAGGTTCTCCCAGTAACAATGCTTGGCCTATCATGTGCCATCAGCAAATATTAGGTTCTTTTGCTTACCCTTGGTTTTGAACAGACAGCTCTGGAAAATGTTATTCCAGCCCATTCAACCAAAAGATCCTTTTCGAACACCAGAAATGTACAAGCATACAAACACAATCCCCATCATGTGCTCACTATTGTTAGATGCACTGTGGAATATTTAAAAACTATAAAATATAAAAATAACACTTAAACCTCAATAATCAAAAGACAACCCAATCATCCAGAATATATAAAGAACACCTATAACCCAACAACAAAAAGACAAACAATCTAATTAAAAAATGAGCAAGAGATCTGATTAGACATTTCTTAGAAGAAGACAACTAATTAGCAAAAGAAAAGATGCTCAACTTCACTGGCCATCAGGGAAATGCAAATCATAATCACGGTGTGTTACCACTTCACATCTGCTAGGATGATTATAACTAAAAGAACAGATGATGTCAAGTGTTAGAAGGGATATAGATAAATTGGTATGCTCATACACGGCTGATGGGAATGTAAAATGGTGCAGCTACTTTGGAAAACAGCTTGGCATTTCCTCAAAAGTGTAAACATATAGTTACCATATGATTCAACAATTCCACTCCTAGGTTTATACCCAAGAAAAACTAAAACATGTCCACACAAATACTTGTACGTGAATCTCCATAGTGGTCTTATTCAAAAGACCTCAAAGTGGATACAACCCAAATGTCCATCACCTGATGAGTGGATAAACCACATGTGGTATACCCATATAATGGAATATTATTTACCAATAAAAATGAAGCACTGATACTTGGTATAATATGGACAAGCCTTGAAAACATTAACATGAGCGCTGCCTGGCTGGTCAGAAAGTGCAGCATGAGACTCTTGATCTCGAGGTTGTGAATTTGAGCCCCACATTGGGTGTAGAGATTACTTAAAAATCTTGGGGTGCCTGGGTGGCTCAGTCAGGTAAGCATCCAACTCTTGATTTCAGCTCAGGTCATCATCACATGGTTGTGGGATGGAGCCCCACGTCGGACTCCATGCTGAGTTTAGAACCTGCTTGGGATTCTCTCTCTCCCTCTCTCTCTCTGTCCCTCTCCTACTTGCACTCTCTCAAAATAGATAAATGTTTAAAAAATAAAATAAAATCTTAAAACACACACACACATTACAATGAAAGACAGCTGCAACAAAAGATTATATATTGTATTATTGTATTTATATAAAATGTCCAGAGTAGATTAATCTATAGAAATAGAAAGTGATTAGTAGTTGCCTCGGTTGAAGGAGGTTTGGGAGAATGTATTAGTTCCCTAGACCTGCCATAACAAAGAATCATGAGCTGTAGAAAAACAGAAATTTATTCTCTCACAGTTCTGGAGGCTAGAAGTCCAAAATGGGTGTTGATGGGGCCATGCTCCCTCCAAAGGACCTAGGGAAGAAGGTCCTGGGGATCTATGAAAGAATCCTTCCTTACCTTATCTAGCTCCCGGTTGCCTGAAATCCTTGGCTTTTCTTTGTAGAAGCATCATTCCAATCTCTGTCTCTGCCTTTACAGGGACTTCTTCCCATGTGCCTGTATCTCTGCATCCAAATTTCTCTCTTCTTTTTTTAAATTTATTTTCTTAATGTTTATTTATTTTTGACAGAGACAGAGCACAAGTGGGGGTTGGACAGAGAGAGAGAGAGAGAGAGAGAGAGAGAGAGAGAGAGAAACATGGAATCTGAAGCAAGCTTCAGGCGCTGAGCTGTCAGCACACAGCCTGACATGGGGCTCCAACCCATGAACTGCGAGATCAAGACCTGAGCTGAAGTCGGATGCTTAACCGACTGAGCCACCCAGGCACCCAAATTTTCCCTCTTCTTATAAGAATACCACATCATCATTAAAAAAAAAAAAAAAAAAAGAATACCACATCATGTTGGATTTAGGGCCCACCCTAATCCAGTATGACCTCATCTTAACTTGATTACGTCTACAAAGAGCCTGTTTCCAATTAGGTCACTTTCACAGGATCTGGGGAGTTAGGACTTGAATGTGTCTCTTGGGGGACACAATTCAACTCACAACTTGGAGAAATGGGGAGTGACTGCTGATGGGTCCACTGTTTCTTTTTGGGATAATGACATTGTTCTAAAATTGACTGTGATAATGGTCGCCCAACTGTTTGAAAATAACTACACACCATTGACTTGTACACTTTAAATAGGTGAATTATATGCTATGTGAATTATATTTCCATAAAGCAGTTATTTAAAAACTAAACTCAGTAACATGGTCTCTGTCCTTCTAAGGTCTCCAGTCTAAGAAAACCAGTTTGGAGGCCCTTGGGTGGCTTAGTCAGTTGAGCTCTGACTTCAGCTCAGGTCACCATCTCACCTCTCAGCTCATGGGTTCAAGCCTCATATCCAGCTCTGTGCTGATAGCTTAGAGCCTGAAGCCTGCTTCAGATTCTGTGTCTCCCTCTTTCTGTCCCTCCCTGTTCGTGCTGTCTCTCAAAAATAAGCCTTTTAAAAAAATTTTTTTTAAAAAAAGAAAACCAGTTTGTTCCCGTGAAACCAGTGAACAACAGGAAGTCACAATACAATGAAATGTCAGGTCAGCAGTGTGATGGTTGGCATTGTTGACCCCTATAAGAAAAGGTGAACGAAAGCAGTGTAATTCTAGAAAACTACATGGATAAGGTGTGATTCGTATGGAAACTTGAAATAGGAGTAGGATTTAAAATTACTTCTTGGGGATTCAGAATGGCCCAAAATTCCACCACTGCTCAGTATTCTTTGGTCTCCAGGTATTTACACGGAGGTCCCCTCTGCCCTGAACACTCCTCCCGCACTGGCTTCCAGCGGCCACCTCTGGCTTCTGCGCTGAGCCCCAGTCCCAGGCCAGTCCCAGGAAGCCCTCCCGGTGCCCTTGAGGAGCCCCTGCCCCGGAAGGGACGTTCTTGCGCTCACCCCCTGTCCACACTTCCTCCCAGGGCGGGTGGAACCGGTTCTTTGTGGAAAACAGGTTTCATGTGACTCAGTTGAGCTTGGGAGGGCTGATCTTTTTAGATGCTCAGCTGGGAAAAATCTGAGAAAAGGAAATGTACTCTGTGCAACCGGCAGTAAGGAGCAGACTGGCCTGCCTCTCGCAAGGAGCCAGGCTGGGAAGGGAGGGCCGAGAGGGAGGAAGGCACGCAGTGGGGAGAGGAGAGGGCCCAGAGACCGAGTGGTTTTGGAGGACCTTCTGATTGCTCCAGTATGAGCTGAAAGGGATTCGTTTATCTGGGGAGAATAAAGAATTGGTTTTGCACCAGTTTCTGAACTCTGTATGGCTAATAGATGATTTTCTGTACCCACAGACCAGCCAGATGCAGTAGGCAACCGACACATTTCCTGGCTTTCCTGCCCACATTTCCCACCAGACCATAAGCAACCTGAGGGCAGGCACTGAGCCTTGTCCCTTACTGCGTCTCCCAGACAAAGCGCCGCTCCAGGAGCATTGTGGCCCTCACTACATACTTTAGTGAATGAATATCTTAGTTTCTTTCTAGCTCGTAGGCACTACTTTTTGTTTTACTTAATACTGTCTTAATTTCTGAAGAAAAAGTAGTAAGTACTTAGAGTACTGTGACCATCAATCTTGACAGAGAATGATTTTCATATATTGTACAAAGGTCAAGGAAAAATCAAGGTAATATGTTTAATAATTATGTTAATTATTTTGAGTAATGCTATTAACATTACCTGGATGACTTCTGCATCGTAACATACAGGATATTTTCTTATATCATACTATTTCGTGTGTCCAAATTCCCTTTCCTTCCAAGAAATACATGGGGCATTTTATAACAAATCACATATGAAAATGGCCAGTAATTCTCAAACCTCATTGAGGCTAGAATCCCTGGGATGTTTGTGTAAAATGCAAATTCCTGAGTCCCACTTCTAGTGAGTCTGATTAATATGTCTGGAGCGGGGGGGGGGGGGGGGGTCCAGGAATGAGTGTTTTTAACAAATACCTACAGTGATTCTAATGTAGGTGTGACTTTGAGAAATATTGCAGTAGAATCCCCAAACAGAATCAGGATCAAAGAGAAAAAAGTATATATAAATAGCAACTGAAAGGGTCAATGCAGTGTCTCTAATGTAGCTTAAATTTATTTTGAGATCTTCTGCAGAGAAAGAAAAAGATGATAATTTACAAGGCGTTCATTGGTGGAAAGGTGAAAGTATACTTCCTGAGGAGAAAAGTGTTTTCCTAACACTAGATACTAAAAAATAGTTTTTAGGGGCACCTGGGTGGCTCAGTAGGTTAGGTGACCAACTCTTGGTTTCAGCTTAGGTCATGACCTCATGGTTCCTGAGTTCGAGCCCCTCATCGGGCTCTGTGCTGACAGTTCACAGTGTGAAGCCTTGCTTGGGATTCTCTCTCTGCCCCTCCCCTGCTTGTGCACGCTCGCTGCAGTCTTTACAGAAAAGATGCCCAGGCTTACTTGTAGGCTGTTTGCAAGGCTAGGCACAGAAAGGGATGTTTGCTGAGTGGAAGGTTGTTACCAGTGGCTCCTTTCTCAGGAATGCTGCAGCAGGAGCAGTGATAAAGCCCAACACAGATAAGTTCTGTTCCACAAATATTGATTTGCCATTTACCATGTTCCAGATACTATATGAAATGCTGGTAAAACAGAGTAAGATAGACTGCTCCTGAGATGCTGATGGCCAGGTGACGCCAAAGGTTGTGAGCTGAGCAGGCAGGTAACGAGCAAGTAGGCAAGAGTTCAAGTGTAGGAAGTGAACTATAGACTGTGTGGGAGTGTTGCCTGACAGGTGAGCAGCAAGTGCCCAGTGAGTTGGAAGGAGGCAGGAAACTGTGCCTTTCAGTAGGGTGAGCTTTACAAGTGGGTTCCTAGCTCAGCTCACAGAATCAGGGACTTGGCCTGACAGGAGCCCCACCAGGTCAGAGATGGCACCCTAAGTGGTGATATCTAGTGTGACTAGTCTTCCACGTGAGTTAGGTTCCAGATTAGGGTATGAGAAAAAATGATGCTTACTCAAAATACTCTTGCAAAATTCCTTACATTGTTCATAAACGAAAGCATGCATACACACAACATACATACAAGTATGCATATTTGGTAAATAGAACATAGGCAAAATACAATTTTTACTTATTTTAAGTTATACCATTCAATGTTTAGCAAGCTAACTTAAGGTAGAATCTAGAGAGCCTAGAACAGCTGAATTCTAGAGACTTCATCCTTATAACATTCTCCAAATACTGTCCCTCTACAGGGCTCTTCATAAGAGTTCATGGCAAACAGTTTAACCATTTGCTGCCTGACAAGAACTATCATGCTGGTGTTCTCTATTTTCTTTCCATTTTTATGAGTGAGATAGAGTATGAGTGAGGGAGGGCAGAGAGAGAAAGAGAAAGAGAGAGAGAGAGAGAGAGAGAGAGAGAGAGAGAGAGAGAATCTTATGCAGGTTTCATGCTCATGTAGAGCCTGACATGGGGTTTGATCCCACAACCCTGGGATCATGACCTGAACTAAAATCAAGAGTTGGAATCTCAACCAACTGAGACACCCAGGTGCCCCTGGCCTTCTCTATTTCTGATTCAGGTCAGTTCCTTTAGGAGAACAAAGGAGGAGATTATAGAGATGATGTTCTAATATGAAAGTTGTGGGTCCCAGCCTATGTTTTTGCCATAGTAGAAAGCCATGTTTACAAAGAAGGTGATCACATAAATATAGAATTTTCTCAATAGCTCTGGGACCACCTTAGCACTCAAATACAGTTTACCCCGAAATTCTGAGTTCTTGCCCATAAAGCAAGGCAGAAATAGTTTTGGTCTGAAAACAATTTCAAAATAGATGCTACTGGTTGCCCACTATAGATATAAAAGACCTTCAGGCACAGCTTGTCTGATGGGAGCAGCATGCCATACCTCTTATAGCCATAAGAATAAGTTAGTCACAAAATGTGTTTGGTTTATGGGGCCCCTGGGTGACTTAGTCGCTTAGGCGTCCAACTCTTGATTTCCGCTCAGGTCAAGATCTCCTGGTGCGTGAGATCCAGCCCCGAGTCGGGCTCTGTGATGACAGCTCAGAGCCTTCTTGGGATTCTCTCTCTCTCTCTCTCTCTCTCTCTGCCCTCCCCTGCTTCCTCTCTTTCTCTCAAAAGAAATAAATAAACTTAAAAAATGTATTAGGTTTCTGACCCCATTTTGTATCCTGTTTGTTTTCATTCCCTGGCTGGGTTCTGGCCTCATATGCACACCCTCCCTGACACCTGAACCTCAGCAGTTCTTGTGTCGGGGTCCTCCCCATTCTGTGCTGACAGCTCGTAGTGACCTCACTTTGCTCATTGGCAGATACAGGCTAGCTCCTTTAAAACTAATCAACTATGAATGGAATTCCAAGAACAGCGTTGCCCCCAGAGAGCCTGAATGACAGAATGTAAGGCTCAAAGATACTTTAAACCATCATAGAACAATTCTGTTACTTCATACTTCTTACTACAGGTTTCCCATGTGCAACATTATCTTACCCTGACAATGAAGAGTAGCTTTTAATTGTGATTTGGCTTATATAAAAGGTTGACTTTATTATTTAATTTGAGGAGATTATGGTCTCAGTTTGTTTTCATGCTTGCATGTTTTTACCAAGTTTAAAATGTACATTCAGTTTGGCTGCTTTTGAGGTCAATCTGCTAGTTCAACCCAATGGTTTGTATTTTTATGGCACCTGCTTTGAGGTTCTCCTGGGTCTTTACTGACAAGGCTACTTGGGCAGTCTTAAGGCAGAGTCTCTCTTGGCATACATGAGACTATCCCAAGAGGGGTAGGTCTTGTCAAAGGTGATATGGCGTGGTTCTAATGCTATAACCATTTTTCTAAGTTGTCATGACTATTTCAAAGACTTTGTAAATAGGGCATGGCTCTGGTCTTCCTATAAAATAGTGACCCCACAATGTCCATGGATTGATCTTTGATAAGCTTGGAAATATTCAACTGAATTTGGCTCATTATAGAGCAGACAGAACTCCTGAAAGCTACTAGGAAGTGGCACAAGATCCTCAGAGGTGGGGATTGCCTGTAGACCCATCTGCTCTGCATCTCAAAGGGGAAATGTGGATGTGAATTAAACACTTGGGTGCCCCCCCCCTTTTTTGTTATTTTGCCATATCTGCCACTAAGTCCTTTACATATTAGTTCCTTGAACCTGATGATAGATCAGATCATAGGTCAGATCAGATGACTATTTATTTATTTATTATTTACTTATTTTTGAGAGGGAGAGGGGCAGAAGAGAGAGAGAGAGAGAGAGAGAGAGAGAGACAGAAAGAGAGAATCCCAAACAGGTTCAGAGCTGTCAGCACAGAGCCCGACATAGGGCTCAATCCTACAACCATGAAATCATGATCTGAGCCAAAATCGAGAGTTGGACGCTTAATCGATTGAGCCACCCAGGCTCCCCCCACATGATAGAACTTCTGATAGATCAGAGAACTGAGGCGCAGGATGGTTGGCAATTTGCCTGAGGTCATGTACTTAGTACATGGCACAAACAGAATTCAGATCTGACACCAGGTTTTAGGGCGCCTGGGTGGCTCTGTCGGTTAAGTGTCCGACTTCAGCTCAGGTCATGATCTCACCGTTTGTGAATTCGAGCCCTGCGTTAGGCTCTGTGCTGACAGCTCAGAGCCTGGAGCCTGCTTCAGATTCTGTGTCCTCTCTCTCTCTGCCCCTCCCCCGCTCATGCTCTCGCTCTCTCTCTCTGTCTCAAAAATAAATAACCTTTTTTTAAAAATCTGTTTTTTTTTAAAGTTTATTTATTTTGAGAGAGAGAGAGAGAGTGAGCAAGTGAGTGGGAAGGGGCACAGAGAGAGTGAGAATCCCAAGCAGGCTCTGCACTGTCAGTACAGAACCCGACACGGGGCTCAAACTCACGAACCACGGGATCATGAATGATGTGAGCCAAAATCAAGTGTCAGACGATTCACTGACTGAGCCACCCAGTCCCCCCAAATTAGTGTTTTTATGTGTGTAGATGCATAGGTGTTTAGTGCTTGCTCTACAAATGTTTCCTGTAAGGTTTTACTCGAATGAAGTATTAGGCTCTGGATTCGCCCATTTGTTTCCCTTTGTTTCTCCAGGGCTTTCACAAATGGAAAGGGTAGATTGTAAGAACCACCAATGGAATGTGGATCAGAGCATAACATTTATGTTAATTGATGGTTTTAATATAAAGTGGTTTTATATTAATAAATGGCTGAGTAGGGTTTCTGGGAAACAGTGTTGAAGAATGAGGCTTAGCACTGAAGCCTCTTGGGGTGTTCAGCTTCCTCCCAAAATCTAGACTTCTGGGGCTCACTCAGTCCACTTACAGAGCAGCTGCCAGGACCCTGAAACTGGCCTCATCTTCCCAATGGACAAAAAGGAGAGGAAGGAGAGGAGGAGCCCTTTAAACACTGGGAACTGGAAGTGAAAGGGAGGTTACAGGCTGCTTGATGGCCAGCAGGCCCAACAGAGCCACAGGCTGGGCACCTGGGGCCTAGGACACGGAATCCTGAATTCTAGTAAGGTGGAGCCCAGGGAATGCCAGGCGCTCACTCATCATATGAGCCGTCCCCTCCCCATCCTGGGAAGGACAGCAGGTGTTCTTGCTCCATGCAGGGAACAGCAAATCCTGTCCTCTTTGGAAACATGAACAGGGATGATAAATGTTCTTGAGCATTTCAACTATGTCCAGAGCATAACTGAAAACCAGAAATAAACAAGCAGCTTTGAGCCAAGATGAGGTCACAGTGACAATCTTGTCATCCAGGCAAACTTTTCATGCTCAGAGGGTTTCGGGGCCTTGTGAGTGCTTACCCAGAAGCAGGTGACATCACATTCTGTCAGCACCAAGTTTTCCTTAGTATTTGTTTGGCATAAATTTATATTCAACCTGCTCCTACATTTCCTTAGATTTTGCAGTGACATGCAGTGCCTTATTGGAAAGTATTGTCCTATTTTGTAAAAAAATGACTCCAGATACACTATTTTACTTCTTATTTTCCACCAACTTGCCCCATCTGCAAGTAGGTATGTCAACATAGCAAACATTGTTATAGCTACTACAGAGTCTCAGTAGCCGAAGGAATTTTTGTTCTTGCATTTTATTCATGTGGTGATATAGTTTTCTATAATAATTGCAAACTGACATCATTCTTATTGCCAATTTGATTCTTGAGCTCACTTTCCCCATAATACAAGACATTCCTGTCATTCATTAATTATATGAGCTGACATTTACATGGAGCTTACCATGTGCCAAGCACTGTTTCTATACTTAACTCATTCAATCCTCCCCACGTTACTTTCAAGTACTTGCTATTATAAACTTCACTTGACCGATGAGGAGACCAAGGCAAGTAAAATTTTGGAATCTATTATGTTTTTATATCAAGAGATGGGGATATAGTCTGTTACACACACACACACTCACTCTATTTTTTCCTCGCTAGCCAAAAGTGTGTGTGTATTAGAGCTTATTTCCCATATATCCCTCCTCCCATACATGCTAGACTCCCTCCCCATTATCAACATTCCTCATCAGAGCGGTATATTTGCTGTCACTGAGGAACCTACTTTAACACATTATAACCCAGAGGTCACAGTTTACATTAGGGTTCACTCTTGGTGTTGTAATTTCTATGGGTTTGGATAATGCCATGTGTCCACCATTATAGCATCACACAGAACAGTTTCACTGCCCTAAAAATCCTCCATGCTGTGCCTATTCATTGTTCCCACACCCCAACCCCTGCCAACCACTGATCTTTTTATTGTCTGCATAGTTTTGCCTTTTCTAGAATACCATATCATTGGAATTATACAGTATGTAGCCTTTTTGGATGAGCTTCTTTCACCTGGTAATATCCATTTAGGGTTCTTCATGCCTTATCGTGGCTTGATGGCTCATTTCTCTTTTTAGCGTTGAATAATATTTTATTGTCTGGATGTAGTAAAGTTTATTTATCCATTTACTTCCCTACTGAAAAACACTTTGCTTGCTTCCCAGTTTTGACAATCATGAACAAAGCTGCTATAAATCACATGTGCAGGTTTTTGTGTGGACATGCATTTTAACACCTTTGGGTAAATACCAAGGAGTACAATTGCTGGATCATGTGAAAAGAGTTTGTTTAGTTTTGTAAGAAACCACCAAACTGTCTTCCAAAGAGGCTGTCCCATTTTGCATTCCCACCAGCAGTGATTGACAGTCCCTGTTGTTTCACACCCTTGACAGCATTTGGTGTTTTCAGTGTTCTGGTTTTTGGCTATTCTGATAGGTATGTAGTGGTATTTCATTGTTGTTTTAATTTGCATTTCCCTGATGACACATGACGTGAAGCATCTTTTCATATGCTTATTTGCCATCTGTATATCTTCTTTGGTGAAGTGTGTGCTAAAGTGTTTGGCTCATTTTTTAATTGAGTTGTTTATTTTCTTATTGTCGTGCTTTAAGAATTCTTTCTATATTTTTCATAACAGTCCTTTATCAGATATGTGTTTTGTAAATATTTTCTCCCAGTCTGTAGCTTATCTCTCATTCTCTTAACAATATCTTTCAAAGAAAAGAACTGTTTATTTTAATGAGATCCATCTTATCAAGTCTTTCTCTCATGGGTCATTCTGGGTGTTGTTATAGCTCAAAATCATCACCAAACCTAAGGTCATTTGAATATTCTCCTTTGTTATCTTCTAGGACTTTTGAAGTTTTGCATTGTACCATTAGGTCTCTGATCCAGTTAATTTTTGTGAAGAGTGTAAAGTCTGTATCTAGATAAACTTTTTGTGTGGAAAAGACTAGCTTTGCTCCATTGTAATGCCTTTACTCTCATATCAAAGATCATCAGATAACTATATTTAAGGAGGTCAATTTCTGGACTTTTTATTCTATTCCATTGATTTATTGGAACCTATTCTTCCACCAATACCTCACTGTCTTAATTACTGTAACTTTATAGTAAGTCTTGAGGATGGGGTCCTCAAGTCAGTCCTCTGACTTTGTTCTTTTCCTTCATGTTGTATCAGCTTTTCTGGGTCTTTTGCTTCTCCACACAAACTTTAGAATCAGTTTTTCAATATCCACAGAATAACTTGCTGGGCTTTTGATTTGGGTTGTATTGAATCTTTAGACCAAGTTGGGAAGAATGACACTTTGACAAAATTGAGTCTTCCTATCCGTGAACATAGAATATCTCTTCAATTGTTTCGTTCTTCTTTGATTTCATCTTCTTTGATTTCTATGAATTTTTCCTCATACAGATCTGAACATGTTTTGATACTAGGGTAATGCTGGACTCATAGAATGAGTTAGAAAATATTCCTTCTGCTTCTGTGCTCTGAAAGAGATTGTAGGGAATTGGTATTTCTTCCTTAAATGTTTTCCTTTTGTATGTCTTAACTTTTTGATAGCTGGGCATGATGTAATGGGAAAAAGAAACCACTGTAAATGGGCTTTTAACAATGTGGTGGTGAGGTGTGGGGGAAGGGGAAGAATTTGACAGTACTATCATTAGGTCTCAGTCTTTCATGAGATTGTGCCTGTAGCTGTGAACTTCATATGTGTTTCTTGGTTGCCCCCTCACCATCCCTTAAGTGGTACAGGGTGGCTAGAGTGGGCTGGAATTGAGTATTTCCCTTCCTACAGGTCAGTTAGCCTCTGATAAAACCCAGCAGATTAGGCTCTGTTTAAATAGTTTCTGCTGAGGGCAGACTTTCTTAAGAACAGAATGCTCTGGAATATTTCAAAATGCTTCTTTTTCTCCTTTTTCTGCCAGAAGCAGGGGAGATTTTCTCTATTTCATGAGAACCTAATAGAGCTCCAGGAGGTAAAACTCACAAAACTGAGACTTGCCCCCCCCCCGCAACCTTCCATTGCCCTCTCATCCCGCTGCCAACCTTAACCACACTGAGCCATCAGCAATTTGTCAGTTAGTGGCATAGATCAGACATGTTGCAGGTTTGGTTCCAGACCACCACAATAAAGCAAATATAACAATAAAGCAAGTCAAATGAATTTTTTTTTTTTTGGTTTCCCAGTACATATAAAAGTTATGCTTACCCTATACTGTAGTCTATTAAGTGTGCAAGAGCATTATGTCTAAAAAACAATGTATGTATCTTAATTTAAAAATACTTTATTGCTAAAATATGCTAATCATCATCTGAGCTTTAAGCAAGTCATAATCTCTTTGCTGGTGGAGAGTCTTACCTCAAAGTTTTTGGCTGCTAATGATCAGGGTGGCGGTTATTGAAGGCTGGGATGATTGTGGGAATTTCTTTTTTTTTTTTTTTTTTTCAACGTTTATTTATTTTGGGGACAGAGAGAGACAGAGCATGAACGGGGGAGGGACAGAGAGAGAGGGAGACACAGAATCGGAAACAGGCTCCAGGCTCTGAGCCATCAGCCCAGAGCCTGACGCGGGGCTCGAACTCACGGACCGTGAGATCGTGACCTGGCTGAAGTCGGACGCTTAACCGACTGCGCCACCCAGGCGCCCCTGTGGGAATTTCTTAAAATAAGACAACAGTGAAGTTTGCTGCATTGATTGACTTTCCCTTTCATGAATGATTTCTCTGTAGCATGTGTAATGTTTGATGCCATTTTACCCACAGAACTTTAAAAGTTGCAGTCAATCCCCTCAAACCCCACTGCTGCTTTATCAACTAAGTTTATGTAACATTCTAAATAATTTCATTTCAACAATTTTCATAGCATCTTTACCAGGAGTAATTTCTATCTCAAGGAACCACTTTCTTTGCTTATCTGTAAGAAGTAACTCCTCATCTGTTCAAGTTTTATCATGAGATTATAGCAATTTAATCACATCTTCAGGATCCACTTCTAATTCTAGTTATTTTTTGTTTCATTGCTATTTCCACCACATCTGCAGCTACTTCCTCAAATCTTGAACCCCTCAAAGTCATCCATGAGGGCTGGAATCAACTTCTTTCAAACTCTTTTGAACATTAATATTTTGACTTCTACCTATGAATCATGGATGTTCTTAATGGCATCTAGAATGGTGAATTTTTCCAGAAGATTTTCAACGGACTTTGCCCAGATCCATCAGAGGAATCACTATTTGTGGCAGCTATAGCCTTACAAAATATATTTATTTTGTAAATATAGGACTTGAATAAATAATAATAATAGGACTTGAAAGTCAAAATAACTCCTTGATCTGGAAATTAGATGTGCTAGTTGGTATGAAAATAACATTAATCTTGTTTTCCATCTCTATCAGAGCTCTTGGATGACCAGGTACAGGTACATTGCCAGGGAGGAGTCATATTTTCAAAGGAATCTTTTATTTATTTATTTATTTATTTATTTATTTATTTATTATTTATTGGAGCAGTAGGTCGCAACAGTGGGCTTATAATATTCAGTGGGCTTATAATCTGTAGTAAACTGATGTGCTGTCCAGGTTTTGTTGGTCAATTTACAGAGCACAGATAGAATGGATTTCTCGTAATTCTTAAAGGCCCTAAGATTTTCAGAATGGTAAATGAGCATTGGCTTTAACTTAAAGTCACCAGCTTCATTAGCCCCTAGCAAGAGAATCAGCCTGTGCTTTGAAGCTTTGAAGGCAGGCATTGACTTCTCTATAGCTATGAAAGTCCTAGATGGCATCTTCTTCCAATAGAAGGCTGTTTCATCTACATTGAAAATCTGTTGGTTAGTGTAGCCACCTTCATTAATCTTCTGAGCTAAGATCTTCTGGAAAACTTGCTGCAGCTTCTATATCAGCACTTGCTGCTTCACCTTGACTTTAATGCTATGGAGCCAGCCTTTTTTCTTAAACCTCATGAACCAACCCCTGCTAGCTTCCAACTCTTCTTCTGCAGCTTCCTTACTTCTCCTAGCCCTCATAGAATTGGAGAAAGTTAAGGCCTTGCTCTGGATCAGGCTTTGGCTTAGGGGAATGTTGTGGCTGGTTTGGTCTTCTGTCCAGACCACTAAAACTTTCTCCATATCAGCAATAAGAATGTTTCACTTTCTTATCATTTGTGTGTTCACTGGAGTAGCACATTTAATTTCCTTTAAGAACTTTTCCTTTTCATTCACAATTTGACTAACTGGTGCAAAAGGCCTAGTTTTCAGTGTATCTCAGCTTTCCATATGCCTTCCTCACTAAGCTTAATCATTTCTAGTTTTTGATCTAAAATGAGAGATATGCAAGAACACTTAGAACCCATGGTAGGGTTATTAAGTGGTCTAATTTCAATTATGTTGTGTCTCAGGGAATAGAGAGGCCCAAGGAGTGGGAGAACAATGGGGCAAAGGCTGGTCAGTGAAGCAATCAGAGCACACACAGATTTATTGATTAAGTACACCATCTTATATAGGTGTGGTTCTTGGAGCCCCAAAGCAATTACAATAGTAACATTAAAGATCCATGGTCACAGGTCACCATAGCAAACATAGTAATAATGAAAACGTTTGAAATATTGTGAGAAATACCAAAATGCGACACAGACATGAAGTGAGCAAATGGTGTTGGAAAAATGGCGCCGATAGACTTGCTTAAAACGGGGTTGCTACAAACCTTCCATTTGTGAAAAATACAGTATCTGTGAAGCACAGTAAAGCGAGGTGCAATAAAATGAAGACTTCCTGTACAGTTCAGGTTTTCCTACTTTTGTAGTAGTTTCTGTGGAGGCTTTAGCTGTGGATTGCTGCTCTAGTAAGTTGTGATTCTCTGTAGCCATCTGTCAGTCTCTCCAATTTTGGAGGCAGTGATGTGCCCTGTTCCCTTACTTCTCTGACAGATCTAAGTAGAGTTGTTAATTTTTCAGTTTGTTCAGCTTTCTACTTGTTGTTAGAATGGAGTGACAACTTCCAAGCGCCTTCCATGCCAGACCAGAACCCAAAGTGGATTTCTTAGTTTAGTTTTCATCAGCTGGAATGAGTGGAGGCAGAAAAAAAAGTAGGAACTCAAGTGTTGAAATGAATTATCTTGAAAATTCCAGAGGTCTGAATTTGGGCAGAAGTTATTGCATTTATTAGCCTTTAACATATTTCGATCTCATTCTTCAGGGATTGGTGTAATTTCAGTCTGCCCCTGGGGGTGTGAATCTGAATAGGACCAACTCTGAGTTAGATCCCTGATGGGAGAAGCTCTAAGTAGTCTGATCCCATCTCAAATAAAAATTGACTGGAGGAAAAAAAATGACTGGAAGGACCTGGATTGTCTCTCTTTTATCAAGTCGTTACCTTCTTCCATTATCTTCTACATGGTATTTATTGTATGCATATTGCCCTTCTGCAGTTCTGTCCTTCTATTCCAATTTGGTCTGATTCCTCTCCAGGCCAGCTTCCAACTGCACTCTGTAATTCCCTTCACTGTGCTCCTCGGTTGGACCCACTCCTTTTCAGATCCCATGTCTTCTTGTTTCTTGTTTTACTCCCTTGTTTGCTTGAGCACATCTTCCCATTACTTCTTCTGAAAAATAGTTGAGAGGGGCAGCTGGGTGGCTCAGTCGGTTGAGTCTCTGACTCTTGATTTCATCTCAGGTCATGATCTTATGGTCATGGGATTGAGCCCCGTGTCTGGCTCTGTGCAGAGCATGGAGCCTGCTTAAGATTCTCTCTCTCCTCCCTCAGCCCCTCTCCCCCACTCATGCACTCTCTCTCTCTCTCTAAAACAAACCAAAAAAGGAAACAGAAAAATACTTGAGGGATAGTCTTTCCGAGCAGTTGCAGTTCTGAAACTATTTTTGCCTGTATTCTATGTAATTGATAGATTGGTTGGCTGCAGAGCTCTAGGATAAGGATTCTTTTCTTCATATATTCTATGAGAGCTGGCTAAATGTGTACCTCAGCAGCATCCTCTGCTCTCCCAACTAAGTGTAAGTGTGAACACCTTCTTGAGTGGCACCCTGGAGGTGGGAAGGAATATGCAGGGCCTTCTGTGCTGTGGGGATCCAGTATGGAGAAAGCATATACTGGACGTGGACCTTGGCATTCTCCAGACCAGAGAGAGTTTGGGGCCTCAGAAAGGTGCCTGAAGGCAAGGATCAGAGTTCCAAAGTTATTGGAGAGAGGTTGGCTTATCAGATCTGCAGATAAGAGGAAAGATGAGAGGGAAAACAACCCAACTGACTAGGATGGGCAGATTGAACAGAGGAGAGGGAGAGACAGAGAGAGAGAGAGAGAGAGAGAGAGAGAGAGATGGAAATACAGTTAAATTTGAATTTGATATAAACAATGAATAATTGTTTTAGTACAAGTATGTCCCATGAAATATATTTTATCTGGCAACTCTACAGCTGACGCAGTTGTCCTTGGAAGGACCTACTGGTCTTTCTGGCCCTAAAGAGTGGCTGGTGACTTAACAGATGAGCTAAAGCCTCTGCGTCTTTGAGGCCAGAACACTAACTTCTGTAGCTGAGGAAACTAGGGTGCAGAAAAGCCTGAATGAGGACCTGAGGCTTTTCCAACTGATACCTTGTTTGTTCACAGGGGCAGAGAGCACTGAGCCCTCAATAACCCATGGGATTGCTTAAGACTTTGGCCCAGGTTGAATAATACTGCAGGTAGGCAAAGTAACAACAAAGCCAGGGAGGGAAAGAATGCAGAGAGAACCCTGGATGGGCAGTGGCCAGCAAAATCTAATGGCTGGAGAAGTGCAGGGCAACTTGAACCAAAAAAAGCAATTAGTGCAATCAAGGGGCTCCAATTACAGCATTAAACTGCTAGAACTGGAACTCAAGAACATGTTTTTAAGTTTAAAAATACAGCAGATGTATTGAAAAAGAGTATGGCAATTGCTGAGAAGTGAACAGAGGCCTGGAAGAACAAGTGGAAAAAAATCTCTCAGAACAGCACAAATTTAAAGACAGAAGCCATCAGAGCAAATCTGAGAACCAGAAGATAGACCCATAAGTTGGAATGTGTAAATAAATAGGAATTTCAGAAAGAGAAATAGCAATAAAGAATGGAGAGGCGATATTTAAACAAATAGGTGAAGAACATCTTGCAGAGCTAAAGAAACCATTCAGATAGAAAGGAATCTTTGAGTTTCAAGGAAGGAGCTACAAATAGGGAATGTACAAGACAGATTCCAGTAAACTGTGCTAATTCCAAGGATAATGACAAAGTTCTACAGTCTTCCAGACAGGAAGGACAAGTTATTGACATAGAAAAAGAACCAGACTGCCTTCAGATTTCTCTCTCTGAAATCAGAAGACAGTACAATCATATCTGCTGACAACTATCAATGTGGATTAAAAAAGCAAAACCCAACTGGGGTGCCTGGGTGGCTCAGTTGGTTAAGTATCTGACTGTTGATCTTAGCTGGGGTCATGATCTCACAGTTTGTGAGTTCCAGCCTGCATCGGGCTCCATGCTGATTACATAGAGCCTGCTTGGGATTCTGTCTCTCCTTCTCTCTGTCCCTCCCCCACTTGCATATGCACGTGCTCTCTCTCTCTCTTTCTCTCTCAAAATAAATAAATAAACATCAAAAAAAATTTGTAAAGCAAAACCCATCCACGTGTTCATAAAAAAATCCACTTTAAACAAAGTGGTGGAGGGTGAAATTCAGAGGATGTGAAGAGATATCATCAGGTAAATAAATCAAAAGAAGCCAAGTCCAGGGGGAGCCTGGGTGGCTCAGTTGGTTAAGTATCTGACTCTTGATTTCAGCTCAGGTCATGATCTCCCTGTTCATGAGATCAAGCTCTGCATTGACAATGTGCTTGGGATTCTCTCTGTCTCCCTTTCTCTCTGCCTCGCCCAGCACATGTTCTCTCTCTCTCAAACTAAATAAAATAAAATAAAATAAAATAAAATATAAAGAAGCCAAGTTTGGCAATAGCAATGTTGGAATAAGCAAGATGAATATTGATATTATGTAATGATAAAAGGCAAATTTATAGATAGGTATCGCAACCATAAACCATACTCACCAGTTAATACAGAAGCTAAATATATAAAGCAAAAACATTAAGAGAATGTAGTAAAAATAAAATTATAATACAGGATTTTAATGTTCCTTTTTCATAATCAGACAAGTGTCAACAAAACTAATAGGCAACTGACAGAATGGGAGAAGATATTTGCAAATGACATATCAGATAAAGGATTAGCATCCAAAATCTCTAAAGACCTTGTCAAACTCAGTGCCCCAAAACCAAATAATCCAGTGAGGAAATGGGCAAAAGATATGAACAGACACTTTTCCCAAGAAGACAACCAGATGGCTAACAGACACATGAGACACATCATCAGGGAAATGCATATAAAAACCACAATGAGATACCACCTCACACCTGTCAGAATGGCTAAAATTAACAACTCAGGCAACAACAGATGTTGGAGAGGATGCAAAGAAAGGGGAACATTTTTGCACTGCTGGTGGGAATGCAAACTGGTGCAGCTCTGGAAAACAGT
The DNA here is from genome assembly GCF_046562875.1 of Panthera onca. NCBI lineage: Eukaryota > Metazoa > Chordata > Mammalia > Carnivora > Felidae > Panthera > Panthera onca. Next base: position 145,823,470 of record NC_138342.1, on the reverse strand, counting down.
ATGGAGGTTTCCCAAAAAATTAAAATAGAGGCACCCTATGACCCAGCAATTGTACTACTAGGAATTTACCCAAAAGCTATAAAAATGATGATTCAAAGGGGCACATGCACCTCAATGTTTATAGCAGCACTATCAACATTAGCCAAATTATGGAGAGAGCCCAAATGTCCATTGACTGATGAATGGATAAAGAAGATGTAGTGTATTGTATATTTACAATGAAATATTACTCAACAGTGAAAAAGAATGAAATCTTGCCATTTGCAACCAAGTGGCTGTATTAGGCTAAGTGAAAGTCAGAAAAGACAGATATCATATGATTTCACTCATTTGTGGAATTTAAGAAAGGGAAGGGAAGGAAAAATAAGATAAAAACAGAGAGGGAGGCAAACCTTAAGAGACTCTTAGATACAGAGAACAAACTGATCGTTGCTGGAGGGGAGTTGGGTTGAGGGGGATGGACTAAATGGGTGATGGACATTAAGGAGGACACTTGTTGGGATGAGCACTGGGTGTTGTATGTAAGTGATAAATCACTAAACTTACTCCTGAAACCATTATTACACTATATGTTAACTAACTTGGATTTAAAAAAAAAAGAATCTGACAAATCTAGCAGAAAAAAAAATAGGAAGAGGGAATAGAATAAAACCCAACAAATTTGACCTAAAAGATGTATGGAACATTACATCTCATAACTACATTTCTTTTTTATTTTAAAGGAACATTTACAAAAGTTAGTCTTGTCTTTGGTTCAGATAATATCTAGGATATCTAATAACTGATTCACAGAAGTAGAGATTTTATAGGCCACATTCCCTGGCTGTAGTCTAAGGGCGGGGGGGAGGGGGGAGGGGATAAATAATGAAAAGGGGATAACCCCCAAGAAACCCTTCTAATTACTCAGAAATTGAGAACCAGCATCCCAAATAATCATTAAAATATAAATACCATTAAAATATAAATAAATATGAATAAAATATAAAACTATAATAACTGTATAAATATATAGTTTAATGTAAATATAAATAAATAAAATACAAATAAAACAGAAATTACAAACCACCTATGAAGCAATAATGGAGAAAATTTCATACCCAAACATACATGACACGGCTCAAACTATTCCTCTTGGGAATTTATAGCCTTAAAAGCTTTATTATTAAAGAAAAAAGAGAAAGAAATTTAGAGGTCAGTCTAAGAAATCAGAACAAGAACAGCAAAATGAACCAAAGAAAAACTTGAAAGAGAGAATGAAGATGGAAAATAATGAATGGAAAACGAATACAGTAGAAAAGATAAGTAAGTATATCTCAAAGCAGATTCTTATGAAAGACTCCTCTAAATAGAAAAAGTCCCATCCTGATGAAGGAAAATGCAAGGAGCCAAGGAACAATGGTGTAACAACAGGCTTATTGAAGTGGCCAGGCTTACCAGGGAGTGGTCAGGAAACAGTTTTGTTTTCTCCCACCACCGCCTCATACATTTCTTTTCTCAGAAATATTTCCATGCTCTTGTTGACGTTTCCAGCAGAGCCTATGGCTTTTCACCCACTTTTGAGTCTAAAAACAGTCCCATGTTTAGATATTTTGTAGTTTAATCCAGTCTAAATGAAAACCTCAGTATGTCTTCCAATCCAGTGCTTTTCCTGTTTTCCCAACTCAGGTCTGTCTGATTCCCCGCTTTGTAGACCAAGGTGAGGAAGGGATGTAAGTGCCCATTTTATCTACGCCCACTCCCCACAAGCCTCCTCCAGAGTTGGGAAGGGGAGTGTGTGGAGGGAAAGGACCAGCCTGCACCATTTATACTATTTCTTTTGTTGGTCACAAGCCCTCCCTCATCACTTATTTTCAAATTCTGTTTCTTCCATGGTGTGCAGCACATGACCTTGGGAGATTTCTCTAGGAGACCTCCTCACCTGCACTCGTTTTCCTTGGAGCAGCTGATGCACTTGCCAGCTGACTTCTGCAACATTCCAGGCATCAATTCACCCTGGAAAGCAGCCCTCTTTCTAGGATTCATTTCAAGATGACCCAAGCCCTGTTACTTAATGGTACCATGAAAAAAACATAAGCATCCTTTTGCTGTCAGATGGTGGCGATACACCCATTCCATAGCAACTCTGTCTCCTTGCCTTGTTGTAGGGACTGCTCCAGGCCATATACCTCCTCCAGACCCCTCTAGGAAAGAGAGAAGCTCCAGTGTTATATTCACAAGTGAGCCTCACACATCAAGAGACAAGCCATGCTCTCCTGACACTCCTCTTGTGTTCTGCCCTTGCCCCACAGCCAGGGAGAGAAATGCCTGCCTCCTTTCTATCAAACATCCATTCTTACAAATATATTTCTTTTTTTCCCCTACAACTATATTTCTTAAAGCTTGCCTCACTTGGTTTGTGATGGGAAGGGAAGGAAATGAATGCATTCCTCAGCATTCGTATCCAGGCTAGCAACTTCCGCCCAGCTGATTCTCTTCAATCCCACTATTGAATTTTTAGTTTTCTGTCTCATCAGCTGGAGGAGTACATTGAAGTAAGTGATGCTGCATTACCTTCCATATGGGATAATCTCCTGCCATAAAAGGAGAGATCTAATGGGATGAGGGGGGTTGCTGTGTAGGAGAGCAGTCCAGAAAGGGCAGTATAGAAGAAGGTGTATAACCTGGGTTCAGAACCTGGGCAGTATAAAGAAGGTGTCCCCATGAAGGGGTGGCCAGGTGTGAATTGTCAGAAACCAAGCAGGGTAAATAGTGTGTCTGAATGGGAGGATTCACACTGGGAGGGGTCCCAGCATAGGATGCCAGGGCCCAAGCAAGGTCAGGAGGGGCTCTGTATAGAAGGACGTCATAGTGCAGGGTATAAGAGAACCTTTGGGGTGTGGAAGTTGCCCTCACAGGGATCTGGCCTGGCCCTGCTGAACCTAAACTAGGTAGGGAGGGCATCCTGTGTGGGGAGCAGCATGGCAGAGCACAGGTGGGGTGAGAGAGTTTTTTTCAAGGAGGAAGGGCCAGCATACAGTTATGGGAGATTGCCTATGTACAAGAGGATTGATCAAAGAAGTAAATAATACTGAGGGGAAATGAGGATCAGGTTGAGGGAATTATAAATATGGAAAGAGAGAGACCAGAATCAGCCCTGTGGTATTGATTGAAATTGGAAGTATCTTGAGATCAGGGACTTCAATATATATAACTACAGAAATACATATAGATGCAAATGTGTGTGTGTGTATTCCTTATCAACCCACTGAGAAGGTCCAAGGCAGAGTTACTCCAAAAGCAATGAGCACAGTTGTTCGAGGATCTTGATTTCTGGAAACCATTCTCCATTAAAAGGCCAGAACTCCTCAGAGAAAAGAGATGCGAGGACTGGGGCAGAGTAAGGTCAATAGGAACCTGGAGGGGCACCTGGGTGGCTCAGTCCGTTAAGCATCCGACTTTGGCTCAGGTCATGATCATCATGATCTTATGGTTCCTGAGATCAAGCTGCATATAGGGCTCCGTACTGACAGTGCAGAGCCTGCTTGGAATTCTCTCTCTCTGCCCCTCCCTTATGTATGCACGCATGCTCTCTGTTTCTCAAAATAAGGAAATAAACTTTAAAAAAAAAGGGTGGGGGGTGGGCGCCTGGGTTGATGCCTCAGTCAGTTGAGCGTCCAACTTCAGCTCAGGTCATGATCTCACGGTTCGTGGGTTCCAAGCCCCATGTTGGACTCTGTGCTGACAGCTCAGAGCCTGGAGCCTGCTTCAGATTCTGTGTCTCCCTCTTTCTCTGCCCCTCCCCTGCTCATGCTCTGTCTCCCTCTGTCTTTCAAAAATAAATAAGCCTTAAAAAAATTAAAATAAAGGGGGGTTGGCACCTAGGTGGCTCAGTCAGTTAAGTGTCCAACTTTGGCTCAGGTCATCATCTTGTGGTTCATGAGTTCAAGCCCCACATTGGACTCTGCAATGATGGTGTGGAGCCTGCTTGGGATTCTCTCCCCCCACCCCCCTGCCTCATCCCTCTCCCATTCATGGTCTCTTTCTCTCTCTCTTTCTCAAAATCTTAAAAAAAAAAAAAAAAAAAAAGGAACCTGGAACATAAGCAAGGAGATGCTGAAAGAATTTGGGGATATAGCAAAAAGATACAGAAGCCAGCCTAAGGAGAAGCCCACAAATGTGGAACAGATTAAGCACCAAAACAGCTAGCTAATGATAGAAATACAAATAATCCTTTGAATGAAATTGCAAACTATGGGAATATATATACTTATTCATATACATATATGAGTACATTGAATATTTACTTAATCTCAAAATACTCTCTAAGAAAATGCTACAGAGAGAAAATGTGACTCTACAGTACAGAAGACTGGAAGACACTAGCTTAAACAAGTTATCAAATTGGACAATACTGAAGCCAAATCATGTGCTATACGATAAGATGCCATGAGAGGAACACAGCATCACTTCTGCGGAGGGTTTTTTTTTTTTTTCAGAGGTGCATACCCTGAATCTAATAATAAGGGATAGTTTCAAACCCAAATTATACAAAACATCTAGCCTATAATCTTCAAAAGAATCCAAGAATGAGAAGTTATTTCCAAGTTGAAGGAGATTAAAGAGGCATGATAGCTAAGTGGAATGTGGGATTCTGAACTGGATGGATTTTTGCTCTGAAGGATATTATTGGGGATTGTGTTGCTGTTATTGACAAAACTTACTGGTGGGAATGTATGATTGTCATTGTCCCAATTTTGATGGTTGTGTTGTGGTTACACAGGAGAATGACCATGAGGTGATGGGCATCATGTTGGCAACTTCCTCTCAGATGGTTCAGGAAAATGAAATTTCTTGATATGCTTACTTGCAACTCTTCTGTAAATTTGAGATTGTTTTAAAACTTTTAATTTAATTAATTAATTAATCAATTAATTGATTGATTATCTTAGAGAGAGCATGCATGTGTCAGGGAGAAGGGCAGAGGGAGAGAGACAGAATCCCAAGCAGGCTCCATGCTCAGCATGGAGCTGGATGCAGGGCTTGATTCGACAACACTGGGATCATGACCCTGAACTGAAATTAAGAGTCAGAGGCTTGCCAGCTGAGCTACCCAGGTGCCGGTGTTTCAAAAATTTTTTTTTCTTCTAAATTTAAAGTTATGGAGAAAGTGAAAAGACTACCAACTGGAAAAATTCTAGCAATGTCAATGTCGGAGAAGTGGCCAATATCATTAACATACAAAGGACTCTTATAAAACTGACAAGATAGACTAACAAACTCAAATAAGAGAAAATCGAAATGAGAAGTGAACGATAAACGAATAAAAAGAAGTTACCTCAGTAGTTGTCAGGGACATGAAATTTAAAATACTAATTGAAGGGCACCTGGGTGGCTCAGTCGGTTAAGTGTCCATCTTCAGCTCAGGTCATGATCTCGAGGTTTGTGAGTTCGAACCCCACATCAGGCTCTATGCTGACAGCTCAGAGCCTGGAGCCTGATTTGGAATCTGTGACTCCCTCTCTCTCCGCCCCTCCCCCACTCATGCTCTGTCTCTGTCTCTCAAAAAATAAATGAACATTAAAAAAATTTAAAAATTAAGTTAAATACTAATTGAATATCATAAGGCACCTATTAAAATGATACAATGGCTTTTTAAATTTTTTACAGTTTATTTATTTATTTTGAGAAAGTGAGCAGGGGAGGAGCAGAGACAGAGAGAGAGAGAGAATCCCAAGCAGGTTCTGCACTGTCACCGCAGAGGGGCTCAACTCACAAACCGTGAGAAAAATGATACAAATTTTTAGAAGTGGCAGCCAGAAAGGGTGAATTGAGGATGTGGAATGAGTACTGTCATGCTCTGATGGTAGTAACCTAAACTGTTAAGTGTTTGTGGAATGAATCTGACAATATCTGTTTAAAAAATAGGCATTTAAGAGCACTGGGTGTTGTATGGAAACGAATTTGACAATACATTTCATAATAAATAAATAAATAAATAAATAAATAAATAAATAAAACACACCAAAAAATAGGCATTCAAAAAAAAAAAAAAAAGGCATTCCAGGGGTGCCTGGGTGGCTGTCAGTTAAGTGTCCGTCTCTTGGGGCGCCTGGGTGGATCAGTCGGTTAAGCGTCCGACTTCAGCTCAGGTCATGATCTCACGGTCCGTGAGTTCAAGCCCTGCATCGGGCTCTGTGCTGACCGCTCAGAGCCTGTAGCCTGTTTCGGATTCTGTGTCTCCCTCTCTCTCTGACCCTCCCCCATTCATGCTCTGTCTCTGTCTCAAAAATAAATAAATGTTAAAAAAAAAAATTAAAAAAAAAAAAAGTGTCGGTCTCTTGATTTCAACTCAGGCTTGTGAGATCAAGCCCTAAGTAGGGCTCTGGGCTGACTGTGGGGAGCCGGCTTGGGATTCTCTGTCTCCCTCTCTCTTTGCCCCTCCCTCCCTCCCTCCTTCTCTCTCTCTCAAAAGTAAAATAAGCATTAAAAAATAGCATTCCACTGCAACTAGTAGATAAATAAGTTCTGCAGATTTAATGCACAACATAGTGATTATAGTCAACAATACTGTATTACAAACTTCAAAGTTACTAGATCTGAGACCAGATCTTAACTATTCAAAACATACAAAAAAAACACGACAATTATGTGACTGATAAACATGTTAGCTAATGCTACTGTAGTAATCATATTGCAATATATAAATGTGTCAAACCAATACCTCAAACTTACATGATGCTATATGGTGATTACATCTCAATAAAAATTAAAAAAAATTTTTTTTAAATGTCTATTTATTTTTGAGAGAGAAAGAGACAGAGTGCAAGCAGGGGAGGGGCAGAGAGAGAGGGGGACACAGAATCCGAAACAGGCTTCAGGCTCCGAGCTGTCGGTGCAGAGCCCAATGCAGGGCTCAGACTCACCAACTGCGAGATCATGACCTGAGCTGAAGTCAGACGCTGAACCAACTGAGCCACCCAGGCGCTCCCCCTAGCCCCCAAAATTTGAAAGTACATGCCCCTTGACCCAGAAATTCCATCCTAGGGAACCCATTCTCTATAGAATGACACAGAAACAAGAATGTTTATTGCAGCTTTGTTTCTAATTACAAAAGAGAAAATAGTGAATTAATAGTGAATTATTACTAATATTTTTAAATAGTGAATTATTAATAGGAAAATGATTGGGACACAACCATTCCAAGGAAAACTATGCAATATAAAGAATGTTAGCTCTATGCCTGTTGACTGAAAGGGATTCCTACATTATATTTTTTAGAGAGAAAAAGCAAGATGCAGAGAAAATATATAAGACACCCTATTTTTTAAACAAAGTGAACTTCCATAAAGTATATGTCCATATATTTTATATATGATTATATTAGCATGTAGAAAGATATGGAAACATACCCACGTACATCGTACATACAATATATTGGTTTGGGAGGAGGGGTGGATACAAATAGGAAGGAGGAGATGAACTCTGATGGTAGTGCCTTGTTTTGACTAATTTCTATTGCTCTATAGACAAGTCTTATCAGCTGGGTTAACCGATTACTGAGATGCTAGCCATTTGGGTAAATTAATTGCGAAAGATTGCTACCATGAAAATAGTGAGCGTAGTCTGTAGATCTATTGTCAGGCCCCAACTAAGAAAGCTGGAATCTGAAAAAAATCAGCAGTTGGAAGCAAGACAAGTGACTAACATACTCAGCAAAAAATTTGTGAGAATGGAGGGCCAAGAGAAATTTAAGATGAAGTCCACAGGTGATGATTATTTATCAAAGGCAGTGGGAGGTGGTGAGCAGAGGAAGATTCCCAACACGAGAGTCAAGCACAAGATGACATTGCAGGCCACGAATGTGTAAAGACTTAGGATCACAGTCTAATGGTTAGAATCACATAAGTGGAAGATGAACATGGGTCTGGAACTTAACGATAGTGCAGAGAAGTGAAAGTACTGACAGAGCAGGTTGGTTGGGTCGGCCCTTCTGCTCTTCCTCCCGCATGGCACTTACAAATTCCCACCAGTAAAAGATTTGGGCAGCTCCTGGTGCCAATAGAAAGGGAAGAAAGACAAAAACAAACAAAGAAAAAATGAAAACACAAGATTTTGAAATAGAGAATTCTGCTGCTAAGAGAAAAGGCTCCTAAACACTTCAGTGTAAAATAATCAGGTGGGGGCACCTGGGTGGCTCAGGTGGTTGAGCGTCCGAGTCTTGATCTCAGCTCCCATCTCAGTCCTAGGGTGGGGAGTTCAAGCCTCGTGTTAGGCTCTATGTAGGGCACAGAGCCAACTTAAAAATAAATTTCAAGTGCATTCTCTTCTAAGCTTCACAACAACCTGTGAGGTAGGTACCGTGATCTCCATTTTAAACATGAGGAAACTAAGGCTGACACAGGTTAGATAACTTTCTTAAAGTCACATAAGTAAAAATTCCCAGAGCCAAGACTCAAACCCAAGCCTGTCTGCCTCTATAGTATTAATTATTCTGTTTGTAGAAAAACTGATATTTTTAATGATGGCCTGGAGTCATCCGGAAATGTTAATTTCCTGTGCTTTTAATTTCCTTTTAAAGAAAAAATTTTTTTAATGTTTATTTATTTTTGAAAGAGAGAGAGACAGAGACAGAGTGCGAGTGGGGGAGAGGCAGAAAGAGGGAGACACAAAATCTGAAGCAAGCTCCAGGCTTTGAGCTGTCAGCACAGAGTCTGACGCGGGACTTGAACTCACAAACTGCGAGATCGTGACCTGAGTCGAAGCTGGATGCTTAACTGACTGAGCCACCCAGGAGCCCCTTCTGTGCCTTTCATTTCAAAAATCAGGGAAACTTAAACTATACTTCAAATATTTTCAGCCAAATAAAACTTGGTTTTCCAGAGTGACCCACTCTTCAAGGATTCTGGATAGCTGAAGCTTTAACTGTACTTCACAGCTTCTTACTAGATTTCAGTAATTATAGCTCTATAAATTGATTGAAATTGAGTTGCAAATAAAATTTTTATGAAATGCTATAAAATACATTGGTTGTAAATTTGGATTACTACATAAATTTTATCTATTGCATTTCCTTGCAAACTTCATTTTTTAAAAAAAACCCCTTGAAATGTTTTTGGCAGGATTTTTTCTAAAAAATACTTCAATATGGGCTTTTTCTTGGCAATCCATATGATTTCCTGAAGTTCCTACTGAGTATAAACTTACTATGTAAACATAAAACTTGATTCCCCCAGTAAAAGCATCAACCATTTGTAAATGCCAATAGGCTTTATAAGCAATTTGCAGCCTGTGAGTAAGGTCATCTTCTTTTTTTCCCATATTGTCTCTGATGCTTGTAATATGGGCCACAGAATCCTTAGTAAGGCTATTTGTGAATTCTTCTTTGCTTTAAGACCTCCTGACCTTTTGACTAAACATTCCTTCATTTTCCTGGAGTAAAGAATCTGATTTAAAAACTCTAGCCAGCGTTACCTGATCACATTTCCTCCAATATGTCAACTTAGCCATAACTGCTTTGAACATCTAACCTTTCCTTAACCCCCGTCACGTTCATACAACCACACATAACAATATATACAGTTCTTTTTCATTTATCAAAAGAAAGAATCCTTGGGGAATAAAGATTTGACAGCTCCTGTTACAAGATAATTGTAATACTTAAAAAAAGAGAGAGAGAGAGAGAGATGAGACAGATGGTGTACACTGGAGACATGTGGAAGTTTGCTTGGAAAATAGCTTCAGAAATTCAATTGAGACTGAAAAGAAATTATGCAAATTATCAGTTTTGCATAAAAGCATCATGGAAAACAAGGAAATTATCTTAATCTTTAGTCTTCCGCAATCTTGTCAAAGAGAAATATGTCAATTGGACTGATACCATCTTGGTTTCCTATTTTTAAAAAACTCAATAGCCACTCATTTTTTTTCTTTGTTCTTTTCTTCTTTTCTTTTTTTACAGAGAGAGAGAGGAGAGAGAGAGAGAGCACGCATGAGCTGGGGAGAGGGGCCGGGGCGGGGGAGAGAATTTTAAGCAGGCTCCACTCTCAGCACAGAGCCTGTCTCAGGGCTTGATTCCATGACCCTGGGATCAGGACCTGAGCTCAAATCAAGAGTTGGTTGCTGAACTGACTGAGCCACCCAAGTGCCCCTATAACCATTCATTTTGAATTACGGAGAAAAGAGATTGTTTTGAATGAGATGATTAAAAACATTAACTTCTATATTGCTGTGCTGAGGTCTAATTCATTAACATCAAATATCAATGCATTTTATTTTGAGAGAGTGAGCGCGTGCGGGGGGGGGGGGGGGGGCGTGACGCGCGCGCGCGCACACACACACACACACACACACACACACACACACACGTGGGGGAGGGGCAGAAAGAGAGAGAGGGAGACGCAGACTCCAAAGTAGGCTCCAGGCTCTGAGCTGTAAGTGCAGAGCCTGAAGCAAGGCTTGACAAAAGGTTCGACATGGGTTTTGACATAGGACTTGACAGGGGGCTCGAACTCACAAACTGTGAGATCATGACCTGAGCCGAAGTCAGATGTTTAACCAACTGAGCCAGCCAGGTACCCCAACTGTTAATACATTCTTTGATGAGTTATTAAATACTTGTATCATATGTAATTTACATGGGGAATGCTTTATAATAAATGTATTAGTTATTTCATCAAATGTCAATGGCACAAAATGCTGATGGAAATTTAATTTTAAAAATTATGTTTATTACTTAAACAAATTTTTCAAAGTGCCCCTTTAAACTTTATGTTTGCCTGATTCACGCATGACACAAAATTTTTTTTAAAAGGAAACACGTACAAGATGCCATGAGGATAGGAATACTAAGGAACAGTGTAAAGGTTGGGGTGAACATTTTGGTGGTACAGTTTTAGGGAAATGAGGGGCAGAAAAATAATAAGGAAACTGATGTCAGCAGAAGGAGGAAAACCACTTACTGAATTCAGGCAAGTTTTCAGAAAAATGAGTTGAAGTATAGTTTGATCAGTACCCAGCATGATGATAGTTACGTTTTTTTAAAAAAATTCTTTTAACATTTATTTATTTTTGAGACAGAGAGAGACAGAGCAGGAACAGGGGAGGGTCAGAGAAAGGGAGACACAGAATCTGAAACAGGTTCCAGCCTCTGAGCTGTCAGCACAGAGCCCGATGTGGGGCTTGAACTCATGGACCACGAGATCATGACCGGAGCTGAAGTCAGATGCTTAACCGACTGAGCCACCCAGGCACCCCCATATAGTTATGCTTTTAAAAACATGCTTAACCGACTGAGCTATGCAGGTGCCCCATATAGTTATGCTTTTAAAAACATGAATAAACACACTTTATTTAGAAGCAAGGAAGAGAGAGGTGAAGCGCTGACTACAGATGAAAGAAAATGTTATGGGATCATTTCTAGTCGTTATGAAATCACAGAATATAGGCTTGTATTTGAGTACACATGTGAATTAGTTTGGATAAATTGAGAAAGACTCACATCTTTTGCAGTCTTATAATAAAAAAAGAAACCTAGGTCACGTATTATGAACCTCTAGTAAATTCTTGCTCATGCCCGTGTGTGTGTGTGTGTGTGTGTGTGCACTCTCATGTTTAAGCTGGCCTACTTAAATGCATTAGAAAAGTCAACCTTTATCCTTATATTTGATCAGAAAAAAAAGAAGTCTGAAAATTGATAAACAATCTTTAATATATAAAGATGGGTTACCAAGAAAGATTATGGAATTTCATTTCCCGAAGATGGTTAGATAAAGTGATGGATATTTATCTACTCTCTAATAGTTGGGTTAGGTAAAGTTTGCTTAGAAGCAAAAAGACCACTTCAAGGCTTAAACTTTTAAAATGATAATGGAATTTGACAAGAGAAAGTATTTTTAATAGAAAGGAAGAAATCCTATTATATTTTCCTCATATAGGTTAAATTTTTTTTGTACTTGGGTCAGAAATATCTTAGAGGCATCTGGTTTTCAAGCATTTTTTCACTGAAGTTTAACAGTATTGAGCAACAGGACCTTCTGAGGCGTGATGTGGGTGACCCTGGTCATATTTGGAGTCCTGGGGTAAATTGGGGTCAGCCATGTGTGTTTCTCTGGGCAGACTAATATTTTTGCTTCCCTTTAAACACATATTCTTTAAAAATCTGTCCAGTATTTATTAAGAGGAGAAACAGCACTGCATGGTGAAGTGGGCAGTAAAAAGGGGGACAGACTAGAATGAATGAGGGTGAAACACTCAATGGCTCTTCTGTTGTCTCCAGAAAACCAGGAATGGCTCCAAGCTCGCATATCCTTCTCGGCGAAATCAAAGCCCTGGAGGCCCATTAGAGATGAGCCTCCTTGATCAGTGCCCAGGGTACCTCCCTTTTAATGTGCCTCTGGGTGACTGTAGGTTAGCATTTCTCAAATTGTGGTCCCAGCAACACCTACATTAGAATCACCTGATTCTTGAACCTGTACTAGACCTACTAAGTAAGAATCTGTACCAATGAAGCTAGGATGTCTGCATTTTAAATAAGTTTTGTAAGTGATTTGGACTACGCTGAACTTCAAGAACCACTCTCTGAAGGCCAGCTTAGAATCAGAGTCAGCTTAGAGCACTCCGGCCCTCGCCAAGTACTCTGCTGTCAAATTGCTCCTCAAATGTTCAGACCTGTTTCAAGAAGGCTGGAGGAAGATTCAGTTCGGTTCCTCCCACTCATCAGTCTTTCTCCCTAGCATCCATCCTGATTGAACTGAAATCTTCGGGGAGTGTCTATAAATACTCCATCTGCTCAGATTTTCTGCCAGACAGTGAAGTTTGCACCACCTTCCCACTACTGTAGACTGAAATAACTTCTCTGGGCTTGCCTGATTCTAACTGATAAGAACCCCTCTTGTGACAACTAGGGTGCTTCAAGACCACTTGGGTTTTTACAAGAGGAATCCATTGCCTTTAGATGTCCTTTATGCAATTAGGATGGAGATAAAATTTTAATGCTGGAAAGAACCTCAGAGATAATCCAATCCACCCTCTAATTATGTGGAAACAGATGCCGATGTATACAGAAAAGGAGACTGGGAACAAACATTTTATTGAGTTCCTACTATGTGCCATAAAGGCACTGAGCTAGATTTTTCAGTGAGTTCCGTCATTAATTTTTTACAATAAATTTTCAAAATAGAGAACATTATATTCATTTGAACAGATAAGGAAGTTGAAACTCAGAAAAATTAAAGAAATTTGCAAAGCCATTTAGTTAACAGGTAGTGGATCCAGGATTGAATTTAGATTCTAATCAAAATAATATTAACTATCATTTATTAAGTACTTACCATGTGTAGGACATAGTTCCAAGTATTCTTTTTTTATTAACTTATATAAAATTTCCACAATATTAATTTTATGCCCATTTATGGGGGAAATTTAGACATAGGAGGCTAGACACTTGCCTGAAGTTCACCCAGTTAGTAGATGGAGAAGGCTTTGATTCCAAAGCTCTTTCCTGAGTCAGGTACTCTGGAAAGACTGAAAGCAGGGAAAATATTAGCTGTTCAAATAGAAGATAAAGAGTCCTGAAATAAGGATTGGGAGAAGGGGCAGATTTAAAAAGCACTTCTGGGGCGCCTGGGTGGCTCAGTCGGTTAAGTGTCCAACTTCAGCTCAGGTCATGATCTCACGGTTGGTGGGTTTGAGCCCCACATTGGGCTCTGTGCTGACAGCTCCGGAGCCTGGAATCTGCTTCGGATTCTGTGTCTCCCTCTCTCTCTGCCCCTCCCCCACTCACGCTCTGTGTCTGTCTCTCTCAAAAACAAACATTAAAAAATTGTTTTAAAAATAAAATAAAAAGCACTTCTGATGATCTTTGGATCATTTATCTGGGAGAAGATTTCTCAGGGAGAAGAGGGAAAAGGAGAGACTAACTGAATTTTCTTGCTTGGAGAACTAAGTAGATGATGACTAAGACCTAGAATGAAGACAAACTGGCATTACATTCATGTTCTGTGTTATGTAGCTGGAATTTAGCTTTTTCTGCAGCTTAACTGTGAAGAGAAAGAATCATGTGTCCTCTTCTGCATAAAACTTAGTGACTGATAGATTCTAAGAAAGATTCTCAATGGAATTTGGAACATTGCCTGATTTCCTATCTGTAGATCAGCAAAGCACTAAGTATATTTGTAGCCTTAGGATGGTAATAAATATAATTCTCCACTTGACTCATTTTTTACTTGAGAATCATTCACTGGTACCCACCATGGGTTGGCTGTCCAGGCTACAGTAGTGAAGAAGACAGACCTGATGCCTTCAGGGAGCTTATATTCAGGCAAGGGAGATAGGCAATAAACAAGGTATCAAAAAGGGAGACTCTGAAGAGTACCATAAAGAAGATAAACAAGGTGCTGTGGTAGAACATGATGGTGTAGGGTCCAAGTGACACAAGGGCTCCTAAGATGTGGAAGGTGCTTGATTTTTATTCTAAGTATGATAGAAAGAAATTGGTGAGTTTTGAGAAAGGGAGTGACATGATCTGTTATGCATTTTTTGTATCTTGCTCTGGGTGTCACTACATTCAGGACAAGACTGTGGGGACAGGAGTGGGAGCAGAGAAGCTGGTTAGGAGGGCCAGAGGCAAAGAGCGATCAATGGTGGCTTGAATAAAGATTCAGTCGATCAAAGGGAAGTAGTAGAAATTGAAATATATTCCGAGAGCAGCTGGCAGGCTTGCTGATGGAGAAGGTTGGAGAGGGAGAGGGAGAAATCAAAGATGACCTCTACATTTCTAGTTACGCAATTGGGTAAACAGTGCTTCCAGTTCCCAATGTCGCCAGCAACTGGAGGCAGGGTAAGTTTTGAAGGAAAACGATGATCAGATACATGTATGTGTGAGTATGATACCAAAGCTTATAGAAGAGTGGTTTGGCCTGGAATTTAAAAGCCCGATTTGTGTCATAACATTGTCACTAAAAGCAATAACTGCTTTACACCTCGTTTTTTCCCATCTACGCATGCGGATGATTATATCTGTCTTTACTGCTTCAGAGGGATGCTTAGAAGATAAATGAGACAACATATATAAAAGTACTTTGAAGTCTTGGGAGGATCTGTACGGTATTAAGCCAAGCTATCATTATTGTGTACAGGGTGTGTTTATATTTTCATGTAGCTACTCAAAGTCACAGGGGCCATAAGTATATCATGTTTACATTCTTCAAGTTCAGTTCCCAGAAATGGTGAGATGAACATGCTTCTCTTTACCCAACTGTCCCTTCTGCTATAGTATTCTTTTGACAGGATTTGGCAATTGTAAGTGTTTTCTCAAACTTTTCAAAGACCGTGGGAAGGAAGGATTTTGCCCAATATACCTCTGCCTGGGTAATTTTCAGCAGATAACGATAATGACATCTTTCTTTAATAGAGATGTACAGATTAGAAAGAATCAGCACATGATTTCATTGACTCTTCCAAGAACACTCTAAGAAAGGTATGATCTATTTCACCATTTGATGGAAGAAAGATGGCTCAAGAGTTTAAAGTAATTCGCCTAAAATTTCATTTTACAGCTAGAGTAATTAAGGCTAATAGAAGAGTTGTGTTCTACCAAATATA
The DNA here is from genome assembly GCF_046562875.1 of Panthera onca. Taxonomy (NCBI): domain Eukaryota; kingdom Metazoa; phylum Chordata; class Mammalia; order Carnivora; family Felidae; genus Panthera; species Panthera onca. Next base: position 145,807,891 of record NC_138342.1, on the reverse strand, counting down.
GTGAAGTAGCACCAGGGGCATTCAAGGAACTGCAGCTATGTGCCAGATAATAACATTCATGGGATGTATGGGGGTGCTTTTTCGATCACTGCAGTCTTGGGCACACTGTCTTTAGTTCTTTGATAATGGGCGTGACTGATTTTCTTGCCTAGTTTCAAGAGCTGCACCATTCCACCCATGACTTTATATACTGTTCTCTGTAAAAACAAACAAAAAACCAAAATAAGAACAAACAAAACAGAAATTGTCCCTTGCTCTCCAAAGTAATTACATGATGAACAGTGTCTTCTTTCCCTTGGGAGCAGACATAGTACACTTGGTTTTGCCTGAGGCGGAATGTTAAGAGAGGGTACTTAGAATCTAGAGACCTGAGGTTGTCTTGTGATTTTGTGACCTAGGGTTGCAATGAACCTATCTGAACTTTGCTTTCAAAAACTGTGAACTGCAGGGGCGTCTCGGTGGCTCAGTCGGTTAAGCGTCCAACTTCGGCTCAGGTCATGATCTCACGGTCCATGAGTTTGAGCCCCGTGTTGGGCTCTGAGCTGTCAGGCTCTGAGCCTGGATCCTGCTTCAGATTCTTTCTCCCTCTCTCTCTCTGCCCCTCCCCCACTCATGCTCTCTCTCAAAAATAAATTAAAAAAGAAATATTAAAAACTGTGAACTGCATCTACTAATATTTGTGCTTACTGACTGTACTCTTCCAGTCAGCCTCACCTTCATCTGCACAGTTCCAGATACAGAAGTACATAGGCTAAGTAGTCACTTTCAGAGTGCCTTGTTTCTAGATTATCAGATTAAAAATTCTCCATTCTGGGGACACTTCGGTGGCTCAGTTGGTTGAAAGATGATGGACTTTGGCTCAGGTCATGATCTCACAGTTCCTAAGTTCAAGCCCCACATGGGAGCTGGCTGCTGTCAGCACAACCCCCGACCCCCCTCCCCCACTTCTGATCCTCTATCCTCCTCTCTCTGCCCCTCCCCTGCTTGCTCTCTCCCTAAAATAAATAAATATTTAAAAAAAACCCACTTCATTCTGTTCATTCCTTCCCTTGCCTTCTCAGCTCAAATCCATGTGTATTTGCTCACTTCTAACGGAGGGGGAAGGGGGCTGTTTCTGGTGTTCACACAAGATGATTCTCAGCATATTAATCTATTTAAAACAAAGCTGCGGAGGGATGAGTATCAGATTGCAGTAAGGATTGAATTAATGGGTGTAGAATGTTTAACACATTCAATGTATGATCAATAATTATTAACTGTTATACTTTCTTTCTCACTTAGGTGATCTCATTTGTCTTGAAGAGTTGAGCGTGGCCTGGGTGGAGACGAGAGAATAATCTGACTTCCCTTCAGCAGGTCACTGTGGTCGCTGGCCAGGCAGGGGTTTCTTGCATAATATGCGTTAACCCTTCTTATGTTCGCCTAGTGTCTGCCTACCTTTGAGGAAGGGTATTTGGGATAACTCTTTTAAGCTGACGGTAAATGCAAATACAATTACGGCAACTTTGAGATACTGACAACATTTCAACTTGTTTCCCCCTCTCAACCGAGTCTGCAAAACAAACCTCAAAACCTGTGGACGTGTTTTTCAAAACTACATTTCAGTTTACAGGTGTGCGCCTGGGGCAACCGAAACAAAGATTACAGTGGTGATTATGGCTGCCTCCTAGGCTCAGATAAAAGAGGCGCCTCTCAGCTAGCTTTACGGTGCCAGCTCACCTGGGGTCAGACTTTGAATTTTCCCCGTTTGGGGCAGGTCTGACAGTAAACCCCCCACAACTGTTTTCCTCGCCTCTCTCCCCTCCCATTTTGAGCTCCTGGGTCAGCAATCCTCCCAGCCGGCTCGGGTTTGTGCCCCGGGGAGGCGGCGTGATGCCTGGGTGCGGGCAGACCGGGGAGCAAGGCCGGGCTGCGGCGGCGGCGGCCCGAGAATGGGCGGGTGGACAGCTGCCCCGGGACTGTCCCCGCGCTGATCCGACTTGCCCCTCTCGGACCTCGGGGGTAACAGCACTTCGCTCTCACTCTCCCAAGTGTGTCCGGAGGGCCGGGAGAACAGACGCAGAGGAAAAGTGGGATCAGTTCCCGCCAGGGCCGCTCCCGCCCTTTCCGCGGCCCCGGCCCCGGCCCCTCCCGCGCCCCGGCGGGTCCCGCCCCGAGTCGTCCGTCCCGGGCCGCCGGGCACCGCTGGGCAGGAGGAGGACGCGGCCGGTCCCTGCCCCGTGGCGCCTTCCTTCTCCACTCCGTCGCCACTCCCAAAGCTCTCCCCCTCCGGTTGCTTCATCTTCTCGGGCGTGTTTTCCTCAGGGAAAGGCGCGTGCCCCTAAACCATCCCTCTCACTCGCTCTCGGGGACCCCGCTTCCTGGACTCGCGGCCCTCGCAGCGCCCCCTCAGGCCGCCGCCCCCATCGCGCCCCCGGGGGCGGGCGGGGACCGCGCGCAGGTACCTCAGCGCCCGGAGGGAGGCTGCGCCGGCCCCGCGGTTCCCGGAGGTGCCGCGCCCGCTCCGGGGGGAGGCGCTGTGGTGCGGGGCCGCCCCCTCGCGCCCCGGGCGCCCGCTGCGGCTCGGCCTCCTCCTCCTCCTCCTCTTCCTCCGCCCTCCTTGGCTGGGAAAGTGGGAGGCGGCGGCGGCGTGTGTGTGTGTGCGCGCGTGAGGGGGGCGGCAGAGAGGAGTCTCCGGGTGCCGCCGCGGCGTCAGAGACACTGCGCGCGGCGGGCGCGGCGGGGCCGCATCTGCATCGGTCTCCGCCGCCGCTGCGGGGCCGCGAACAAAGAGGAGGAGCCGAGGCGCGAGGTAGGGCGCGGGGCCGCGCGGGGGGAGCCGGCGCGGGCAGACGCTCGCGGCCGAGGAGGCGGTGGTCGGGGCGCTGGGCTGTCCGCCTGCCCCTCCGCCCCGGAGCCGGGACGGCGGCGCGGCCTCGCCGCCTTCTCCCGGCAGGAAGCTGCCCGGGCTCGGTGCCGCGGTCTCCCGGGGGGCGCAGCCCAGCACTCCCTGCCCTCCCGGAGGCTCGGTCTCTCTGGGGACTCCCGCCTCATCTCTGCGGCGTCACAGACGTTTCCCGGTGGCACTTCGTGGGGCTGACTTTCGCAACTTAAGGCTTCGAATTTATTTTTAAGTCCTTGAAAACTTCCAGCAGTCGTTCGGGGGGATTTGTGTGCCCGGCCTGACCCGAAGGGTGGCGGAGAGGAGGCTGCTGAAGGAGATCCCCGTTCCGGCAGCCGCCGGGCCGCAGCCCCAGCGCGGGACCCTCCCCTGCCGCGGGTCGGCGACACCTGGCTCCGGGGTGTGTCCGCGGCGAGCGGCCGCCGCGCCTCCCTGCGGGTCGCGGAGTACCTGTGCTCGGCGGCGTGGGAGAGGGGCTCAGGGGCTCCCCGCTCCCCCGACTCCGTCAAGAACATCCACATCTTGTTGCCCTCTTTCTCCCAGGCACTCCCATTTGCACTTACTTCGGAGGTGGGGGGGGGGGGGGGGAGCGGCGCAGGCACCGCTTTAAATGCTTTTTTTCCCGAATGGCCCCATTTTCCTATGACGCTCACAGTGTTCAGCCCAGCATTCCATTCTCAGATTCTTTTGGTGATAATTTTGCCAGATTTTTCTGAATGGGGTTAGGACGGGCTGGCCAGAGATCCGTTTCAGAGTTTGTCAACCGCTGCCCCCGAAGGGTGCTTTTTCTAGTTCAGCTGCTTGCAAGCGAATCTTTAGTTGTGTCCCTCAGAATTGTCAACCTTCGGCTCATTTTGGTTGGGCAAGATTAAGCAGTTCTATTTTTAAGACCGATGAAGAAACATATGTATTTAATATTGGGATCATTTACCACAGGCGATCACATGAGGCATGGTTTCTTAAGCACTAAAGTGGCTTCAAGATTGGGAAGTTTGTTGGCTTTAAAAATACTTTCAGGTAGAGGAAACTTTGAGTTGCTTCTGTTCAGCTTCTCGTATGAGTTGAGGAGGACTTTATTAAGGCAGCCAGTATCACTTTGAGAGCTGAAGAAGTTATGCTGTTTGTTGCATTTCCTAAATCCCGTTTCATTACAGGAATCCCATATAGAGCTTGATACAGCCGTTTCTGCCCAGTGAACTCCTACATATCTTTAGGGATTCGTTTCGAATTGTTTAAAAAGCCCACTTTGTGTTTAGCTGTTGACTTTGGAGTTCAGGAACCACATTCCAAAGCAAAGCTGCACTATTCAGAGGAAGCACTTTTGTGTACTTTTTTGGTTCTCGGGGCTCCGCTGTGAAACGTCTCTCCAAGTAACAATACTAATTTTCTGTCTTCTCTCCTCCCCCTCCCCCATTACTCCAGAGCGAAGTCTGAAATGGATGTTACATGAATCACTTTCAGGGATGCGCACGACTGTGAACATTTCTGAAGCCTTTTCTCAGTAGACGAGATAAAGATGGATGAATCTGCCTTGTTGGATCTTCTGGAGTGTCCTGTGTGTCTAGAGCGGCTTGATGCTTCCGCAAAGGTCTTGCCTTGCCAGCACACGTTTTGCAAACGATGTTTGCTGGGGATTGTAGGTTCCCGAAATGAACTCAGATGTCCAGAGTGCAGGACTCTTGTTGGCTCGGGTGTTGAGGAGCTTCCAAGTAACATCCTGCTGGTCAGACTTCTGGATGGCATCAAGCAGAGGCCTTGGAAACCTGGCCCTGGTGGGGGCAGTGGGACCAACTGCACAAATGCATTAAGGGCTCAGAGCAGCACTGTGGCTAATTGTAGCTCAAAAGATTTGCAGAGCTCCCAGGGCGGACAGCAGCCACGGGTGCAAGCCTGGAGCCCCCCGGTGAGGGTGAGTAGCCTGCAGAAGCAGTTTGGTGAATCAAGGTGGTGACAGCTACATTTTCTTTCTTTATGCTTCAGCTTGAGATTTGCTAAATCAGTTCGCTGCTAAGGAAGCCACATTTACTGGAACAGATAGGAAATTGTGCCTCGGCATTCTTTTTTTTTTCCTTTTGGAATGAGAGTGGATACAGATAACAAATTTTTGTTTTTTAAATTCTCTCCAGATAGCCGCTATTACCTTTTAAGATAAATTTTGGGAAACAGGTAACAATTATTCACTGAAACCTAAAACAAAGCAGTTTTTTGGTGCTCACGTTAAAATGGAAATTTGGTATGATTTTTCCTTTTTCATGGAGTTGGGGAAACCATAATCATGTATGGATGTATACATATATGATATATGTTGTAAATATGTGTGTGGGTGGATCATAATAGGAAATTAAACCTTAATTTGTACGTTGCATTGGGCCATTCCAGCCATTCTTTTGGTTTTATGAATGCACAGCACAGAATTTACTGGTTGGAGGAATTCTTAACAAATCATGGCCACAGGTAGCAGAGTTTCGTTGCTGTAGCAACGAAATGTCATTTAGGACTACAGTGTAACAGAGAATCTAGCTTTATGTTGGGTTTCATAGGGAGTGAAAAGAAATGTTTCCATCAGAATGATTTTTCTTGGGGTTTTGGGTTTGGGCTGAAATAATTTTAAATGAAGGTAAATATTTGGACAGTTACCACATTTTAAATTCCTAGAACGTAAGGTATTCTGAATAAATCTATATTATGTTATGGGTAATGGCATTCCAAGTAAGACATGTTTTTCTCATTTTTGTAAAAATAAAAAGTAGCTATGGGCATCAGATAATTAAAACAATTTCATTTTTGTCGGAAGAAACAATTCTAATGATTGGCCAAACTGATAAAATATATTTTTAAAGAACACTTAATTTGGATGAGAATATATATTTCTTTCTCAAATATTCTTGGTAAACACTCAAAACTGACTTATTTAGTGTTGGAACAGCCTATTGGGATGGCGTTAGACGGTATTAATTCACAGATGTGAGTGTCAGACAGCTACAACCATTCCCTCACTTTCTTCTCAGGCTCATCTTTTAAAATGATACAACGTGTTTCTATCACTAGATGTAAAATAGGAAGGTGTCTTAATTACTAGGAAACAGTTTCATTACTAGGCTATCCAGCTTCTTTTGATTTATATTTAATTTTTTTTGAAGATAGTGAGAACTTTGGGTTAGAAGACTGTGTGTTGTGAACTTGGTCTGCTTATAGTACTTTTCTTAGATTTCCTTTATGGAGTTTCCTGGTGCATTGGTTAATGTATATGGTCATTAATATTTTAGCCTCAGAACCAGTGATCAAGTTGATTATTTCTGAGACACCTGACCCTGGTCTGCTCAGCTTAATGAGAGAGTGGATTTGCTTCTTTTGGAGAGATTTTGTTTCCTTCTTAATTGGACTGGAGAGATTGTAGCTTCTGGCTATGGGTGGAAGCATCTTAGTTGTTGACACATTGCCTTACCTGTTGTGAGGAATGCACTGAATGTTTGGTTACTGATAAAACGGAATTTAAGAAAAGGGCTCAAGCATTTAACTTAACATGCTTTGCATTTTAAGTTTTCTTTCTAATAATGGAGATTGACTATGTAATGCTGTAGTGTTCATTTAGTTCAACTGCTAAACTTCCCATATTGAGCTTCACTTTTCTTGGGTAAACTTTTTTTTCAGATTTTGATGATGTTGCTGTTATTTTTCTGGCTTCCATGATTTCCTAATTTGCTTCATGTTTCTTCTTTAGCATGAGAAAAATTATTCACCAAGAAGCCCTGCTCAACTTGAGCCTTACACCTTGGATAAAATAATTGAAGTCCATAAAACAGAAGATGATGTCTGTTACGTTGCGGGGTGGGGAAGCATAGAAAGTAGAGGACAAAGCAAGAAACAAAATTATTCAGTAACCTGGGTTCATGCAACTGTTGCAATTCTTATAAAGAGAACAGTTTTATTTTTCTAGTCTAAAATAATTTCTCATTAGCAGTTACTGGTAGCTTTTGCTTTCGAGTATTCAAAAGAATCAGGGCTACATAAATAGTCCAAATACCTGAAAAATAAATACATCTCAGAAAACACTCCTTTTAAAAAAAGAAATCAGTAAGGTACAGACATGTGGAGGTTGTAATGCACTCTTTTGGACACTTTCCTGAGGTGAGTGACCATAATAAATCCCAAGCAAGCATTCTACTCTCTTAGATGTTCTGACACAACCGAGTGGTGCATGAGCCTGTTTCCACATGTTGCGCAAAGCTGAAAGTGATAACATGTGGAATGTTGCTTCAGTTTATTAGTTATGTTCTATGTTCCATTAGATTGTGACCATGTGGCTTCCTCATGTGTTTAGCCGAGGTAGATGGAGTGTTATCAGCAGATACGAACATTTCCAATGTGTGACACAAATCTTGTTCCCAGAATTTTAGTGTTTCCTGCCTAATATGAAGGAGAAAATGAAAGAGTGTTGGATTGGAGTCACCATGGGAATCTGTCAGTTCTTTAGCACAAGTAAAGAATTCTTCTTGGTTTTAGGCCAAAGTCAAGCAGTGGAATGAGCCATTGGGAGAGGGTGACTGCAGATATCTGTTCAAGTGGACTAAAAAATACCTGCAGAAGAGAAATAATATATAAATGTCTATGGAAAATTACATATGGAAAACATGTTTAAGTAATTTCTGCAGAATTATCACATAATAGAACAGTTAGATTTCTACTTTCTATGTGTGGTTCCATTCATTCAAGATCTATTAATATCTGTGCACCTTTCTATCTGTCTAGGAATTACTACTTAATGATTTCACACTGCCTCTGTTTCTTTTTCTTAAATTTTTTTTTTTAATGTTTATTTATTTTTGAGACAGAGAGAGACAGAGCATGAACGGGGGAGGGTCAGAGAGAGGGAGACACAGAATCTGAAACAGGCTCTAGGCTCTGAGTTGTCAGCACAGAGCCCGACGCGGGGCTTGAACTCACGGACCGCGAGATCATGACCTGAGCCGAAGTCGGCCGCTTAACCGACTGAGCCACCCAGGCGCCCCACACTGCCTCTGTTTCACAGTGAATTTATTTAGTAAAAATAGAGCACATAACCAGTGATTTACACTAATTTACACTTCACTTACTCTTTCCTTTAGCTAACAAATATTTATTGAGCACTTACTGTGTGCCAGGCACTGGTCTAGCTGCTCGGTAGAAAATGATGGATAAACCAGATAGAGTCCTGCTTACGAACTTATGAGTATGTATCAATTTGAACGACACCCATTAATGACATAATAACAATGCAAGTATGGAATTAAACTTGGTGAGTGTTATGACAAAGTGAGGGGAGAGGGTAGGAGAAGGATCTGTGTTTAGTGTCAGGATAAATATTGTGTGTGTGTGTGTGTGTGTGTGTGTGTGTGTGGTCTTCAAAAGCTTCCTTGAGGAAGAGGCATTTGAGCTGAGATCTTAAGGATAAAATGATATTAATTAGTTGAGAGAGGGCTGGGCAGGTGAAGAGGGGTTGGGAGGAGTATTCCAGTGTCCTTGATCTACAGCCCACTAACTATATGGCTCCTGGGAGGAACCAATATAAGCTGAGTGTGAACTAAGCAAGGGACAGAGACAGTGACTGAGATGAGGCCTCAAGTATAGTAATGTACAAGGCATCAAGAGGCACCACAGGCCATCTGGGGTCAAGGGCCAGATGAGTGGTATAGCTAGTAAGTGCTCTGCATGTGAGATTAGGGAAATGAATCATTAGGACTGAGATGATCATCAGGGCTGAGAACAGAAATAGGAGCTTGGTGTCAAAGGACTGAGAGAGAAGAAAGGGAATTCTAGATTTGGGGGAAACAGGTGAAATTTCTTCTGCAAGTGTGTAAAGTATGCTTTCATTTCTCCATAGCTATACTCACAACTCCTTTCTCTCCCTTATTGTTGACTCTTATGGGCTGAATTGTGTCCCCTCCAAATTCATAAGATGAAGTCCTATCCCCTAATATCTCAGAATCTGACTGTGTTTGGGAAATAGCAACTTTAAGGAGGTAATTAAGGTCAAATGAGTGGGCCCTAATAAAGTAAAATATGGGTGGGCCCTAATCCACAATATGATTCTTTTTTTTTTTTTTTAATGTTTATTTATTTTTGAGTGAGAGAGAGAGAGAGAGAGAGAGCGAGCTCAAGAGGGGGAGGGACAGAGAGAGAGAGGGAGACACAGAATCCAAAGCAGGCTTCAGGCTCCGAGCTGTCAACACAGAGCCTGATGTGGGGCTCAAACTCACAGACTGTGAGATCATGACCTGAGCTGAAGTCGGTCGCTTAACTGAGCCACCAGGTAATCCCTTTTTCAAAAAAAAAAAAAAAAATGTTTTTTAAATATTTACTGGTATTCTTATAAGAAGAGGGGATTAGGACCCAGAGTGAGACAGAGGGAAGACGTGTGAAAACACACAAAGAAAATGGGTATCTGCAAGCTAAGGAGAGAGGCTTCCAGAAGAATCCAGCCTTGCTGACACCTGGATCTTAGTCTTTTAGCCTCCAGAACTGAGGGAATAAGTGTCTGTTACAGCCAGCCAATCTGTATTACTTTGTTATGGCGGCCCTAGCAAAAACTAATATACTAACTGTGGATATACTCATAAAGGTCAGCACCTTGAGTGGCCTCAGTCCACTGCCCTTCAGACCTGGCTTCCCCAAAGATCTGCAGTGGTCTAATCCTTCTGTGCTCTTTACTCCAAGGTGCAATAAGTTTGAGAGGTTGTTTAGTACCTACTGCCCTCCTCAGCTGCACAAGTGGCCCGGCATAGTTTTACAAAATAGACAGGAGGTTTATGTGACAATAAACCAGATACGCAGAAAGTTTTAGAGTTGAGAGAAGGAAGTGTCAGGAGGAGAGAACTATTACTACTTGCTTATCTACAGGTTCTTCTGCAAGTGGAGTCTGGAGAGGGTGCATGTTACTGCATGTTGAGGCATGACCCAAAGGCCAGAAAGGGAATTGAAGGAAGGGTAGGGGAGAAAGACAGGAAGGACTACAGTGTGGCTCCAGCTAGGATTTGGGAAGCTAGTGCTATGAATTGCCTCATTGGCCATCTTTGACCTGCAGTCAGTGAACAGGTACCTGTGGAGAGTTTTTTTCAGCTCCATTCTAGGCTATGATCTGTCCTAGGACAGAGGTGGCATTAATGCATGTTCCTCTTGGAAAAGAGTTTACATTATGGGGAGGTAAAACACAAGAAACAGCCAACAAGGCAGCATATTGTAAAGCATCAAACCTTGGGATAAGAAATAGAATAAGTCTCTATAGTAAAGTTCCTGTTTCATGGCCCCTGGATTAACTGTCTGATCAAAGAGCAGATTGAGTGTGGATTAGAGTAGGCAGCCTACCAGTGACACAAGAATTGATGCCTTCATTCGGTGGATTGGATGAGGGAGACGTTAGGATATTTCTGAATGGCTGAGTTAAAATAGAAAATGTGTTTGTTTTTGCCAAACAATGTGTATTCCAGATGTTTTTGACTTATTTTATCATTTCATTCTTGACCCCTGCTTCAGTTCTCATGTTCATCCTGTTCCTGACTTGACTTTATTCCCAAATTAGGCTCAATGGCTGGGGCTTAAGGCTAAGATTTGGGACAGAGATAGAAGGCAGGGATGGAGAAGGAGTTTGCGGTGCATACTGATTGATAATTAAAAAAAGAGGGGCGCCTGGGTGGCGCAGTCGGTTAAGCGTCCGACTTCAGCCAGGTCACGATCTCGCGGTCCGTGAGTTCGAGCCCCGCGTCAGGCTCTGGGCTGATGGCTCGGAGCCTGGAGCCTGTTTCCGATTCTGTGTCTCCCTCTCTCTCTGCCCCTCCCCCGTTCATGCTCTGTCTCTCTCTGTCCCAAAAATAAATAAAAAACGTTGAAAAAAAAAATTTAAAAAAAAAAAAAATAAAAAAAATAAAAAAAGAAATGCTTAGTGACTTTTTTTTTATATCACACAAAGTATCATGTGACCATTATCATGTAAATCTCACAACAACCCTCTGAGGTTAAGTACTATTCTTATTTAAAAAGTCTCTGGGGCCTCTGGGTGGCTCAGTTGGTTAAGCTTCAGGTCTTGATCTGATGGTTCATGAGTTCGAGCCCTGCATGGGTCTCTCTGCTGAGAGCTCAGAGTCCCGAGCCTGCTTCAGCTTCTGTGTTGCCCACTATCTGCCCCTCTCCCACTCGTGTTCTGTCGCTCACACGTGCTCTCTCTCTCTCTCTCTCTCTCTGTCTCAAAAATAAATAAAACATTTTAAAAATAAAGGGGCACTTGGGTGGCTCAGTCAGTTGAGCGTCCAACTTCGGCTCAGGTCATGATCTCACGGTTCCTGGGTTCGAGCCCCACGTCAGGTCTGTGTTGACAGCTCGGAGCCTGGAGCCTGCTTCAGATTCTGTGTCTCCCTTTCTCTCTGTCCTTCCCTGCTCATGCACTGTCTCTCTCTGTCTCGAAAATAAATAAAACATTAAAAAAATTAAAAATTAAAAATAGAAAAAAATAAAAAGTCTTTAAAAAGAATGTGAATTAAAATTTTTTTAATGTTTATTTTTTGAGAGAGAGAGAGGGAGAGAGGCAGACTGCAAGTGGGGGAGGGGCAGAGAGAGAGAGAGAGAGAGAGAGAGAGAGAGGAGCAGGCAGAATCGGAAGCAGGCTCCAGGCTCTGAGCTGTCAGCAGAGAGCCCCATGTGGGGCTTGAACTCATGAACGGTGAGATCAAGACCTGAGCTGAAGTTGGACACTCAACCCACCAAGCCACCCAGGTGCCCCAAAAAGAATGTGAATTTTAAAGGGAGTTCTGGTGGTAAAACAACTCAACAATGTACATGTATAATGTTATGAAATGTGTATATTATTCCACCTCTTCATATGCAATTGTATGTGTATGCATATAGTTTTTTTTTTTTTTTGCTTTTTTACATAAATGGAATTTCATGTTTTGTGTATATGATGACTTGATAGTTCATTATTTTGTCTGGGAAACCTCTTCATATCTGAGCACATCTGTCTGCCTCATTAAAAACATCACACCTCTTTATTGAGGTTTAATATGTACACAGAGAAGTGCACCTATCTTAAGTGAGCAACTCATTGAAATACCATGCTTCGTTCTTTGTAAATGACTAGTATTTTTCTCCCTGTTTTAAAAATTAAGGTCATACATGTTCATAGTAAAAAAACTTAATGGTAGAAAAGGATGTAAGTTTCTAATCTCTCTATTCTTAATCTCCAAGAGTGATGACTGAGAAGAGGTTTGTGTGTGTGTGTGTGTGTGTGTGTGTGTGTGTGTTTTCCCAGAAAAAAAATTAATAGAAATAGGATCATATTATATGTGCTGTTCTGCAATTTGAGGTTTTCTGTTTGATGATGTATCTTTCATAGCTTTCCATATCTACTCTCACTGATGTATAAGAAGGCATTATGTACTATCATTCTCATTTTATGGATGTGGAAAGGATGGCTGACAGAGGCTGAATAACTTGTTCTGGATCTCCTAGCTTGAAAATGATAGAGACAAGATTCCACCTTAGGCCTGTTGGGTCCCAAGAGCTTCCTTCTCTTACCCACACTCTACTTAAGTGACAGACATTCTTCCTGGGTCCTGGTTTGTGGCTTATGACAGGGAAAGCTTTGAAGTGGGGGTTCTTGCTTCCTCACTGTCCTTGCTGTGTGCATTGTGGTTGTTGCTCTGAAGGGACAGATGAAACTCCTTTACAGTGACAGTGGGCCAGGAAACCAGACCGTTAGCTTGGTGCGTGGGAGGAGTGTGGTTTGGAGGTCAGAGGTTGTAGCCTCTACTTCCAACACTGCCATCAACCAGCTGCTTGGCTTCTCTGGGCTTTATTGTTTCAGCACAGGACTGCGCAACCTTAGGTCCCTAAGCTCCATGCAGGGAGTGGGGGGACAAGGATTGCCGAGTTTGGTTCATCTTAGGCTTTTCAGAATGCTTTGTAGTGTCTGGCGCATAGTATGCACTCAAAACGAGGTTTGTTGAACGAATGTTTTTAGTTTTCTAGGGCTGCGATAGCAAATCACCCCAAACTGGGTGGCTTAGAACAACAGAAGTTTATTTTCTCACAGTTCTGGAGGCCAGAGTCTGAAATCAGGATATTGGCAGAGTCATGCTCTTTCTGAAACTTTCAGGGGAGAATCCTTCCTTGCCTCTTCCCAGCTTCCGGTGGTTCTGGCAGCCCTGGGTGTTACTTGGCTTGTAGATGCATCACTCCAGTCTCTGCCTACATCTTCACATTTCTTCCCTGTGTGTCTGTGTCCAAGTTTCCCTCTTTTTACGAAGACACCAGTCTTTGGATTAGGACTTGCCCTAAACTAGCATGACCTTATTTTAACTTGATTATATCGGCTAGACTCTAGTTCCAAGTAAGGTCACATTCACAGGTACTGGGGGTTAAAACTTAAACATACCTTTTTAGGGGATGCAATTCAACCCATAACAGAATGAATGGATGCATGAATGAATGGTTGAGTGATGTGCATTCAAGTCACCTTCTAAGAATTCTTGGCTGTCCATTCTCTCAACAGTTTATTTATACTTAACCCCTTTCTTCGTGCTGTCTCCTCACCATCTGTAAAAACGGGTTAACACTTTCTCTACCTATTAATAGGTTGCCTTGTGGATAAATGCAAGAATTGATGTGCAAACATTTTGAAAATTATAACATCAATGTAAACGGATATATTATTATTAGTATCATTACTGTAAGAATTATCAGTCTTCCTCACAAGGAATGTGATACCATTTCTGTTCGGGGTAACAAGAACCAAATAACTGAGAAGAAATTGAAAAGATCACAAAAATGGATGTAGAACTACATAAAATGAGGACATGGGCTCAGTAATTTTGGTCCCTTACCTGTGAGAAATAACCTGATGAATGTTCATTCTCTTTGGCTACCACTTGGAGTTTCTTTCCCCATTTCCCCCATTTTTATTACTCTTCCCTCAGCCCTTATTTCTCCTGTGGGTGACTGAAAGAGAGGGAGGGAAGGCGAGATTATTCTATTGTTGCTGGCTGGACAGAGAAAGGGAAGACAATGAGAGAAAGTCTACTTTTGCTTTAGTCACAAGCCCTTGCCGTTCTTCCTGCTCTCTGAAAAGCCCCACCTCTGCTGCTGGTTCTCTGGCTTCAGCCTCCATCTCCCCCCCCCCGGTTCTAGCATCTGCTGGTATGGAACTTCTGTGGTTCACTCTTCTGCCTTCTAGACACCTTGCATTGTCCTTTCATACAACCATGGTCTGCATTTTCCAAGTGGCTAGGAAGGGGGAAATGGAAGAAATAGTGGAAGGTTAAACATAGGTCCAAAAAAGGTGGGGGCAGTGCAGTCTGTCATTTCTGACCTTGACTTCATCATTCCAAGAGTCCCTGGCTCTGCTTTGCATGCCTCCATTCCTTAACTCTCCTCCTCTGCCCCTAAGAATGCCTGCTTTTCCCCACCACAGTCAGACACTCACTGTTTATTAATCCATACTCTCTCCAGTCCATTGTATTAATATATTAAAAAAATTTTATTAACGTTTATTTATTTTTGAGAGAGAGATAGAATGCTTAGTGGGGGAGCAGCAGAGAGAGAGGGAGACACAGAATCCGAAGCAGGCTCCAGACTCTAAGCTGTCAGCACAGAGCGCCATGCAGGCCTTGAACTCATGAATTGCAAGATCATGACCTTAGCCGAAAGCTGATGACCTGAGTCAGAGGCTTAACTGACTGAGCCACCCAAGCACCCCTCCATTGCATTAATATGGCTTAAGTAACCCTGAGACAAAAAATGAAAAAGCATGTTTTATTTTAAGGTCAAGAGGCAAATGACTTTGTAATTCACTTTCTAGCAGGATTCTTTATGAGGGCCACCCTAGCAGAGCGACGTAGTATGCATAGTACAGTATAGTGAGCATACTTGTGATAGAAATATTATGTATAGCAACATAGTATAGTGAGGAACTGAGATGTCAAATCAGATACCATGTCAGGCAAGCCTCTTTTACACAGCAACCTGGGTAGTGAGGTGTACTTGTGATAGAAATAGTACCCTTGGCAACACCTTTGCTAGTAAGGCCCTCTCACTGTGGAACCTTAGACCCCTCAGCCTCCCAAAGCTTTTATCACAAAGAGTGTGTACTCCACTTTTTTTTTTTTTTTTTAAATTTCAGAGTCTTTTGAAAGTAGTAACCTTAAAAAGAAAAATTCTGAGCCTCAGTCACCCTTCCTGTGGTCCTGCAGTCCTCTGCAGCGTATGTGCCTGCCAATGCTTAGTCAAGAGGATGGCAGCAATTGCTTCATGAATGGTGACATATGGGTAGCTGTAAACACAGCCATCTTAAAGATAAATGTGTGAGTGGGCTCTTCCGGGGTAACAGGGAAGGGAATGGAGGTGCCATTTCAAATGGTTGACAGTAGGCAGTTAAGTAGTAGACTCTCTGAGCTGTGAAACATGGATAAAAGGGAGCAGAAGACTGTGCAAATGAATTTTCAAGTTACATTAAAAATAGTGCAGAAAGGCAAGGACTGTCACGTTTGAACATTTTTCTGTTAGCCCGAGGAAATAACGAAGTCCTTATTTTTTGCAAGGAAAAAATCCTTTTGAAACAATGTATGTTTATTGTTTATAATGTTGGAATGAATAAACAGGAGTGGGTTTTCATTATTTTAAGATGTAGTGAGTGTTCCTAAACAATGAAAAATATTTATACAGAAGTAAAATTAAAGTTTACTGTGTGTTCCAGATCTAATTTTAATTTATGTGAGGGATGCTCCCCCGCCCCCAAAATAGAGTAAGAATATCAGTGTGGGGTACCAGTACCCCTGGCATCTGTCTAAAATTTTTAGAAGTATTTGAAGACTAATATTTAAAAGTTGAACATTTGATTTGTTAAAAAGAGATACAATTCCTGTAGAGCTAAAAACATATGTACATTCCTAATTACATAACAGCTTACCATTTAAAGAATGTTAAAAGTTCTTTAATGGATAGTTAAGTATTATATGTGGTGAAATTATATTTCAAACACATTTTTATCTGCTCAGCTTATTCAAAGTGACATTTAGTTAGCAAATCTCTTAGTTTTTCTGTTGTTAAACTCATGTTTTAAGCACACTTTTGATTATTTCTAGTATTTCATATGGTTTTACTTTTTTCCTCCACAGTTGAACACAGCTAAAGAGCTTAAGTCTATAGGCTAGATATTTTTGCTAATTTTTGCCTAATTATTTTCATTCTGTATTTCATTGTAGATGATGCTATGTAGCTGGTATTACTACTTTCATTTTTTCTCTCTTCATTTTTATAAACAAGTATAGAATATTAGATGATATTAACAACCTTAGGTCTATAAAGAGCCTAGGTCTTTATATAGGTCTATAAAGGTCACTTGTATAACCTTAGGTCTATAAAGGTCACCTGTATAAAGACAGTGATGTTGCTGAAACTCAAGTGTTGATTGAAAGACATCATCATGTGACAGCTTGAAATGTTTACATATTCCAAGAAAGTCCAACTCTGATATCAGAAAGTGTTGGGTCTCAATATGTGAGCATGAATACGTATGCTGTGTAGAAGTTGGGGATCACTTACATGGTGGCAAGAATGATGGAGACCTGGTTTCTAGTCCTGGTTGTATGACTGACTTTATACACTGGTGATTTCTCTTCTATAGGCTATAGTTTCCTTTTGTAAAATGAGGGCTTGACTGCTTGAGTTCCTTTGCTTCCCTGACATTTTTTGAAATAATTACGCTAGCAAAGGCCACTTTGACATTGAACATGCAGAGCAAACTGAGGTTGGTGTCTGCATATCACCTTGGTGCAATGAGGTGAAATGTGCCTCTTACAGTCACCCATGGACACCAGACCCTAATATCCCTGAGGAGCCCACACTATTTCTGCCACAGGAGCCTTCAGAGGAACTGTTGGATAATCTGGCAGTTTAGATGTGAGGCAGAGAAGAAAAGCAAGGACAGTTTAGTGAGCCTGACTTGGTATCAAGCTCCAAGGAGGGCAGTATGCTTGATGGGCCTCATCTCCCTGGACTGATCTACCTGTATTCTGCCTGAATATTATCTTCATGTAGTTGTTACACTGCCTAAAATCCTGACGGAGATGGTCGATGTTTTAAAATGTTCTCTGCTCTCTGGAAGGGTATGGAATCATCTAACCATGTTGCTTTTCCCATTCTTACTGACTTGGAGAACACCTGTTCTGATGGACAGTATTCTTCATGCTAAAAGGGAAAGATGGTGGTAAGTGAGCTTCTTTGGGGTCAGACAAGCCTGGGTAAAGAGTGCAGTAAGGGGCTTAAGTGGGGTGACCATGTAACTTATTGTCTACACTTTTGAGCTTGAAGGGATGCTTTTGATAATTTTGCAGAGTCAACAGGGGTAAACTGGGTCTGTCTGGGGCAAACAAGGCCATATGGTCACCCTAGCTGAGGGCAGTGTGAGTGAGCCCAGGAAATAGAAGAAAGTTTCATCCAGTATGGGGAAGATGCCAATGAACACAGAAGCTCTTTCAAACATTTTCAGGGGAAATGCAAGGGAATTGATTTCTTCCTCTGAATGCTTCTTTCTGTGGGCTCTGTGGTTTTTGCTGGAGAGAAAATGTGATGTAGTAGGAAAGGCAGGGGATTTAGCAATAGGCAGACCTTCCTCTATTCTTTGTTATCTGTGTGGCTCCTGGGCATGTTAGTTCATTAGCCTAATTTCTTCATTTGTAAAATGGTGAGGATCTGCTTTCCAGGGTTGTGAGGATTGTATGAGATAAAGAATGTTAAATGCCTAGGACCTAGTTAGATATTCAATACATGTTAGTACCTTCTGTTTTTCTCTCTTCCCAGAAATTAGAACTTTTAGTACCTTGTATCGGTTATATTGTAAAATAAACTGTGTGTGTTTGTGCACGTGCATGCGGGCGTGTGTAGTCTGGTAATTTAATCAGTCAAGTTTACAAGGTTAATGCCAGAGGAGATTTTGTTCTCTTTTAAACAGACAGACTTTAGGCAGACAAGCTGATCGTCACTTAGTGACTGCACATGATGCTACCTATTCAGTTTAAATCCTGGTTCTGTCACTAACTGTGGTGTGATGTGCTTCTCTGGGCCTCATCTGTGAGAAGAGATGGTGAGCAACATGATCTCTCATACCTCTTTCTGTTCTCTCATCCTATAAGAGACCCAGCCAGTGGGGTTCATTATATATTAGACCATCTGTGACTGTTTTCATTGCCTGCCTGCCTTCTTCCCTTCTTTCATTGTGGATATGGGAAACTAATAGTTCAAATAATTTAAAATACTGGTCTTTGATTTTGTTCTTTGGTGTAGTATTAAAAAGACTTAGATCTCTAAAACTTCTGTAAGGGAAACTAGATGTGCT
The DNA here is from genome assembly GCF_046562875.1 of Panthera onca. NCBI lineage: Eukaryota > Metazoa > Chordata > Mammalia > Carnivora > Felidae > Panthera > Panthera onca. Next base: position 145,789,652 of record NC_138342.1, on the reverse strand, counting down.
TTGTAGTGCAGTTCTCATTTTTAAAAATTAATGTTAGGAAGGATTTTTATGCCATCACATGGGTCCTTTAATGCCATGTTGGATATAGAATGCATGTGTGTGTTTTATTCCTTTGTGGCTGATTTTTACCATTTCCTCCCTTTCCTGCCCCTCCGTCAATACAGCATTAAGATTATGTTCCTTAAGTAGATATTACTGGTCAATTTAACCATGTTTTGGTTATTTTTATATCTCCTATCTAGAGCAACTAATTGTTATTTTTATGTGATTAGAGCCATCTCAGGCTAAATGAATGCATTTATGTAACTGATAACTTTCTGATGAATTTTGAAATGCCACAACAGTGAAGAGCCTCGCTGTGTTCCAACTTTCAGCAAGTTTGTATATATATATATATATATTTTTTTATGGAGCTTCTATTTATAGTTAAAATATTCACTTCCTGAGTTTGAAGGGTAAAAAAGGACACTGAGTGAAGATTTTATGAAGATGGTCATCTACTGTATTTAAAAGGTCTCTTGAAAAGGACATTTCAAAAGCTCGTTGGTAACTTATTCCTGTGCCTTGCAAGCTTCATAGCCAGGAAGTTCTTTCTTTTGTATCAAATACAAATCCCTGTCCTTGCAATTTAATCACATTCTTCTAGTCCTGTCCTTAATGGAAAAGAAGTGCTCCCTTGTAGGCTCTCCTTCATAACCTTGCAGGCCTTCATGTAGCCAGACCTCCTCCCTAGCCATCTTTTATCTGGCCCTAATAACTGCATTTCCTTTACATGTCCTCTTAGGACTCATTTCCTAACATTTTAATCATTTTGGACGCTCTCCAACTTCTCATCTTGCTCGGGTTCAAGTCCAGAATAGCTCTTAGCATGGTAATAAAGTTCTGAATAGATCATCATTCTGTGGAAGGCTATCACATGATCCTCCTGAGCATGCTGCTTGTCTTTACTTCTTGATGCTGTGTGTCTAAAAATAACTCACTACATTGCTGATTCATACTTTGCCTAGATCATCAGTTTCTTTATTATTATTATTTTTAATGTTTATTTTTTGAGAGAGAGAAAGACAGAGCACAAGTGGGGGAGAGCAGAGAGAGAGGGAGAATCAGAAGCAGGCTCCAGGCTCTGAGCTGTCAACACAGAGCCTGACACAGGGCTTGAACCCCTAACTGCGAGATTATGACCTGAGCTGAAGTCGGCCGCTTAACCGACTGAGCCACCCAGGCTCCCCCCCTCAGAGTTTCTTTTATATAAATTTGTTTTCCTTCTCTTATTTGAGTGGTTAGTTTTTACTACCTTTCTAGTTAAACTGCCTCCTGTTGTTTCTATAATCCTTATGGTGGTGGCAGCAATTTGCAGCTATCAATGGAAACTGAAAAATGTCCATCCCAAATGCTGTCTCTTTAGTAGATACTTGTAATTATATCGGTTTGATCTTAAACACATATATAACCTGTTTATCATATTTATTTTGAGTATCCTCTGCCCCCCATTTGGTATTTGATTGTTCTCTAAGTAATTGTGTTTTAGTTTTGTCTCCTGCACCAAGTTATAAGTAACTCGAGAGCAGGGACTCTTGTGTTGTAGGTCTTTTCTGTTCTTTACTGTTGAAAACTAGATGTTCAGTTCAATAAGCACATGTTGATGGGAATGATAGATTCTTCACATTCCAGGATCTCAAAGTTCATTTGAACACATTCACATCTTCCTAAGAGAGAGTGCTTAACCACATGTATATTTTTGGTGCACTTAATCATCCTCATTTCTCCATTATTTAAGTCCGCAATGAAAGTATTACCCAAACGCTGGGTAAACCCTCATGAAACTTGGCTGTAATTGGATCCTGAATAACAGTTCACTTGAGGGTGGCCCTTGAAACATTTGTGTTGCATCCACTATGGTGGTCTGGAAATCATGTTTTCCTAGTTTTATTAGAAAGAATGTTCTACCGAATTGAATCAAAAGCCTTACAAAAGTTAAAATATGTGATCTGTTATCTCCTTTCCCCTAGGCACATCATCGTTCTGACAAAGAGGAAAATGAAATGGATCTAATAGGAATTAGCTGTCCAACAGTCATGTTGATCTTTACCAAACATCTTGTGATTTCTCTGCTTGCATATTTACTTTAGGAATGCAACTATTACATGTAATAAAGGCCTCTGTTTTGATGCAGATTATCTATATACAAGTAATTCCTGTGGGATAGGTAATCCTGTGGATGATAGGAAGCACAGGTAATGATGTGGTTTGCAATAGCACCTCCACATTCTAATTCCCATAAGAGGCAACATGCACATTCAAAATAAAATTAAAATTTCGAGAATGAAGTGGAAAGGGAAAAAAGAAAAAAGGGCAGTTAGAAGAATAAATTAGCCCCAAGGGACTCTTTCCAATTCCTGAATTATAAGCCAGCCAGCTATGATACGAAACATGACAAGAACTGCAGGCTCTTTAGTTCAGATACGTGCAAGGCTGATTTTCTGTGATTGTTAATGTATCAAATATTTAACTAAAATGCATGGAAATACCTCCAGTTATTTTACTTCTCTCCGGAGACTAAGCTATGTGATACCTACAAATAAGGAACAGTAGGTCCACCTAACATTTCATTATAGATGAAAGAGAATGGCTTATCTTGGGGAACAGCACGTCAGGAAGGCTTGGTAACTTTAGATATGTGTCACGCTGTGGTTTTTAGGTATGCAGTGAATGAAGAGCTTTGTGTGGAAGGGGTAAGAATGCTAGGTGAATACTTATTATGTAAATTTGTATGTGTTGCTGGGTTTATGTAAGTTTCCTCTTTGTGATCCCAGCTTTCTTTATTTCCTGGACTGAGTGGCAAGTTTATTTTTCACATTTACCTGATATGTAAATTTGTCAGCCCCCCCTGGTGGCTTTTTTCTCATTCCAGTTTGGTGGGGTCAAGTCAGTATCTGGGCATCATTAGCAATTAGCTAGTGTCTTGTTTGTCTAAGTACAGCCATGGTGTAAGCCACCCAGCCCTTCTGAAACTGGGATTTTTTGGACCAGTTTAGGATTTATTTAACATGTGACCAGTTTAGGATTTATTTAACATGCCTCATGTTTAGTGATATATGTTGAAATTAAGAATGTATGAAAATAGAGATTGTGTTCAGTGCATGCATGTATCAGTCATTCAGTACACATTTCTTCTCTGTGTCTGGAATGAAGGGTCATCGTTTCTTGGCACTCTTACCAGACATACTGGGATATTAAGCTAAAGAATAGAATAGGTGGGTTAAAGATAGAGGCCAAAATTGATTTATGGTTTGACACTTAATATCAATTTTCCTAGTCAGTCGAGTGTCATCTGACAAGTTTGCAGCCATGTACTGGATGATACAGTCTGCACAGGTGGGGAGTAATTAGATCACAACTATGTATCTTTAGCTTTAGGATGAAAATAGTAGCAATTTTAGTTTGACAGCAAAATCACTTTTAAATGGTCATGAAATCATTGTAAGAGCTGATCATATGGAATAATGTATGTCTGATTCAAGAAAATAAATTCTTCACTATCTGACCTTGAGGGAAAATATGTAGCAAGATGTTTTGTGATCTTGAGTAAACTAATGAATTTGAGTCAGCTACTATTTTAGTGAGTGTTCTGTTTGTCGCATCTAGGTTAGCGATGAATGAATTCACTCTTTTGTCAAATAACTTGCTTTGCATTGATATCATTGTTTGAAAAAGTAAGCTATAATGAATTTCATAAGCTGGAAAATGCAACATGCCTTAAAATGTGAAAATGCTGGGCTTCCTTTTATATACTGAAACATTGGTTAATTGCCTTTATTTTCCACATCTGATCAAGTTCTTGAGTCTCTGGACAGCATACCAAGAGTCCTTAGTTCCGTAGATATGCAATTTATCATTTACAGTCGTCAATTGATAAATATACTTATTTGGCACAAACACATAGGATCAAAGGTAATCTGAACAGTATACAGGTTTGATTAATGAATACACTAGACTTTTCCTTAAGGTTTGAACAAAGAATGGTATCACAAACAGTTTTGTTAATAAAATAAATAGGGGTTAAGGATTGGAACTGTTTCTAGTAGACTGTGCAGCCCTAAATCATTCAAAAGTAATGAAGCAGTTTTCTGAAACAGATTGTGTTTCCTTACGAAGGAAGCCACCTTTGTTCCATGTCACTGATGCATTCTTTATAGGTGAGGTCACTCTGCATTGCTGATATCTTTTTCCTTTCATAAAAGGGAGATGTGGACCGCTCCCAGTGCATTCCATTTCTCACAGTCCATAAAATAAGGCTTAAATGTACCTGTCCATTAAAAGCTTTTGAAGGACGAAAGCCAACCTCACAGGCTTTGTGAACCATGAATTGACAATAAAAGACAGTATGCTTCTGTTTTTCAAATAGCCTGTTTAAGGACAAAAGAACTATTCACTCCTACATGACTTTCATGTAGTTATAATAAAAGATAGGAGGATGGTCATCTTGTTTTGTGCATAATTTTAAGGCTGTTCGACTGAGATTATCTGAAACAATAGTTTTCATTTATTCAAACTAATAAAGTCACTGAGAGGAATGTATAGTATAAAATATACAAACGTCTTTATGTCTGTTTCTTTAGATAGAATTAAATTTAAGAAGTAGCTCCTCAACCCCCACAAAACCTAACAGGTTAAAGCATTTACAGAGTATGGATTAAGCTATTGAAGCTAACTATTGAAATGGTCTCCTAACTAATCTTCCTCTTCCACCTGTGTCTCCTAGAGATGTGTGGTGTGATGTGTGTGATGTGTGATGTGACACACTGTTGCTCAAACTTAGATAATGGTCCATTAGATTGAAACAGTATAACTGAGCCGTATCTTTTCCTCCACTTTATCTTTTAAGCTTATGCATTTTACTTCAGCCATACAAGTTTTCTTGTTCTTCATCAAACCACTCAGACCTGGGGCCATTTGTACCTGCTTTTTGTGAAGCCTGGAAGGAAGGTCGGCTTTTACCCAGAGTTCAACATGGCTGGCTTCTTTATTTCAGTTTGATTTCTTCTCAAGTGTCCCTTCCTTGGGAGGGTCTTCTCTGACCACCATACCCAATCTTCTAGTCTGATAGGTTTATTTTTCCTTGTAGCGCTTATGCCACTTATATCCATTTAAAATTAAAAATTTGTTTGCTTTGTTCCCTCCCCCCACTGCCCAGTAGACAGGAAGCTCTATGAGGGACAGGACTTTCTCTAAATTTATTCCTGTCAGTATACCCAGCAGCTAGAACACTACCTGGTACAAAGTAGGCCCTCAGTAAGAATTTGTTTAGTTAACAAATCAGTGAATCAGTTACTTGATGTATGTTGGTCTTAACTCTGCAAACCTCATGTTGAAAAAATATGGCAAATGGAAAAATGATTGTCAATTGTTCAGATGTTTAAGTTGGAACTAAAAATTTTTATAGATGAGTATATTAAAGTATCATATTTGCATATTTGTTTTGTTTTACGAATATAAATGTAGAATTATTTAAAAAATAATCTTGCTATAAGCAGTTTTTTTTCCCAATGCAAGAGATGAGCAACATCATTTCAAATTATAGCGGTATCTCTGTTTTTTGCTTTTGGAAATGAATACACACCCTTTATAACTGATGGTGTCAGTGTGCTTGAGTACTCATATTTTTAAAGGTACCCAGAACACCAGACAATGAGAGCATGGAAAGGAGCCCTGTCTTTTTCATATATTTCTGCAAACTCCTATACTTAACATATTCTTTGGAAGAGAAGTGACATTGTTTTCTGTACCTAAAACTGTTTAAGGAGTGGGTGGAAACACCTATTAATCTTGGCTGTGTCGTGACTTGAGAATATTTCCTCATAGGATATAGTGTAGATTCAAATTAGCCTTCAGATATCGTTTTTTTTCCATTGCAAAATAATACTACCGAATTGTGGGTTGATTCTGTTGAGTGTCCTGAGCCTGTTGGTTAATATCAGAAATGGATTTTTTCTAATCTAATCATTGCTACATACATTACATGTAAAATTCACTTAAGGGTCTCTGTGTAGGCACATAGAAACATGTCACAGTCACATGTTTCACAATTACTATCCTTAAACCTGCATGTGTTTTAGCTTACTGACAAGGAGTCAGCTTGCTGTAAATTTGTTTTTCCCATTGTTAGCCTGTGTGCATCCAGTAAGGGAATGGATCTTCGTATTTTTTTCGCCAACAGGTAATTCTGTGTTTTATCATGTGTTGGTACTCAGTCTGCTTTCCATGTAGAATTAGAGGACGTTTCCTCCATCCATTAATGATTCTGGGGCCATTCTACAAAGTCACTGTAAATAGGCCCATTCTCCAGGCTCTGGCTCCCAACTTCAGTCTTGCCTTACATTAACCAGGCTGTATGACCTGTTAATTGTGTTAATTGCTGTCCCCTGGATCACGTACACACCCCTAATGTTGCTGTGGATTATCCACTGTTCATTTAGTCAGTAAATATTTACTTGGGAGAAGATCCTGAGCTAGTTTGACCACCTCTTCAGTATGCACTGCAGTCTGTCCAAACTATCAAAGTTGATATTTTTTTTTTTTTTTGGCCCTTCACTTTTTTGTTTGTCTCTTTTTATCCCCCCCAGTTACCTGCTCCCAGCCCCATCTCCAGTTTCAGTGTCTGGGTCTTTGTGTTATAGTCCTTATCCTTTTCCCAGTGAGCACATCATATGTCTTACTGTCCTTTTAAAAATTCCTTAACTGCATTTGACTTATGGTAGAAAAAGCAGTGGAGAATAAAGCACATGGTAAAAAGTGGCATTAATAGTATACTTCTCAATTTTTCTGCAAAATGGAACTTTATCTCTTTGTACCTTCCCATTTTAGATGAAGACCTATGAGATTATTTCAGTTTTTCTACAGCAGTCTTGCAGGATTGTTGTATTTACCAGGGATTATTTTATAGATGAAAAAATTTGAATTGGCCTTTAGTTTCCGAGTAAAATAATTGCTAGTTAAATGACTTACATTTGTCGATCAGACCTAGTTAACATAAGTTTGTGTCTGTCTTAAAATAAAAGTTGAAAAATTAAATTTGTTCCTTGATAATTTGATTTGTAGGAAGTGGGGAACAAAGGATTCCAAACAGAGCTTTTAAAATCAGTTCTAATTAATTGCATGTGCAGATGCATCAGCTAAGATTGGGAGGCAATTAGTCTAATTATGTTTAAAATACAGTTGCATGCTTAAATAGATAATCACACCCTCAGGCCTGCCTGTCTTTTTCTACTTTCTCCTTTAGGCACGTAGTGAATTTTTTGGCCATTAAGCATGACCTCAGCAGTGTCTATGGAGCAGAACAGAGTGACAGAATGCAGATGAGCAGGATCACACATTCTCCTGGCTCACAATCTGATACTTCGGTGATAATACCTACACACACCTAGATAGAAAGATTAAAATATACTAGGGAAAATTTATGTTTTGCTCCCCCCACCACTTCCAAATCTTATTTTTTGCAAAGCTGAGTTCTCTTTATGAAATCTTTTTTTCATACCCCAATTTGGAGTAAACTATGGTTGAGTCCTATTCTGAATGTTATGAAATAATTTGAGTTTCAGAGTAAAACTTGAATAAATAGCACCTTGCCTACCAGCATACCATTTGCATGACTCAGTTATAGGCAAGGTGGAGGGGCCAGGAAAAGTGTCATCTGGGGAAGTAGTTTCATCCCATCGAGGTCTTCAACTGCTGCAGTTTACAGTGGATGTGACACCTTTGACAAACTATTTTTCTTTTCAACTTAAGCAATTGATATTTGTACAGGTGAATGAACAGAGATGTTTTTCTTGCCTTTCATTAAAAACTAATGTGACCATTTTTCTCTTCAGTAGATTCACTTTTATTGGAAGACTCTATTGAAGGTGGTCTTGTATAAATACTCCCCTATTGCCCTTCCTTTGGTTTCTGGTAGCATTAAAAATGATTTATAAATTACATTTTCATTTTATAGGATATCCTGCAGTTACAAGACTACAGTCTTTTTTTTTTTTTTTTTTTTTTTTTTTTTTTTTTTTTTTTTTTTTTCAACGTTTATTTATTTTTGGGACAGAGAGAGACAGAGCATGAACGGGGGAGGGACAGAGAGAGAGGGAGACGCAGAATCGGAAACAGGCTCCAGGCTCTGAGCCATCAGCCCAGAGCCTGACGCGGGGCTCGAACTCACGGACCGTGAGATCGTGACCTGGCTGAAGTCGGACGCTTAACCGACTGCGCCACCCAGGCGCCCCAAGACTACAGTCTTTATTACCAACCTACCACAGTGATTTTGCTTTTTCTTTCAGCTGCTTTTGCTGCATTTCTGGCCATATTATTTGTAGCAGAAACTGAGGTTTACTATCATTGCTATATTTATAACTGGATTATGTGGTTTTCTCCATGTAGGCACAAACAGGATCTTGAGGGTAGATAGCTTAGTGATGTTAGGCCAGTTGAGAGTTTTGCTTTCTGGACTGTTTTCGCTAATCCTGGTGTGAGAACATAGCCTACTTAATCTGTGGCTATCAAAATATAATGGATTTAGGTGAATGAAGACAAATTTAGATGGAGATTTGAAACACAGACATCTGAATATGTAGATTATTGGTTAATATGGCTTGTGCTCTAACTTGAGTACGCACCATCATCAGGGCCTTCTGTTCATACTTCATACATAGACACAGGCCTAAACCTAAGTAGATTTGGTCAGAGGTGACGGTGCCATTTTACTTCATCTTTTGAGATTACCCTGTGAAAATTGGTAGTTAAAGCTGTGTTGAGAAGTTTATTCTTCCTTTAGTCTTTGATACAAACTACTCTTCTTACTGTGGTAAACATAAGCAAATTGCTTTAAAATTTACACCAGTGTAGGAATTTGGTTTACAATACAGCAAAAGATAAATGTATTATTTTAGCAACTATTTGATGCTAGTTATGCTATCATTATGATGGAATATCTGCTTACACAATATGGGTATGTTTACTGTAGTATATTTACCTCTGTGTGTTGTGATTTATCTAAGTATGTAACCCATGTTTTTTGCATAACCTTTACTAAAAACTGGATGACTCACGTTTTTTGGTTTGTTATAGTTTTAGTATCCCTCTTCATGCTGAGTGTTATATACCACCCTCTTTGTTCTTATTAATAAGATGTTAAATGATAGTACAATTTAAGGATATTAGAGGGATTAGGAGAGTATAGCAACAGAACTGAAAACCATTGATTAAGTTTGGAAAAGCTTAGTGCTACAGGGTTGTCATTGTGTCTTGGTTAAATTTGTGCAACTCAGAAAAAATCATTGTTCTGTCCTATATATTATTTTATTAGATATCCTTCGTGTACAAATCAGTTTATCTTAAATATTTCCACACGCATTTTGGGTAGTTAGGGCACTGTATTTTATGTGTCTTTCTCCTTCAAGTGATGCTGGTTATAGTGAGATGAATTTAAATTTATTAACTTATGGTCTAGGAAAATTTAGATTGATTGACATTCTGGCATTAGCAGTATAGTATATTCTTGAGTCCACAAAAAAGATGTATTGTGAAACTCTAGAATTGGGGAGAAAGAGATCATCTGTCTAGTGGCTTAAAAAAAAACAAAACAAAACTGGGAAGAGCTTTTACAAAAGCAGCAGGAAGTACTTACTGAATCAGCACTGGTCCATTGTGTGGAGGGGTTTGCAGATTTCTAATTAAGCCACTGAATACTTACAGTCCTCAATTCACATGGAAAAATTTTAAAATGGTGGTGAGGCGCGTGTACGTTCCTGTGTTTGTGTAGGGGAGCTGCTTGTAATGACTTGATAGTGAAAATTAGAAAACAAACAAACAAACAAACAATGTATGTGGAAACAGCAAGCAAAATTGAAATAGAATGTCTTTAAAAAAAAGAAAGGTAGAACAACAACCAAAAAGTCATTCCATGTAATTTTGAGATCAGACAAAGGGATGGCCAGAGCATAATGGGAGCATGTAGAAGCCTGTTGCTAAATCAGAAATGAACAGGAATGCAGTTCAAAACCTCATTTACTACTCTTTAGTCTGTTGCCCTAGAGACAGACTTAACATATTGACTTTGGCAACTCCAGGGTAGCCTGCCATGTCTGCAGTTATTTAAGTGAAAATCTGAATTTCTGACTTAAAAATATAAGTTTACTGTAGTCAGTGCAACCAATTACATTTGTGGTTGGGTGGGAATTTCCAGAAGGTTCTAAATCATCTTATGGAGAATAGTGAAGTAAATGGATCAAATAAACAATTCTGATTCTAAAAAGTTCAGATAGGAAAACACAGTAAGTGAAAGCAAAACTTACTGAAAACCCAGTGTAAGAGCTGTTGAGACTGATTTAAATTTCAGGCATCATCTCACTTAGTAGCATGAATGAGGTAACTGGAGAACATAGATAACAAAATTAATAGTCAGGGGAGTGCTTAAAATATTGTTTAAAGATTAAAATGAGAGAGTTAGCCTGGAATGATCAAGATCCCATCCAGTTCTAATTTTAAGCGATTCCTTAGAGCAAGTGAGCTTTTCACCTTTCTCTTAACCATTTCTGCTATGTCTTACTTTCTGGCATTATTGTTATTCTGTAGTTGCAGTGAAAATGACATTTCAAAGATTTTCCTTGAAAAACACTAATCCAACTAAGGATTGTTTAAAAAGTGTCAAATGAAAAAAAAATGGAGTTGGGAGAAGAGGCTTGAAGACTGGACAGCTATAATGGAAATGAATTACCTTCCCTGCAGTGCTATTTTTCTAGACCACCTGCATCAGAAACACCAGGGTGCTTATTTAAAATGCAGATTCCTAGTCCCAGCCTAGACCACTGATTTTCATTTCCTGGTGCTGAGATGCAGGAATCTGTATTTTGAAAAAGTTCTTGTGCACACTTAATGTTTGATGGAAAATACTTCCAAAATCAAATGCAAATCTTAGCTATTAAGCCACACAGATTTAATGTTTCAAATCTCTTTCCTCTGAGTATAATTTTAGAAATGGTATTTCATCCTACAGATACTGCTTAATAGAAAAAGATTACATAGATGCTAGAATTTGGGCCACTGTGTAAGTGAGGTGCCTGTGTGGGAAGAAAAGTTTTCGTGGCAAGCAGTTTTATGTTTGTGGTTAAATCACACATCAGATTAATGATTGAAATGGTTTTAGGAGTATTTCCCCTTTGGGGAGTGGCAGAATCATTTAGCACTATAATTTTTACTCTTCTGTTAAAAAAAAAGTATTCTGGGGTGCCTGGGTGGCTCAGTCAGTTGAGCCTTTGACTCTTGAGTTTCACTCAGGTCATGATCTGAGGGTTTGTGGGATCAGGGCCCATGTTGGGCTCTGTGTGGAGCCTGCTTGGGATTCTCTCTCTGCTCCTCCCCTGCTCTCTCTCTCTCTCAAAATCAATGAATAAACTTAAGGAAAAAAGTATTCTAATTGAAATAGAAAAATATTTGATTAAGAATCAAATCTCTTGGGGCACCTGGGTGGCTCAGTCGGTTGGGCATCTGACTTTGGCTTGGGTCATGATCTCGTGATTTGTGAGTTCGAGCCCATGTCAGGCTCTGTGGTGACAGCTCGGAGCCTGGAGCCTGCTTCAGATTCTGTGTCTCCCTCTCTCTGTTCTTCCCCCACTCACGCTCTGTCTCTGTCTCTGTCTCTCTCAAAAATAAATAAAGCCTAAAAAAAAATTTAAAAAAAAGAATCAAATCTCTCATTTCCTACCAAAGAATCCAATTTATAATTTTTTTGGCATTTAAGCATTATTGTTCATAAACTTTATCTCTTATTTTTTAAAAACAGATTTTTTTTTAAGTTTATTTATTTTGAGAGAGAGAGAGAGAGGGAATCCCATGCAGGCTCCACACTGTCAGTGTGGAACCCGATACGGGGCTGGAACCCATGAAACGAACCATGAGATCATGACCTGAGCCCAAGTTAGACTCTTAACCCGCTGAACGATCCAGGCAGCCCTAAAAACATTTTTTGATACTATGCTTTCTGTTGTTTAACTACAGAGAGTAGACTTAGGGTCTTGAACTATAAGGGCCAGAGAAGCCCACATTGACTTTAGTAGGGGTCAGAGGGCCTTGTAGGAGGGAACTAGCTCCTGTATCCCAAGAAGTGCAGTAATGTATTCAATAACTACACTACCTGGTCAGGTTGCCTGAATGACATTTCAGCAGGATGACAGTCTGGGTTTTTGACTTTTCCTTTTAGGAAGATAGCCACATTTTCCTTTTGGCATTTTTGGAGCAGCTGAACTTGCAAGACATCCTGGTTTTCTCAGGTCTACCCAGGGGGAGCTCAGGTGTGCCCATGTTGGCGGTGAGCCTGTGCCAAAGCACATCTCACATGGTCACATGCATTCCAACCCTTCTCTACCCCTAAGGCCATTACTTTAGTTGGGTAATTTAAAATACAGACAGAACCCTCACAAAATCAGGTCAACAGTTCTATATAGAATTGGGGGTGAAGTTCAGCTGTTTATTTGCTGAAGGGTGAATTTGTTGAAGAAAATATATTCAAGTTCCTTCTAAATGGTATCTAACATGTATTTCCTTATGTTAATTTGAATGTTTAAAGTTGGTCCATTTCATAGACTTGAGCTATGGCATTGATTTAAATTTTTTAGCCTCTACTAAACCTTTAAAGAGAAGGCTTCACTCTTTTTAAGAAGACCTCCCTGCAATGAGAAGGATGCTTGGATAAAGTTCAATTGGGTCTTGTAAGCACATGATCATTGTACTGAATGAGGGCCTGTTGTATAAGCCCAGTAAGTTGAGTAATGAATAAAGCAGGGTAGTGTCCTGAGTTGAACACAATTTCTTATGCTTTCTTAAGTGGAATTGAGTTTATTATAAAACACCTTGAGAAGTTTTAATTGACTTTGAAAAAGTTGCTTGTCTTAGGATTCCACTCTTAGGTATTTCAGTGTCTACTTTGAGTTTGTGCTTTATAAATCTTACCATAGACTTTAATGATTTTTAAAGAAAAGTTTTTATTGATAGGTTTTGTGTTATAATTTGCAGTTAATTAATGGCAGTTATTCTGAGTACTTCCCTCAAATAATGTACTCATTTCATTCATATAGGAATGTTTGATAATGAGGTGGACATTGTTAAAGCTTGAATGGTTAAAAGTTTTAAAACTTAGACTTTTAATTTATTTGAAAGTCTTTGAACAGTTATTTAATAAAAACACATATATACACATTGATTAAGGTGCAATGACTAGTTCCAAGGTTGATCCTTACAGATGTCTGTTTTGTTTTCTGAATAACACTTGTGACTCAGAGCTCACTTCATTAACCTCTCATTATTTCCCTCTATGCTTGACTTCTTGAATGTCAGCTTTTTTCTGCATGCTGCTTGTGCACTCGGCCTGCATTATATCCTTCATGGTTTGACAGAGATATGTGATGGTAACAAAAATATCCCCTTTATACAAAGTAAGTAGTTTTAAAACCTTTCTTATTGGTGCAGTCTTGGCTAAAACAGCGACCCACATATGACTGTCAAAAGGCCAAAATTCCATGTAGAAAAGGGAGGTAAGAAAGAAAAAAGATGAGTGAAGCATTACTTAAGTAAGCCAAATGTATCTAATATATTCTAGTATAAGAATTGACCAAGGCCAGTGGCTGAGCAGTTAAACTGTCTTGTGAGAATGCATGAAAGACCCATATGGTATCTTGAAACCAGAAAAGTGGAAGGGAGGAAAAGAAAGACAGACCTAGCTTGGAAATTATTTGTCAATTTTTGTGCCTGAAATAGTCAAATAGTCTAGAAATCAAATAGGAAGATAAGAATGGAGAAACTTAAATGCTGCCTTGGAAGTGATGGGAGGCAGAACTAAATGTGAGGCAGGCAGGAGTAGAAGGAAGATGGTGTGATAAAAGAGTTCTTTACAGCACTCTATTACCACAGCCAAAGCATTTTCAGAATGGAAGTGAATATTCCCTGTTAGAAATCAGCCCATCGACCCAATCAAAGGAGGGATGTGGAGACTTGGAGCACCATGAGGGGAGGCTTTAATCAATGTTCTTGCAAGAGCGGGTGTCTGATGGACAGGTACACTCAGGGCAGTTATAGCAGACAATTTATCTCCTAGCAATGCAAGTCCCTCCCCCGGTTCCTCATTGGGTGAATACTACAGAGGTTGCAGCCTTAGCTGGATGTTGCCTATGCCCATGTAAAGGAAGAAGTAGTCTGATTAGAACAAACGTACATACCTTGAGATGATGCTGAGACTTTCATTCCCTTCTCCCTTTGTTCTTTGGCCATGCTCATTACAAAGCCCTTGAAAATAAGCCTGAGAAATGCCTAGGGGGAAGAAGAACCAGAAAGTGAAGTGCCTAAGGGCTTGGGACTCCATGGTTGGGGGAGTTTGTACATATTTCCAATAGGTTGTAAACCTATTGTTAATTAGACAGCACAGCTTTTATTTGGTATTTCTGAAAATGAATCATCTTCCTTGCTTCTCACATTCCCTAAACCAACAAGCCTAAAAGAATTTTTATTTAGCAGTTAGATGATGGGAGGAATGAACCCTGGCAGCATAGTTGGCTGAGTTGTGCCAGAATAAAGGAGGCAGTGGCTTGTTTCTTGTGAAAGGAACACAGAACTGATTCTTGACCTTTCTGTGGATCTTGAGAAGGTCATTTCACCCTGATAGACAACAGTCCATAATTCTCAGCCTCTTCTCCCTCACAGGCGTCTATAGGACAGATCTGTAAGAATGTACTGTATGTTTGCAACCGAGGAGTCCCATAGATTCATGGTATTGGTAAAATGGGAAGGCAGGAGAGAATCTATGGGAGCTTAATATTCTGTCTCTTTCCCGATGGCAAAGATGGCTTCTGGGCTGCACCATTTGGTCAGGGCCAGAGTTCCCCACAACCTTCCATACCAGAACACCTGCCAGGTTCCTTTCCCCCTGATGTGATAGGTTCTGCCTCTGCGGGTTGGATTTGGACTGCTGTCCCAATTCTGGACAAGTTTGGAGACAACACTCTAGTCTCAACTTTTTTTTTTTCTTTTCTTTTTTGAGTTCCAGTCTCAGTATTTTCATTCCTCACCATTCACATTGTAGAAACAATTGTAGTATTTGAGCGTTTTTCTAGAGGCATCCTGGAATGGCAGCCAAGTGCTTGTAAAGTTTGTGTCATCCTTTTGGCTTATCTTCCTGTTCTGATATTCAGTCTTTTGTCAGACTGTTGTTTTAGCTTCCCATCTTCTAGTTCCTGGAAGGGGAAGTTTCTGCTACTTCCTCATTTATTCCCCATGACCTTTGACGTCTGTGTAGAGTATCCAGAAATCTCTGACCTTTTTCTATTTTCTTTCTTCTGAGTTTATGAACATTCTGTGTGTACATGAAAACAAAAATTTTTTTTTCTGGAAAGAGGATCCATATACTTTCCTCAGATTTTCCTAGGGCTCTGTAACTCTAAAATGTTAAGAACCACAGATGTCTAATAAACTTATTTCTAATTTCCTGATTAAGACTATAGGGTACTCTCTCTCTGCAGTCTTATTACTAATTCACCTTCACTATTTTGTGTCCTCTTGCTGACCTTTTGGGTCTCAGGGCACTCTTTCTTAAGTTTTTAAAAATCTATAACTTGCCACAACCAAGCTTGGATTTCATCACTCTACATGTGACTTAGCTGGATGTATCATTCCCTTCCATTAGCCACTTTCACAGCCTTATAATTCATATCTGCATTTAAAAATATGTAAAACTACATACACATTTTATTATAGCAGCCCCAGACTAGGTTATTTTTCAGTAGAATAGGATGTTTTTTTCAATATGTAATTGTGGTTCTTCTCTAACTTTAAGAAAGTCTTCCTTTGCTTCCTTCACCAAAATGTCTACTAAAGACTTTAGAATCTCGTAGTTGTAGTATGCTAGTCGTTGATATGGACAGCTACAACCATTTCCCCTCTTGAAGTCAGTTTTAATTATCTCCTGAGTAAATAAAAAAGCGCCTGATGAAAATTGTCTTTGGTGATTGTGCTCTTTAAAAATGTTTCTTGATTCTAAGCATGATCCTCTTCCTAATCAAGTCACCTTTACCGTGTGTCTAGGAAAATTCCAAGTTGATTTTCCACATCACATCACTCCTTTTCTATCCGCTTTTTCCATCCCTAGCTATGTGACGTCAGGTACTGGTTCATTAGTAGACATTACTGTGCATGTCACACGGCCAGTTGGCACTACATTTTTGGCTCCTTCTGATGAATATCTTTCTAGTTGGCTGGCAACTTAAATCTCTTCATTGAGAAGAGAGAGAGAGAGAGAGAGAGAGAGAGAGAGAGTGTGTGTGTGTGTGTGTGTGTGTGTTTGTCTTTGTTTAAATGTGTATTACTGGCAGAGGATGGGGCAGAAGCAAAAGTTGGGCTGATTAAATATAATCATCTTTCCTTTATTTTCCTTACTTCATCATTTTGTAGCAAGGGGATCATGGGTTTTATTACTCAGTTTTTATGCCTGTCAGTCAATTATTTGGGTCTGACCAATTATTTGGTTAGCTTTTGGGTCTGTGTATTTAGCGTTTTATTATTAGAGTAATAAGAAACAATATATGCATTTACATATCCATTTCTCATAAAGACTTGTGACCATAGTGATGAGTTAGCTTGCCTGAGAGTATCTAGGGTAAATAGTGGGTACTTACAGTATGCTAAACAATGTTCTGGGCCCTTTTTTAATTCTTACATCAACACTATAAGGTAGTTGCCATTATTATCTCCATTTTACAGATGAGGTAATAGACACAGAAAGGTTAAGTAACTTGTTTAAGGTCACATATCTAAAAGTAAGTGTATTATTTAGAATAGGTTAAGCCTTGGTGTAATAATAGACAACCCTTAAATTTGAGAGGTTCAACACACTAAAGACTTATTTTTCACCCATGATAAATGGCCAGTGTGGGGTCACAGGGGGCTCTCCTCATTATAGTTACTCAGAGCCCCAGCCTGACAATGGCTCCATCTAAACTCCTGCTTCTAGGAAAGGAATGGTGAGGCAAGCTCTGGCTCTTAAAGTTACCTGAAGTGACACATTTTACTTCTGCTCACATTTCATTGTTCAAACAAAGTCACTAGGCCATGGCTCCATTTAAAGGAGGTAAGGAAGTGTGGTCCTGCCATGTGCCCAGCGTAAGAAGAGGACGGGAGTGTTTGTGAACAGCCCTAACAATGATCACAGTGGTGGAGCTGGGACTGGAAACCAGGCAGTCAGGCTACAGAGGCTGTTACATTATTATAGCACAGTGACCATAACTGAGATATACATTGTCCAGAACAGTTTTGTCACTTAGGCTGAAGAGGAAGTAGCATTGAAAGAAATTAAGTAAAATTTCCCTGTAATATGCTCATTATTATATGATTTACAGTTATTAACAGGACATGCTAGTATATGAGATGCAATATAGCATAATAGGTGAGAACACGAATTCTTAGTTAGGCTGCTTGGATTGCAATGCCAGCTCTGTCACAGATACCTGTGTGACCTTGGGTAGGTTACTAGGTTAACCTCTCTGTTTAATTGCCTCATATTTAAATGGGAAAAATAGTAGCACCTATCATACAGAGTTATTGTATCATTGAAAGGGATTTTTAAAATTGTGCATGTGGTGCTGTTAGAATAAGAAGTATGGAATACGTAATAAATGTTGAAAAGATGCTACCTACACTTTTTTGTTAGGAATTTTGTCATGCTACAGAATAAATGACATCTCTAAAAACTTAACTGTAAACAAAATAGTTTGATGACTAGGTTCATCTGTAAGGATACCACTGTGTTAATGTAAGCCAGATTATTATAGTGTTTTGGTACTGTTTAATATTTATATATTTTCATTTATATTTATTAAGAATTAGAGCAGTGTTGTACTGAGTCTTATTTCCACAGTAGGATTATAGGTGGAATCCTGTTTTAAGAATATCAACATAAAAGAACTTGTTGATTTAATTATTAAAAATATCTGTGCCCAGCAAACTTAATACATGAAAATGTAGGTGTAGAAAACTTAAATTAGAGGTGGTTTTGTGTGTATGTGAATGTGTGTGTGGCGGTTTTATTTGAAACTCAGTGGTTAGTTCTCATCCACATTAACGGTCTGTAGACTTTGAATGTGGTGACAGCATATAGATAATCAATGTATAGAGTTTATTTGGTGACTCTTCATCTTCATTATATTTCCTGGACAGCTGCACTTGGATATGGCATGAGATCTTACTTCCTCCTTTGGCCCAGACAGCTTTGTTGAGGCTGGTGTCAAAGTGTACATATGGAGTTCCTTTTTCCTTCATGGCAGATTTCTGAATCTCTTTGAAGGCCCGAGTGGCATGCTTCCTGAAACACATTCCTTGGATGTGCTTGTGAGTGTTGGTGGTGTGTTCTCTGGTCACTGCTTCCTTGACGGAAGGATGGCTTATCTTCTTACCACCCTTCCTTGCATGAGCCATTCTGCCAGGCCCAGGTTGGAAAGCTGGCTTTTGTTTTTAAAGCTCTGGAACAGTGGTTGTTAATGGGGGCAAGGGAGTGATTTTGCTCCCCAGAGGACATTTGGCAATATCTGGAGACATTTGTCATATTGGACTGGCAAAGGCATTACTACTGGCATCTGCTGAGTCGAGGCCAGAGATACTGATAAACATCCTAAAATGCACAGGACAGCCACCCTTTCCAACCAAGAATTATCAGGCCCAAATGTCAATAGTGGCAAGGTTGAGAAACGCTGACCTGGAAACAAATCAATTTACCATGGATTGCCTTAAATAGAAAGAATCCTTAGAGTGCAGGTAGATTCCTCTTGTGCTAAATACCATTGAAATGCTCAAGTGACCTATTGGAAGTGTAAGGCTATTTCCAAACACTGCCAAGCAGTTCATTCTAAAAAGGTGTGCTGCTGCTAGGAATTTATCCAAGGGATACAGGAGTACTGATGCATAGGGGCACCTGTACCCCAATGTTTATAGCGGCACTCTCAACAATAGCCAAATTATGGAAAGAGCCTAAATGTCCATCAACTGATGAATGGATAAAGAAATTGTGGTTTATATACACAATGGAATACTACGTGGCAATGAGAAAAAATGAAATATGGCCTTTTGTAGCAACATGGATGGAACTGGAGAGTGTGATGCTAAGTGAAATAAGCCATACAGAGAAAGACAGATACCATATGGTTTCACTCTTATGTGGATCCTGAGAAACATAACAGAAACCCATGGGGGAGGGGAAGGAAAAAAAAAAAAAAAAAAAAAAAAAAAGAGGTTAGAGTGGGAGAGAGCCAAAGCATTAGAGACTGTTAAAAACTGAGAACAAACTGAGGATTGATGGGGGGTGGGAGGGAGGGCAGGGTGGGAGGGAGGGCAGGGTGGGTGATGGGTATTGAGGAGGGCACCTTTTGGGATGAGCACTGGGTGTTGTATGGAAACCAATTTGACAGTAAATTTCATATATTAAAAAATAAAATTAAAAAAAAATAAAATAAAAAGGTGTGCTGTGAGGTATAGCAATGTCTATTAAATAAGAAGTCTAGTCTTAGAAATGTGTTAATTAATCCCTATGAAAGCAGCTATCAAGACGTCTCTAATTTGGATGTAGTAAATGTTCTTCACCAAAACTGATATTCTTTAACCACCATGGCAGTATATTTGAAGAGTTTTATGTTAATATGCTTCTTGGGAGAACTGGAAGATTGTGGTACTTAGACTGAGATCATATTCTAGATCAGGGTTTCCCAGCCTTGAACCATGGACATTTGGGGCTAGATAATCCTTTTTTGTGGGGTTTGTTTTGTACATTGTAGGAAATTTAGTAGCATCCCTGAAATCCATCCACTAGATGCCAGTAGCATACTCCTCCCAATCCCCTCCATCTGACCAGTGGGGACAATAAACAGTTTGGAATTGCCAAATGTTCCCTGGTGGGGGAGTGGACCGGGATGCGCCTACTGAAGAATCTCTGTTCTAGAGTAATTGGGACAAGGACACTGCTTTCTCAGGAGTGTTCAGGTTGATTAAATGGACAGGTTTAGCAGAGTAAGGTAGGAATGGAAAAAAAAAAAAACAAACCCAGCAAACCAGGAGTACGTTTCAGCTTTAGGGATATATAGAGAATCAGAATAATAATTGAAGAAGATTTCAGAGTACAGGATCAGGAAGCAGATGGTAACTAGCAGGGACAGAAAATGTTTTATAGCTGCTTTGGGGCAGGGATCAAAATAGAGAAATCGAAGGGGAAGGAAGACCCTCAGACTTACCTGAAAGCTAGATTTTCAATTATGTCCCTTAATGAAATGCCAGCTTGTAAGGGCAGAGCTGACAAGTATGAAAGAGTAATGGTTCTGTGAAATAATGGGGTAGAGGGAGGTGGTTTTCTGATTAAGTTGCTCATTATCTGGAGGCTATGAAGAAAATCAGTCAGTGAATTACTGTGGTGAAATATAACTTTTATTTTTCCAGAAGCCAAACCACCCCCTCCCCCCAAAAGAACCTAAGTAACTGGGTTTGTTTTTCATGACTTACAGTGACAGTTCTTATTTGTCAACAAGTTGATGAGATAAAATGTAATGCAGTGAGTTACTAGATATAAGACACTTAGAAGAGTACCTGTCGTCCCATGGTAACCTTTCAGTAATGTTGGTTATCATCAGCTGTTCAAATGAAGACCGTGAATTATCATATTCAGTATGGTTTTAATTCTAAGTTATTTTATTATAATAATTCTTTGAAAATTGGTAATTTTTCTGTGATACATAGCCTATGTGTTACCTTCCAGATAATCAGAATAGTAAATTAACGAGAACATTACATTTACCGACTATCCTGAGGAAATCAGAGTTTTTTATTTATTTATTTTTTTTTAATCAGAGTTTTTTAATAATCTGATACATAGTAAGACTTAATATTTACAACCAGGCAGTTTCCACCATTGATTACAACTCATTGATACAACTCATTGTAGATTATATGATGTTCACAGTTTATGGATTCAACTAAATTTCTGCTTAGTTGTTTGATGGGCATGAATCTTATTTGGGGGTTTATGCACATCACTGAAGAAGGGTAAAAAATATCTAGTAGCAGCCAACTTTCAGGACTAAAGTTTATAAAAACTTACTGAATCAACTCCATTTTACATAGCTATGATGTATGTACTATGCCATTTCAATCAGAAAGTTATCTGATTAGGGGTGCCTGGATGGCTCAGTCAGTTGAAGCGTCTGGCTTCAGCTCAGGTCATGATCTCACAGTTCGTGAGTTCGAGCCCTGCATCGGGCTGTGTGCTTACAGCTCAGAGCCTAGAGTGTGCTTTGGATTCTGTCTCCCTCTCTCTCTGCCCCTCCCCTGCTCACGCTCTGTCTCTCTCAGAAATAAATAAACATTAAAAGTTAAATAAAAAAGAAAGTTATCTGATTAGTCAAATTCAATTCATTTGTCTCAGCTAAACCAGGTTGACTACAACTCTGGGATGTGCTGTGACCAAAAGTTTGCCTTTTATTTTAATTTCAGAGGGTTGAGGAGAGAGGTTCAGTGGAATGAGAAAACCTGGATTCAAGGGACCCTCTTGGCTGTTACTTCCTTATCATTATGTGATCCTGAGGAAGTCTTTTGATATTCTTGAAGCTCAGTTTCTGACATTGAATATGAGGGTAATAAAGCTCACTCCACACAACGTTTTTGTAAGAGTGTTCTAAATTTGAAGGTACTGGGAAAAATCATGAAGCCTATTGACTTGATCTACCTGTTTGTTGTAGTGTGTGTTTCTATTATTTTATTCTACACATTGCTGCAGTCATCTTTTCAAAATATGGATCTGAACCACCAGCTCCCCTGTTTACCTGTTTAAATCTCTTTAGAGCCCTCTGCTGAATAAAGTCCAAAAGTGTTAGCATGGTCTACAAGAGCGTGCTGGGTCTGACATCCACTTACTCTCTCACCTCATAGGACCTTGTAAGTGCCCTCATTGGCTATCCAGTGTATAGACTACTCTGAGCAGTTCCTGCCTGTCTGCCTTTGGGCAAGCTGTCCCCTTCCCTGCAGTGCCTTTCTCCCCTTTCTCCCCTTTCTCCCCTTTCTCCCCTGACCAGCTCCCTGGCCTGGCACTCTCTCCCCTCAGCAAGGGTGTCAGGCCTTTCTTTTTGTCAATACTATGTCTTAGATATATTTCCATTCTGGAATTTTTAAACTGTTGAAATATTTTCTTTTGCTTTTCTTCTGGACTAACAGGTTTTTAAAGACAGGACCTGATACTTACATATCTTTATATTTCTAACGTGCAGAACAGTGGTCAACATGCAGTAGATTTGAATATAATTGAATGAATCAATAACTGAAGAGAGATGGTTCAAGCAGAAGTAGACAAAGGCATTGATTGTTCAGGACTCTGATGGGAACAGAATGGGTAATTGGTGGTTATGGGTAGTTGGTGAAGGTGTAAGTATCCTGTCACAGCTTTGGGCAGAAACTAATGTAGGCAATTTAGGTAGAATTTGGAGAAATTTATTTTCCTTTTCATTTATGAATAACAATTTAGGGCAACAAACATGGGTAGAGGGTAGTAAAAATAACAATAGTTAGTAGTAACAGGACACATTTGTTGAATGCTATGTGCCAGTACTATTCTAACTGCTTGGCATATTTTAACTCCCTTAGTTCTCACAACAGCCCCACGGGGTAGAGGTTATTACCCTCTCCCTTATATAAATGAAGCAGTGTGGGCACTGAGAAGGTAAGTAAGCCTAGGGCACACAGCTGCTGCGAGGCAGTGTTTAGATCCCACCCCAGACCCCAGAGTGTGTGGTCTTCATGCTGTGTTTTATCATCTCACAGGAGCGGGACACTCAGTGATCAAAGACATTGCTTTTAAATGTATTGAGCCTAGTGCACTGTAGATCTCATTTTTGTAGAATTTTTAAAAAGGAGGAGTCAGTTTTATTTGAATAGTTAATACTTAACATTTTAAGATTAAAGTTAAATTTTTAAATTTAGATTGAAATATTTCTAGAATTTTATTGAAAAACAAGGTGAAAACCATTTGAAAGAAATTTCCTATCCCTTTAAAGTTAACTTCAGTTTATTTTAATTAAATATTTTTATTCAGTGAATGAAGGAAAACAACCTTTGAAATGCTTTTTATGAATCTGTTGCTTATATGTAGTAGATGGGACATCCATAGCTATATTTGAGGGCCAACATTTTGAATGAGATACATTTTGACTATTTATATAGATGGTATGGTTTGTTTAGACTTGGATCATTTAAAGTCCTCTTGAGTTAAACATTTATTTTAAAAGACCCATCCATATAAATACAATTAGAGGCCGCAGTACATTTTCATGTTTGTGTTGTTTCAAGTAAATTTTAATCATAGTTGCAATTTGGCATTGATTCTACATTTGACATTTGTAAATATGTTTCATAAACTCTCATGAGCTAAACTGGGGTTGGTTTTATTCCCAGGTCTGTTGAGAATGCTCTGAGTGCTCAATAAGTAATACTCTATGGAGATATTCTCTACATCAGTATTCTCTTCTCACTTTCCTGCTTCAGCCCAGGATATTTATAGCCGTGTTTGGAAAACAGTGAGTGAGGTTGAACAAACTTAGAGGTTTCAGTGTTTTGGGACTTGTTAAGAGTTTTAAAAAGTTAATGTGCATTGTGATCCTCCAAAAGGGGGGCATAATGTACATCCTTTTCTAGATATATATGACCACAGAATCGGGGTTTTTGTTTTGTTTTTTAGAGGTATACTAATTTACATTACCAAGTGTTTACACAACACACTTTGGGGAACAAAGTCATGTATTTGAGAATAGACCATTACTATTTAAATTGCTGTTTTGAAGTTTCAGAAATTGTTTCTTTGATCATCATTTAAAGAAAGTGGCTACGTTATATTCCTGAAACTGATATAACATTGTATGTCAGCTGTACTTCAATAATAAAAATTAAAAAAAAGTAAAGTAGCCAGCAGAAGTATTAGAAATTGATTTGAATATGACAAAAGAACCATTCTAAATTAAATTCAAATACTTTATTTTATGTAAGTCTCTTCACTTAATAAGAAAAGAATTGTAAAGATGAGTCCATTTTCCCACAACTAAAGTTGGAATTAAAGTGTCATGATTTATTTTTACTGGAAAGCACTGACAGTTGAGACAGAGTTCAGATATCCTTGGTTAACTGAATGGAGACCTTGAGAATTTCTGGAAAAACTCACTCTTTTGAGATAATGTAAAATTAACAAAAATGTAGCCGTAAGGTCAACCTGCCTATAGCAGAATGAATTGTAACTATGAATAAGAGACTTAGGACCTTTTCTAGAATAAGCCTAAAATTAGATCCTAAAAGAGTTATTCATTGGAGTTATTGTGCTTTTATTATCATATATATTTTTAAGATTTTATTTTGAAGTAATCTCTATACCAAATGTGGGGCTTGAACCTACAACCCCGAGATCTACTGACTGAGCTAGCTAGGTGCCCCTATTAGCATATTTTTTAACCAAAGTAAAATATTTTCTGGTTTACACTCTTTGAACCATCTGGAATTTCTTTCAAGAACAGGTTTTTTTTAAATAAAAATTTAACACTATAAAGTTATAGGAGATGTTTATGGAACTATTCAGCAGAGTTAGTCTAGAATTCATAAAGTAGAACAGAGAAACCTAAAGAATTGTGTGTGTGTGTGGCTATGGCGTATGTCTGTGTATCTGTATGAAAAAATAAAATGGTCAGTGTACTAATAGGTGATTGCAAATTGTGGCAGGCAGGATAATGCCCCTTTCTCCCAAAGATGTGCACTCCTAACCCTTGGAACCTGTGAATATGTTGTGATATGGGAAAGGGAAATTAAGATTGCAGATAGAATTAAGTTTGTTAATCAGCCGACTCTGAGATGAGAAGATCCTAGATTATCCAGATGGGTCCAATGTAATTGTAAGGGCCTTTAGAAGTGGGAGAGGGAAGCAGAGTTAATGCTAGGTGAAGAAAACTCAAGGTGCTGCTGTTGGCTTTGAAGATGGAAGAAGGAGCTATGAGCCAAAGAATGAAGGCAACCTCTATAAGCTGATATAGGCAAGAAAACGGAGTCTTCCCTAGAGCCTCTAGAAAGGAATGCAGTCCGCTGACACCTTGATTTTAGCCCAGTGAGACCTATTTTTAAAAAAATGTTCATTTATTTTTGGGAGAGTGCAAGTGGGGGAGGGGCAAAGGCAGGGTGACAGAGGATCAGAAGTGGGCTCTGTGTTGATAATAGCGAGCCTGATGTGGGGCTTGAACTCATGAACTGTTAGAGCTTGACCTGAGCTAAAGTTGGACTCTCAGCTGACTGAGCCACCCAGGCACTCCAAGACTCATTTAAGACTTTGGACCTCCAGAACTATACCATGATAAATTTGTGTTATTTTAATAATTTAATTTGTTATGGCAATCATAGGAAACTAATGCACATGCATACTATAATATGTCTAGATGGCTCCCTATATTTGAAGAACACTTAATTTTATAGCCTGTATTTTCTAGTGCAGATTTTTAGAACATACACATTTAGAATGTATATTTGATGATGATCTTACTGCTCATGGAAATAGTTTGAAAAAGTAGAATAGTGAAATAACTTATTGAAGAAAGATTAAAATTGAAAATGTATTATGTTACTTTTATAGGAAATAAAATCCTTAATAAAGTTCAGACCAGGCATTTGGGATTCAGAATCACTTTATGACTCCAGAATTTATGGAGTTCCCTTCATTCATTCTTGTGGCATTATTTTTTAAAAGTTTTCCTTATGAATTTTCTGAGATGAAGTGTTTGGGGATGCAATTAGATTCTGCTCAAGTATCCAGAGATGGTATGTTTCCTGTGAGAAATTGTATTGTAGTTATCCTGTTGCCCTTTGACATTCCTCTTAAAATTGGCTGGGTTTATCTCAGTGACACTGTTCTGCTTCCTGGGGAAATGGTCTCTCTACTCTTAAGTTGTTTCCAGTCCACTGGTGGAGAAAGGCACACAGAGTAATTATAGATTAATATGGTAGGATAGTAAAATAAATAATGCATGGATGTTATGGAACACCCAGGGATCTCAGCTACCCCTGCCAAATGTTGTTTCAGAATATAAAATACTAATTCAGATTTTAAAAGAAACATTTTGCTGCTCTGGGCTCCATTACAAGTTGCAAAGCCTAAATTCCAACTTGATACCTGACACCTGTTAAGAAAACCACACATTTTTGTAGCCATGGATGGTTTCCATGAATCATTTTGCCATGTACCTATCAGTGAAAGATGAAATATTTGGTGACAGATACAGTTTTTTTCAACAGGAATATTTTTTTAAAATATGTGAAATAGGTAATAGTTATTTATCATTTGCCGTTCAAGTATTTTCAGTGTTTAATAAATTAAAAGTTCTTTGAAAATGGGTTACTGATAGATGACAGTGAACTTGTAAATTTTTTCCTATTATCTAGTGAATTTTTTATTTTTTCCTATTATTTTATAATTGGAATTAAATGAACTCTCAATTCCTTTATGGTTTTAAAAAAATATTTATTTATTTTTGAGAGAGAGAGAGAGCATGAGCGGGGGAGGGACAGAGAGAGAGAGGGAGACACAGAATCCTATGCAGGCTCCAGGCTCTGAGCTGCCAGCACAGAGCCCGATGCAGGGCTCCAACTCATGAACAGTGAGACCATGACCTGAGCTGAAGTCAGATGCTTAACCGACCGAGCCACGCTGGTGCCCCACTTTTATGTGTTTTAAAAACTAGTTTGGTAGTTGAGATGGTACAACTTAGGTTTAGAATTGGGGTAACTAATGCTGTTTTAACTTATTCAGGGTGTCACCCATTCATAGTTATTTTAAGACTTTAGCTTTGCTGGTAATTTTGGCAAACTGTAAAATATATTTACAAAGATAATTTTCATCATCTCTAGAAGTTTCTTATAAAATTGATGGTGCATCATGGCCAATTACTTCAGAAGCTCTTGTTTTAAAGGCCTTTGCTCCTGGCCCATGTTTTTTCTGTAATTTCCTTTTTTGGGGGAGGGATAGTTAAATGAGGTTAGTATGAGCTATGATTGATTATCTCATTAATTACTTAGCTCATCTTTGTATTTTGTTCTTTCCTGCTCTTTTTTTTTTTAATCAAGCTCTATCAATTTTTTTTCTCATTATAGCACTCTGTATATTTTGCTTTTCAGTGCTATGGCATGGTGATATTGTGGTGACCAGGAAAAAACTTGATATGTAGACACGACACCTATGGTAAAAAGCGGAATCCTTTTGATTTATGAATTTGAAACTGAATTATAAATGTTAAGTGATTGAGAAAGACAAACCAAATAGGAGTTTAAATGAATTTCAGAAACAAAATATACTGTTTTATATATAGCAAGCTGAGCCTTGTCTGGAAGGTTATTCTTTATTCACTTACCAAAGATACTTAACCACCCACCTCTTTCATTCACATCAAGTGCACTAAACAAAAGCGCCAAACTGTGAGTCACAACATTTGGTTGTTCTGATGTCACGACATTGACTAGAATAACGTTAGGCATTAGTCAGAATATTGTTTCTTCTAAAGTGATTGTCGGAAGTGCATTGCTGTCTGCAGCTTTATTCCTTGTCTTGCCAGTCACCTCAGCGTTTCCATGCTGTCGATGCCAGTCTGCTATGTGCAGAGGGCCTGTCAGCAACATGGCAGCCACCATGGGTCCCAGGCCTGACCATCTTCCTTTGTTTGACAGAGGAAGAAGCATCCCTTCTCCTCTCCTGTTATTTTGTTAGTATGTGGTGTCATCCTGCAATTTTAGTTTCCCCCTTTGCACTGGAATTCTTCTCATTAAGCTCCCTAAGTTAATTCTCATTCCTGAGACACATACACTCACGTGCACTCACACAACCTCCTCACAACTCTGCCCAAGCTACCAACTCTTTTATGTCCTTCCTTTTATAACCACACCTTGACAAATAGTGTACTGTCACCTACGTTTCCAAGACTGATTCGTTTCCCTTAGCACTTTGCAGTCACCTTTCTCTCTCTCTTGATGACACTGCACTTTGGGCAGTTCTTAACTCTTTCTAGTCACAAGAAAAACTGGCCTTTTCTCAGTCTTTATCCCCCTTTACATCCATGCATTTGAGCTTGTTGCACATAACTGTGTTCTTAAAACCGCCTCTTCCTTTTCTCCTGTCGCCACATTCTGTATCCACAGCTTTCTCTTCTGACTTCTCTGGTGGTGGTACTATTTCACATGTGTGACTTTTACAGTCATCATCTTGCTGATGACTCCCAAACAGTGATCTCCAGCCCTAACTGGTGCTTGAGCTCTGGTCCCACATATTCAGCTGACTTTCCTACTTGTGAGGTTGGCTGGCACTCAAACCCAACATATCTGAAGCTGATGCTGGACATTGTATTTTTCTTCTGAAACTGCCCCTTTCTCCATAATGCCCAGCTTTGTTCATGGCCCTGTGATCCCTCTGTCACCCAGAATGGAATATCAGGGTCAGCCAGTCGTAACTGGCACTGCCTTTGTCTCCGTGATGTCTTTTGGATTATCAGGGAGCCTGCTTCCTTTACTCCGAAGGATGCTGTAACTGGCCTCACCCTCTGTCTGACTGGTCTCTGTTTTAAGTCTCTCCTTTTGCCATGTAGTCTGTAGGCTGTTAATTGGATTACTCTGCCAAAAGCACGGAGCATTCTTCGGCACCCTGTTGCCCACAGAATGAGACTACATATCTTAGGTTAGCTCTCTAGGTCCTCAGCAGTCTTGTGTCAGTTTCCCACCCCAACTTCGTCTTTGACTTTCCCTTTTCAATACTCTGCTTCTACTGGATGAAGACACGTTAGGTAGATTCTGATGGCTCTGTCAACAAAATGCCCCTGATGTTGGTACTTTTCAGCATCTCCACTAGAACTACCCCAGTCCAAGCTGTCATAATCTCCTGGATGATGGCAGGAGCCTTGTACCTGGTTATCCTGGGGCTACTTTGATCTCCTAGACTCAGTTTTTCGTAAAGTAGACAGAAACATCTTTTAAAGATGAAATTCAGATCATAGCTCTACAAAAAGAGACGTTTCATATGTCCTCAGGTCGCTAGTGGCTTCTCCCTTACACTCAACATCATCGTATCAACTATAACAACAAAGCCACACAGCATCTGGCTCAGTGGTTCTCAGTGGGAGGTACTGCTCCCTTTTTGTCACCTGTAGGAGTGTTTAGAAATAAGTGATGGTTTCTTCAATCATTATAAGGATAGTGTTATTGGCATTCGATGCCTCAAAGGACCATGATACTGAATGGAAACAAGACTACATTATCCTGTCCCAAATGACAATAGTGCTCTTATTGAGAAATACTTATTCTCACCTCACTTGCCTTTCCAGAGCATTTCTTACCTTTTTCTGCTTCACTTGCATTCTAGCCACACTGGACTTCTTGCTAGTCTTAGAAAATGCCAAACAGTTCTGCCTCAGGGCCTTTGTACACTCTTTCCCCATCTTTCCCCTGTTTGAATAATTTATTTTCTCACTTGGTTCAGGTCTGCTCACATACCACCTCATTGTTCACTCTTACAGAAATTCCCCTAAATCACTGTGCCTTACCCTGTTTTACTTTTCTTCTTTGTACTTATCACTGTCTGACATTAACTTTTATATTATTTGTGGATCTGTTTGTTCATCTCCTCCACTGCAAAATAAGCTCAACGAGAGCAGTGATTTTGCCTGTCTTATTCAGAGTGCATCCTCAACACCTAGAACAGTGCCTGTGACAGTGTAGTCTTGAGTAAACATTTGTTGGCAGTGATTTTTAGATATGAATCACTTTAGGATATGAGTAGAATAAGTTTGGGATACAAATAGGAAGAGTGAGCAGATGTTATACACCTGCCAGCTTCATGCTGTGCTGTCTCCTTTTGCTCCCTATTCAGAGTGTACTTTATTTGTATCTCCGATTCCTACCCATTCTCTGAGGGTCCCTTGAGCTGTCGCCTCTTCATAGTCCCTTCTCTGATCTTACCAGCTCTTTAGAACTCTCATAGAACTTTATAGCTCTTATTATGTGGACTGACTTCTTTTATTTGTTTATGTTTCTGTCTCCCTTGCTCGGCCATGCTCAGTGTCCATTACAACCTACCATCTCTGTGTGCTGAGCATGACACCTTGCATTGGGTACCTATTACCTGTCAGTTGAATAGGTGTCCTTTTGTGTCTTCCTGGGAGAAAGGGTCCCCCTTGACATTTTATGGCCCTGGAGGAATGCCATAAAGGAGTCTGCATGTTGGAGGACTGACACGATTGGGAAGAAAAGTGGAGGCAGTATTGTGTGTGCTTCATCTTTGTGAAGAGCTGCAGCTGAGCAAGCCACGTGAAGCATGACACTGCACCTGTTAAAAACTCACAGATGCCGTCTACACAGGCAGAGGCACCAGCCCGTTTGGCTTCATAGTCAGCTCAGAGCTTCCCATTTTATTTTTTAAAATTTATTTACTTTTAAAAATATTTATTTTGAGAGAGGGAGAGTGCACATGTGTGTGAATGCGTATGTGGGGGAGGGGCGCGGGGGGGGGGGGGGAGGAGAGAGTATCCCAAGCAGCCTCCACACTCTCAGTGCAGAGCTCGAGCTCACAAATGGTGAGATCATGACCTGAGTCAAAACCAAGAGTCAGATGCTTAACCGACTGAGCCACCCAAGCTCTCCAGAGCTTCCCATTTTAGACACAATTTTCTCAGCTGATCTCAGCTGTATTAGAGGTGTTGTGGGGAGCAGGGCAGAATATGGGGAATAAATATGTTCTATAAAAGTTAAGTGTCACAAAGTGGAGAGTTGTTAATGTACGTTCGTTCTCACTTTTAGTTGTAAAATGCATTTTAGAAGGTGAAAGATTAACAAGGGAAGCAGTAAACTGAAATGTGTCCTCAGATTACAATTCCACTTTTATGGAAGCAGAGTTTATTATTATTTTGTTATGGTGTTTATCTAACAATGTTGTTAATTTGGAGTTAGATTCTATTATCTTAAATCCCTGTTAAAAAGGTGTCAAAATGTACAGAACAGGCAATGATTGGTAATTTAATAATTGCAACATCACTGATTTTGCAGTGCAGTATGTTTTGCTTTGGGAGGAAAACAAGTCAACCTTAAAAAAGCAAGTACATGGATCGAATGTATGTTACTATCACATAGTAGACGTCTACAATGATGCTCTTACAAGAAAAATTAGTTGTAGTTTTGCAGTGGATGAGGGGAGGCAGACTTTACTTTTAGAAGGGTGAACTATATAGTTCCTCTTATTGAAGTCCATTCATCCACTAAACACTAACGTTATGCTTTAGCTTAGCAGTTCACTGTCGGAGACTTAGGATCCTTCTCAGAAAGGCTATCAGAAATGTAGAATGCAGACACCATGTGAAAGAAGAATTTTAAAATTCATGACAAATTTTAGGGAGTGATAGATGAAGTGTTGGGTCATCCTGAATCTAACAGCTAGATTCCTTTATTATAAGCCATAAAAGGTACTGCCTTTATTTTACTTTATTTAAAAAAAAAATTTTTTTTTTTTAACGTTTATTTATTTTTGAGACAGAGAGAGACAGAGCATGAACGGGGGAGGGGCAGAGAGAGAGGGAGACACAGAATCGGAAGCAGGCTCCAGGCTCTGAGCCATCAGCCCAGAGCCCGACACGGGGCTCGAACTCGCGGACCGCGAGATCGTGACCTGAGCTGAAGTCGGATGCTTAACCGACTGAGCCACCCAGGCGCCCCAAAGGTACTGCCTTTAATTGTAGATTACAAGGTATAAGGAGTAGAGGGTTGGTTTGTTAAAATGAAATGCTACCATGACACAGCTCTTATCCTAATGTATATATCTGATTGAACCCTGTTTTCCCAGTGTTAATGTTTTCTAAATTTTCCCAGAACAGAGTTGTTAGTATAACTAATTATGGTAAATCTTTTTTTTTTAAGTTTATTTATTTTGAGAGAGAGAGAGAGAATGAGAGCATGAGTGGGAGAGGGACAGTGAGAGGGGGAGAGAGGATCCCAAGTAGGCCGTGCACTTTTAGTGTGGAGCCCGATGCAGGGCTCGAACTCATGAACTGTGAGATCACAACCTGAGCTGAAATAAAGAGTTGGACATTTAACTGACTGAGCCACCCAGGCGCCCCTATGGCAAATCTTAAGTTAAACATTATTTTTCTTTGATGGAGATTAAAAGTAGCAATTTGGGCAATTTTTGAATTTTATTTTTGTCGAAACTAGTTCTTAAAAGTGCTTCCAAATCCGTGTCTGCAGAATGAGAACTCAGCTGGTTGACTATCACACTTTGTAGGAAAGAGCTATTTTATTTTATTTTTTTTGCATTCAAATGCTTCTCAGAGTTCTGTTTATAAACATTGTCAGCAGCAGAGAGTGTTAGGAATCTTCCACTTGAAAGAAAAATGACAAAAAGAATAAAATCATTACTTGACTTACCCATGGTTTCATGCTCAACCTCTCATCTTAATGCCATAGAGGATTACTCTTGCTCACTAGAGAGCACAGAATGATGTTGTGTCAGCAGACTGAAAGCAGTGTAAAATGCAGTGTGTGCCTCTCATTTCTGATTAACCACTTGAGACCTTTTGGTTTTAAAGTTGTGTTCAAACTGTTTGGCACATAATGCTCAAAATACTTTTAAGACTGAACCAGAATTATTTGTCCAACTTCTGCTTTTAAGGCAAATTTTACCTGTGACTGGATCTTTAATCTCATTAATTTTAATAATAATCAAAACCTCTGCAATGACTTTGTTCTTGAAAATTATAAATACAACCTCATAAATGTATGGATTTGTGGATTCTTACTCCAGATTGCATCTTCATGTTAACTCAAGTTCCTTTGTGCATTACTTACCAATAAATAAGTGGTTGTTAGTACATTCAAGCTTTGTGTTGCATGATGGTGAACTCTAGGGCTTTGTGGGTCAGTTGCTTGAGTCCAGTGTAGTGAAAGCTGGAGCACTGGAGCTAGGTGCTCAGGTGCCCAGACTTTCCAGATTTCTGGAGGGTGCGCAAGACCGTGGATTGCTAAAATCACCAAAGGCCAGAAGATGGCTGCTCTTGGAACAAAGCAACTGTTCCCCATCCCCAGCACCTGCCCCACTCCTCAACCCACCCTTGCCAAAATATGTACTCTAAAAGTACTAGAAAAAGAGAAATTTATCCTGTGGAAGAGAGGATCAAACAGAAGTTCAGTTGGTTCATTTATTTTTTTGACTGAGGAAAGCTAGTGTAAATATTTAATCATAGAACTTGTGAAATGACATGTATTTAAAATGAAATATATTCTCCATCAGTCTTCTTGTGAAGAGCCAGCTATCTGTGGACACCACTTGACATTTCTCTTCCAGTTATAATTATAAGAAGTTCATAGGAAAGAAAGAAAATTATGTCAGTTTTAATTTCATTATTAAAACAGTAAAATTATGCACAGTTTATAACACAAAACTATTTCCTGCATTAGTTACTTTTCTCTTAGTTATAAATAGGCCATGTAATATGAGGCATGCTGGTAGACAGATGATTCACTTTGGCTGATTTGAAGTAATTTTAGTATTTCTTTGAAGCATAAACCAAAAGTTTCTCCTTTCTCTTTTCTTCTTTCCTCCCTTCTGCCTTTCCCCTAATTTAGATTACCACAGGCTAATTTGAATTGATTGCATGGATGTTGATTTTTAATAACAAACTGCCTATTCATGTATCGTTTTAGTCAGCTGAGACAAAATACAGATCTGGGCATAAAAAGCGTAACATATAAGTGAATAAAATGATTTTACACAGGATGACAAGTAAGTAATTGATTCTGATGATTGCTTGATGAAGAAAAATAGTAGAGGGGCACACGTGAAGAAATAGTCTCAAATTCAAAGTTTGTAAACCCCTGGTTTCAACAGCAGGAATGCACGAACAGGGTTCTTGAGTTTGGGCTCTTTGAGTAATTAGAGCAGCTGTCTACTGGCTCTTTGCCTGCAAATAGGCCTAAAGGAAACAGAAAACAGTAGACAAAGAAGAACAAACACAAGCTGCCCCTTAAACACATCCTTCAAATATTTGGTAAGGGATTTCAGAGGAGAGTACATTAATTTTTTAGCAGGCAATTTTGATAGCATTGAAATAGTTTCTTTTAGGAAGAAAAACTTAAAAATAAAGCAGTGGCTCCTTTATTTGACATTGGTTAGGAAATAAGGTGTTCTCATGGATGAATATTTAATCTAACTGGAATTTATTATGTGAATTCCCAGAACCTTTTTTTCTTTTCTTATAATTTTTATGAAGTCTTTCCATAGTGCTCCCTATGTTGATTGAACAAAGGCTGCCCAGCATAGATTAACCCTTTTCTGAAGGGTTAGGATTACCATTACATACATTCATTGTTGCACTGTGCCTCAACACAGTCCAGAGTCTGTTTCGTTTTATGTCTTTTGTAGATGTCAGTTATCACCTCTTCCATATTGTTACGCTTGCCTCTGTCAGCTACTCCTTCTAAATTGAGAAATTAGATAGCTAGGTTTACTGTGACGTCTCGGTTGTGTAAGGAAGGGTTATTAAGGAGTTTGTGTATAGAAGCTTTGTGGCAAGTTGTATCTGCGTGGTGTAATCATTCTTCTGTGCTCAGTGGCTATGTTTTAGAGGGTGGATCTGTCAAAAGTTTGACTTTTGAATACTATAAATTACTGTTTTTTTTTTAATATATGAAATTTATTGTCAAATTGGTTTCCATACAACACCCAGTGCTCATCCCAAAAGATGCCCCCTCAATACCCATCACCCACCCTCCCCTCCCTCCCACCCCCATCAACCCTCAGTTTGTTCTCAGTTTTTAAGAGTCTCTTATGCTTTGGCTCTCTCCTACTCTAACCTCTTTTTTTTTTTTTTTTTTTTCCTTCCCCTCCTCCATGGGTTTCTGTTAAGTTTCTCAGGATCCACATAAGAGTGAAACCATATGGTATCTGTCTTTCTCTGTATGGCTTGTTTCACTTAGCATCACACTCTCCACTTCCATCCACGTTGCTACAAAGGGCCATATTTCGTTCTTTCTCATTGCCATGTAGTACTCCATTGTGTATATAAACCACAATTTCTTTATCCATTCATCAGTTGATGGACATTTAGGCACTTTCCATAATTTGGCTATTGTTGAGAGAGCTTCTATAAACATTGGGGTACAAGTGCCCCCATGCATCAGTGCTCCTGTATCCCTTGGGTAAATTCCTAGCAGTAAATTACTAAGTTTTTAAAGCACCTTGAAAGAACTCCTAATTACCTGAAGCAAAATTTTACTTCTAGGTGACCTTTACTTAACCTTTTTTTATTCTTAGATGCTTCCTCCCATAAATTAATTACCTTCTATATTTATTAGGCACAACACTACCTACTTTGTGGACCCACAAATGCATTTCAATGTTAGCTCCAGCCAGCCATAACTAATGTGGTTCTGGTTCTTATATTAATGATAAAATGACTGACTTTTTCTGCATTTTGTATCAAGAGTGGTGGTATTGCCTTTTGGTCCCTGCTCTGCAGCCCTCCCTCCCTATGGTGAGAGGGGCTAATCCCCTATATTCAGACTCCTGGTCCCAGCTTCAAGGAAAGGGTAAAAGCAGTTTCAGTTCAGGCCAGAGACTTTTATGATACAGGGGAGGGTAAAATATTTTACTTAAATATTTTAAATAATAAAATCTTTGCCCCCTAAATGTGTATATGTATATATTTATGTATATGTATATATGTATGTTTATGTATACACATAGTTAAACATGGCTGTATCAAACTTGATTCTGATGCAGACCCAGGTTACTGTTTGTTCTTGCTATGGATAAATGCATTCACATTTGAATTACAGTTGGCCCTTGAGCAATGTGTGTTTGAACTATGCAGGCCCACTTACATGTAAATTTTTGTCAATAAATACAGTAGAGCACTGTCAATGTATTTTATGAATTTTTTAAAGAACATTGTGTTTTGTCTAAACTTACTTTATTAATAAAAATACAGTATATAATATGTATAGCATACAAAATATATGTTAATTGACATTATTGGTGAGGCATCTGGTCAAAAGTAGGCCATTAACAGTTAAGTTTTGGGGGAGTTAAAACTTACATGCAGGTTTTCAACTGCACGGTGGTCAGTGCCTCATCCCTGCTGTTGTTCTAGGGCCAGCTGTAATTTCTTGCTGCAGTTCAGTCTATAGACTATTTTTTGTACAGTGGTGATTTGGAGGATCATAGGAAGTGTTTTTTTTTTTTTTTTAAGTTTATTATTTATTTACAGAGAACACGAGCAGGGAGTGGCAGAGATAGAGGGAGAGAGAGAGAGAATCTCAAATAGGCTTCGTGCTGTTAGTGCGTAGCTTGATGTAGGGCTTGAACTTATGAACTGTGAGATCATCACCTGAGCTGAAACCAAGAGTTGGATGTTTAACCAACTGAGACACCCAGGCGCCTCAGGGTCATATGAGGTTTTTTAGGGAAATTGAAGAGATCCAGTTTTTTTTTTTTAAGTTTGTTTATTTATTTATTTTGAGAGAGAGAGTGGGGGAGGAGCAAAGAGATAAAGAGAGAGAGAATTGCAAGCAGACTCTCCACACTGTCGGCACAGAGTCTGATGTGGGGCTCAAACTCATGAACCACGAGATCATGCCCTGAGTCAATATCAAGAGTCAGAAACTTAGCCAAATGAGCCACCCAGACACCCTGAGACCCAGTGTTTTTGATCAATGATGCTACTAAACATTTTCCCCATATTTTTGAAAATTTTCTTTTTATTGTGATAAAATACATATAACAAAATTTACTAAAATACACAGTTTTATGGCATTAAGTACATTTATATTGTTGTATATCCATCTACGTAACTTTTCATTTTCTTCAGCTGAAACTCTGTACACATGAGACAGGCTAATACTTTATTCCTCACTATCAAGTTAGATCTAATGTTCATCTAGTTGAGACATGTGGTTTTACCCTTTGTCTGGAACCCCTGGTTTAGTAAGCCCTTCAGATTTGAGCTTTGCCTTTCTGTCTCTAGTACTTCCTCCCCTTTCAACTGCCACTGAGCTCTGGACTAGTATCCTGGGCCCTTTTGCTGACTGACTTTGTCTGACTTTATTAGCCATTACCTACCCTGATTTCCTGTTTCTCTGATTTATTGACTGGTAATAGACATTCTTGATGGCAACAGCTTTATTGGATCATTTTTTTTCTTGCTCACCTGTTGGCTTTGATGTTTTGCCTGCTGGCTTCTAGTCTTTCTCCCAGGTTGTTCTGTTCTTCCTACAACTGCCTTTACTTGCCTTGGTCCTGTCCAGCCTGCCCTACCCATGGTGGTTAACCAAGCCTTGTGGGACCTTGTAAGAAACAATAGAGGCTAAACTACCCATGGTGGTTAACCAAGCCTTGTGGGACCTTGTAAGAAACAATAGAGGCTAAACTAGCTTCTTGCATTGAAGACCATTGGAAATCTCTACAAGGTACTAAATGGTATTTTACTTTATCATGACATGTAACATGAAAAAAGAAACATCAAATGTATTTCATTTACCAAGAATGTAAATACCAGGAAAATACTGAAGACTGTTAACTAGCTTTGTAGAAATTATTTATCAGTTAGCTATTAATGGATAATATAAAAAAATGGGAGAATAATTCCCATTAATAAATCTAAGAAATATGTATTAACTCAAGTTATGAAGATATTTTCCTATGTTGTTGTGTTGCTATTTATTGTTGTGTAACAAACCATCACTGAATTTGATGTCTTAAAACAATTTATTAGATCTTCTAATTCTTAGGTTGGTTAGGCTTAACCGTGCAGTTGTTCTATTCTGTTCCATGTGCTATCTACTGGGGATACGTGACCGGGGCTGGAACATCCAAGATGGCTTCACCCTCAGCAGATACTGCTTTGGCCTTTCTCTACATAGTCTCTCACTCTGGTCCAAATTCTTTACATGGTGACGGTATGCCAAGATGATTTTTATTTACTTTACATTCTAATATTTTTTAAACTTTTTTCCTAACTTGATTTAGTTTACTGTTAACTTATTTATTTATTTTTTTTAAGTTTATTTATTTTGAGAGAGTGCAAGTGGGGGAAAGGCAGAGAGAGAAAGAGAATCCCAAACAGGCTCTGCACTGTGAGCACAAAGCCTAATGCGGGGCTTGAACTTCCAAACCATGAGATCATGACCTGAGCGAGAAACCAAGAGTCGGACACTTAACCGACTGAACCACTAAGGGGAACCTACTGTTAACTCTTTTAAATAAATAGTTAAATACACCTAAGTAATTGTTTAATTGTTATATATAATTTATGTGTGTGTGTATATATTTATATTCTCTAGAAAACCTAGAGAATAGAATTTTTGCTTGAAGTAAGTAGGCAGTTACACTGCGTTGCACATGTAGATAAAATTTTTAAATGAATTGCCCTCATGAGCTATTCCTTGATATTAGAGTGTAGCATGAGTTTTTGATATAAAAACATGAAGAGAAAACATTTCTTGTTTTTGAACAGACATTTTTATGCTTCACAGTAGTCATTGCATAGTTCTTATTTATATATTAACAATAATGACAGTATGTAAAGGCAGTTACAGGAAATTTTACCTAAAATAAAAGATTTCAAATACTGGTGGGAAACAATGAAAGATACCTGGGTATCTTAAATTCAGGAGTCATGAAGATAAATGCTAAATTAATTTTTTTAATGATCAAACTTCTTCATTTTAAACAGTATAATTTCTAATTGTCCTTAACCTTTTACAGAATATGGACTTTTAAAGATTCTTTATTATTAACCTCGCTTAGAAATAGTGAGTCAGACATACAGCTAATATATACCACATATACTACATTTCTTGACTATTAGAAAACACGTGAATATACTGCATATTCAGAGATAATAAAATCTGTGAATTTCATGTTTCTGAGAGAAATAAAATGCAACTTTCTTAAAGGATGTAATTAAGTAGGAAATCTGAATAAGGCTAAATCTATTAGAAAAATTGAATCAATAATTAATAACCGTCTAAAACAGAAAGCACCAGGCTCAAATGTATTCACTGATAAATTCTGTCAAGCATTTAGGAAGAAATTATATCAACTCTCTACATTCTCTTTAAGAAGATAGAAATTGAGGAGATACTTTCTAACTCATTCTATAGGTCAAGATTACCCTAATACCAAAATCAGATAAAGACATTACAAGAAAAGAAAACTGTAGACTAATAATCTCTCATGAACATAGATGCAAAAATCCTCAACACAATATTAGCAAATTGAACCCAATAATGTATAAAAAGAATTATACACCATGACCAAGGGGAATTTATCCTAGGTATGCAAGTCTGTCTGGTTCAACATTCAAAAATGAATTAATGTAATTCATAACATCAACAAGCTTAAAAAAGTCACATGACTATCAATATATGCAGAAAAAACATTTGATAAAATCCAATACCCATTTCTTACAAACCTCTCATTGAACTAGGAATAGAAGGAACTTTCTCAACTTGTTAAATAACATCTACAAAACCTTATTGCTAACATTATACTTAATGGTGAGAAACTGGTGCAAGGCAAGGATATCTCCTCTCACTACCCCTTTTCAACATTATGCTGGAAGTCCTAGCTAATGCAATAAGACAAGGAAAGGAAATAAAATGTGTACATATTGGGAAGGAAGTAATGTAAGGGTCTTTGTTCACCAGATGACACAATTGTCTATTTAGAAAATCCTAAAGAATTGACAAAAAACTCCTAGAAGTAATAAGCAATTATAGCAAGATTAATTGCTAAGATTATCAGATTAATATGCAAAAATCAATTGCTTTCCTTTATACCAGCAACAAACAAATGGAATTCAAAATTAAAAACATTCCTATTGGGGCTACTGGGTGCTTCAGTCAGTTACATGTCTGACTCTTGGTTTCAGCTCAGGTCATGATCTCATGGTTCATGAGTTTGAGGCCCACATCAGCCTCTGCTCTGACAACATGGAGCCTGCTTGGGATTCTTTCTCTCCCCTTCTCTCTACCTCTCCCCTGCTCAGGCTAGCGCTTTCTCTCTTTTTCTCAAAATAGATAAGTAAACTTAAAAAATTTAAAAAAATATATTCTCTCTCTCTCTCTCTCTCTCTCTCTCTCTCTCTCTCTCTGTTTCTGTCCCTCTTCCCCACACCCCCCTCTCTCAAATAAATAAATAAATAAATAAACAAACAAACAATACTATTTACATTAGGGTCTCCAAAAATTAAAAAATTCTATATAAACTTAACAAAATATGTACAAGATCTGTGTGAAGACAACTACAAAACTGTGATGAAATATATCAAAGAAGAACTGAATAAATAGAGAGATATTTTATGTTAATGGATGGAAAAACTCAATAGTGCCAGGGTACTGGTTCTTCCCAACCTGATCTCTAAATACAGTGCAGTCCCATTCAAAAATACCAGCAAGTTATTTTGTGAATATAAACAAACTGATTGCAAAGTCTATATGAGAGGCAAAAGACCCAGAATAGTCCATACAATATAGTAGGAGAATAATAAAGTTGGAGGAATGATGCCCTCTAACTTGCTTAATATAATGCTAGAGTAGTCAAGACAGGGTGGACTGGCAAAGGAATAGACAAATAGATTCATGGAGCAGAACAAAAGGCTCAGAAATAGATCCATGTAAATATAGTCAACTGATCTTTGACATGGGAGCAAAGGCAGTATAGTAGAGAAAAGATAGTCTTTTTATCTGGACATCAACATGCAGTAAAATGAACCAAGAAAGAGACCTTATATCTATCAAAAAAATTAACTCAAAATGGATTATAGACCTAAATATAAAAATGCTAAAGTATAAAACTCCTAGAAGATAACTTAAGAGAAAATCTAGGTGACCTTGGCTATGATGATGACTTTTTAGGTACAACACCGAAGTCATGATCCATGAAGGAAAAACTGATAAGCTGGACTTCATTAAAATTAAAAGTTTGCCATACAAAAGACAGTCAAGAGACTATGACAAGTCATAGACTGGGAGAAACTATTTGCAAAAGACATATATGATAAAGGACTGTTATCTAAAATCTATAAGAACTTTTAAAATTCAACAATAAGAAAGCAAGCAACCCTATTAAAATGGGGCAAAAGACCTGAACAGGTATCTCACCCAGGAATATACACAGATGGCAAATAAGCATATGGAAAAATGTTTCACATCATACATTATCTGGGAAATGCAAAGTAAAACAACAATGAGATACTACACATCTTTTGGAATGGCCAAAATGCACAATGCTGACAACATCATATGCTGATGAGGATGTGGAGCAACAGGAACTCTCAGTTATTGCTGGTAGAATGCAAAATATTACAGCTATTTTGGAAGACGGTTTAGCAGTTGCTTACAAAACTAAACATATTCTTAGCACATAATCTGACAATTGTGTTCCTTGATATTTACGTACGCTCACACAGATGCTTATAGCAGATATTTATTCATAATTGCCAAAGCTTGGAAGCAACCAAGATGTCTTTCAGTAGGTGAATGGATAAATAAACTGGCATATCTGGACAATGGGATATTCTCTAGCACTAAAAAGAAGTGAACTATCAAGCTATGAAAAGACACAGAGGAATCTTAAGTGCATATTACGAAGTGAAAGAAGCCAATGTGAAAAAGCTGAATGCTGTATGACTCCAACTATATGACAAGGAAAAGGCCAACTATGGAGACAGTAAACCACAGCAAATTGTGGAGACAGCAAACCACAGTCAGTGGTTGTCAGGAGTTATGGGGCAAGGCTGGAGAAATTTTGTATCAGTGAAACTATATTCTGTATGATACTATAATGGTAGAATGCCATTTTACATTTGTCAGAACCCATAGAATGTACAACATCAAGAGTGAACCCTAATGTGAACTTTGGACTTTGGGTGATAAATATGTCGGTGTAGGTTTACTGTTTGTAACAAATGTACCATTCTGGTGGGGGATGTTGACAGTGGGGGAAGCTGTGCATGTGTGGGGGGTACAGGGGAAATATGGGAATTTCCTTATACTTTCTATTCAATATTTTCAGTGAATCTAAATGTGCTCTAAAAAGTAAATTCTATTTAAAAGGAAAAAATGGAAGGAAATTATGAAAACAAAAATATATATATATTTACTTAGTATTAAAAAGAGCCCTGAGGTTATTGTGTTAGTTTATTGCTTCAAGCTAGAAATTTTTACTTTGTCTTTACTAATGGTTAAATATTTCAGGGAATATTTTAGAAACTAGATGACTAAGAAATCACAACAGAAACATTTATTTCTCTTTAACACTACTCATGAAAGCCTATGTAGTGATATGAAAAGTAGAAAAATTAGCCATGTTTGGGCAGAATTATCTAAAATTGAGTTCTATAATTTTTCATATATTTTTGAATTAAAAAATTATTTTTAAGTAATCTCTATACCCAATTTGGGGCTCAAATTCCCAACCCCGAGATCAAGAGCTGCGTGCTTTGCTGACTGAGCCAGCCAGGAGCCCCCAATTTTTCTTATACTTTTGGTATTAGGATATAAAGCAGATCATAAATTAATATCACTCTGAGAGGCCTCCTCTATGAGACGAGAGTCAGGAGTGGTAGCCAACTAAATGGTGACTTGGGATGGCATCAGCACGATTTTATGCCAGTTTTATTGACATCTGGTATACATGGAAATAAAACTTATGAAAGCTGTCATCCACCAACACACATACATTTGTTATCTATGCTTTGTTCATGGAGCTTTCTTCCTTTAATTATGAAAAACACTGTACAAGCGTGCAAGGCCTTCATTCAAACTGAAGGAACTCACTAAGAACAGTTTGACGTAGTTCCTCATTCAGGGTAGACAGTGCTGATGGAATAACCTGCTTATTCT
The DNA here is from genome assembly GCF_046562875.1 of Panthera onca. Classification (NCBI taxonomy): domain Eukaryota; kingdom Metazoa; phylum Chordata; class Mammalia; order Carnivora; family Felidae; genus Panthera; species Panthera onca. Next base: position 145,746,659 of record NC_138342.1, on the reverse strand, counting down.
AAGTTCCGCAGTGAATGGTTACAGCATGGTGATGTTGGATTTAGTTCCTTAGAGAGTGGGTCAAAATACCAAAACCTGTTTACTAATGGACAATAGAATCGAGACTTTCAATGGAACTTTTGATTTAAGAGTTTAAGTGTTTTGTCCTTTGTTCTTATTTACATTGACCTGTGAAAATAAAGAACTGTTTTGAGGGTTTTTTTGAGCACGGTACATTGAAGCAGCATCACCAAAAAAATAATTATGCAAAGTTGTGTGTGCTATTATGAAAAGAAATCGTTTTTATGAACTAAGTAATTGTAATTTTGTTTCAGTAGGGTTTTAAAAATTATTATTTTAAACATCCCATTAGGCTTAGACCTCTTTTGGAAAAAAACTGAAATCTGCATACTGTTTCAGTATACTTTGTGAAATTAACATTTGCTTCGTGGCTCCTGGGTGGCTCAGTTGGTTAAGCCTCTGACTTAGGCTCAGGTCATGATCTCACAGTTTGTGGGTTTGAGCCCCACGTTGGGCTCTGTGCTGACAGCTCAGAGCCTGGAGCCTGCTTCAGATTCTGTGTCTCCCTTTCTCTCTGCCCCTTCCCTGCTCATGCTCTCTGTCTCAAAAGTAAATAAAACATTAAAAAAAAAACCCAAAAAACATTTGCTTCAGTTTTTGCATCATGCTATAAATAATCATAGGTTAAAACATATCTAGAACATGAGCCATACAGTCACAGAAAATGTTTTATCTTGATGTGAATTAGAAGGTAAAGTTTGCAGTTTTCAAATGCAAATGATCCTTTGTGGTTAACAGATGAAAATAAACAGCAAGGCAAATTAGAAAGAGGAACAGGAAGGGAAAGCAAGAGGGAGGTAAAGGATACAATGGGAGAAAGACTCATAGAAGATGAAGGTGAGAGGGAAAGGTATTAGTGAGGGGAGAAGGCAGGAAGGGACCCATCAGAATGTAGAGATTTGAGGACTGATGAAAAGACATGAAGAAAGGTAAACATTTAACATATGTTGAATGCCGTGAATTGTGCGAGCATATACTGGTATATTACAGTATTATCTATCTTATTATCTCCATTTTGTAGGTTAGAAAAATTGAGCATCTTTTTTTTTCCTGAAGCTTATTTATTTTGAGAGAGCACTCTTGCACATGTGCAGGTGCTCATGGGATGGGCAGAGAGAGAGGGAGAGAGAGAATCCTGAGTAGGTTCTGCACTGTCAGTCTGAAGCCCATCGTGGGGCTCAGTGTCACGAACCACAAGATCGTGACCTGAGCTGAAATCAAAGGCTGGATGCTTAACCAACTGAGCCACTCAGATGCCCCGGAAAACTTGAGTATCTTATGTTACAGTGTGAGTTAATGGTAGAACCAGGGTTTGAACTCATATTACTTAATTTTTCTAGTAATATTTACTGACCCTCATCGTAGGCCAAGCTCGATACTGAGAATACTATAATTATAAGGTAGATATGATCCCTGCCCTCATACAGCTTAAATTGCAGTGGGACAAGTGGACGAGTAACTATACAAGTACAATGCAGGTGATAAGTACTATAGATAGTGGAATGTAGTAGGAGAATTCAGGGTGAAAACACCTCATGCTGACTTGGTGTCAGGGAGAGCTTCCTGGATAAGGTGAATACTTGTTTGAGAACTGAAGGACAAGTTGACAATGACCACTCTCCTCTCCTGTAACAAACTACCTCTTTTTTTTTTTTTTTTTTTTTTGGTCTGTTTTTCATCTTTTTCCTCATTTCTATTTTTTTTTTTTTTGTTCAATCCCTTGCTTATTTTTGAGCCATAGAAATGCAACTTTTGAGAAAAATTTTCATATCTTTATTCATGCCTGGGGATTCATGCATGATTGAGGCTCAGCCTGTTTCTTGGCTTTGTCCCTTGGGTTACAAATGACTTGGAATAATGCCGGGCAACTTTGTAGGAGCAGGACCTGAATGAAGGAGATAAGATAAGGCAAACCTAATGCAACTTCAGGGTAGATGTGTGATGTTTGATTCAGAACTCTGTACCAGCTCATTTTGTCCTTGGGGGTGCAAAGACAGGGTAAAATTTGTTTAAGATGGCCAGGAGGCATTTATTGGCCTTCTAGGTTATGTGTATTTAATTTAATGGAATGAAAACAGTTATTTACTAAACCATTAGGAAAGAAACATTTGACTTGATAGCAATTGTTCAAGTTTTTAAAATCTAACGTAAAATAGATTTTTGTGTGTGTGTGTGTGTACGCACACATGTATATTATTAAGAAACTTTTGTGTCTGTCTTACTAAAAAAGTATAGCTTTGTGGTATTAAAATTTATTTTTCATCTTTTTCTTTTGCCTACTCAGTGACTATTTCCTTTCTTTATTAAGAGTTTCTTTAGGAATATAAATAAAAGTGAGAGGGAAAATGAGAGCACAATGGGTTTCAGTGAGTAACAAAAGGATGAATGGAATTCCTGTAGAAGATAAAGTGGGTGGAAGGGCAAAGGTCATTTAAACTCTGGGCAGAAACTGCTAATACTTGGGGTCAGACAGCAGGGATGTGGATGAAGGAGGGTTAGTGAAGGAATGTAGTTTCCTCTTAGGAAAAAAACAACAAAACTGGAGGTCTTAAGTGAGTCTAAGCTAAATCTTTACATTTTTAAATAAAGTTCCATTATTTTAGTATGTTTCGTCGTGTGCCTTGCGTACCCACAGACAGGAATAACCTGGCAAAGCAGACTAGAGGCGGTACTTACCCAGTTTTGTTTGGGTTCCCCACCCCCAGACCCTGCTCCTCTCTTTAAGTAGAATCTGCTCACCCCCCTTACACCCCAATGGTGTTGTCTTTAGGCCTGTGATCTGAGTCCAGCTCTGCAGGGAGAGCTGCTCCTGTGAGTGCCCTTTGGAAAGTGGCACCTGTATAAACAGCCGCATCTCCCCTTGTCCTGTGTTGTATCTTGGTGGTTTTTGACACAGTACACAAGCAGTTGAGGAAAAGGGGGCTTTCTAAACAAGTGTCCTCCACAGAGGTAGATCTGCTGGAACTGGCCTAATCATCACAGTCTTCTGTTAGGTTTATCTTCCCAGCCGAGGTCACAGCAGCCAGAACCTGGAGGGCTGAGCTTCAAGAGTGCAGGCCACTGTGGAGCTGACCACATATATAGACAGAACTCTGAGCTTTTTAAAAGTTCTTTCTGGGATAGAGGCCAGAGTCTAAATCCTAAAGGGCTTTAGTGTATTGTGGTGAGTTATTTTAAAATGGAAGAATTTTGGTTTAGCAGATGGTATAATATCCGGAAGTTAGCAGATCTCATTTCTTTTTAGATTACTGCCCATCTACTTTGTCCCTAACCTGTTTATTCATTTCCCATTGGTAGAATGGCAACAGTTCTAAATGTAATTTTCTTACATTTTCCGCGGCTTGGCGTATCTTCTGCTGCACACCCTGTAAAGACTGGACCCTCGATATTCCCAGGGTATCCTGAGAGCTTGAAGCTGAAATTTTCAGTACAGGTTTCCCCTGCTATCCAAAAGTAGAGTGTTCCTTTGCAACCTTTCGTAAGCCAAAATGGTGCAAAGGGAAGAAGCAAATAGTATCAATTTATGTGGGAAAGTTTTTGAGCATTTCCAGGCCCCAAAAATAACCTCTGCTAGGCTTTTCTGATACCTTAGGACACGTCTTCCTAATGGATGCACAAAATAAATAGAGACAAAGCACAGATGTTCACAGACACAGTTCAAAGCTATGGAGCTTGGCACTGAGATGCTGAGTGTAGCTTCAGGAAAAAGGAGCTTGGTGATGCCCCTCTGGCTGCACGAGGTGCGAACTGCGTCTGTAACGACTGGTTGCAAAACAAATGATGAATGCTGTTTTTGCTGTTCGCCTTTTTCATAATAGCAAAATTCCTTCTGGGATTTCTTTCAGGTTACCTGGAACAGATACAGGTTTTCCCTTGTATCCAAAGGTAGAGGGTTCTATGAAACCTTTTATAAGTAAAAATGGCTTATAGTGAAGAAGCAGTTACCATTGTGTAAAAGTGAATCCTCCTCAGAATTCTTTTGGTTAGCAAAAACAGGTAGTAACGTAGGTCTTTTGTAAAAGCAAAGAGGTATAAGGTGAATGTTCAAAATGCAGGGGATGCCTGTGTAACTTATCTTTATAGCAACGTTGTGGAGCTTTGCATATGGTGAGTACTTGACCCATTTACTTAATTTGAATCCTATGAGCAGTGTTTTTTGTATGTTAGACATCAGGGCAGTGTTGGCACACCCCTGGTGGGGACTGGTTTCAAGAGGTCACGAATCCAGTGGAACTTCAAGCATCCCCTGTAACCAGAATCATGTATGGCACACAAAGTTATCATTTTCAAATAGTTGGAAGTAGTATGTCATTTATAGTAGTAAATATTTCATCAGTCTTTCTCAACGTTCTCTTGAAGTGTTCTGATATATTTAAGAGTGCTCTTTAGAACCAGTGTTCTTAATTCCTTGAAATTACTGATCTTGTAGACAGTAGGTGCTCTGTATGCTTCTCAGGTTGCTGCGTTTGCTGCATTCCAGAATTCCATTACTGTTTTTTCCCATTTAAAGACATTAATTAAGGGGCACCTAACTGGCTCAGTTGGAGGAGCAAGCGACTTTTGATCTTGGGGGTCATGAGTTCGAGCTCCACGTTGGGTGTGCAGATTACTTAAAGAAACAAACTTAAGAAAAAGATATTAACTTAAAAATGTATTTATTATTCTTGTGGTGGTGAAGAGGGGAATAACCAATTATAAAATGCTCCAAATTCTAAGCCTAGTTAAAATGTAAATGTCCCTAATGAGCTGGAATGAGGCGGTTTGCCAAAGGGGATCTGAGAACTCCTTTGGACATGGTTTGCTTGTTTTCTTAAGTCAGGATATGGATTTTTCCCCTCTGTGTGCGTATGTGTGTGTTGTTAAGAAATATTTCAAATATCCTTGATGTTCTCTTTCCTTTTCTTGAGTTAGGAAAATTTCATTCAGCGTTGGTATGGTATGTTGGCAAATCTCAAGAAAGGGAAAGATAGAAATTTATTAGTCCAGTTAAGGATGTCGTTATGTCTGGTTAAAGGCTCCTCTCAGAGTTACTGCCTATATTACTAAGTGAAAAAATGTGCTGGGAGATTTTTCTGACAGGTGAGTATTTGTCAACACCTTAATGAGATCAAATGGCTTAAAAATAACTCAAGAAGGATATGCTCAGTGTTGCATTATGTCCCTCAGTTTAGGGTAGTATATTTGACATGCCTGAAGATTGGCCTGCATTTTTAGGTGATTTGATCTTATTTTTACAAAGACAGAGTTATTAAATATAAAAGAGAGTGCATGGGAGACTTTGCCATGCTTATTATTGCCTTATCAGTGGTATTACAAAAATATAAATTAGTTTTCATCATAGAAGTCTGACAAGTCATTTCTGTTTCTCCAAACCCATACATGTGGTGTTAATTTTGACCTGATTCATAGGTCCTCTGATACCCTAACACACAAAAAGTGTGTGTAAAATAGCTAGACTTATTGGCATTAACTTTCTTGCAGCTCTTGCCAACAAAGAAATACTACGTACTAAATTTGAATCTGGTTTCAAAACAAATGTCAAAATTTTAAAACACTGGATTTACTGGAACATAAATAGCGTATTTAATGAAGCTATTTCTCTTGAATCCCTTGTTGTTCTGTCAGCATATGAGGCAACTTCACGTTGCTGGTAAATTTCCATTTTAATATATGATTCCTATCTTTCATTCACTAATGACTGATTGAGACAGAGAAAGGAAATTCAGCCTTCTTATAAAATCTTTTAATTAGCAAATCGACTTCTTAATGTTTTAAATTGGTTCAAATTCCAGAAACAAGATATGAGCCCAGACTCTTCAAAGGGAAGAAGTTGCTATCTGTGATATCTAGACAGGATTCGGTCTTATTTGTGTCACTTAGGTGTATGTTAAATACCCAACGTCATACTCTAATTGTTTTTAGCATATGAAAAACCTTAAACTTGGTATACTTCAGGAAATTTTATGTTTGAAGGTTATTGGATAGGCAATATATTATTTTATTGTAGAAATACGCTGTTTTAATTTTGAGGATGATAAAGCCTCTGACAGGGAATAAGGTAATTTAATGAAATTATGTGCTGGAAGTTTTGTTGAATTAGTTTGATTAAAAGAAGATGTATACCTCAAAATTAAAAGAAACTACAGTATTCAGGACCTTAGGGAAACAGATGGAAAATAGTATCACATTCTTTAGAATGTGATTCTTTAGAAACCAATTCTCTATTTTATCATATTCAGTGTGGGATTTGTTTTGCCTTATTTCATCTTATTTAATACGCTATCATGAAGTTTTACTTATCCCTTGAGTTCCTTTTTCGTCAGGGTTTAAATATGGAAGAGTAAATTAGAATGAGGGAGAGAGAGAGATTACTGTTAACTTTTGAATCCCTCTAAGTGCCAAGATTATGCTAGACGCTTTCTTCACAGTAGTCTTTTGGGATAAAAACAGTTTAAATTCTTGTTTTGCAAAAAGTAACTGTTCAAGAGCACACACCTAGTTAAACGCTGTTAGTTTAGCACCAAGCTCTGTATTCTTTCTTCTGTAATGTGCTTTTTTTTCCTGTTGTTTGAGAGAGAGAGAGAGAGAGAGAGAGAGCAAGGGTGTGGGAAGAAGGGCAAGAGGGAGAGAGAATCTTAAACAGGCTCCATGCTCAGCGTGGAGCCCGATGTGGGGCTCAGTCCCACGACCCTGGGATCATGACCTGAGCTGAAACCAAGAGTCAGATGCTCAACCCTCTGAGCCACCCCTTTATGTATGTATGTACGTATGTATGTATGTATGTATGTATGCAATGTGCTTCTAAATGTATGATTTCATAGAATCACAGATTGCTGACTGGTACCTCTTAGGGAGTCTGGAAGAGCAGATCAGAAGAGTTATCTATTGACTAGAATTGAAGGGAAAAATGCAGATTATTTAATTATTCATTTAGCAAATATTGTCACATGCCAGATACTGTTCTAGATGTACCTTCAACCAAACAGGCAAAATAGCTTACATTTTTTTTACATCATGTAGCTATAATTTATACATTTATAGAAGAGAACTCTTATTTCTGGTAGGGATTGTTGAGCAGTTAGAACAACTCCAAGGTATCTTCATTTTGGAGGAACTACAACTTTTTTTAATGTTTATTTATCTTTGAGAGAAAGAGAGAGAGGGAGAGACAGAGTGTGAGCAGGGGAGGGGCAGAGAGAGAGGGAGACACAGAATGCAAAGCAGGCTCCAGGCTCTGAGCTGTCAGCACAGAGCCTGATTCAGGGCTTGAATCCAGAAACTGCAACATCATGACCTGAGCGGAAGGCAGATGCTTAACCAGCTGAGCTACCCAGGTGCCCCTATATCAAAATGTTTTGAGTTGTGAGTTAATATTCTCTGATGCACTTCATATATCTAGCAACTATGTTAATATGTGGCATAATTGAAAAGTACTAAATAACAACATTTCTTTAGGTGTGTTCTCTAGAGTATTTTGTTAAGTCATTTTGGAAAATGTGTGCTTAAGTATAAAGAGATTTCTTTACTGCAGAACTTCTTAGAGCCCGTAATATGCTAATATGCATATGTTAATTTTGCACAGTATTTCCCAAACTTTTCTCCTTTTTTAAGTTTATTTATTTATTTTGAGAGAGAGAGAAAGAGAGTGTGTGTGTGTGTGTGTGTGTGTGTGCGTGTGCGCGCGCTCACTGGAGCTGGGGAGGGGCAGAGAGATAGAGAATCTCAAGCGGGCTCCACACTGTCAGCACAGAGCCCAACTCAGGACTTAAACTCATGAACCATGAGATCGTGACGTGAGCCGAAATCAAGAGTCAGGCCCCTAGGCACCTAAGCCACCAGGTGCCCCAAACTTTTTTTTCTATCATCTGTCTAGCCCAAATAGTGTTCAGGAGAACTTCACAGTACTATCTAGATATAGAATGCTATGTCCTCCTCCTTTACCTTTTTTTTTTTTTTCCTTTCATACTCAGAAAGCTCATAATTGGGTTTTTTAAGGTTCTTTTATTGAAGACCTCAGCATTTCTAATGGTACACATATTAAACTTTAGGTACAAAGACTAAATATCTAATGACAACAATATATGTAAAGAACTCCAAGGAACTCATTTGTCATAGACTGCTTCTCTGCTTGTCATGAAGTTGCTAGGTAAAATTATTGTGTTATTTCTTTAGAAATAGGCACTTACACAGTCCTGGAATTAACTGATACTTTGGTTTTTGAAGGTAGGTATTTACTACCATTGTGTTTTCAGAGGTTCAGACAATTGTCACCATGCTTTAAACCCAAATAATAATTATAAGCTGGCGGCAAGATGAAGACTTTTATTCATTTTAAATTACCCTTTAAAAAGAACCACATCCCTCCTTCAGATGAGTTAGTAAATTGAAATAGTTCTGCCCACCCCGGACTCCATTTTTCATCTACACAGAGACTCACTGTTTGAGTTTGTTAAATGTGTACTCTATTTGCCTACATGTGTGGGCACAAGAGAAAATAGAGAGGGCTGAGACTCAAGGTTGATCTCATACCAGGAACCAGCCTCCTACAGAGGGAAGTAAGCATTAAAATGAAGGAGCAGAGTAAAGAAACAGTTTTTGTTAGGGCCGTAGAACAAACACTTTCTTTATCTTCCAGCACTCAAACACTGTGTAGCACAAAATATCAATAAATATTTGCCGAATAACTAAAACAGTAACTTCCTCTTTAATTCTGAATCCTGAGGTCAGAGATAACTGAGTTCTGGGGAACTCAAGATATTTTCTTTTTTAGGTTGACAGTTTGATAGGTTTTGTGCTTACATGTTTTATATACATTGTCTCATCCTTAAAAGACCTGAATGAGGTACTTTTCCATTTTACAGATGTGTAAACTGAAGTTTGAGAATGCTAGATACTGTAGATACTGTGCCCAAAGACCCTTATTTCGTGACTAGTGAAGCCTAGAGTGAATCCAAGTAGGCTGAGGTGGTACTTGCAGTTTTAACCAGCGTCCTGTGCTACCAGGTTTCTCTGCTTGCCTCTGTAGTGATGAGAGATGGGATTTTGGTTCTTTTTTTTTTTTTTAATTTTTTAATGTTTATTTATTTTTTGAGAGAGAGGGAGACAAAGCATGAGCAGGGGAGGGACAGAGAGTGAGGGAGACACAGAATCTAAAGGAGGATCCAGGCTCTGAGCCATCAGCACAGAGCCCAACATGGGGCTCGAACTCACGAACCATGAGATCGTGACCTGAGCCGAAGTTGGGCACTCAACCGACTGAGCCACCCAGGCGCCCCAGGGGATTTTGGTTCTTATTCCCAGAATTTTAATAGTTAAATCTTTTATTTACATTGGAAAGAATAAAATCAATGTATGATTCTGACTGGGAAATAGGAGCTGCAGGGGAAGTCAGTAATGTTTTCCCTGTGACATCACAGGAAGTTACCATGGAAATGATTATGGTATTATGAATACAGAATTATAACCTTGAGTGGGAAATAAGCTGCCTACAGAGACAAAATGCTGAGAAATAGCAAAGTTGTTGTCATGACAGTGCCTTTCAGATTTTCGATGAACAAATTTAGCAACATGAAGTCTAAATGCCCAGTCCCTCTTAGCATTCCCAAAACATCAGTGTTAAATTATTCTTTTAACTCTCCCTGGTTTTGTTACTACTTTCAGAACTTGTTGAAAGTAAAATAATTCCCATGTGTGCATATGTGTTTTTAGTTTAGCAAATATTTTTGTTGTTGTTTTTTTTCTGATCCTCACTGCCTGTACTCCTCTAATTCCTCCTCCAAGATATCCCAGTAGAGATAAACCGTTTCCTGGTCTTTGCATCAACACATTCCCTGTAAAGTATGTTAGCACTGGTATTTGTTAATTGTTAAAGCCAACTCTGGCAGTCAGATAGAGGGGGTATAGTGAAAAACAGTGTTATTTTTTCCATAGCAAATTTAATTCCAAATTTCATCGTTTCTATATCTGTTCAGTAAATGCAATTCTTTCCAAAAAAATGCTTGTTTAAAAAACATTGGTCATATACTGTAAGCCTTGTCAAAGAAAATTGGAAATGGTGACAGTGCTGTATTATTGCTCATCGTCTTAATTTCTTTATATTTGGAATCCTCTAGTGTTTTTATTTATTTAGCTAACATTGTGTCTGACTTGCTCCAGGGCACACTGAAGACTTCTGTTATTACTGTCCTTTTGCTTTGAAAGGGCTAACAATTCTAGACAGGAATTTCATAGTTGTTCTGGCCCCTTAAGCTCTAGAAATGTGTCAGTTTACTTATTTCAGTTAGTACCACTGATTACTCTGGGATCCAAAATATCTCTCTTCCTAGTCAATTCTGGGATCTGAAGTATTTTCCTACCCTATGATTAGGAAGAGAATAGTGAATAAATGGAGGTTTCTTTTCAATGAAAGGGAATTTAAAAGTGGTAAAAGGAACACATAGCTGAATTGGTCACAGATTAATTGCCAGCGTATCAGGTGACAGTAATACTTGACATATATGAAACTATGTGAGGTAATATATGTGTTGTGAAACTTACCTATAAACTGGTAAACCTAGCACCCAACTTAAGATTCAGAACATTACCAGTACCAGCAAAGCTATTTGTATGTTCATTCACTGTCCTGTTCCTCTTCCAATTTGGGTTTAACATTCACCTGTTTTGTAAAAAGAGAGTTGTATAGTTTACCACATAAGTACAAGTAGTTTTGAAGAAATAGCACATCAGCTTAGCAATTCGGTTTTTTTGGTTCAGTATTGTGCTTATTCACCCGTGTTGTTGTGAGCTGTGGTTCATTCTTACTGATGTATACATTTCTTTTCCAGTCTTTACTTTGACTTGTGGCTTATAGAAATGTTTAAAAGTTTCCCCAATGTATGGGGATTTTAAATTTATTTTTATATTATTGATTTCTAACTTAATTGCTTTGTGATTGCGGACATGGTCTATATAATATCTATTCTTGGAAATCCATTGATACTTGTATTGTGGCTTAGCAAAAGAAAATTTTTGAAAATGGGTATTTGAAAATTATACTCTGATTATTTGGTATACTGCATGTGTCTAGTACATTGAACATTTTTTGGAATTTCCTACTGTAAAAGGTTTATTAATGTCTCCTGTGGTTTTTTTTTTTAAAGGTTATTTATTTTGAGCGAAAGCAACCAGGGGAGGGGCAGAGAGACAGGGAGAGAATCCCAAGCAGGCTCTAGGCTCAGTGTAGAGCTCGATGTGGGGCTCAGTCTCACCACTGTGAGATCATGACCTGAACCAAAATCAAGAGTTCGACACTTAACTGACTGAGCCACCCAGGCACCCCCCTCTCCTATGTTTTTATTAAATTTTGCTTTATACATATTTAAGGCTATTTTAATAGGTATATGTAGAGAGAGAATTGTTATACCTTCCTGTTAAGTTAAATTTTTATCATTATGTATATGCTCTCTTTATTTCTTTAATATTTTTGTTTTGAAGTTTATTTTTTAAATGATATTAATGCATTTTAACATCATTTATTTAGGTTAATATTTGGTATATTTTTTCCATGTTTTCTTTGTGTTTTCTTTGCGTTTTTCCATGTCTTTATGTTTTAGGTATATCTCTTGTATTGCTGGATTTTATTACTGTTTTAAAATACATCATAACAATCTCTAATATTTAACTGGCAGATTAATTTACATTTATTATGATTGCTGATATGTTTCATGTTATACTTTCTATTTGTCTCACTTTTTAGTCTTTTTTCTCTTTTATTTCCCTTTTTTAATTGGTTGAATTTTGTTTGTTTTCTTTTTCTTTTCTTTTTTTGAGAGAGAGCCAGTGCACAATTGGCAAGTGGGGGAGGGGCAGACGGAGAATGAATCTTAAGTAGGCTCCACACCCAGTACAGAGCCGACTTGGGGGGGCTCCATCTCATGACCAGGAGGTCTTGCATGACCTGAGCTGAACTCAAGTTGGATGCTTACCGGACTGAGCCACCATGCACCCCTTGCTTGTTTTCTTATTCCACTATACTATACCTCTGGTTTGGAAATTATAACAAGTCTCCCAGCTGAGATCCTAAACTTCTGTCCTTCTCCTCCTCCTCCTCCTCTTCCTCTTCCTCTTCCTCCTCCTCCTCCTCCTCCTCCTCTTCTTCTTCTTCTTCTTCTTCTCCTTTTTTTTTTAAATTACTTACTTACCAAAGTAATTTCTACACCCAGTGTGGAGCTCTAACTCACAAGTATCACAATGATACTCTAAGGATTGGTGGAGCCACACAATGGAAAGAACCTGAGACCTTGAATCTCTGTGTGGAGGAGAACCGCTTGCCAACCAAACATTAGACTGTTTTGAGAAATACTGTGTTAAGCCACTGAAATCCAGGGGGTTTGTTATAGTAGATGGCATTTTCTTGAGTAATGTAGAAATTGTACACTGTTTTTCTTCTTTTTAGTGATCCTCTTGTCCATGTATAACTAGCAGAGTCTAAAGTGAAATCTGATTTTAAACCCATCTCCCATAATACGAGGATCTTAGAACACACCTCCAATTGTGTCCCTCTTATCTTACATGCTCTTCTTTTTTTTTTAAACCCTAGGCATTATTATTGTTTTGCTTTGCCTCCCATTTTACCGATTTATTTCCTGCCTTCTTTTCTTGTCACTCAGACTTGTTTCCTAGAGTCATTTTCCTTCTTGAAGTATGTACTTTAGAAGTTCTAGTGGGCAAAACTCTACTGGTAATAAATCCTCTCAGTTTTTACTTGTCTGAATGTGTCTTTATTTTTCTCTTGTTCTTTTAAGTCTAGGTTGATGGCTATTTTATGTAAATACTTCAAAGATATTGTCATGAACTTTGGCCTTTATTTCTGTTGAAATCTGTTTTCAGTCTAATTGTCATTCCTTTGCTAGATGCTCTCTTTTTTTTCTCTTTTTATAGTCTTATTTTTGTGCTTGATGTTCTGCAATTTGATTATAATGTATCTAGGTGTGATTTTTTATTTATCCTCTTTAGTATTCATTTTGCTTAATGTATTTATTTATACTTTTCAAAGATTTGGACAAATTGGATGATCTAAAAAAGGTCAATCATTTGATTTATTTCCAGAGAGAGTGCATTATTTTTAACAAATTTATTTTCAAATATACAAATCAAAATACATGTGTTGCTATGTATATATTATATTGAACATGATATAAAAAGTAGGAGAAAAATATATTTTTAAAATTTATTTATTTTCTATACTTACAAAGGTGTATAATGTCAAGTACAGATTTATATTGACCAGTCCTGTGAAAAATTATAGCACATAAAAAGTTAAGAACCTGGTGACAACATTCTTCTCTATGTAGACCATATGCAATGCAGAAGGAGAACACTAATATTAATATAATCAAGAATGTTAAAAATATTCATTTGCTTGTATTCTAAGAGTTAGGACTTTATTGGTGGTTTAAAGTGTTGAAAGCTACGGTAACCTGACAATTTCTGATTACAGAAAGCAAATGAAAGGTAGAGACAGAAGACCTTGTTGTGGACCTTTCCATAATGTAATTTATCTTTTGCTCCAGCACAAAAATATTGACAGAAAGGGTGGAAAATCTTATTAGATGCAATAATTTTATACCAAGTGATTTCTCTAAAGCACTATTATAAGACTTTTTCATTTCTTCCTTCAAGGGAGAACATTCTGATTTTAAGGATCACTTTGTATTTAGCATTCCACTCATGTGTATCAATTGTTTTTTTCTTATACAACGGAGACAACAGTTGAAACTTTTAATATTTTCTATTGATTAGTGTCCTGTAGTCAAGTGCCAACTTTTAGTCATATTTTATTTTATTTTATTTTATTTTATTTTATTTTTATTTTGTAAAAGTTTATTTATTTGAGAGAGTGGGGGGAGGGGCAGAGAGAGAGAGAGAGAGAAAGGGAGAAAGAGAGAATCCCAAGCAGGCTCCATGCTGTGAGTGCAGAACCTGATGTGGGGCTCAAACTGACGAACTGTGAATTCATGACCTGAGCCAAAATCAAGAGTCAGATTTTTAACTGACCAAGCCACCCAGGCACTCCAATCATATTTTAAAAGGATATAATATTATTTTAACCAAAAGGTGCTAGAGAAATGTTATCATGTATTAGTTATAAGAGTAGTAGGTCTGTCTGATTTTAATATAAAATGTTAATAATTTTATTATTATTGAAAAGATTATTCCCTTTCCCACTATTCCAGATGCAGTTTGTTTTATAAAACATAATACAGAAAGTGTAGTTATTCTAGGGTAGGAGCCTTTTAACTTTGTATAGTTAAAAATAGAACTGATAGAATTACAGATTTTTTTCTTTTACCTTTTTTTTCCCCCTGAACAATGAAAATTTAATTCCACATAGTTCTGGAAACAAGAAGTACAAGACCAAGGTGTTAGTAGAGTTGGTTTCTTCTGAGGGCCTCTCTCCTTGGCTTATAGTTGGCTGACTTAGGGTGCCTTCACTTCGTCTTCCCTCTGTGTCTTCTTTTACTTGAATGTTGTTTTGTTTTGTTTCATTTTGAGGGTTTCTTAGTATTTTTTAAGTAAAATAGTCAAAAGTATTTAAAGGGCTTAAAAACTAGAGAATAACATATTTTGTGGGATAAAACCAAAGCAATAGTAGACAAATTCATAGGTTAGTTATATAGGTAGGCTTTGAGGAGATACAGTAAAAGAACAGCTTGTTAAAGTAAAACGCAGGGCCGGGGTAGTGGACTAGGTAATTTAGGGTAACCTTGCTGAAGAAGACTGGACAAGCAAGTTAAAATATAAAAAAGTTTTCTTGGAGCAACCAAGATATCTTTCAATAGATAAGTGGATAAAAATTAGACTCTGATACATCTAAGCATTAGAATATTATTCATTGCTAAAAAGAAACAGGTTCTCAAGCCATGCAAAGACTTGGGGAGTCTTATAGGTATTTTGCAAAGTGAAAGAATCTAACCTTAAAAGGCTACTCAACTATATGACATTCTAGAAAAGGCAAAATTATAGAGAAGTAAAAAGATTATTGGTTGTCAGAGAGTGGAGAGTGGTAGGGGAGGATGAATGGGCAGAGCATTGAGGATATTTAAGGCTGTGAAAATACTCTGTATGACACTGTAATGGCTGATACATGTCCTTGTACATTTGTCCGAACCTATGGAATGAACACCAAGGGTGCATTGTAATGTAAACTATGGACTCTGGGTGATTATGATATGTAAATGTAGGTTTTCAGTTGTTGTAAATGTACCTGTCTGGTGGAGGATGTTCATAATGGGGGAGGTTTTGCATGTGTGGAATTAGGGGGGGACATATGGAAAATTGTTGTACCTTCCTCTCAATTATGTTGTGAACCTAAAATTGCTCTAAAAAAAGAAGTCTTTAAATTAAGAAAAAATTCTGCTTGGAGGCATTGGGGAGGTTATAAGATAGTGATGAGTTATGACTCCAGATCAGGGAGAAAAGAGGCCCAGCTTCTAATCATTTCATTTCCTGAAATTAGATTAAGGTGATTCCAGAGTACTAGTCCCACAGATATCTGGCAGAAACAGGCTTAAATCCCCTGAATAAGAATATAACATCCTAGTCCTCAAATTATTTTTACTAACAATTTTGCAAAAAGAGTGACAATAAAAATAACCTCATCAGGAAGAAAGACAAACATTAGCAAAACCTAGAAAAACAGGAGCAATAGAAAAATGCATAGAAGTTTTATATATTGGTGTTACTAGAATCAGATGTTAAAATTATTGTTTACTGTTTTCAAGGAAAGATAAGAATTCAAGAAAACTGCTAAGTATAAATAAAAACCAAATGGAAATTCTAGAACTGTAAGTTACGATGACCAAAATGAACAACTCAGAGGATAGATTTAACAACAGATTAGATATAACCAAGGATGGAATTAACAAAATAGGTGAAAGAAAATATGCAAAATAAAACACAGAGCAAAAGGATGAAAAATACAGAAGAGAGGCTAAGAGACATAAAGGATTTGGTAAGAAGTTTTGACACACTTATAATTTGAATCTTGGAAGTTAGGTGAGAGCACATTAAAGAATGTTCATAACAGAACCATTCAGAATAACTAAAACCTGAAAAGAACTCCACTGTGCACCAAGATTAGATGGACAGATTGTATATTTGTACTGTAGACTCTACATCAGTGGAAAGGAATGAACTGACAACTACATGTAGCTACCTGGATAAATTTCACAAACATAATACGGAGCGAAAGAAGCTGGACATGAAGCAAGACTGCATGATTCACTTAAACTACATCTTAAAAAGACAAAATGGAACCATAGTGTCTGAGGATGCGTGCTAAGGTAAAAAGGATGATGGTTGCCTTTTGGGAAAGGGAGGGGCTAGTTATTAGTAGGATCAGGAGGGAGGCCTCTAGGTTCTGGCAAGTTGTATTTCTTGACCCTCGTAATGGTTACGTGTTTTTCCTTTGTGATAAATCTTTGAACTGCGCATCTTGTTTTGAGCATGTTACTGTGAATATTTCATAACAAAAATGTTAAAATGCATCCTCATATAATTTTCAAACCATACAGAAGAAGTTTTAGATGAAGAACTATTTTAACTTTCTATTATCTAGGTGTGTGTGTCTGTCTTTGTCTCTGTTTGAACACATACTTTGGAGGTTCTCTTGGTACAGTTTTTTAGCAGCTCTCATGCTAGCCACCAGGAGCATGCTAGTCCCTTTGTACAACTCTGGCCCAAATATGAACACAGACCCCACCCCTTAGGCCCAAATATGAACAAAATCCCCTCTCAGTGTTAGCACAGCTGCATGAAAGATTTTAACCAAATATCCAAGGAAGAAAAGGCAGAAAAAATACCAATAACAACAAAGGAATATAAATCTTACAGTCTCTTTTGTTCAGATTTTGAATCTAACAACAGCTAATTTATTCCCAAGGCTCATAGACTCTGTCCTTTTACATCGCTGAAAGAGTGTCTGTTAACTTCTAAATAGAGATCTCATACTCCGTTCCAGTTCCCAGGCCAAGGGACCTATTCTTCAGGTGACTGGCAGGGCTATGTGGTGAGACCTTCCTTATTGTATTGATGGAGTGATGCGTTCCGTGGCAGGGCTTACGCTATAATAATTACTCAGCCATGTGGTGAGCCAGGCATCCTTAGTAACAGGGCAAAGTCTCCTTATTTGTCCCAGAGGGAACAATTTCAGAATGACAGTTTTAACTTGCAGACTTAATATCTGTATATACTGAGGTAGAACATAACAGCCCTGGAATAGCTACAGGCATTTATTTATGTTTAAAAGAAAAAATATGCCCCAAATAACTCTCTGGGGGTGGAGTCCTTGCACTTTGTTGGAGGCTGACACATCTGCAGCGTTCTGCTGAAACTTAAAACTTAAACCTAAACTTAGTTGGGGGAAGGGGAGAAGAGGGAGAGGGCCTGCCATACACTGAGAGTAGCGGACCTCTGTAGTCTTAGGTGCTTTGCACGCTTCCCAACCACCCACCCCACCTCTTAGCCCCACAGCACTCGAACCAAGAAAGTGAACTTCAGGATAGCAGCTTCCCTATGAGTAAGTAGCTACCAACCGTGGTGGAGCAGGTCCCAAAGCTTGTTCTTTTCCCGTACACCCTACTTTCTTTAACGGTGTAGGGAAACACTGATTTTATTTTTAACTTAGGTTGCTGCACTAATGGCCTGTTTCTTGAAACAGAAAATTTGTGAAAATCTGTGGAAGAGTCTCTGGAAGTTATTTTCCCTGTTTTTTCCCTGCCCTAATGCTGACCTTGTTTGGATTTTCATGTCTTGAGCAGTGCTGAGGAGTTAAGAAAATTCATGCTAATTCACCATGACTTTTGCTCTGCTTGGCCCCACATGGCACCCGTCGAAATGGATTACCAGATCTTTATAACAGAGTGTTTTAATAGGACCAAAATAGCAGCAAAATATCAGCAGATGCTGATGACTTTACTGCTTGATGATTTATTTGACTAATTGCAGAGGGTCATTTCTGAATTGATGTAAAAGGTTTGGGAAAGGTACTTTGTTCTCTGTTGTGATACATGTTTGCTTTGTTCTGGGGGCACTTGAATGTACCATCAATGAAAATAGAAAGGTGAAAACCACAATGTGTTCATCTTAGACATTTAGAAAAGTTTCTACTTAAACTGGCAAAACTCTCTTCACAGTAACTGTGTAAGCCAAAGCTATCTTTACTAAAATGAGACCATTATTTGTATCCCCAGAAATTTTCATTTTTAGTGTGTGTATATACATACATGTGTGCCTGTGTGTGTAATTCTTTTCCACTGTAGCTAACTTCTTGAAAATGTCAAAGTGATTACATAATTTCATTGAAAAAGTCAGTTACAACTAGTACATTGATGAACTATTTCCTTAGTGATGCAGCCACCAGAATATTGGAGAAGAAAAGAGCATGTGTTTAACACTCCTTGCTGAAAGCTTGAAGCACATACAAAAAATGGAGATAGGGAGTATGGAAGAAATTATTTTGCCAATTTTGTCCACTTCTGCACAAAGCTTTTCATTTAAAATTTATTGAACTGTGGCAGGCAGGTTGAAATTATTAAATAAGCCAGAAAAGCCTTAAAGATTTTGAGTATGTTGATGCTTTTAGATGTGGGCTTTTTTTCTGTCAGATTTTCAGTGAGTTATAATGATTGCCAACTACATTTTCATTATCTTTTGTACTGTAAATATGGGAAAGGTTTTCAGAAATGATTAGAGAAAAGCAATATTATCGATCCTCAGTGGTCATACTGTTAGAATAACAACAGACTTTTACACCGCCTTTCATGTTTGTAGTTGGGTTTTGCTCTTAACTTGCAGCAATCGAAGGGCAAAGAGCTGCTTGAATGTACGAACACCGGTGTTTACAGTGAGGGTGATGTAGGAAGTGTAAAGATTGTGTTGTAAATACTGAGTAGGAATTTGCCTCAATGTTATCTATCTTTGATGCATTAGTATTTCACTTTAAGAATGAATGGTAGTGAAGGGGCGCCCGGATGGCTCAGTGGGTTAAGCGTCCGACTTCAGCTCAGGTCATGATCTCACAGCTGGTGAGTTCCATCCCCACATCAGGCTCTGTGCTGACAGCTCACAGCTTGGGGCCTTTTCGGATTCTGTGACTCCCTCTCTCTCTCTGCCTCTCCCCTGCTCATGCTCTGTCTCTCTGTCTCTCAAAAAATAAATAAATGTTAAAAAAAAAAAAAAGAGAATGAATGGTTGTGGGAAAGCTACTTTTCTCTATCTAAGCATACTTTTCAGCCAGAGATGTTATATTAATTTCCTAGGGCTACTGCAACAAGTTCCCACAAACTGGGTGGCTTAAAACAATAGAACTTTAGGGGCGCCTGGGTGGCTCAGTCGGTTAAGTGTCCGACTTTGGCTCAGGTCATGATCTTGTGGTTCGTGAGTTCAAGACCCCAGTCCAGCTACATGCTGACAGCTCAGAACCTGGAGCCTTCTTCAAATTCTGTGTCTCCCTCTCTCTGCCCCTCCCCTACTCACACTCTGTTTCTCTCTCAAAAATAAATAAAAAACATTAAAATATTAAAAGAAAACAACAACTTTATTTTCTCACAGTTGTGGAGGTAAGAAGTCTGAAATCAGGTGTTGGCAGGTCCATGAGTATGGCTCTTGGGAAGGATCTCTTCTGTCTTCCTAGATTCTGGTGATTGCCAGCAATCTTTGGTATTCTTTGACTTGTATCTCCATCACTCCCAAGTCAGCTTCTGATGTCACATAGCCTCCCTCTGGGTATGTCTTGCTATATCTTCACATGGCCTTCATAGAAATGCAACTGCCATTGAACTTAGAGCCCACAAGAATCCAGGATGACCTCGTTTTAACAATTTACATTAGTAGAAACCCTATTTCCAAATAAGGTCACATTCTGAGGTTGCAGGTGGACGTGAATTTTGGACTGTTTAACCCAATACAGGCATACCTCATTTCGCACTTCATTTTGTTGCACTTCACAGATAGTGTACTTTTTATAAATTGAAGGTTTGTGGGAGCCCTGTGTTGAGCAAGGCTGTTGGCATCATTTTTCCAACAGCATTTGCTTGCTTCACGTCTGTATCACATTTTTGGTAATTCTCAACAATATTCCAAACTTTGTCATTATTATATTTGAATTGCTTCAAGCTCATGATAAAACTTAAAGGTTGGGGAGTTGCTTCTCATGGATGAGCAAAGAAAGTGGTTCCTTGAGATGGAAACTACTCCTGGTGAAGATGCTGTGAAGACTGTTGAAATGACAACAAAGGATTTAGATTGTTACATAAACTTAGTTGGTAAAGCAGTGGCAGGATTTGAGAGGATCGACTCCAATTTGGAGAGTTCTGTGAGTAAAACGCTATCAAATAGCACTGCATGCTGCAAAGAAATCATTCATGGAAGGAGTCAATTGTTATAGCAGACTTCATTGTTTTATTTTAACAAACTGCCACAGCCACCCCAGCTGTCAGCAACCTCCACCCTGGTCAGTCAGCAGCCATCAACATCGAGGCAGGACCCTCTTCTCAGCAAAGGGATTAAGACTCACTGAAAACTTAGGTGATGGTTAGCAGTTTTTAGCAATAAAGTAGCTTTTAATTAAGGTATGTGCATTTTGTTTTAGACATGCTATTGCATGATTAATAGGCTACAGTAAGTGTAAATAAAACTTTTATATGCACTAAAACCAAAAGGTTCGTTTGACTGGTTTTATTGCAATACTTGCTTTATGGGGTGGGCTGGAACCTAAGCTGCAATGTCTTCAAGGTATGTCTGTACAGATACCCTTCATTTGTTTCAAAACATATTTACTTCATTTGTTTATATCTGGTATTAACTTGTTTAAAGATTTTTTAATTTATAGATGATTAGTGTTTTTAATAAGACCTTTGACTACTTTGTTATACCTAAACACTGCTCTTGTGAGAAAGGGGAAAAACTTAAACAAGTTGCTTGCAGACTG
This sequence comes from Panthera onca, assembly GCF_046562875.1. NCBI lineage: Eukaryota > Metazoa > Chordata > Mammalia > Carnivora > Felidae > Panthera > Panthera onca. The sequence continues at coordinate 145,725,631 of NC_138342.1, read as the reverse complement.
GGAGAGAGATTTGTTGTAAAAAAAAAATAAGTAGAACAATATGAAACAAACTCATTTAAAGCTTTTAACCATAAACTAGAGAAGTAGTTGCTAGTAGCCCTAATAAGAAATACCAAAGAGAATCATTTTCTGAAAAGAGAAAATAAGTCTTCTGTTAAGACTTATCCCTTGAAGGCGCCTGAGTGGCTCAGTTGGTTGTGTCCGACTGTTGATCTCGGCTCAGGTCATGATCTTATTGTTAGTGGGGCTGAGCCCTGCGTCGGGTGGGCTTTGTGCTGATAGTGTGGAGCCTGCTTGGGATTCTCTCTCTCCCTCTCTCTCTCTGCCCCTCCCCTGCTTGCACGTGCATGCTCTCTCTTTCTGTCTCTCTCAAAATGAATACATTTTTTTAGAAAAAGAGAGAGCCACTAACTTAAAAGAAAGACTTGTTCCTTTAGCCTAAAACTTCATCCTAGGAAGCAGATAACACAAACTTACTTGTAAGACATTTGCAATAAGAACGCTTTTTTCCTGGTGGTCTTATAATATAATTATTTGAAATCTAAAATGAGGCATAAAGAATTTGAGTCAGGAAAGTAAGCTCTTTGTCTTGTAGATAAGCCTTCACATGTATAATCTTGTCCACTGTTGTCCGTTTTCCACTGCTGAGTCCCAGTTTAGTTTTAGGTGATGCTATTCAAGCATAATTTAGATTGTACACCCTAGGGTACAGACTTTGTCTTGGCATATTCTACACATAGCCAGTTTGCAAAAAAATAACAAAACTCTCTTACCTCAGATGATTGGGAAGTTAGGAATCTTTTCTCCACCAGCCTTCATCATCCAGAGATAGGCATCTTCTTTTCAGTGGCTCATAGTTAATTAGTGGTTGCTGGGGATTGCATGTAAAGGTCACAAGGCTCTCTTTGGAATATTATTACATTGTTTGACTTGAATGGCTCAAAAGGGAAAGAATAGCTGTCTTCGTGAGGCTCAGGAAAGTGAAGTAAGTTGTGATGAAGTGAAGCAGCCTGGATTCAAGCCCAGGTCTGATGGACTTCACCGCCCATGCTGGTTACACACTGCTCCCTGGCCTCGCCATTTGTTTTTTAGAATCATCAAGCGTGGAAGGTCAAATCTATTTTTTGATATGGGCATGTGTGATGTGCCCTGTTATTGCTGATAGAGCTAGAAACACCTTAAAATTTAGAGTTGAACAAAGTGTGTTGCCTGGAAAGCATTCAGGAGATAATTTGCCTTGAAAATATAGACATCCTGCAGGAGATCCTGCTGTATCAAATGGATTTCAGAGGTAGAGGATATGGGTTCACAGCCTGCTGATGGGGTGCCCTTGAGGTCTGGTACCTTTTGTGAGTGAATTTCTGTTGCCACCAAGGATTGTTAATGCTCTCCAGCCTCTTTACTACTATATCCCAGGTAACAGATTTAGGCAGAAAGTGACATAAGCTATTATTGCTTTTAAAAACAACCAAACCGTCTTGTTAGTCTTGCTAATGGAGACAGTCTGTCAGCTCTACCTTTGTAGTTTCATAAACTTCATGATTTTATAGAAGTAACAAGTCTCTTTCCTACATTCCTATTATCTTAGCAAAGGCTTCCAACAGGCAGTCATGTCCTAACTCATTTGTTTCTTGTTGGCATTTTTAAAAAAAACTTCAGCAATTATTAAAAAGTCTTGAAAAAAATCCACTAAAAGCCAGCTTTCTTTTATGACAGAAAAAGGCAGTTATTTACATACTACTTTATAGTGTACTTTCTTTAAGGAAACGGAGTAAGCATCCTAATATCTGGATGGTGATTTGTTATTCTTTACACTTGACCACTTTGCCTCCTTGGAGTCCTATTAAAAAACAAAAATTCAGCTGCGTAAATTTAAAGTTCAAATTGGCTTTATTTAAGGATTCATGAGTTGAGCAGCATCCCCTGTAGTAAGTAGAAGTTCCACCAGGCTATAGAAAAGGAAAAGTTTGTAAAGGCAGAAAGAGGGTGGAAAAAGAAAATTATTAGCAAGGAGTGCAGTGTTTTGGGCAGGGTCACGCATCCTCCTAAGGGGGATTGAAGAGGTCTTTGGGGCAGATTACTTCACTGGTACTGTGCACAAAATTCCAGATTGACTGGTTAAAGGTTACATTTCTGGGAGAGGTTGAAGCTGCAATTAGGTATTAAATCTTGGTTTGCTGATGTGGTGCCTAGTACACATGACTCCATTTTGGGCCTCTTGTCTCTTTTTAAAAAAATGCCCCCTTTTGATCAGACTCAGCTTTACTGAGAGATGTGATCAAAATTTAAGGCATTAGCATCACTCTCAGCTACTGCTCTGTAGTTTTTGTAACATTTGTTGATCCTTTGTGTGGTATTCACAGGCCATGACATTTTTTGCTTAATCTCTGTGATAGGCCATGATTTTGGGTTCACAATGTTTAAGTTGGTTATTCATTCTTTTTCTGAAATTCCAGTCTTAGGGAGATCATTTGCTTGACAGTTAGCGGCTGTGAACACGCATTGCAAGGTTTTGAGAGAATACAATGCACCAGGGAGCTTACTATGATTATTAGAAGCAGGATAATTCCATGGTCCCCAAGACCCAAATCAGTCAAAATCAAATAAGTCACAGGAAGACCTCATTGAAGGAGTCACCCTTTTAAGCCAAGCGCTTGCTTGCTCAGTGATCTTATGTGACTGAGTTTCAGTTTCTCCAGAAGTGTTAATCCAGGTGGCACACAACACAGACGCCTCTTTGCTCAGCTAAAAAATAGGCAAGAGCTATTCTATTATCAAGAACAACTTTAGCCTGAGAGTCTAGTGGTTTTTATCAGGCAGCTATTGCCTTAGCAGTGGATTCTGCAGTATTTTCAAGAGTTAAGGAGAGGTTTCTAATCATAGCCTCATCTACATTTACTCCTTACCAGGGCTATAGGGCTTTACCAAAGGAAGTGAATCCTGAATTATACACAGTTTGTATTAGCTGTGTATAATTAGCTGAATTTTACACAGTTTGAATTAGCAGTTTGATAACCTAAGAGGCATTGCTCAGTTGTATGCCAGCTGTCTGAGTCATTCATAGGCCCAAGGAGAATAATAATCACTAGAGACCAGGATAAATCCCGTGAAGGAACAAACCACTCCCATTAAGGTGGTACTTTTAATGGAATATTGGAGTTTTTGGTGATAAATCCAGCAGTCTGAAAGGCAAAGTCGTCCCCCCGCCCTGCCCCTGGCAATGGCCTAGGAAATACTCAAGGTGGTGTTATCTTTCTAGGCCAGTGTCAGAGTAAAGGAAAGACAGAAAAGAAGGGGTTTTATGTTTAAAGTATGAAGTTTTGATCTGATGTTTTGGGAGGAAGCAGTCTACCTCACCATCAGCTGCTTCTCTTTGTAGTCAGTTTGTTTTGGAGGTCTCCAGCCCTTGTACCTGACCAGATGTCAGATGGAGCCTTCTTCTTCTGTGAAGTATGTACCCAAGGTTTAAGTGCCTGACGTTTGGCTTCCATCTGGGTAATGAGGAGGATCTGGTATAGTCCAAAGGTGATTAAAGGGCAGCCTTAGTTCTTAGTGATTCCAAATCAGAGGAGGAGAGAGAATTGAAAACATTAGTTTGGTAAGTTATAGCCAGGTATTTGAGGAAACTAGAAGGATTCAGGATCCAGTCCAGTTTACAGGTATATAACAAAACCTCAAAGACAACAGGATTAGAATCTAATATAGACAAAGACACAAACATAATTTTCCTTTACAGTTATCCCATTTTTCACCCAATGATAATCACAGTAAAACTAATTTGTTTGCATTAGACTTGACGTGGTTATTTACACAAGTGCAGCAAGAATAGTAATTGACCATATAAGCTCCTTTTATGATTGCTTTGTAGGCAAGAACCTTGTAAACAAGTACCAGGCCAAGTTTTTCAAGGGGCTTTATTCTGTAGTCAGTCTTGGTTCTTTAAAACTGTCTAGTCATATCTGAGTCTACACATACTTCTCTCAAATACAACATTCTAGTTAAAGCCTTGGTGATCTAAGCAATATTTCCAACTGAGTTATTACAAGAAGAACAGATTCTTATTGAACTTATGCAAATAACAGTAGTGTTATTTCTGAATTTCTGAATTCTGGAGGGCTCAGGGAGAAAAAGTAAGTATTTCATCTTTGTTCACAAAGGCATCTTTTACCAAATTGTTGATAGCTTAAGAGAGAAGAAAAAAAAGTTTCCTAAAATCTGGAAAAACAAAATATTAAAGAGTCAGCAGTGTTTCAAACAATAAGTCTTAAAATGATGTTCCTCCTCCTCAGTTTATTTAGTCTCATGGAATTAATACTTGTTTGGCTTAAATCAAGTTTTTTCATTAGTTTTGGAAATTCTTATCCAGTTCAGTTTTATGATCTTAAAGTTATCAGAAGCCATGTTCTAGGCTTTCCATGAATGTCCTTGAAGATGAAACACTTCTGCAAAAGCATTAGAGTGAAACAGTAACTGTCAGTCAATGAGAAAAACCTTGAGAATGGGTATGATTAAAGATCTGATGAAAGTTCATTCCAGTGCAGTTGATAAAGAAGTTTGGTTGTTTCAGTGATAACACTGGTAACATTTCAAGATAAGAACTAGGATTACAAGTGATATCAGTTTCATACAATTTCTGAAACACATATTAATAACATATCCACACAAATATAACCTAAGAAGGTTTGGTATCGCTTATTTGACAATGCTTCCCATATAATTAACAGACCCAATAAGCCTAATACCTGTAACATCAGTTTTGTTACAAGGAAAGAAAACAAATCTTTTGAGACATTACAGAGATCTTCTGCAAAATCCTAAAGTTAATTTGAGGTCAAAAAGATGAATTTGATTTGGGGGGAAGTTTGTCAAAAATATCAAAAAGTTTTAAAACACTTGATCAAATAGGATCATAGGTCACTGTAAAACAATACTTAGTTATCCATTTAACTGCAGTGACAATTAAAGACTTTGAAGGCAAATACAGAAAGTTAGTTTCAAAAAACCTTAGCTCTTTTAATAGAGAAGACTCAGGCTTCCTTTTTTTTTTTTTTTTTAAATGCTTATTTATTTTTGGGAGACAGAGAGAGTGGGAGAGGGGCAAAGAGAGAGGGAGACACAGAGTCTGAAGCAGGCTCTAGGCTCTGTACTGTCAGCACAGAGACTGATGCGGGGCTTGAACCCACGAAGGGTGGGATCATGACCTGGGCCGAAGGTGACGCTCAACTGACTGAGCCACCCAGGCACCCCAGAAGACTCAGCCTTCCTAAGTAATCAAAGACCTGATAAAATTATTTTCACAAGACACAAATTTTTTTTCTTTTCTCTTATTTTAAGTATATTTATTTTTGAGAGAGAGAGAGAGCATGAGCACATGCATTAGTGGGGGAAGGGCAGAGAGAGGGAGAGAGAATCCCAAGGAGGCTCAGTGCAATCAGCACAGAGCCCAATGTGTGTCTCAAACGATGAGATTGTGACCTGAGGCAAAATCAAGAGTTGGATGCTTAACCGAATGAGCCACCAAGGTTCTCCAAAGTCTTTATTTTCCAGGCAGATAACTTAAAAGGTAAAGAAAAACCTTTTATAATCTCTTGTCAAGAGTAGAAAAAAACAAATTCTGATTTTTCAGTGGCTTACTTTTGATATTAAAATTCATTTAACTTAATTAGTTTTATTCTAATCTTAGCCAGCTTGACCACACATTAAAATTTTCCACAGATTTCTTTTCCATAAACCTACAACTTTCTTTTTTACATTTAACATTTTGCCTTATATTTTTCCTCTTTACCATTTTGAAATAATTAGCTTCTCTTTAGAACAAAATTGCTTTATTTCCCTTCAACAAAAATGCATTTTTGTTCCTCATACCTTCTTTTAGTGAAAACACACATCTTACTTTTCTTGCATTTGGAGATATTTTCCTTATTTCTAGTGGCTTTAATTACATATGTTAGAATTTTTAACCCTTAAGAACCTTGTTAGTGAAAATAAAGAAGTACACAATTATGGACTCTGTTCTAAATTAGCTTTCTGTGGCTTGACAAATTTATAAATACTTTTTATAATTTCTAAAAATGCATGTTTTCTAACAGTAAATTTTTCAGCATGGCACAAAACATGTTTACTAATAGACCCAAATATTTTTAGTTCCTCTGTAAAAGGAAACAAAAGGTAGATAAGCCTGTGTTCAATAATTGATGTTTCAGTATTTTCTCTTATTTGGAAATGATCTTGATACTTAATGAGTTTAACTTAACTCATCATTTAACTTAATTTACAAAACTTTAAGGTTTTTTGGTTACCAAAAAAAAAAAAATTAGGGGAAAGTATTTAAAAAGTTTGCTTAAGGGGCGCTTGGGTGGCTCAGTCGGTTAAGTGTCCGACTTTGGCTCAGGTCATGATCTCACGGTCCGTGAGTTTGAGCCCCACGTCGGGCTCTGTGCTGACAGCTCGGAGACTGGAGCCTGCTTCAGATTCTGTGTCTCCCTCTCTCTGACCCTCCCTCATTCATGCTCTGTCTCTCTCTGTCTCAAAAATAAATAAACATTAAAAAAAAAGTTTGCTTGAAACCATTTTTGTTCCACTTAACATCTATTTAATTTACTGTTTCTTAACAATTACATTTAGACTATCCACAAAAACTTGATGAGACAGACAAAATCAGCCACATGCCAAGCTGTTTGTCTTGCTGACAAATTCTTAAGAGATAAAGTGAATTTACTTGATTAGTAATCCCAGGTAGAATAGAAGTTGTATGTCTGTATTTAATGCTAGTAACTTGGAAGACATGCCTATTTTAATTAAACCAAACTCAAATTAGCTTTTATGTATCAGATATTAACCTGGATTAATGAAACTAAAAAGTAGTTAGGTTCGTTTCTATTGTAGTGTTGAGAATTTTTATGAATACTTCATTTATATAAGCATTTGTTTTTCTTTAAGACACTTATATAGAGGTCTTTTACAAATTAATTCTGGCAGTAGCATCCAGAGGTAGAAAATGTCACCCATCTGTAACACATATGTAAACACACATAAACATACAGACAGATATAATCAGAAACCTTATAGTTTTGGAACACTTCAGATTTCCCACTAGCCCGAGTTCCAAATGACTCCCCCCCACCGCAGGTTTGTACTTTAATATTTACATCTCAAAGGCACAGGGAAGAATGCAGGTTACAAGAATTTTAAGATAAATAAGGAAGATTTAGGGGTTAGTAAAAAGGAATCAGTGAAATTTGAATTGCCTCTGGAGTTGCATTTGTAGCTCTGCAAAAATTTGTGAGATAAAGACAGTTGCTCTTTATTCCTCAAGGAATGGGGTTGCAACCTAATTGACCTAATAAGTTGATCCACCCATAAATCATTTCACAAGGGCTTTGGGAAGATTTTCTTTTGCTCTGGGTACATAGTTTTATTTTAACTTAGGAGAGAAGGCTTTAAAGTATTTTTCTATCAGGTTCTGCAATTGTCCAATTCCTCACCACAGAACTACTTTGTAGTTTTTTAGCTGGGGCAAACAGTAAATATTTTTGGCAGTATTGAATAACCCCTTGGACTCAAGACACATTCCCAGAGAGGGTGCAAGAGATATTTTATTTTCCTCTTTCTCCTGAGTAATATAGTAGAGATCCAGAAAATCTGAGGCTGGTAAGAATTCTTACCCTTAGCCAGTTTCTGCTAGTTTTCCTAGGATTCTGTTTGCAGGCTCTGAGTGGGGTTTAAAGGGGGTGTGGCTCCGGTGTCCAGAATTTGGCAAGGGTTTTCATTAATTTTTAGTTTCTCTTTGCTGGGTAAGGGAATAACATAGCATTTTCCCAGAAAATCCCTCAGAGTCTCATCAACTCTGAGTGAAGAGGAGGGGGATGCTATATGGGCTCCTTTGAGGGTAGATACAAAGACTTTGGAGTTGATGTTGAAAAATTTGCATAGGCCCTTCAGGACAATCTCCTTCCTAGCTGATTACAACTGAGACATTGATCCTTGGGCCATTGTACCTGTAAGACATCAATCCCTGGCCTTACATACCTATAAGACTGTTTGCTTGCTTGCTTGCTTGCTTGCTTCCTTCCTTCCTTCCTTCCTTCCTTCCTCCTCTCTCTCTCTTTCTCTCTCTTTCTCTCTCTCTCTCTCTCTCTGTCTGTCTCTCTGTCTCTCATCTGAACCAAGATGTGTGTGTGGTGTGTGTGTGTGTGTGTGTGTGAGAGAGAGAGAGAGAGAGAGAGAGAGAGAGAGAGAGAGAGAGAGAACCCCAAACAGGCCTGATGCAGGGCTCCATCTCACGAACCGTGAGATCATGTTCTGAGCCAAAATCAAGAGGTGATGCTTCACTGGCTGAGCTACTCAGGCACCCCCGAACTGTTGTAGCTATAAAGCTAATGGTTTGGCAAGCTTTTGTTTATGATCTTGTGTCTTTAGATTTGCATTAGCTTTCTGCGGTGAATATTTTAGTAAAGCTATTTTGGAATCTTAAAGCCTTTTGGAAGCTTCTACATACCAATGGAAATAGGTATCCCATTCTATTTATTTGATAAGAGAACCCTTAATTTCAAGTACCCATCTTAAGTTGATCTTGTCTAATTGGAATGTCTCCCATAATGGCCATTGTAATTCTAGGTTGGCTTTTGTAGGATTTTGTCATTTTTGTAGCTATTTATAGCTTCTGGGACTGCAGTTGTTAGACATAAAATAAACAGGTGTGTCAGAAGGTGGCCCTTAAAAAAATTTTTTTTTAAATGTATATTTTTTAGAGAGAGAGAGAGAGAGAGAAACTGCATGAGCAGGGGAGGGGCAGAGAGAGAGAGGGAGACACAGAATTCGAAGCAGGCTCCAGGCTCTGAGCTGTCAGCATAGAGCTCAATAGCCCAATATGGGGCTTGAACTCATGAACCTTAAGATCATGACCTGAGTTTAAGTTGGTTGCCCAACTGACTGAGCCACCCAGGCACCCCCAGAAGGTGGTATTGTTTTTTAAATTTTTTTAACGTTTTATTTATATTTGAGAGAGAGACAGAGCATGAGCGGGGGAGAGAGAGAGAGAGGAAGACACAGAATCAGAAGCAGGCTCCAGGCTCCGAGCTGTCAGCACAGAGCCCAACCTGGGGCTCGAACTCACAAAACGTGAGATCATGACCTGAGCTGAAGTCGGACGCTTAACCAACTGAGCCCCCCAGGTGCCCCAAGAAGGTGGTATTTTTAACTGGAACTTGAGGATCTCATCTTTATTACCATTACTATAATAACTATTACTACTACTATCATTATTTTAGCTAGGACTTTAGGTCTCTCTGAGCCAAATTAATAGCTACAAGGGATATGCCCTGGGTTTTGGGATGTTGTGATGCTTTACGGTATATCTTGTTGAATGGAAATTTTCTTGACCTTAGCAGGTAACCTAGTATCAACTTAACTTGTCCCATGACCAACTTACCCTAACGTGGGAGTTTTTGAAATAGGTGGCAAGGGTTCTATCAGCCTTTAAAAAGTGCTTGCCTGTGCCGTCTAACTTTATGGCTTTTTGACTTCCAAGATTCCCATTAGCCATTAGCCTTTGTCTACACAAAACATGTGCATCTTAACACACCATCGATAACCAAGAGATATTACTGCATACTGGCCAAGACAAGGCCGTGCACACCACTAGCAATTCCCAGGGTGGATTAAATCGGCAAACTCCAGTAAGTGGGGACTGTGGAACTGGACAAAGTGATTCCAAACAACTGGACAATTGCTGACTGAAGTATTACAGGTGATAAAGCATTGTGTGAATGAAGTCTTGGTCCTTGGATTCCCCACAAGAAGATGTATGGGGAGGGGGAGCGGGGTGGTGCCTAGGTGGCTCAGTTGGTTAAGCATCTGAATTTGGCTCAGATCATTCTCTCACAGTTTGTGGGTTCCAGCCCTGCATCAGGCTCTGTGCTGACAGCTCAGAGCCTGACCCTGCTTCAGATTCTGTGTCTACCTCTCTGCCCCTCCCCCGCTCGCACTCTGTTTCTCAAAAATAAACATTAAAAAAAAAAAAAAGATTTATGTGGAGATATGTGCTAGAATAAAAACAGCCAGAAGGAAAGTAGCAAGCACAAAGCAGTTTATTAAAACAAAATTACACTCTCCAGGTGGGAGAGTGGACAGGTTCTGGGAGGTGAAACCAGTCCCTAGGTTGTTTAGGGATAGGATATTTGTTCCTTCTCTCTGGGCTGAGAGGAGCTGTGACCTACAGTGGGGTGCTCTTTAATGGGGTGTGTTTCCAGTCATTTGGGGGACTCTTCCCACAGATTGGGAGGGGGAGTTTTGTACTGGAGCCATCATGGCAGCCTCTCTCCATCCAGGGGTGTATAACTGCAATGCAAATGCATTATAATGTGTTTAGGAGTTACTCTGGGGCAGAAGGGGAAGAAGAGAGTGTATGCTCTGCACCCGTGGCTCTTGATCTGTCAGGCCCACAATCTTGGAAGCCACAAGGTCAGGATGTTGTGCTCCTGGGTTTTTAATGTGTGGCTTATTTATCACTGTCCTTGCCTCCAGCTCATGTCTCTATCGTTCCCCTTCAAAGACTTGAGACTCTGCATGGGTGCGTTCCTTCCACTGCTCAGGTCTAGCTTCTATCCAACAGAACCAAGGACAAGGACTGGAGTTCTGGATGGAACTGTCTGCCAGCTCAGACTGACCAACTAAGCCCTGACTTTGGAAGCTAATTAGATTGGGAGCGCAAAGCAAAGAGAGTGGGGTGAGGAAAGACTGTGAACCCAAAAGGGTTTGCAGAGTATCATGACTATGTTTTGCACATTTTTCCTTGTCCTTGAATGCTGTCAGAAGTTCACTTCAGATCTCACCATTGCCACCAAATCTGTTACAAAACAAAAATACAGCTGAGTGCATTTAAAGATCAAGTTGGTTTTATTCAGTGATTCATGGATCAAGCAGGATCCCACCTAGCAAATAGAAAGGAGCCCTGCTGAGCTACGGAGAAGGAGAAGGAAAGATTTTTGAGTTTAAATTGGGGCAGAAAAGGAAATTATTAGCCAAGAATGCATTGTTTCAGGCAAAGTCACCCTCCTAAGGTGGGGACTAGGAGGAGTCTTGGATGGATTACCTCCCTGGTGCTGATCAGGGAATTCCAGTTTGCTTGGTGAAAAGGTAAATTCCTGGGAGAGATTGAAGCTGCAGTTAGGTTAGGTGTTAGGTCTTGTTTCAGTGACATAATGACTCTATTTTGGGCCTATTGTCTTTTTTTTTTTTTTTTTTTTTTTTAAACAGTCCTTTTGCAATAGAACCTACTGTGAAAAGAGGCGAGAAGGGAATGATGGTCATTAACAGGGTGCTGAACTGATCATTCATGTTCAGAAAAAAACATTTTCCATAAGCCCTTTGTCACATTAGAGCAAGATTGGATTTAAAAATCCCCAAATTACCTTATGACAGAGGTTAGTAAATTGTCTCTTTTATTTTAAACTGTAGAGATTAGTTTTTATGTTATATTAGTTTCCATACTCTCAAAGCCTTCATATAATATTTTTGAGGAGTTTTGAATTTTCTAGATAATGTTAGAAAATTAAGAATACTTTGAAGAGAGAAAATATTTTGGTATTCTTAATGCTACATGTGCTGAAACATGTATACATTCTATACTATGTTCTCATGTACAAGCAGTTGCTCAGTAAATGATCTTTTTTGGTCATCATCTTTTGGAAATGATTGTGTTTTATATAATCATTAATGATTTGGTTATGAAAGTCAACATTTCTAACAAGTAAGTTATAATATATTTTTTTTTATTTATTGAGTTAGAGTAAGATACAAATAACTTTATAATTATTAAGTTGACTCTATTGAATCAAGGTTGTAGAGTGTAAGTATGAAAACGCATATTTGAGTTTTCCAGATTAATCTCTATTTCAGGTATTCTATTCCATTCTCCCACATAAGCAACAGAAGCCTTATTTATTCATTTAACAAAAATTATATAAGTACTTACATTATGCCAGGCACATTCTTAGATCCTGAGGATACAGCAATAAATAAAACAAATATGGTCCCTCTCCTCACTTTAATAGAAGAGTATACAGCAAAAAAATAGATACCTAATAGAACATCATATATATGTGCATGGATAGATATGAATTGGACTATAAACACCATAAAGAAAAATGAAGCTGAGTAAGGGGATTTAGAGAGTGGTGGGAACAGAAATATGAGACCATTTTTGTCAGACCATGCATCTTAATTTTTACTGTGAAAATTTAGTCGGGAAGATGATGGTCAGGCAGTGGCTTTTTGCAGTAGGGTTGGGGAAACCCTGAAGGGAGAGGAGAATTCATTCAAGTGCCAGAGACCACCTGCAGGAATGAAGCTTGGAGACAACTTCATTTTTAAATCCAAGAGCTGAAGAGGTTGGAAGCCTCAAGTGTCATGACCTTGTGCTGATCTGCATTCCACTCTTTGTCACCATGATCTTAGAAGAATGCAAAGGACAAGAGTAGCAGTTTCAAAAGGACAGAGTAGATGAGATGCTGGATTTTGGTTGTAGAAAGTTTCAATTATGCAAGATGAGTAAGAGATCTGCTTCATAAGATTGTGCCTACTGATAGCAATACTGTAATGTACCCTTTAAAATATAAGAGGGTAGGGGCACCTGGGTGGCTCAGTCGGTTAAGCGTCCGACTTCGGCTCAGGTCACGATCTCACGGTATGTGAGTTCGAGCCCCGCGTCAGGCTCTGGGCTGACTGCTCAGAGCCTGGAGCCTGTTTCAGATTCTGTGTCTCCCTCTCTCTCTGACCCTCCCCCGTTCATGCTCTGTCTCTCTCCGTCTCAAAAATAAATAAACGTTTAAAAAAAAATTTTTTTTTAAATAAAAAAAAAATAAAATATAAGAGGGTAGGTTTCTTATTAAGAGTTCCTACCACAATAAGTACAACAAAGAATAAAACAAAAATTGGACAAGATAAGGAGTTAAATTTATATGAACGTAGTAATAGTTTGCCCACATAATATAGATAGAAGAGTCCTGGTGGGACTTTTACACACTCAAATATCCTCAGAATGCCTCGGATTTCACCATTATTTTCATTTCTTTGATATCTAAATGATCTTATTAATCTTTAGGAGACTTCTTTTACAAGGGTTTCCCAAAGTGTTTCCTAAAAGTATTTTGGATGTGGAACATAGGTTGGGAGAGATGACATGAAGATTAGGCACCAACCAAATAAGGGAGGAAAGAACATGACAAATTACATGGAAGGGTCATTATTTTCAATATGGCTCCCTGGATGAAACATGAGCCTCAGTCCTCTCCTTTTGGCCTTACCCTCCAGCAGTGGCAGGAGGAACTGACCCACTGTGGAATGCTTAGCTAGCAAGGTTTTGTGGTTTCATTGCAACAGGGGAGAAAAGATACTGCAATTCTGTTTCTTCTGTAAAACAAGAGAAGTGGAATAGATGATTTCTAAACTGAACCTTCCAGATTTAATAGTTCCTAGGCCTGTGGTCTTAAATAATTTTAAGGAAAAATACTTGGCATTCAATTAGAAGGATTGAGCATTTCTGTACAGTATATCTAAGAATATTTGGAATACTATATGTGATTTTCCTGAGTACCTGCATTTCCTGAGTACATCCTGAGTTGGGCTGCATTTCATATTTAATTTACTTTACTAAGAAAGAATACAGCACCCTTCATTTCCTAGAGTGAACGTGTGATTAAAGAGAAAAGAAAGGGTCACTGGCGGGTGAAACTTTTTCTGTGGCTAGTGAGGGGAATGCTAATAGGTGCCCAAGACATCTGAGAATATTTTTAAAGTATTTTTTTTTGTTTGTTTAGGTTAGAGTTTAAAAAGTTGAAGAATGAAACTGAAAGTATTGGGTTTAAGCCATGGGTTTTTTTGGGAGGGAGTTATGTTAAAGTTTATAAAGTTGAAGAATAAAAGTATCTTGAGTTTGTTTCATGTATACACTAATATGATGTAAATTAATATATATATTTTTTTACTATATCACAGTGTATATGTGGTGCTTTTACTGAATCTTACTTAACTAGGCAACAACTAAAGGCTGAACCAGTTAAATGAAACCAAAAACAAACGGGGCTGGGGAGGGGACCAGGAACCCAAATCCTGGATGAACTAGACTCCTCTTGTTTATTACTCTGTGTTAGTCTGCATACTAAACGTTCATCCCTTTTCTTTTTCCGTTTTTGCTTTGAAGCTCAGCACAAATGTAGCTGGTGACGGGCAATTCACTAAACTAGTTAAAATTCCTCTGGTTGTGGCAGTGTGTTAAGCTGTAGTGTTATTATTGTAACTGGCTAATTATGTCATGTCAACAATTCAATGAGGTGGAGGACCAGTATTTATACAAGCGGGACTTGGAACACGAGCCTTTAGCCTCTCTGGTTTGGGCTCGTTTTTCTCATCTCCAGGTTTTCAGTTTAACTCCTCTTTTTCTTTCCCACACTACTTAATTCTTCATGGATAATCCCTTCCCAAATCAAGACACATTAAGTTGGAAATTGGAAAGGAAAGAATCAGTTAAGGCTTGGGTCTCATTTTGCTGCATTTGCTTCTTTTGCCTTTGCTGTTATGCAGATGGCCTTGGCATCGGTTGTTCAGCACTAGAACTACAAGTTTTCCTTTTCATTCTGCTTTTCCCTCCATGCAGTGGATGTGGCCAAGATTTATTCAGGTTTCCTTTGCGTTAAATTTAAGGTATTTTATATATTCACACCTTCCTGTAAGAAGCTTATTGCGGAATGGAAATCTAAGGGATTTGCATTCACACTGTAATCTACCGTGATTAACAAGGCTGCTGCTATGACTTAGTGGGTGGAATATGTCTTAGGAAAAAAATATGTAATTATAACAATATGCTTTTTGAAGAGTCCCAACCAGCTGTTTCAAGCAGAACACTATAAAATTTATTCAAAGTCAATTTTATTTCGCTTGGAAGCAAATGTAGTTCAAAGAATGGGCTAAAGTAAACAGTGAAATTTAACTTACTCAAAGTTCGTGCGGTGTTTTCTTTGTGTAGGGCTTTCAGCAGCTTTCTCTTCTGTTGTCAAGCTGTGCTCCATTCTACTCAACTTATCCTTGTATAACCTGAGGAGTGTGGGAAGTTCCTCAAAGAGAGGCGTGAGGTCTGCCCCATGTGGTCTTGGACATCCAGCTGGCCGAGGGATGAGAATGCTGGATGTGGATTCACATAGTGAATTCGTTTATTTTGGCTATAACAAATTACTACAAATTTAGTGACTTAAAGCAACACGACTTTATTATCTTACAGTTTTGTAGGTCAAAAGTCTAACACAGGTCTCGCTGGGCTGAAATCAAGGTGCAGTCAAGGCTGTTTTGCTTTCTGGATGCTCTAGGAGCGAATCTGTTCCCTTGCCTTCTTACTGTCTAGAGGCTACACACGCTCCTTGGGTTGTGGGCTTCCTCCATCTTTATAGCCAGCAATGATGCATCTGTCTGTATCAACGTTCATAGCCAGCACTATTCTTCGTAGTCACATCTGCCTCTGACTCTGAACTCAGCTGGGAGTGTTCTCTGATTTTAAGGACCCAATGATTACTTTCAGCCCACCTAGATAATCAAGGATAACGTGCCCATCTCAAGGTTCTTCATCACATTTGCAAAGTTTCTTTTGACTTCAAAGTACATCTTCTCAAGTTTTAGGGTCTTGGTTTTGCCACTTACTAGCCGTGTGACTTTGGTCATTCAGTTCACCTTCCTATCCTGATGTGTGGAGGCTGGGCTAAATAATCTTTCAGGCCCCTTTCAGCCCCAATATCCTTTGGTTATTTCCTTCAAAATAGGGTTAGGTTCATAATTTCCAGTTTTCTGGTTTTTTTTTTCAACTCTCTAAGATGTCATCTGTGAGAATCAAGGCCTTAGCACCTTTATCTGTCAGCTTTGTAAGTGAATATCTATCTGTATGTGTGTTCACATTATACATACACATATGTGATGTTTTCTATTCAAATATACTGGAAACTATATGTATGAACTACATATTGGATCTTTTCTCTTTTAACCCCTTAACCCCATGGAAACCTGTTTACATATATATAAGCAACTTTATAATATGGAGATCTTTTAAAACATTTCAGTGTTTAGTTTAAAATTTAAAATGGTAGATAACACCATTAACACATAGTTAAAATGTGGCTCATTGTAAAATTATTGATATAGAAGATAGCTTTACTAGACTAATTCTTTTAGTGATATGGGCATATAGAATGGATTATGAATGTTCCTTCTTGTTTATTAAACTTTCATTGCAATACAGATAGTATGTTTATTAAAATCAGTGTGGGGATCTTTCAGTGCTTAATTTTGTAACTTCTCTGTGTTTCTGACCTTGTAAGTGTTGTCCTTTATTTAGTTGATGTCTTACTAATTAAAGGATGAAAAATGTCTCCTTTGGTACAAGTGGGTATTTATAAAGTAAAGATTTCTAGGGTACAAGCTGAGGAAATCTTTAGGAAATGATCTTTGTTTTCTGAAAGAATTTAAAATTGGAGGACAAAGAGTAAGCAAAACCCTAATGGTGAATATGCTTGCATCTACTTTGTGTTCAGCTGTACTTACAAGATGGCTTATCATTCCTCCAAATGTAACTAGCTAACCCTGCTTTGAAGAGTTGTTAACATTTCCATTCCGTGTTCCTTGCTGTACTTAGATGGAAAAGGAAACATGTATTGTTGATGAAAAGTGCTGAGAGGAAGAAGGAACCTCTGAGTCCCCACCCAAATTGGCTGTGCTCTGGGCAGCATACTGACAGAGTGTTAGCCTTTCTCCATATGAATACTTGCTGTTGACCAGGAAGGAGCTCATCATTAGAAAAAATGCTTCTTTATATTGAGAATGAGCTTGGCCCATTGTAACTGTTGTTCAGTACAACTGTAACTGTTGTAACTTGGCCCTCTGTTGTTCTAGTTTTACGCTCTAGAACTATAGAGAATAAGTATAATATCGTTCCATATGTCAACCCTTTGAGTGTTTAAAGACTACCTCCTGATGGTAAGTGTGTGCTCTGGAATCAAACCCCACCACTTACCCAATGTGTAACATTGAGTAGGTTACACAACCTTGCTGGGCCTCGGTTTCTGCAGCCCATATATAACGATAGCCTACCCCACAGATGTATCATGTGTGTGAATGTATGATGGGACATTGAGAATGCTCAGCAAAAACCAACTGTTACTACCTTCATTTTTTTTTTTCCAAGTCTTCTAAGTCCTTCAGACAAATATTCTCTAACATGATTTCTAGACCATTCATCTTTCTAAAGATCGTTTTACTAATATTCCTCTTAAATTGGGATACACACAAATGAACAAGATTCTGTAGATGTTGTTGATCAGTCAGTACATGAAAGGCCTGTCCATTTCTCTGATTGCCACCGACATCTCATTTATGCAGGCTAATGTGCCTAAAATTTTGACAGTGGCTGTGTTACTTGTGGCTTATATTGAACTTGTAGATAGCAAAAGCCCTTGAGTCTTTTTCATTCAATCTGTTATTGGAGCAGGTCTTTTGTAGTTTCCTATATCTGTGCAAGTGGTTTTAAGCAATGAGATACACAGTGAATGTTCATTCCCCCAATGCTTGCTTTGTTGTTTGGTCCATATTTTATCATTGGTGAAAAATTTTCAAAATCACATTTCTGTCATTCATCATATTAGCTAGCTAGGTCCCTTTTAGGTTTGTGTCCCTGGCAAATTAATTGTGCCCTAAATACTTTCATTCAAATTCTTGCTAAAAAGCCTGGACATCCCAAAGGATAGATAGTTACAAACCTTTGGGGCACATCACAGAGCCCTATATCCAGGTTACTTTCTGTAACTCATTTACAGAATTCTATGACTCATTTATTCATTTTACTGGTGTCAGGTTACTTTAACAAAATACTGTGAGGTTTAAACAACAGACATTTATTTCCCATAATGTTGGAGGCTGGGAAGTCCAAGGTCAAGGTTCTGGCATATTTGTTTCTTGGTAAGGGCCTACTTTCTCGGTTGTAAATGGCCACTTTTTTGCTGTGGGTTCACATGGCCTTTCCTTTGTGCACAGAGAGAGGAAGAGAAAGGAAACTCTGATGTCTCCTCTTTTGTTTATTTATTTTTAGTTTTGAGAGAGTGCAAGTGGGGGAGGGGCAGAGAGAAAGGGACAGAAGATCTGAAGCTGGCTCTGCTCTCACAGCAGCAAGTCAGATGTGGGGCTTGAACTCACAAACCATGAGATCATGACCTGAGCTGAAGTTGAACGCTCAGCCGACTGAACCATCCAAGTGCCCTTGGTGTCTCTTCTTCTTCTTCTTCTTCTTCTTCTTCTTCTTCCTTCTTCCTTCTTCCTTCTTCCTTCTTCCTTCTTCCTTCTTCCTTCTTTCTCCTTTCTTCTTCTTCTTTCTCCTTTCTTCTTCTTCTTCTTCTTCTTCTTCTTCTTCTTCTTCTTCTTCTTCTTCTTCCTTATTTATTTTTGAGAGAGAGAGACAGAGTGTGAGTGGGGAGGGGCAGAGAGAGAGGAAGACACAGAATTCAAAGCAGGCTTCAGGCTCTGAGCTGTCAGCACAGAGCCTGATGTGGGGCTCGAACTCACGAATCTTGAGATCATGACCTGAGCCAAAGTCAGACTCTCAGCCAACTGAGCCTCCCAGGCACCCTGGTGTCTCCTCTTTTAAGAGCACTAATCCCACAAGGAGAGCTCTATCCTCATGACCTCATCTAAACCTAATTACCTCCCAAAGGCCCCTCCTCCAAATACCATCACGTTGGATATTAGGGCTTTCACACATGAATTTTGGGGAGGACATAAACTTTCTGTTCATAACAACCAACATGCATTAGAGTGCCTACAGCTTGCTAGGTATGGACATAGGCCTATGATCCTACCTTGACAAGACAAAGTGTGTTTTAGAGCTTATGTTCTAGTGTTTTAGGGTGGGTCAGGGGGAGACAATAAACACACCAACAAAGGAATGACTAATATAACTTCAGGTGGTGATGAATGCCATGAAAATAAGCATGGTAGAAAGACTAGGGTAAGCACATTATGATAAGTGCTGGTTGTGTGTGAGGCTATTTGGGGATGGTCAGGGAAGCCTTTTCTGAGGTGACATTGGAATAGAGACCTGACCACTGTGCAGACATAAGCCTGTAAAGATTATTGTAGGTGTAAGAAAAAATAAGAGAAAGATCCTGAGGCAGAAAAGAGGTATAGTGGTCATGAGCAGCAACAAGGTTAGGAGTTGGAGGTTAGTAGGAGCTGGAGGTAAAGGAGTGAAAGAAGTCGGTTAAAGTAGCGGCTAGATAATGCAAAGCCTTGGGGCCATGGGAAGGAGTTTGTATTTTATTGTAAGTGGATAAGAAAGCCAGTGGGAAATTTATAGGCAAGAGAGTGTGGACATCAAACTCTAGGGGTTCAGGAGTAGCAATATGGAGGTAGTATCATTTTGGCTTAGGCTGGTACCAGTGGAAGCTGTAAGAAATGCAATGGTTTAGGGTGTATTTTGAAGGTAGATCCAGGAGGATTGCTGATGAATTGGATATAAGATTAGAAAGAATGGCAACAGAGGCATCATGGTGAAGCTCAGTCTTTGGGTCAGAGCAGCTACATGAATGATGGGGCCATTTACCAAGATGGGAAAAGGTGGTAGAGGATCAGGTTTTGGTGAGGGCAGGTGGAAGTCAAGAGGTCTATTTTAGACAAGTCAACTATTATACATTCAACAGGAGATGTGCAGTAGACACTTGAGTTCGGGGGAAAAGTTGTAGCTGAGATCAGGTCTGGGAGACATCAGTGAGTAGAGAACAGGTCTTAGCCTTTTATAGAACCATTAAGGAGCTTTTTAAAAACCTATACTTCTGACCCAACCCTAGAAATTTTTATTTAATTGGTTTGGGGTGGGGCCTTACATAACTTTAAAAGAAGAAGAAAAACTCCCGAGTTGATCCTAATATGCAGCCAGGGTTGGTAATAGCTGGCATAAATGGCTTTAAAAGAAGGGAATAGATGAAATCAGCTTGGGAGTGAACTTAGAAAAGAGAAACTGTCAGAAGATTGAACCCTGGGGCAACCGAGGAAGAAGAATGAGCAAAGAATACGGAAGGTGACTGATCCCTGATTCCCATGCTGCTCAAAGTATGGTTCCTGGACCAGCAGCATCACCATTGCTGTCACCTGGGAACTGTTAGAAATGCAGACTCTCTAGCCCTACCCAGAACTACTGAATCAGAATTGCATGCAACAGGAACACCCAATGACTCATAAGCTTGAAAATAAATAAAGTTTGAAAAGCACTTGTTTTTATTGTGTAATTAGGATAGGCCTTGCACTAAGTATGAATCCAATCACCGGTTCACTTCTCTCCCTCAGGGAAAATTAAAATGGAAGTATAATGCTATGTCCTTAAAGGTGTTGGTGGTGGAAACTGCCCTTATATATCTTTAAAATTTTTTTTAAAAATATTTATTTTGAGAGAGAGAGAGAGAGAGAGAGAGAGAGATAGAGATAGAGCATGAACAGGGGAGAGGCAGAGAGAGAGGGAGACACAGAATCTGAAGCAGGCTCTAGATTCTGAGCTGTCAACACAGAGCCGAACGCAGGGCTCAAACTCACTGTGAAATCATGACCTGAGCCAAAGTTGGACACTTAACCAACTAAGCCACCCAGGCACTCCATATATTTCTAAAAGACTTCATGACAAAGAGAGAAATGGCTTTATTTTAAACATTTCAAAATCTTGTCTGTGATTAAGTTTTTCAACTATGGTTCTAAGAATTCATACACTATCAACTTGCTACCCCTCTGCCTTTAAAAGCAGCTTGTAAATGATGAGATAACAGTTAGGATTATACATTGACCTCTTAAGTTTGCATGAGAAATAGGTATTTTTGAAGATGACATGTCAAGTGACTTTCATGTATTTCACAAGTTAAGTAAACTAACCCCTTTTGAACTGAGAGTAGGTGTTATGCTTTTATTTTCTCCAAAGGTAACATGCTTAACTCTCCAGGCCCCATGATCTACAGCATATCAGGATCACCAGCTCCTAGATATAAACTCTGAAGGTGAAATCACATTGATTAGTTGAATCACCAGGTCTTACAGAAGTAGGGAGCACGATCTATGTCTTTTTTTTTTTTTTTTTTTTTTTTTTTTTAATTTTTATTTTGGAGACAGAAAGAGGAGAGAATCTCAAGCAGGCTCCATGCTCACTGCAGAACCTGAAGCAGGCCTCGATCCTATGACTTTGGGATCATGACCTGAGCTGAAGTCAAGAGTCGGATACTCAACCGACTGCGCCACCCAGGTGCCCCTGGAGATTGATTCTATAAATCAAGACCCCTTAAAAACATTTGTGGTATTGTGATTATATAAACATTCACTGTAGTGTGGTTGGGTTGATTAAAAAGGAAACATAACCTGTGTCACCAGATCCTGCCTCACTGCAAGTGGGATGAATCCAACTTTTAAGTCCAATGAATTCTCCTTAAATTTCTTTCCCATTTTCTTCATGTCTTCTAGATCATATTTAGTCATACATGTTTCTTGAATCACATATCCTCTCTCTAGGAGTTTTCTATGGGTTTTGGGGGTGTAGGATGGGAGATACCGCCTTGAACTTTTTTTTAAATTTGATTTGACTTATTTTTTATTTATTTTATGCATGGGGGATAAACTTTCTGAGATTTTATATATTCATTAATATCTTAATTTTGTTCACACACATATTTAACAATTTAGTTGACTATATTTTTCTAAATCATGTTCCCTTAGAAATTCAAAGGCATTCTCTTTTAATCCACTGTTGCTGCCAGGAAGTCAGATTCTAGTTCCATTATGGTAAACTCTTCTGCCCTAAATCTTTCAGGATTTTTTCCTTATCTTTGGAATTTTGCAGTGTAATGAAATATGTCTGAATGTGGATATATTTTTTTCCCTTATTAACCCTGCTTGGTTTTTAATGAGATTGTTATAGCTCAGAGATCTTGGGTGTCTTTAGTTCATGAAACTTTTCTTTCATTATTGTAATTTCGTTCATGATTCTCCTCCCCCTTATTGTGTTTTTCTTTATGAGTCTCACTTTAGATTGATATTAGACTTTTTTAGAGCTATCTTTCATATATCTTAATTTTTTTTTTATTATTTTTCATCTCTTACCTTTTTTCCCTGTGTTTTGGGATAATTACTTGACTTCATGATGATGGTTATGACCTTGGTCTTTGGCCCTATATTTTTTAATCCCACCACTGATTGAGATTTTTTTGATTCCACCTCCTTTCATTCTAGAAATTCCTAGAATTTTCTGGTATGCTAATGGTTGTTTTCCCTATTTTCTAGAACTGCTGTGGTTTTATTTTTTTAAAAATACTTTTTGTTATTTCACTATGACCTTAGGAAAGGAGGTCACTCAAGCAATTAAATGCATGTGTTTATCCCACCACTGCTAAATTCTGCCTTGATGTAAGTCTCTTTCTTTTATTTCCTTGCTTAGGTCAGATAAAATAACAAAAATACAAGCAGACACCCATGTCAGTGCCCTGCCCTTCTGCTTGATTGGTACATACAGGCAGTTCCATGTGGGTCACTCTACTAATTTCCTAAGCAGAATTCCTTAGAGAAGTGAATAGAAGGTACAAGATAGGAGTTGAGAAGCTTCCTTCTCTTTCTTAGAATTGTGTAGTTGGTAGGAAGAAGAATTGCCTAGAGGGAGACACTGATCCAGTTCATTTCAGTAAAATATGTTTACTATATGTAAGATATGTTATTAGACTCTGCAAGTGATTTCAAGAAAGGATGAGAGACCATCCCTGCCGTCAAAGTGTTTTTAGTCTGGTAGCGTTATTAAAGTACTCAAATATATATAATAAAAGGTATAAAAAAGCCAACAGAGAACTGCAAACAAAACCTTCTGAGGTTCAAAAGGAGAATATATATATATATATATATATATATATCTGTGTTGGAGAATAAGGGTCTTAGAAAATATGATGTTTAAATTGTGTCTTAAAGGGTGGATGGACTTCTGACAAGTGGACATGTAGTCTGGGGAAGAGGGCTCTTAGGGTGGAGCAAATAACAGAGAAAAGACCCAGAGGTGGGGGGAGGGGGGGAGGGAAAGGACCATATTAGGAGAACTAGAGGGAATCTAGTTTGGTTAGAATATTGGATACTTGTTGGAGAGGAGTGTGAAGTATTTGAGAAAACAGTTTGGGGTCAGACTGTGGGCATCTTAAGTGCCAGAGAGAAGGATTTGAGCTAAATTTGCTAGAAACGGAATTAGAAAAAGTCCAATCAGACAGATGATTTGGTAAAAGCTGTATTTTAAGAAGATGAATCTGGCAGGTTTCTTTAGGGTGAAATGAAGAGGCAGCCAGAAAGCAGTCCTCTAACAGATTGATTCTGTGCCTTGTATTGTGCTGTCAGGATACAAAGATGAATGAGATCCAGAGCCTGCCCTCAAGTCAGTCACAGCCTGGTGCCCATGAAAAACTAGTTGCTTTACCCAAAAAAACATTTAAACAATTTTTAAAAACATACAAATGTAGTATTTTATATTAATAGATATTTTAAAACTGTAACTTAATTTGCCAGTGGCTATTTCAGATGATCAATTTCTAATTATCTCAAATTTTCTATTACTACAAATATAGCTAGAATGATCTTTTATCTTCTTTGTGCAGTATGTATTAAATGCTTAATGAAAGTAGTCTCAGATGCACACATGTGGACTCTGCACTTAATTTTTATATTCTTTGCTATATATTTAATCACCTAGAAATGTAAAAAACGACACATCATTTAAAAAAATTTTTTTTTAATGTTTATTTGTTTTTGAGGCGGGGGGCGGAGAGAGGGGGGAGACACAGAATCCAAAGCAGGATCCAGGCTCTGAGCTGTCAGCACAGAGCCTGATGCGGGACTCGAACCCACGAACCATGAAATCATGACCTGAGCTGAAGTTGGATGCTTAACCGACTGAGCCACCTAGGAGCCCCACAACACATCATTTTTATATGATGGTTCATTTTGGTTGAAAATAACTGTAATTAATATCTTACTGTTGAATTACTTATGGGAAAATAGAGTCATTGTTGGATTAATTACTAAATATTTCCCCCTTAAGTTTCTCTCCTTTATTTCATATTTTTAGTGATTGATATACTTCAATTGGAATACCTTTTTTTTTTTTTAAAGGGGAACTTCAGTAAACTACTTATTTTAAAATAATTATCTATTGGTAAAATTATTCATTGCAAATTTTTTTCCTTTATAGTAGCATGTCTTGTGCAGTCATATAATAAAGTAGATAGTAAAAGCAATTCGTGTATTCTAATAACACTCATTTAAGTGTCATAGAATATTTACAGGTATTTTTATAGTATCATTTTACAACAGACTTAATCAAAGGTAAAAGAGCTTTGTTGAAAGAACTATAAGATTGTCTCTACATTCAATTCATACTTTAGAATTTTTTTGAAAGCCAGACTTCTAAAGCATATGCATATAGATAGATTTTTTTTTCAGTGAAGACTTAATTATGTTTTAAAGATCTTGATTCTACCCTATGGGTTTCACAGGATTGGTTTTATATCCTGGTAATGGATTTGTTTCAAAGTAAGAGAATATTATCCTGTAGTAATTACTCAATCTTCACTATGTAAACTTCATATTAATTAACTGGCAGAACACTTCTTTGGAGAATTGTAACAGAAATACATATTACATATTACTTTTTGATATAAATAAAAATAATAAAGTAAAAGACAACTTGGTGTGCCTGACCACAGCTCAGCTTGCCTCTACTTTTGCTGATAATATTGTAACAGGTTGTGATAGACTTTGGAGTAGTAAGGCTGGCATAATTTGATTTCTACAAGCTAATTCATACTGTCACTTTGTTTTCTTTCTAAATGTCCCCTCCCAGCTCACTCTCCCATACCTTAGTACTTCTTGGGATTCTACTCCTAAAAAAGAAACAAATCACAAAATCATCAAGAATAAAATTATTCTTTCAAATGGTCTGATTGCCAAAGAAATCACAGCATTGCTAGAGATCACGTGTCATAATCTTTGTTCCTTTGCCTTTGGGCAGAACCAAACTTGTGAGGCTGTCCTATTTTTAAAAGTCTCCAGTGAAAGAGATATCATAATCCGTTGCAATATTTAACAACCCTCACTGTCAGGAAATTCTTTTATCCAACTTAAATAATGCATGTACCAGTTTAAGCCTTTATTTTTTCTTCAGTGAATATGAAGCCGACTTAACTTTCCCTGTGTAAGACCTTTTCACTATATTTGAATATTCACTTCAATACTGCCCCACTGATACATCTCAAGTTTCTGCAGCTTCTCCATCATAATACTTTCCAACACTTTTATCATCTGTTCCTCTCCCCACTGAACACACTGCAGTTCTCTGTTCGTTTTGCTTGTGGAATTCAGAATGTAACCCGGACATCTAGTGAGAGGCTGACTAGTGCTAAGTGTAGGGTCTGATTATAGTAGAGACCCTATATACTATGTATACTCTGCACATTGGTGATGGATTTCCTTTTCAAAAAGTAGCCGTCTTTCTAGGCACTAATCTCCATACCTCTGGACTTCAGATTTCTTGTTTTGCCAGGTTTGCCATTCTCTTGATTGCCAGCGTAAGTTGTTATTCATTGTGATGCTTTTGTATCTTTTCTTCCATGTGCATATAGAGTCACATATTTGGCATATGTGGTTATTTCTCATTTTTTTTCTAAGTGCTGCTACTGGTTTATTTTTTATATATTTTAATATTAAGATAAAATTTACATATGTGAATTACAGTTCTTAAGTGTACAGTCTTGGTGTGCCTGGCTGGCTCAGTCAGACGGGTGCATAACTCTTAATCTTGGGATTGTGAGTTCAGCCACATCAGGTGTAGAGATTACTTAAGTAAATGAAACTTTTTTAAAAAGAGTACGATCTAATACATTTTAACACATTTGTATACCTGGATAATCAACATCCTATTCAAAATATAGACTCTGTCTCTAATCTCAGAAATTTTCGTCATGCCCACAACTCCACCTCTGATAGACAACTACTATTCTGATTTCTATTACAGTAGATTGTTTTCGCCTAT
Source organism: Panthera onca (assembly GCF_046562875.1). Lineage (NCBI taxonomy): Eukaryota > Metazoa > Chordata > Mammalia > Carnivora > Felidae > Panthera > Panthera onca. Next base: position 145,699,521 of record NC_138342.1, on the reverse strand, counting down.
TCTTGAAGCCAAAGAAGTGTGATTGTATAGTATCAATTTTGATTTTTTTCACTCACGTGTATTAGTGATTCTTTTTTTATATATAACTAAGGATTCCATTTTTTATCTAGTCTCTTGTTCATGGACTTTTGTGTTATGAATAGTGCTGCAGTAAGCATTTCTGTGACAAGTCTTTGTATGATCATATATCTTCATTTCTCAGTTAATACCTGGGATTAGGATGTTAGGTCATAGAGTAAGTGTATGAATAATTTTATAAGAAATTGTCAAACATTTTTCCAAAGTGGTTGAACCATTCTAGACCCCCACTAGCAACATATCTGAGTTCTGGTTGCTTTGTATCTTTCACGACATTTTCTGTTGTCAGTCTTTTTAATTTTAATCATTTTAATGGTTGTGAAAGCATATCTCACTATAGTTTTATTTTGCATTTCCCTGGTGACTAATGATGTTGAGTACCTTTACATGGCTATATAATAACTTCCTTCTTGAATTATATCTTCAAATATTTCTGTTTTTTTTATAATGTATTTATTTATTTTGAGAGAGTGGGGAAGGGGCAGAGAGAGAGAGAGAGAGAGAGAGAGAGAATTCCAAGTAGGCTCCATGTTGTCTTCACAGAGCTTGACGCGGGACTCAACCCCACAAACTATGAGATCATGACCTGAGCCAAAACCAAGAGTCAGACACCTAACCAACTAAGCCACCCAGGTGCCCGAAATCTTGTCTGTTTTTAAATTGCACTGTTTGTTGTTGATTTGTACAAGTTCTTTGTATTTCTGGATTTAAATCCATTGTCAGGTATATGTATTGCAAATATTTTCCTCTTTGTGTGGCTTGCATTTTTATTTTCTTAATTGCATTTTGATGAACAGAATTTTTCAATTTTGATGAACTACAGTTTATACATTTTTATGGTTAGTTAGGGTTTTGGGTTTTGTTTTTGTTTTTGACCCACCTAATCCCTAAGATAATCTCCTGTGTTTTCTTCTAAAAAACAGTTTTAACTTTTACGTTTGTTTTGGGGATTCATCTCAAATTAATTTTTGTATATGATGTGAGGTAGGAGTTAAGACTCATTTTTCCCCATATGGGCTTCTAATTATCCCAGAACCATCTGTTGAAAAGACTTTGTTTTCCTAAATTGAATTGCCTTGGCACTATTGTCTAATTGCCCATATACATGTGGGTTCATTCCAGTGGTGTTTTAAGTCTGAAACTCTGAACTTTCTTTCACATATAATGTCATGTCTAAATTACACGAGCATATCTCTCTGGGATATTAATGAAAACACTGGACCAAAAAAAGTCTAAAACGAGGCAGTTGAATTAGATTGAGGCCTTACCTGACCTTTCTATTTAATATGAAAACCTGCTCCCACACACCCCTCTTCCTTTGTATTTTTGACTCTCCTTACCCTTCTGGGTTTCTGTAAGGATTAGGCAAAGACCATGCAGAGTTCCTCATACATAGTCGTTCTTTTCCATCTAGTCCCACGCCCCCATGGGCAGGTGGGAGGTTTAGGAAAGGGCAGGGGCAGATTCCTTGCCAGGAATCAAGCTGTTTTTCAAATAGACAGAAACTTGACCTTTTACCAGGAAACATCCCTCATCCTGCCATGAGTCCCCAAGATCATAGCTTAAGTTACTGCAGAAAATTTTCCCAATAACTTTTCCTCCCCTTTGCAAAATACTATTGTAATTATTAAACATGTGATGAAACAGAAAACTAATATTCAGGGCAATGAGTGACATAAATTTCCTGCATTTTATTTCCGTGACTGCATTCTCAATAGCTATCTTCCCTTAGAGAAATTCAATAAGATTTGTTTTCTTTAATGATTTGTCTGTCAGATGGATACTCCCTTTTTAAGGCCAGCCAAGAAAAAAAGCTATATATCATCTACGTGACTATTTCCTCATAACCACCAGATGAGTTTAAAAGGAAAATATTTGTTTGTATGGTTTGCTATGTAATTTGCTTTACATTTTTCAAATGCCAGCAGTTTGCTTAGTACAAACTGAACTGGCCATTTCCAGAACAGATCATGTTTTTAGTCTTGTTTCCAGAGCACATTGAAGTAGACACCAGTTAGCAGATTAGCTCACATTTCCCTGTTTTTCTCTGGCACTTTCATGTGCTACAGGTTTGGAATGAGGAATGAAATTCTTTCCTCCGTATTCCTGCTCCTCCTGTGCCTCAGTGTCAAGTGCCCACCATATTCTGTGTTCCTTAGAAGGCACTGAAGACAGTTTCAAAAAGATGGGTTCACGATCTGTCATTCATGAGGAGTATCAGAGGCACAGAAATATGTGCGTACATATACTGTGCAATACATTTAAAGCCAATGAGCCCAACTGTCCACAGAATTGTCTTTTGTTTTTCCTTTGGATATGGTATTTTTACACTTAGTCATCCATATCATAGACCTCAGCCACCTAGATAAATTCATTGTTTTTTGTTTATTTTTCCAGCAAGAATTTATTCACAGACACTGAGGTAAGTGCTCATGATGTAAAGATGGGTAACACATAGTCCCAATCTGCAGGAGGTTACAGTCTGGTAGGGGAAACAGGCTGTAAACTGAGTAAGATGAAAGCCATAGTAACAGTATGCATAAGACATGCTGGATGAGCGAGCATAAGAGAAGCACTTTCTCCAGATTTGGGTGAGGCAGGCTTGGGAGAATCTTCCCCAAGGAGGCAATGGCCACTACATCTGGAAAACAGAGTCTGTCCTGCTGACCTGCACTGGAATCAGTCTCTGATCTTAGCCTTATTTGCATCTGATTCCAAGCAACAGAAGTAGTCATGCTAGAGAAAATAAAAATAGAAGTGAAATAAAAGCATGTAATTATCGACTGCAGCTGTATCAAGATATGTGCTGGGGACTCTCGATGTAGGAAGATGGAGAGATGGGCTGCTCTTGAATTTTGGTGAAGGAGTATCTTAGTCCGTTTGGGCTGCTCTAATACCACAGACTGGTTAGCTTATAAACAATAGAAATTATTTTTCACAGTGTGTCAGCACAGCCTCATTCTGGTGAAGTCCCCCTTTCTGATTCATGGCTGGTGCCTGCTTGGGTTTGGTTCAGGTCATAATCTCATGGTTGTGAGATCGAGGCCCACATCAGGCTCCGATTCTACCCTACACGGATGTATTTATCTATTCTCTATACTGCAGTTCCTAGAAAAAAAGAGTCTCATATAATTTTTTTCTTAAGTTTGGAAAACTCTGCTCTTTGTTCTCTTTCTGGATGATTGAACATAATCTTTTTTTTTTTTTTAACTGTATTTATTTTGAGAGAGAGAGAGTGTGGGTGCATGCGAGTGGGGTAGGGGCAGAGAGAGAAGGAGAGAATTCCCAGCAGGCTCTGAGCTCAAACTGACCAACTGTGAGATCATGATCTGAGCTACCCAGGTGCCCCTGAAAGTAATCTTATAACCTCAACTTACTTCATTCTGTATTTGCATTTGGTTAAGTATTTGATTAAGTATTGACCGAATAAATGACTATGTATTATCATTTGATTAAATAGCAGTGAGAATACTGTCCAGGGAAATTGGTGAGAAATCTGCTACTTTGTCTCCTGTCCTTCTAACCTTGGGTTTTATTGTTTTTTGTTTTTTTCCCTCTCTCCACCCTTTCCCTAAGCCGTTAATATCACTAAAACAACGAGGTTGAAAGCAATAACTGGCTGATTGCTATTTAGTCATGGGTTGGGATAGAAACTCCCTAAGGGCTTATGGGTTGGGTTGTAGAACCTGAGGGTGAGGAGGAGTGGATAGAGTGTATGCAGTGTGAGCAGGAGCTGAGTGCACAGGGCACTAAAGCAGTGCAAAGCCAGCTTCAGCCCACTTTCTTGAGGCACCATGTCTGGAGTGGAGGAGAAAGATAGGCAACCTGGAAAGAGTCTGCTTAAGGAGAATGCTGAAGAAAATGAGCATGCAAGAAAAGATGGCAGTGAAATAGTAAAATAAGGACCAAAAAACGAATAAATGTGAATGAAGAAAACATGTTTTTCTTCATTTCTGTCTGTTCACAACTGCCATCCTCAAAGTGCTGGTAGATAGGATTAGTCTGATGAGAAAATGTTATGTGACAAACGTGGGGTGGATAGCAGATGGTAGCTTAAGAGAGTGATCATCAGAGAAAATGTCTCAGCACAGTGCTGTCCAGAAAAAATTATTAAAGGAAAGAACAAATAAGGAATGGACTATTACGGGAGTGCCTGGGTGGCTCAGTCAGTTAAGTGTATGATTTCAGCTCAGGTCATGATTTCGTGGTTTGTGAGTTCAAGCCCCACATCGGGCTCTCTGCTGTCAGCATGGAGCCTGCTTAGGATCCTCTCTCTCTCTCTCTCTGTCTCTCTCTCTCTCTCTCTCTCTCTCTCTCTTCTCTCTCTCTCTCTCAGAAAGTAAATAAACATTAAAAAGAAAAGAAACGTAGGGTGCCTGGGTGGCTCAGTCAGTTGAGCGTCCGACTTCGGCTCAGGTCATGATCTCGCGGTCTGTGGGTTCGAGCCCCACATCATGCTCTGCTGACAGCTCAGAGCCTGGAGCCTGCTTCAGATTCTGTGTCTCCCTCTCTCTCTGCCCTTCCCCCACTCACACCTTGTCTCTCTCTCAAAAATAAACATTTAAAAAATTAAAAAAAAAAGAAATGGATTATTATGGAATTATGGGATTCTTAGTCCTTTCTAATACTGCTTTGGAAAAATAACTTGTAATACTTATCTTGGATGTTTGTTATATTGAGGTTGAAACATTTCAAGGGATGGTCAAATAATATTTGAATAATAATCCAACCTAGACATCTTGATATCAGTACGTAAGACTTTTTTAACTATTGAAGAATATTTTTGCGAAATACTATTGGTATATTCCGATAGATTTTCACTTTGTAGGGAAAAGCCAACATGTATTTTGTTGTCCAAAGGACATTTAAAAAAATCCTTTCCTGAACCATTTTGCTACTTGTTACTCTGTATGTATTACTTTCTATTACTGTAATTTCTTTATGCTTCAGTTCTTTCTGGAAAGTTTTGAAAGTCAAGTTGAAATCAGCCATAGTTCATGCCCATTTAGATTTAACTAAATTCTTAAATTATATACACCATGGTGCTGTTCCTATGGCAAGAGTATCTTCCAGATATTCTTTTTAGTAGGTCATTGAATCTTTTTTACTTTATGGAGCAGTAAGAAATGCATGAAGGAATTTGAATTTAAAGAGGCTGTCTTGCATGTATATCTGGGCATTGGCATTTAGAGTCTATAAAATAAATTGGCAGTGAATGTTTTATTTACCCATTAGAATCTCAGCTACATCATCAAGTACTGCTTTGCTAGATATATTGGAATACACTTGATGATACAAAAATGGAGTGTAGAGTATTTCATCAAAAATATTTGTGTGTGGGTCTCATAAGGATTTTAATGTCATGTAAAATATCTGTATACATAATGTAGAAGCAAAAATTACTTTAAGAGTAAAACTAGCCCACTGTCGTATTTATTCCTTTCTATATGACCAAAATAGTCACTGTTTATTGAAATGTATTCCAGATTAAGAATCGTTATAATAGCTCACCTGTGTAAATTGCCAAGGTTTTTGATAAAGCTGGCAGCATGAATGACAGCTGCAAACTCAAGGTTAGACTGCAGAGTCCGTTTCTCTCTGGCTTTCTCTCCTTTTAAGCCTCCCTTTCATGTGTAGCCAAGTGAAATGTAAGCTCTACAGATCCTCGGGGGCCTTGGCCTGATGAGAGGATACAGAAGAAAGGCAGCAGTTTGGAAAGCCTGCCGAAGGCACGGGGGGCAAAGGGCCTGGGTGATGACATGACTCCCAGACCTTTCAAAGGAGATGAATGAGAAGGCAGTGCCTCCGTGGGCCCCGGACGTATTTTACCCACAAGAGTAGTCTGAGGCTATCAAACCAATTGTTTTGACTTTATCCTTCAGATGTTGCAAAAGGAAAAGTCATTCTTTTATTGCCCTTCCAAGTCGTGTAACCATTTATCCTTAATCATCTGCAGTCTGTGTGGGAATAAGTCTTTTAAAGATCACTGAACTTTGCTTGATTTGAAATCAGAGTAGAATTCATTTTATTTAATGTGGGAAACCTTCTTTTGAGAAACTTGACACAAACTGGCTTTTTAGCCTCTTAGAATTTAATTGAAAAAGAACACCATAGAAAAACACAGCCAGATGCGCAAATATCTGCTTGTGGATTAGATTGCCGTAAGCTTTATGATTCTTTTTTCTGTGGTTATTGATCACTGAAATAGCCTTAGCAGTCAAGATTTAGCAAAACAGTGTGAATTAATGAATTTTAGGTTGCAGTCACAGGGATGTAACTAGGCTAACCATAATGGATATCACTGTTATCATGAGTTTTATCCTTACCATTCATTGTATTAAGTATGTGTGATGATTTTAGGGTTACTTAATAGATTTGCTTTGGTGGAAAAGTTAATAAGTCCATTGGGCCACTGGTGTGTGGAAGTGATCTGTGAAGAAATAAATTCCTTCAGTTTCCACGTGAGCATATCACAAAAGAACCATACTGTGGTTTTTTTGGGAATTTTACAGATCTCTTCAAGAAGCAATTCAGAATGGTTTCTAAGAGTGCTAAATCTGTATCTTGGTGCATGGATTTGGCTGGCATGGATTTGGACAGAGTAGGCCAAACAGAGCTAATTGAGGTGGGGAAAAAATCGAGAGAACAGGCCATAATGGTGAATAGAGTTATTTGTCACCGAGTTTGTAATAGGATTTTCAATTAATTCATGCAGGCTTCCAATGCCTTACATTAGCCCTGTCAAGATGAACTACAGCCACATCTAAAATGCCATCCCCTATTAAACCGTGCATGTCAGTGAATTTGTAATTTCTTCTGTTCAACCAGAAGATGAATGGATTCCACTTAGAAAACAAATGTGTGCTTCAGAAACGCACATTTCAAGATTCCAGCACTTCCTTGGAGGAACATTCTTTGCATTGCTATACAGTGAATATGTATTAAAAATGTAATTGCTATGTGAATTCGTCCAAAAAGGAATAGCATCCAGCTGCGTAGAGACAAATACATTTTCAGGTGCTGTGTTTCACTGGTGAACAAGGCTTTTCATACTGGGCAGTGACAATGATGATAATAGTTCATGGGTGCGACAGCAGTTACTAACTGCTGGGTCTTTTGTAGCGGTTTACATACATTAACTCACCAAATCCTCGCAGCAACCCAAATGAAGAAATTGAGGCACACAGCTAGTAAGTGGCCGAGCTGGGATTCAAACGTAGACATTCTGGCTCTGGAGTCTATGTTTCCAACCCTTACATAAAACTGCCTTATCATGGTCCCATACAGCTGTGTTCCAAGAGTTGGTTTATTACAGGACTTGTCAGTTCTCTGTCTTTGACTCCATCACTCTTTCAGTGTTTCATAATAATATTCATTTCTATGTTTATTTACTATTATTTTCTCAAGCCTGCCTTGGGAAATATTGTTATATTTTGATAACCAGACTTCAATAAATATACAATAGAGAATGCAGTGAGGCATCTCTGTGAGAGTAGACAAAAATTAGAGTCCTTCCTTAGCATTCGACACTGAAGGGGAATATGACTAAAGTTCACAGGATTGTGAGGCTCCAGAGTTCCTGATGGGCATTTTCCTTCTGCAGAAACCAAGGGGCACAGCAGAATTGTTTATGAGATTAGGTCACGGTCAGATAACAGAAGTCATGCCTTCATAGGCAGGATCTTAGGTCAGGGTCCAAAAGTCAGAGGGCACATGAGGGTTTCAGAACTTCTGGAAGGCTCAGCTCCTGTCTTCTCAGGATATTGGCCTCTAGAGCAGCTCTCATTAACCAAACACATCACATGGATCAAGCCAACACAAGATGACTGCCAATAGCATTTTGAGAGCCAAGAATTGGCTATTCCTCTTAAGCCAAACAAAAATATTTAACAAAAGAAATTTGGCTTAGGAGCAAGCCAGACTCTAACTCTCTGACCAGAAACCAAAGTAATTTTTAAAAAGTGTATTACGAAGTTCTGTTGCCTCAAGAGTATAAAACTGTGATCCACTTTTTTGGGGAGCGGGGAGATGGAGGAGCACAGGGAGAGGGCAGTACTGTGAGTAATGCTTCTTCCTATTCATTAGAAAGATTCAGCTGTAAAAAAAGAAAAAAATTCAACTAGTTAAGGCTTGTGCTTAGCACATAGCTATCTGTCCGCCTGCCCACTTCCTGTCCATTTTCCACTCTCATGCCAGCCTCATCTGCCTGACTGACACATGCTTCTTACCATGGCCATCTGTATTTCAAACCTGTGAGGGCTTGTCTTTGCCTGAAGGACACAGCGATTGAACCTCTTTAACATGTCATTCAAGATCTTCCATGAGTTAGCTTCTGTCTACTTCTCCTACACTTTATATTCCATAATTCCTGCATTCTTTATAAAACTCAGTCCCTCTGCACAGTGTGCTCCATGTCTTTGCTGGTGCTGTGCCCTCTGGTGAGAATGCCTTACTTTTATCTTTTACTCCAGCTTTGCCTGGCTAACTCCTATGTATCCTTGAAGACTTGGCTTATGTGTCACTTCCTCCAGGAAGTGTTTCATTTTCCCACCTGCTAAACTCCAGAGACCTGCACTCTGTGTTGAGTTGACCTTGACTAAAAATAATAATACAGTTAAATTTTTAGATGCTTTTGGATCATTCTTTAATTAAAACTCATCTCTTTCCCTAAGGGTATACCTCAGTTACCTTGTGCCAAAGCATTATACAACTACGAAGGGAAAGAGCCTGGAGACCTTAAATTCAGCAAAGGTGACATCATCATTTTGCGGCGACAAGTGGATGAAAATTGGTACCATGGGGAAGTCAACGGGATCCATGGCTTTTTTCCCACCAATTTTGTGCAGATCATCAAGCCGTTACCTCAGCCCCCACCTCAGTGCAAAGCACTTTATGACTTTGAAGTGAAAGACAAGGAAGCAGACAAAGATTGCCTTCCGTTTGCAAAGGTAAATTTAGAATGAGATTTTCTGTTTGCCAACTCTTTCTGTGGACCCAGATACACAGGAATATGGCTTATATTTCCTTTCACAAAAAGATAAAATAGTTTTTAAAAATACCTGCGCTTTTAAAAATACCTGGAAGCAGTTTTCTTAAAGTCACAAAAAACTGGACCATTCTTTTTTTTTTTAATTTTTTTTTTAATGTTTATTTCTGACAGAGAGAGAGAGAGAGAGAGAGAGAGAGAGAGACAGAGACAGAGGAAGCATGAGTGGGGGAGGGGCAGAGAGAGAGGGAGACACAGAATGCCAAGCCGGCTCCAGGCTCCAGGCTCCAGGCTCGGAGCTGTTGGCACAGAGCCCGACGCGGGGCTGGAACTCACACACTGTGAGATCATGACCTGAGCTGAAGTAGGATGCTCAACCGGCTGAGCCACCCAGGCGCCCCTAAAACTAGACCATTCTTATATGAAAGATAATTTTGTTTGATAGTCTGTGTGGTATCATTTTCATATTTATAGCCTAAATTTAATTCTAAGCCACTTTACACGGTATGTGTGCCACTCAGGGATTTTAGCTTACTGAATTATGAATAACAAAATGAGACATCATTACTTTCTTATTTTATACATAAATTTCTTTGCTGAAAGCACACAGGAGTATATCCACTGAATTGATAAAATCCTTTAAAATTTTAAGTAGATAAACACAATAGTGTTTTTTATAAAGAAAAGCAGTAGGATATGCATTTAAAGGTGGGTATTTGGTGTATTATCAGAGAGAATGTGAGAAGAGCCTGAAAGCCAGTCTAAAACGGAAGTTCAAGAGGCTGGGGTGAGTAGCATTTAAGGTTGTAATTTGTGGATCTTAACATAATGAGCAGCCAACCCCTGTATAGAAGGAGTTTATAGTTTTACAACGGTCTGAAAGAACCAACAGGTTGCAGTGGCCACTTAGTTTGTGGCAACATTGGATTCATGTACTAAAGATAGGTCATGGCATTTAGATTCATTTACTCTTGAAACTTGAGCCCCTTTATTGAAAAGGGAAATTAAGTGATGAACTTAATGGGATCAAAGAGACTAATGTTTGCTGTTTCTTCAGGATGATGTTCTGACTGTGATCCGCAGAGTGGATGAAAACTGGGCTGAAGGAATGCTGGCAGACAAAATAGGAATATTTCCAATTTCATATGTTGAGGTAAGTTAATCTGTAGAAAATTCAAACATGTTAGTATTCAGCTTAGTAAACAAATCTTAATTATGCAATTTGGGTATTACGAAGTCCTTAACAGTCATTTTGCAATATGTACACACAGCAAATTCTTAGGTTGTGCACCTTAAAGGAATACAGTATTATATGTCAGTTATATCACAGTAAAACTGGGGTAAAAAAAGAAAGACAAAACCCTAGAAGGAGAAGGAGGAAATGGGGAAGGAGAAGAAATCATCGTCTTCACAACACAAAACATCAGGAATGCCCTGTTCCAGATCACTGGATGGATTAGGAAGAATTCCTCCATCCACCTATAGTTACTGAAGACTGTGAAATGTTTGAAACTCTTTACCTTATCCCCCTGCCAAAAGCATTCCTGTGTCTTGTTAAATGTTACTGTATGCTTCCTGTCAGTACCTATATTGTTTGCAGGTGTTCTATTCTGTTTGCCAGCTTTGGTTGATAATGTTCTGAGTGAGGTGGCAAGTGAGTGTATCTGTGTACCTATTTCTTTCCTTATCTGCCACGTCATCAGAACCAGAATGGTGATTTGCAGAGTAGGCCTCTAATAAACATGAAGTAAGTGAATGAATCTTCCCCCATGTCATCCCAGCAACACCTTAGTCCCTTCTCCCTTTTTAATCAGCTTTACCCAGAAAGGTTACGGCCAGCCTGACTCAGTGAAATCTTTATAGACAGTATCTATAAAGTAACACGGTTCTATTTTAAAGAATAGCACAAATTAAAAATGAAATAGGATGTGACAGTTTACAAGAGGCCTACATCATGTATCATAAGCATTCATGTCCTTTATTTATAAGAATTTCTTGCTGAAAATTGAAGGCATTTTTAAAGAATGAGACACAGCCCAAACAACCATAAAGGGTTAGCTGAGGTCACAGAAGGATTCTGGAAGATGGGAGTTCTTAGCGCATATCTGTGTGATGGATAAATAAGGGTTAACCAAGAGGAATGGAAGAAGAACATTTTTATGACAGGAAGAACATCCATGCAGAAGACTGGAATGTGCAACAGCCAAAAAGTAAGAGAGAACACCGATTGTTTGGGGGAACTGAAAGTAATTCTGTTGCTTAAGATATCAAAGCATGTATCTGAAGCACATGAGAAGGAAAAACCACCAGCACTTATTTTCTCATCTTTTTATCTGAGGCGTTTGTTTTGGCATGATTTTGAAAACTAAAATGACAAATTGTGTCATTGTAGTTAGCACTCAATTTTTCCCATAGACAGTAAGATTGCCAAAGATTTCATTAAAAATCAGTTTGACTACTGTATACCCATGGAAAAATAATTCAAACCATGTATGAGCCTTGAATTTTATCCATACCCTTCAAATGTTCCTATTTATTGAAATATTTTTTACTCCTTTGAAAGTAAACAACAGGAAAAAAAATTCTTACATCTCAGGCAATCCTTTCTGTACATTATTTATATATATTCTAGCTGTGGGTCATGGAAAATTATAAGCATTTCCAAGTATTTGAATAGTTACACTGAAAAGCATGGGTAAGCACAAGATTAGTAATGAAAGCCTGTCTTTACTTGTTAGGTATTATCAATATTACATGCCAATACTTGGTTTGTGATGCATGAAAAAGGATTGCTATACTTTTGTTACTGAGCAGGTGTAGAATTGTGCAGATAGGCGTAAAAGATGCACCCCCAGCAAATCCAGAGTCACTGTGAGTCACTCGGGTCATTAGAATTATTTATTCTAACTTAAGTTGGAAAGATAAACATCTACCCAGTGGAAGGTTTTTTCATTCTTCTGCCTCCTTTCTTTCAAATGAGTATTTTTCTCATTTGAACCAGAATTTTGCCATTTGAGACACGGTAAACAAATCATCTATCTCTAAGAGACTATGAACATTTCTTTGATGTCAGGCCATCAGATTGAAGTCTCTGGTAGGAGCAGAGCACCTGGGGATTAGTAACACCTGGTTTAGCCTTTAGGGGAATTGAGAGGAGGCAGATTTCAATAGGAACTTACCAAAATTCAACTATTTAAATAAAGTATAGACTGTCTTACAAGACAATCTTAGATGGGGTAAAGCCAGTTATAAGGAATCAAAAACAGAGCCTTTTTCCTGAATAATGGCCTTTCTCTTGCTCTGTAAACCACTTCAGGGTCCAGACTGTCCCCAGTATAAAAACAGGCTGTGTTATAAAAATCCATTTGTAAATAATTTTCTTATCTCTTATAAATATACATTTAAGTCTCCATGGTTGTTAAGTGATTTTGCTTTTTCCACAGTGCTCCAAAAACTGTTACCCCCCAAGAAGTTCTGGGAGGATCACATGTATAACATATTTTGAAGGGTCTGGCATGCTGTGTTTTATGCTTAGTGGTTTGGAGCTCAGATTAGTCTGTAATCCAGAATATGCCAGAGTATAGTATGATCAAATAAAAGAATCTCACCACCACATATAATGAGAGAAATGAGTTCACAATTGAATTCTGAGTCCCGGAGTGACATGTTTGATCTCAGCAAAAGCTGGAACTCCCCCTCAGCTCCTAGCTTGTTGGCTTTGATAATGGAAATGTTCAAGGAACTTGGTTGAGGCAGAAACTCTAAACAGGATGGGCCTGAGGATAGGATTGTGGACCTGGAGTAGAACCATGGGGTCAGAGGTTCAGCTGTGGAATTAGAGGGTAGGGTAAATTGAAAGGAGCTGAGCATTAGAGGTCGGTAAAGAGAATTGAGTGGGAGGATTGAGACAAAAATAGAAATGCTGCTCGAATAGTTTGCTTTCCCTTTTTGTCTTCAGTTGTCCTTTCTCTTCTCCCTCCACATCCCATAACTGTGTACTACAGTCTGTATCTGTATTAGAATAAGGTGATAAAATGGTATAGCAACATGCAAGCAAATGGCCCCTTATTAAAGTACAAAATTCTTCAAATTTTGAACAGAGAAGGAGCCTCTGGTTGAGGGGAATGAGTAGGGCAAAAAATGGCTCTATAAAGGGCCTTGAATTTATCACTTGGAGCCTTTGTTTAAGCTCCTAAGATTGGGGTTGAGTCAGAGGTTGTGGATTCTATTCTGCTTAAATAGGATCTGCCTAGACTTGAGCAAGCTGGAAAGTCGTGAGGGGTAGGGGTCTCTTAGGGAAATCTGGGGAATTCTTGAAGACACCATGCCAGAATATGTATAAAGGGTATATTTGTCAAGGACTGAATGCAGCTTAAAAAAAGAAACCAGTAGCTTTTTTCTTTATTTGTTAAAAAATACCAGTCTTCTGTGAGATAGGATGGAAGACTTTAACAATGTCTTTAATTCAGAGCTGACTCATTCAAGTTTAGCAGTCATTTGAACAAGTATGGCATGATTCTTAGCAAGCAAAAAAGTTTGAATGAAGTAACTGCTAAATGTGGGATTTGGGATGTTTTTCAACCATTGTGTATTGTAGACTCTGGTGAACTATAAATTTTATTAAGTTTATCATTTTATGTTGGTTCTTAGTCATTCATTTGAATATCACTTGTCCAGTTTTTTTTAACAGCAACCAAAATATTTAATTATTTAGCAACCTGTGCCTCTGCCATAGATATAATATAAAAATAAGCATTCCTTTTGCGCAGATGGCATGAAGTAGGTATGCCCAATAGACAACTATTTTTACTCTTAAGTCACTATCAGAATTAAGGGCTATGTTTCTTGTTTTTTAGATCTCTGATCAAATGTCACTTCTTCTGACAAACTTTTCCTCACTACCTTGTCTACAGTAGTTCCTTTTCATCTGCTTGCTTTACCTCACACATTTGGTGGTATGATTGTGGAGAAAAACTTGTACCCTGAATCCAGATGACTGGAATCAAGTTTTCACTCTACCCCTAACTAAGTGACTTTGGGCCTTTTCTTTAATTTGTAAAATAGAACCACTTCCTAGGGTGGTTTCATTCCAATGATACTTCCAAGCAGTGCCTTAGCACCTATTAAGAGCTGTATAAGTGATAGCTGTGATTATTATCACCACTGTTATTATTCCTTTAATAATTTATTTGTTCATGTGGTTACTGTCTCCTAACTCTGCCTGCTTCCAGTAGAAAGTGAGCTCCTGACAGCAGCACCTTGTCTTCATTCTGGTTTACCTTGGTCTCCTGAGGTCCTTGTACAGCATCTGCCCATAGTAGACACTCAATAACTATTGGTTGTTAGTTGCTCATTTATACAACCTAGGCATACATTTCATATATTTCATCATTGATTTATCTTAGTGTTATTTTAGGAAGTTCTGTTTCTCAAAGCTGAAAGGTTTGTTGTGTTACCTTAGTGAGATCTTTTTTTTTCAATGAGGCTAGGTGAGGGTTTGGTTGTGTCTAGCATTTTTCCAGACCAAATAATAGTAGCCATATTCTGTGGGTTAGATTTTGAAGCCTCTACTAATTATTTATCTTTAATATACAGAAGACCCCCGAATACTTTCTGGATGAATTTTTACCTGCTTGGGATTATTCCTTTGGCTTACTTTGAGCAGAGTTAGGGTGGTCTTGTTGTCAAGGATCCTCATTTTTTTAAAATAACTTTTTTGAGTTATAAGTGACATACAGTAAACTGCACATATTTCAAGTATATAACTTGATGAGGTGTTATTTGTTGTGTTCAACTTTTAGAAGCAACCCATAGGCGAATCTTGGGACATGTTTCTGTGGCTAGGGAATAGAATGAAGTGTTATCAGCCTTAACAGTGGAAAATCATATGTGCAGGTCTCAGAGGGCACAAGTGGCCTTAAGGAATGCTAGCTTCCTCCTCTACAGAGTTGGGGAATTGGGAAATCTCATCTGTGCTCCAGGAAGAAGTAGAGGTTTAGATACATAGTTTGAAGTTGCCAAGGTGACTGACCCTTGGAGGAGCTCAGAATAGCAATAACTTTCTTTCTTAACCTAAAGCCTTTCCTCTAGAGAATAATGAGATCAAAAGACCAAAATAATAGTTCTTGATTTAATATCAGAGAGTTGCTTGAGCAGTATAAAAAGATATTCTATCATCTGTATTTTTGAGTGTATTCTTTTTCTTTAAAATTACAAAATAAATTGTTCAGTTAATTGAAATCATTTTGTAAAAAAGAAATGCAGGAAAGTTAGGGGGAAGTTGGAGAGAATAACTATACTGCTTGGCATTCAAACTGCCCCTTCTATTCCGAAGTAAATTAATTTTTATAAAAGAAATTTAGAGAAATTGTTGGAAAGTCAGAAGGGCAGGATTACTGTGTTGCTTACCACACTTCTTCCTTCAATTCTGAAATAAATTAATTTTTACAAATGAAATTTAGAGATATTGTTGAGAAATCAGTAAGGGAGAATTACTCTGATGCTTGGCATCGTACTTTTGTCGATTGAGAAATACAGCAAGACTGAAGGGCAAACCAAAAGTTTTTATTTGGGGTCTGAGAATTATAATTCAAGAGACACAGATTTGAGCAGGAATTGAAAATGTGTTCCAAAGTTGGGAGAAAAGAGGAGGGCTTTTAAACACAAGAGGGGATTTCCACTAAAGCCACATAAATTGTTTGTCAAGTATTATGATTGGTGCTGACAGGTTGAAGCTGTTCTTATCTGGCCATGATTGGTTGCTAAGGGCTATCATGAAGCAAAAAGTCCATTTCTAAGTAAAAGAAAAAAGTTCATTTCTCTTGAAATGGCAGAGTTGCAGCTGGTGCTCCAGGATGCTTGTGGTTTGGCAGTGACCTATATCTTGAAGTTCATCTTTTCTTTCAGGTGGGAACATGCATAAATGTCCTTAATGGCCTCCCAGCTCCATTTTAAATAGCTCTCCTGGCAAGACTGACTCCATTTTGATGCTTCTTTCACATTTCTCCCCCTTTGATCAAAATCTTTCCTCAACTAATAGGTCATCCAACATTGGTATAGGTGTCCTCTGCACTAGGAAGGCTAGTTTTTAGAAAGTCACATCCCACAGAGGAGGGAAACTAGAGGCAGGGTGTTTGGTCTGTTTGAGGAGAGCTTGTGACCACAATTATGCAACAGGGAGGTTTTCAGGAGACAAAGCTTAGACACTGTCTTCACTTGAGCACTTTATCAAATTTATGATGGGAGCATGAGGAAGTCCACATGAGTAGGCTTGGCGTATCATTTGAAGCCTTTGAGCAATGATTTTGGTTTCCTGAGTTGTACAACACTGAGAAATGCAGAGTTAATAGTTGCATTAAGACAACGAGATTAATAAAACAATGAGTAATATTATTTGTGGCCCCATTCTTAGGATGGTCCCCATCCCAATTGGAAGCCAGCTGAATAAATATGGAAATCTAAGGTTAAACAATCTTGTTATTCCAGGGGAGGGAGTTCCTTTTAGGGGTTTGGTGGGTTTGAAAAGCTTAGTTGTTTCCCATTCCGCCTGGCTGGATGCATTAACCCAAGTGCAACAGGAAGTATTTGTGATAGCACACATCCCTCCTTGGGCATCCAACAGGTAGTCTAAAGCTATGTTGTTGTCAAGGACCACACAGGAGGAAAAATCTGAAGATTACTTTTGAGCTCTAATGGCTCTGGAAGTTGATCTGGCCATTCTGTTTATAGTTTGGGATAGGTTTCATATCATGTATTTGTTCCATGCAGGTACTATCCGAGGCCAGGAACTAAAAATTTTCCCAAACTAGGCTGTTTCTAAAGAGTTGACCCCCAAACTAGGTTGACGGTTTTGGGAGTGGCCACACCTGTTGTCCTCATTCAGAGGGATTTTCATCAGGTTAACCTTTAATTATGTTAAGGACTCTCTTTTGTCTTCCTGGTTTCTGGGAACCTTGAGTTATTAATTTAAGAATTGTGAATGGAGTTATTATATAACCCAGGAGACATTTTCCGAGGAGTCTGTCTAAACAATTGAATGTCTGTGGTTTATTTTTATATGCACAGACAAATGTGTCCTGAGGGTACACAAAGTACACCTGCTAGTGTATGGTTATTTATAGATTTGTTTACCAGTATGGAAGAGGGTTTATGATCAAACGAGAGATCTGTATGTTGTTTAGTGTAATTATTTTTTCAGGAATTGAGTGGCTTGTTTGCCCAGCCTATAGATCTCATTTCTAGTTGTTAGAAGGTGTTACATAGAGGGTCAGGGCAAGATATACAGAAGGATATCTATTTTTGATTCAAGCCATTGATAAAGGAGGGCTCATGGATATCATTGGTACTCCATTAGACAGGGGGACCCAAAATCATGGGGTATGTTTTGCCTGGCAGCAAAACTATCTTGACACAGTAAGTGGAGCTTGAAGGGGTTGTTTGATTTGTGGTACAATTCAGAAGGGATGAAAAATTATTGACAGGTATAACAAAGTTACCATAGAGTTGGTAAGGGGCTTATGATGATATGTCCAACAATTAGATAAGTCTCCTATTTTGGCCATAGACTGGGATAACCAAATAAGGGTATTTTTATGCCAAGTTTCCCTGTGGACTAAGGACAGAATGAATAGGATCAGGGGAATCATCCTTGGGTATAGTAAAATCAGAACCCTTTAAACAGAGTTAAACAATTGAAACCAGGAGGAAAAAGAAGAATCAAGTGGAGTACAGTTACTGCTGTGACAAGGAGTAGGATACCAAATATTTCATGAATGTTTATTGGCTAAAGGGTTTAATATACAGGCCTGGTCCAGATTCTTGGGAAGCAGTCTATATCAGGTGTCATATGCTTCTAATGCTGGCTGAGTAGTCTTCAAGATGGTCCTGGGCTGTCTGGAGCCTTTAAATTTAAGGTCCCCAGTGGCTTCAGATGACCATTCAGGAGCTGATGCACTTTTAAAATGAATCTATGCATCAGTACCCTTGAGTTTAGCAGCACAGAGATTGGTTAATAATGCTTGGTATGGTCCTTTGGCTGTGAGGTATCTTCCTGGAGATGACGTTTCCAATAAACATCATCACCAGGTTACAGGTCATGGTAATGTATGTCTTTGTCTTCTGGGAGCATGCTGTGAAAAGGTTGCTCTATGAGGTATAAGTTAGTTTTGAGGGCGTTTATGAGTTCCTTGCAGTAGATTAAAAGGTCTCCTTTTCGGAAAGCTGGTTCATATATTCCTTCCATCTAGCCTCATAGGTCTGCCAGTGATTAGTTCAAAGGGTGACAACCTGCTTTTTCCTGTTGAGCGACACCAAGGGCAGAGCTCTGGGCCTAAGCATTTTAAAGGATTCTATGGGTTTTGCCAATTGATTTTTGATAATCCTGTTGGTGCATTCCACCAGTCCTGAGTACTGGGGATGGTAAACACAATGAAAATGTAGGATGTGCCAGATTTTACAGATTGAATTACCTGACCAGTGAAATGGAAACCTCTGTCATTAGGGAGTTCTGAGGGAATTCTACAAATGAGAATATTTTTTTCCCAATAGTATTTTGCTCACTGATGAGGCTTTGGCTCTGTGGTATGGAAATGCTTCTACCCAGTGAGAAAGCATACGGATCATTACCAATACAAATTTGTATCCCTAAGAAGGCTGCAACTGGATGAAATCCATTTGCCACACAACAAAGGGACCTAAGATAGGGAAAATATTCCATAGAGGTATGAATGGGTTTTTAGGGGTTTATTTTGAACAAATTTGTTATTTCTGGTATACTTGGGAACCGACTTTGAGAGATAGCTTCCAGTAGTACTGATTTCCCCATAAGATCATTTTGTCAGTGTTCCAATCGTTAAAAGTCATGATATACATTTATTGTTAATACTTGTTTCTCTGTAGACAATCAGGGAAGACTGGCCATCCACTTGGACTTACCCATAAATTTCTTTTTGGTTTAAATTTGCATTCTTGTGCAACACATTTTTTCTTACTTTGTTGTGCAGCCAAATATGCTGTTAGAAGTTGGTCCTTCATATTGATAAAGGACTCAGCCAAGGTTAAGGATGCCTTGATTATCTTAGGGGCTAAATTTAGGGCTGCTCTCCTGGCAGATGCATCAGCCAAATGCTTTTCTCTTGTTTGTCATAGAGTGTGTTGGAGTTTTTGGTTTTTGTAAGGTAGAGATTTAGGTAATTGGCTCCTAAAAGGTTTAAAACATAAGCGCTCTTTTTTTTTTTTTTTTAATCTTCTGTCCAGAGGAGGTCAGAAAACCTTTTGTTTTCAAAATAATACAACGTCATGGACAACACCAAAGGCATATTGGCTGTCAGTATAAATATTGGCAGTTTTATTTTTGGATAAGATGCAAGCTTGACGTAATGCATGAAGTTCTGCCTGTTGGGTAGAAGTTGCTTGGGGCATTGAGTCAGCTTCAGTTGTTCCATTTAAGGATACAATTTTGTAACCAGCCTGATATTGACTTGTTTATTCTTTTAGGTAAGATCCATCAGCAAACCAAATTAATTCAATATTTTCAAGAGGGGTTCCTGTAAATCAGTTAAGAGTCAACAGTTACATTTCTCTCTCTTTCATGAACAAACGGGAAAAAGGTAATCAATAGGGTGCCTCTGGGCAGGAAGGTTATATAGGCTCTGTGCTTTATCTTATTAAAGGCTTCCTGAGATCCTTCTGCCCATGTAAAGGTCTCTGTTTGGTCAGTGTAAGAAGGGAATAGAAGGGCTAAGCCATGGTAGAGAAATTTAGGATATAATTTCTACAACATCCTGCCAACCCTAAAAACCCTCTGAATTGTCTTTTGGTTTTAGGGGCAGGAAGGCACAAGATACCTTGAAATCTTTTGGGATCCAGAGAAGGCCATGGTCAGTGATCAAATGTCCCAGATATTTAACTTGGGATTTATAGGATTGAAGTTTTTCTTTAGATACTTTGTGTCTCCTTTTTGCTAGTTCTTGAAGGAGATGGAATTTGTTTTTGAGAAATGCCTCTCCAGAAGTTGAACACGGGAGTCATCTACATATTATAGAAGGGAGGACTGATATCGAAACTCTTTATTGATGGTAAAGATTGTAGAAAAATAGGTTGGACTCTCAGTGTATCCATGAGACATTACTGTCCAAGTGTACTTGTCCTTCCCAAGTGAAAGCAAATAGGAACTACCTTCTAGAATTGATAGGAATACTGAAAAAGGCACTACACAGATATGTGACTCCAAAGAATTTACTTTCTGGTCATATGACTTAAAGGAAGTTGTGAGGATTAGACACGACTGGGTGCTGAGGTATAACTGTGTTGTTTATTGCTTTCAGATCTTGGACAAACCTCCATTCCCTTCCAAGAGGTTTTTGGACAAGATAGGAGTATTTCAAGAACTTGTATGAGGAACTGTGAGACCTTGCCTAATGTATTCCTCAATAATGGGCTCAATTCCTTGAGTAGCGTCTGCATTTAAAGGGTATTGGTGAATATTAAGCAAGGGCTTATTTTCCTGAATTTATATTTGTATTGGTAGTATATAATGAATGTACCCAATGTCAGTTGCATTTTATCTATCTATCTATCTATCTATCTATCTATCTATTTATTTTTAAGTAGGCTTCACACCCAGCATGGAGCCCAACGCAGGGTCTGAACTCATAACCCTGAGACAACCTGAGCTAAGATCAGGAGCCATCCACTTAACTGACTGAGCCACCCACGTGCCCCCTCTGTTTTGATTTTAGACCATATTTCAGGTGGAATGGAATCTAGGAAGGGATTTGGTTCAATTATAGTGCCTGAGAAGACTGTGATAGCTATGGACAAGTCTTCTTGAGGATTGTCAATTGAAGATGTAAAAGCTGTCTTTTGAGAAAAAAAAAAAAAATGTGAGCTTTGTATGCCTCAGGGGTATCTTGTCCTAGGAGGTGAATAGAGGCAGAGGGAACTAAAAGGAATTGATGAGTTCCTTCATTGGGCTTGTGTTGAAAGAAAAGGAATTTTGAAATGGTCATGGGTTGACTAGAAACACCCACCATTTGTGTAGTTTTAGTACTCCAAGAAAGGGGAAAGGTGAGGCTGGTGGAGATGAGGACTGAGTATGTGGCTTTAGTGTCTGTTAGAGCCTTAGTTACCTCATTCCCAATGGGTAAGTCTGTTTTCCCCAGGTAGTCAAAAGCATAGGGAAAAATCCTCTTTCAATCCTCAGGGCATCTCTACTGTTGGGGGTATTTAGGTTGGAATTCCTGGGAGAAATCATAGTTTCTGAGGCTATTGGTCTTATAGGAGACTTTCACTTGTAAACAAAACTTTTCTTGGTGTCTGGGCTTTTTACAGTAGTGGCAAACCCCTTTAAGGATGGATGGCTTGACTGGTGGATTTTGGAAGATAGATTTGGTTGTTAAATATTGCATTTGTAAGCTCATTATTGGGTAGCTTGAATATGGATACTTAAATTTGAATGACTTTTTAATTTTTTCTTTGGATCCTTTGGCTAGTTCAGGCAAGTTGACTAGGTTATAAATATCCATAATGGCCCAGTTTAGTTGCTTAGGTTACACAAATGTGCTTAGTTCTTCATTTAACCTGTTCAGGAAGGTTGAGTTAAACAGGGTGAGCATTGGGGCGCCTGGGTGGCTCAGTCGGTTAAGCCACTGACTTCGGCTCAGGTCATGATCTTGTGGCCTGTGGGTTCGAGCCCCGCATCGGGCTCTGTGCTGACAGCTCAGAGCCTGGAGCCTGCTTCGGATTCTGTGTCTCCCTCTCTCTCTGCCCCTCCCCTGCTCATGCTCTGTCTTTCTCTGTCTCTCAAAAATAAGTAAATGTTAAAAAATTAAATAGATAGATAGATAAATAAATGGGTGAGCATTTTATAATTAATTGAATCTAGACAATATTTGTTTTAGATTCTTTCAAGGTGATTAATCATAACTTCCTCAGGTTTTGAGTGCAGTGTTGGGTCTTTTCCCAATCAATAATTTTAGGAAAAAGTTTAGGAATCACTATAAAGCATTTTTTTTTTTTTTTTGCTAGTTTGAGAATATTCAATTGGTCAATTGCTCTCCACTTACTGAAATTCTCGAAAGGATTTTTCTAATTTACTCTGTTTATGCATTCTTTAGCTCTTCCTTCAGAAGACCTGAATCTTCAGCATGGACCACTAGATTAAATTCCTTTGCAAAACTTACAGGATTATATTTAGGATCTGGGAACTCTTTAGTAATAGCCCAGCGTTCCATTTTTGTCCAAAGAGTAGAGATCATGGAGGGGGATCCCTGAACCACTTATATTAGGTTTAACCATAAAGGGAGTGGCAAAGGCTGGTGGCTCAGGATCTGAGTCATTAGAGTAAGGAAGTTCAGCTAGTGAAGGATAGAGAGGTGGTGAGCAAGCAGGAGGAGGAGCAAATGGAATATGAGCAGAGATATCAGAGGAGCCTTTGAAAGACTCCTCCAATTTAGTAAGTCTCTGAAACAGCTCAGAATTAGCCTTGGTTAATTTCAAGTTAGTATTCTGGAGGGAAGCACTTTTGGAAGTATTTATGCATTTAGAGCCCTTGAAATGCCAATGAAAATAGGCTTCCCACTCAGGCTGTTTTGTCTTACAACTTCTTTCAATCAGCTACACAGATAGACCAATTTAGGAATTTCAAAAGAGCCCCAAGTGAGCCAGTTCAATTGTAAGTTATCCTGAGTAATCATCATTCAGCATGACAAACATTTGTAGGACAAAGGTCCATAGTTTTTATACATAAAGCCAGCAGGAATTCCAGAGGGGACTGATTAGTAGCCTCCTCTTTAGACAGTGAACTATCCATTTTAACAAAGAGTGTGTACTTACCAGAGACACAACAGAAAATCTTCTGTTAGTAAAGGCTGGCAACACAGGACACCAAAACAGAGCCTGAACCTTGACTGAGTTGGGAGGTTCAGGAACAAGAGGACTACTACTGTAACCCAAAACACAGGAGACAACAGAGTGCAGTGAACTCTTGTAGGCACCTTACTTGAATCCACAACAGCAGCAGAGGTGGAGGTGAAGGTCAGCTGCTTTGGATCCCACTTCTGACACCACGTAATATCAAATGAGAAATGCAGCAAGACTGAAGGGCAAACCAAAGGCTTTTATCTGGGGTCTGAGAATTGCAATTCTAGTGACACAGATTCGAGCAGGAATTGAAAATGTGTTCTGAAGTGGGGAGAAAAGAAGAGGACTTTTAAAGGCAAAGGGGGAATTTACAATAAAGCTATAAAAATTGTCAAGTAATATGATTGATTCTGAAAAACTGAAGCTATTCTTACCTGTACATGATTGGTTGCTAAGGGCTATCACTAAGCAAAAAGTCCATTCCTAAGTAAAAGAAAAAAAGTTCGTTTCTGTTCAAATGGCAGAGTTGCAGCTAGTGCTCCAGGATGCTTGTGGTTTGGCAGTGACCTATATTTTGAAGTTCATCTTTTCTTTCAGGTGAGGACATGCATAAGCCTTACTTCCTTAATGGCTTCCTGGCTTCTTTTTATGTTTCTTTCATACTGCCATTTTTAATTCTAATAACTGAATACATTGAAGTAGCTTTTTTTTTTTTTCCTTAGCACAGTGGGCTCCATCTAATAGTGCATGTTTTCTTATCTTCTGAATGTTATTAGCTTGATACAAGTAATTGTTGCCTTTTCGTTCTGCCACAATGACAGAAGGAAAAATGAGCACTGGTTTCTGAATTTCTAAGGGCAGAGGCAGGTCTCCTCTGGACTGCAGGAACAACTGCTTAATACATATGGCTTGAGGCAACTTGACTAGATTCAATCTGACAAGGAGGCCTTTAAATTAGGTAAGGAACTTTATTTAAGGCAGTTTGCACTCCATCTATTATTCAGTAACCCTTTCTAATTTAAAAGTTTCCTATCAAGAAAACACTCTGGGAGCTGAGATTCTAAAGATCAGTTAATGTTTATTGAATTCTCACTGCATGAATGGGCAGTTTCCAGTACTCTGAGTAGCTTTGGAGAACATAAAAATGCAGGTCTCCTGTGGTGCCTTCATCAGAGGCTGAGGATAATGACCAACTGGTGTCTAACATCCACAATGATTCCCAAGGAACCCTCAAATTACTTAGCCTGGCTGTATCCCCCTGTACATAACCAGGGCCCTAAGTTGATCTACTGATTGTTCCTGGAAAACATAGTTTGGAATTGCTGCCTTTACAGCTCATCTGGGATATTTCTTTGTCCAACTATCTGCAGAAAGTTTACTCTTTCTTCAAGGTCCAGGTGAATACTGTCATTTTTCATGAAGTCCTTCTTTCCTAATTCTCCTGTGCAGAAACAAAACAGAACAAACACCTTCCTCCTTGCTTCGAACATCTATGATACTCAGTTTCTACCATTTTAGATCTGGCATATGCTAAGAATATAATTATGTGTGTAGATGATTTAATGTTTTCCTGTGTTCCTTGGGAGCCACATCTGACATAAAGAATATTTTTAATGATTTTATTTCAGTAATATAATCACATTGTGGAAAAGTTGGAGAGGAAACAAATAACCCTTAGTCCTATCACACATGATTTTGATAAATATCTTTCCATTCTTTCCCCTTATGCTTTAACACATGATTTTGCCATTCTCTATGTTATTATAATACTACTAATCATCAGGGTTTTTACTACATAATAAACATTCTGGTAGCTAAATCATAATTTAGTTAATTTTTTTCCCCATCTTTTAAACAAGTTAAGTGTCTTGTTTAGGGACACACAGCCAGTAATTGAAAAGCAAACCGTGGTCTCCATTCTGCAGTCCATTGATGCCCCACATTTCTGCCCTGTGCTAGCCTTACAGCATATGGAATACTAGAGTTCCAAATACTGGTATAGAGTCACTGTTATTAGCAAGCTTTGCTTAAAAAGTATGTAGGACATTTTGATTTTTCAGCAAGAATAATGATAGCTTTTTAAATTCTAACACTTAAAAGGTTAATTTTCAGAAATGACTCTTTATTCCACAATTTCAAATATCTGAGGTTGCCTTTTTTTAAGAGAAAAACCACAAATTAATTAAAACCATTATAAGACCTTTTAAATTTTATTGATATTTAAAAATATTATTATATTTCGGTATACATCCTAAATTTGGTGGTAACTAGGCTTTAAGAAACAAATTAGATTCATTTTAATTAACACAGGTTAAGTTCTGTCTTGTATCCTGAAGAAGGTTGAATGGATATTCTACTTTATTCTGCACATTTCTGCACATACGTGGCATATAAATGGCATAAACAGAAGCATCTTGGTTATTAAACCACTGAGGAACATGCTTCTCTAAAATGAAATTGAATGTATTTCTGGAAAATTTTTCCTAAGTGTTGTAAAACAGCATTGTCTTTTAAAATAGTGTTTAGTGGCAGTGTGCCTATTAGGTTTCACATGTGTGTGGAGCAAAACTTTCTCTACAGGCTGAGGAGAAGAAAGATCTTAAACAAAAGTGCAAATTCAAGATAGTCATTATTCTCAGTATTTTTCTGTATCAGATTCCTTCTTGGTGATTAGCTTTCCTCTCTGTGCCTTACAACCTCCCACCCTTTCTCTCTCTCTCTCTCTCTCTCTCTCTCTCTCTCTCTCTCACACACACACACACACAACACTCGCACACACACACACACACACAAACACACATTAGGTACTAGGGCAGGAGAAATAGTCATTCGCTAGTTTATTAACTGATTATGTATCACTGTGGAATTTCTGTCAGTGTGTCATTTCACACTGACAAATTATTACTTAGAATTTAATGGCAATTGCATATTCTTAACCTCCTGAGATACCTATTCCAGATGTAGTATTGCTACATCTGGTAATGAGGTCCTTGAAAATAAAATGTATGAGTGGAATGTATCCTTTTGGTTTATAGACATTTCTTATTTGTGGTGTGCATTTGGTGAACGAATACCACATCAAAAGAGACCCACACAAAACCTAGAGTATTAGAGTCAGTGGGCACAGAGAACTGAACTGAGCCCAACTTCTAAATAACCATTGGTCTCAGTCCTTGACACCATAGTAAGATTGTAGACCTGTTGTTTCAGAAGTAACAGGTATGACTGACTCTTTAGCTTTAACCGTCAGGGTAGAGCTTTCCTCTCTCTCTCTGAATTCTTCTGCATATTTGCTGCTCACAGTCTCCCCGTCATCTTGATGGATGAAGTGTTTCTTTTCCTTTTAGTTTCTGTCTCCACCTCCCAAACCTTTCATTCTCCAGGAACTTGGTCACATCATGTGTATCTTTTCTGTTCTGCAGTTCAGTTATTTGCTTTCCTCCTGGCTTCCCCTTTATGTAGGGAAATGAGCAGCTTTTTGCTCACCTCAAAACTATTTTCCTTGACTGCACTCCCTTCACATTATGATTCTACCTCTTTCCTTCCTTTCCCTGCCAAAATTCTCATAAGAATCACTTATACCTGCTCAGTGCCTCTGTTTTCCGATTACCTACCGTTAGGCTTTGGCTACTTCAGTCCCAGAAACTGCCCTCCTGGCTGCCAACTAACTGCCTTTTCGTAGCTCTCATTTTGTTGTTTTATTCTCCCCGGGACATCTACCACGATTTTTTCTTTTTCCCCCATAATATTAACCATCACAACCACTATTCTTAATCTCCCTGTAACTACTTGCCTTTTTCATTTCTGGCATATTGGTTGGTTGGTCTGGGAAACTTTGCAAGGCCTTTCTGTAGCCCGAAATGCTTTTTTTTTTTTTTTAACTTTTTAATAAAAAGTTTATTTATTTATTTTGGGAAAGAGCGAGAGTATGTGCTCATGAATCATGAGATCATGACCTGAGCCAAACCAAGAGTCGGACACTTACCCAACTGAGCCACCCAGGTGCCCCTGTAACCTGAAATTCTGAGTGCCTTTTTGCTTTTCCCTCCTGCTATCTTCCGTACTTTTTCTTCCCTAGTTAGACAATGACTCCATATGAATTTTATGCTTGGCTTACAGAGTGGGTTCGTTTTAATTCATTGTTAAGATGGAAAAATCAGGAGATTTTACATAAGCCTAAATTTCTAGCTTTCCTTAAAAAAAAAAAAAAAATCAGCTGACACCAGCAAGCAGTTGCCTCTTGAGAGAGGACAGACACTTGCCAATGTACCATACAGTCCACTGCTCCCTGTTGGTCTCATTGAATGAGCTCTGCCTGAGCTCTGCTGACAGGTGAATTTGCACCTCCTACCCAATGTTAGAAATCCATCGTGCTATTTCCTAGGTTTCTTTTTTCACAAGTCGGGGGGGGGAGGTGTTTCTCTGTGTCCCCTTTACCCCACACAGTACTGTGCCTGGCTTATAATAGTCACTCAAAAAACACTTGAATGAGTGAAAGTGTGTTTGATTCTGGTCACCTTGGGCCTGAGGGCTTTATACTTGACAAAGAGGTCTCTGCCTCTGAGTATTTTGAATGGGATGTTTTTGTTTTGGGTTGAGAAAAGGTATCACCACTACTTTACATAGGAATAAAACTTTACAGATCATTAAGTCCAACTTCATGTTACATATGACAAATAGGAGACACACATACAAAAAAGTGACTTGCCCAGGGCAATGGAGCATGTGAAGGACCAGCTGGGATCTCTCTGGGAACAGTGAGAATAACTTATATTCATATAGAGCTTTATGGGTTACAGAGCACTTTAACCTGTACTCATTTTTACCTGGGGTATACAGAATTGATATTACCTTCCCTGTTTTATACAGCGAAGGAAACTGAAGCCATGGAATTTAAATGGTCTCCCCAAGAGTACTTGGCCAATGAGGAGAGACTTAACTCCAACCCAGACCTTTCAACTTTATGTTCAGAGCTTTTCCTGTGGTTTTCTTCAACAATCTTTTATACAGCTCCGCAGCTAAAATTCTGTTTAGGCTTTCAATGAAGTGAACGCTCCCTTTGTCCCTTATATTTCAGAATCAGCAACCTGAAAAAGAAAATTCTGGTTTGTTTATTTTTTAACAGCTGGGGCCAACAGAGGTGAGGATAATTAAGCCAGGAGCACCTGGGTGGTTCAGTCAGTTAACCATCCAACTCTTGATTTTGGCTCAGGTCATGATCTCACGGTTCATGGGTTCAAGTCCTCCCCCACTCATGTTCTGTCTTTCTCTGCCAAAATAAACACTTAAAAAAGGTAAGCGAGGAGCTAAATAACT
This sequence comes from Panthera onca, assembly GCF_046562875.1. Classification (NCBI taxonomy): domain Eukaryota; kingdom Metazoa; phylum Chordata; class Mammalia; order Carnivora; family Felidae; genus Panthera; species Panthera onca. The sequence continues at coordinate 145,671,281 of NC_138342.1, read as the reverse complement.
GATGTTTCTCACCTTCCTAACTTAGTGCATTGGGGCAGTTACTTTGAAAATCCTTTTCCCTTTAGGATGTCATGAAGGCTGTACTGAGTCTGTGTTCCTCACTGCCCTGCTGGGTAAAGGAGTAACCCTCATTACCAGTGAACGACTTCAGGGCTCACGAGGCTTCACAAACGTGGGCCAGGGGAGGTCAGGGGAGTAGTTTCAGTTGTTCTTTCTCTGTTTGGCAAATCTGTTGTGCTTAATGAGCCTCAGGAGACAGCCATCTTGGGTGTAGTTCCTCTCCCCTTCATCATCTCCTGAGAGTCCAGAGCTGTACTCTTCAATATGTATAGCTACTGAGAACTTGAAATATGCCTATTCCAGGTTGAGATGTGACATAAGTATACAATACACACTGGATTTCAAAAAATAGAATGTAACTGTTTCAATAATTTTTTTATGTTGATTACGTGTTGAGTGATAATGGATAAATTGGACTGAATAAGATATATTAAATTAACTTTACCTGTTATCTTCTTAAATGTGGCTATTAAAAGTTTTAAATTACACATGTGACTCATATTATACTTCAGTTGGACAGTGCTGGTCTAGAGGGAGCCCCTCCTTCCCTTGATAGTTCTAAGAGACTGACATTTTTATTTACTCAACAAATGTTTACCAAGCCCTAAATGGAGTTGCTACCTGAGGGAGGCTTTCAGATCAATTTTAAAAGACTTCTGAGTAATCCCTTCAGTCTTTATAAGTATTCCTTTTCTGTGGGGGAGTCTTGTATTATAAATGAAGACTGAGCTTGCTTTTGTATTTCAATCATACAAAAACAAAAATCTTGTTACCTAAATTGCAGGGAAGAATACAAGACTAATGGAAATACAAATTCCTCATTGCTACTATGTGAAAAGATTTTGCAAAGGACTGTAATGTGAGGCAAAATATTTTTGTTTCTGCTAAGAGGAGGTAAATGGCATGAATTTACATCCTATAACATTCATTCACTGGTATTCAAAGTGTCTAACTCTCTGGGGAAGGAACACTGGACCTCGTGATGTAGCAGAACACTGAAGTTCTTTTAAAGCATAGCTTTGTGAAGGTGCATTTCAAGCCAATGAGGAAAAGGTGGACTATTAGATAAACAGTGATGGGCCAGCTCCTGAGCCACGTGAAAAAAAACATAGCACAATCCTCACCTTATTCTTTAAAAAAAAATTTTTTTTTAATGTTTATTTATTTTTGAGAGAGAGAGAGAGAGAGTGCGAGCTGGGGAGGGGCAGAAAGAGAGGGAGACACAGAATCTGAAGCAGGCTTCAGGCTCTGAGCTGTCAGCACAGAGCCCGACACGGAGCTCGAACCCACGAACTGTGAGATCATGACCTGAGCTGAAGCTGGACACTTAACCGACTGAGCCACCCAGGCGCCCCCCTCACCTTATTCTTTATGCAAATGTGCACATTGTTCAAAGATTGAGATGTAAAGAAAGAAAAAAAAGGATGGAAGGAGCCACCAAAATAGTAGGAAAAAAATGGTTTTCTTTTTAAAAATAATTATAGAATAAGACTTTTAAAGCATGATAAATTGAGATGCCATTAGTGGAAAAGATAAATTTGGCACATAAAATAAAAAGGTATATATAACAAACATAACAAGTTAAACAAATTGGAGTAATATTTCTAACTTGGTGAATATATACACACACATATATACATGCATACATGTTATGTTAAAGAATGACTTAGATAATATATGAAGAACAGTCATAGATCTATAAGAAAAATACAAACAACCCAATAGAAAAATGGATAAAGTGTGATAATACGCAAATCCAAAAAACACAGATGCTTGATCTCATTAACAAGTAGAGAAACACAAATTAAAACAGTATAATATAGTTTGTTACCTCTCCAAATAATATTTTTTAAATGATTGACAATACCCAATACCGTTAACAATGTGGAGAAACAGATACGTTTTTGTTTTTAAAGTTTATTTATTTATTTTGAGAGAGATTGTGTGTGAGCAGGAGAAGAGCAGAGAGAGAGAGAATCCCAAGCAGTCTCCACCTTGTCAAGGTAGAGCCTGTGGGGCTGTATCTCACCAACTATGAGATCATGACCTGAGCTGAAATCAAGAGTCAGCCACTTAACTGACTGAGCCACCCAAGCACCTCAAAACAGAGACTTCTTAATAGTCTACTGGAGGTACAGCTGAAATTTATGCAATGTAGTATGTTAAATATATTGCAATAAAAAAATACACCATCGGAGGTGATGAAAATTGACCACTTTTTGGAGAGCAATTTGGTAATATCCTTCAAAAAAGTGTTTTAAGCTTATACTTCGATCTAACAATTTCATTTTTAGGAGTTTGCCCTGCAGATATGCCTGCACAAACATGCCAAGATATATTAAATGAGACATCTCTATACAATGAAATACCATGCTGTCTCTATTGATGCAGAAAGATGAGATATTGTTATAGGAGAGAATAGTATATACCAGTTGGTTTCATTTGTGTTAAAAATTAATAAAATACATATTTTACGTATTTAACAATATCTACATAGAAAATATATGGAGGGATATGTTCTAAACTGTTAAACTTAGATACATCTGGGAAATGAGTTAGGGGGAGACATGTGGAAACCGGCCAAGGCCTTTCACTTTTTACTTCATATTATTCTATAGTATTTCCTTTTTAAAAATCATGAACATATCTTACTTTTATAATATGTTTTTCTAAAGTTTTTATTTGTCGTAAAAAACCTGTTATGTTCAAGGGATACTCTAGTGGGTCGTGAATTAGTATAGGTTCCTCCATCAGGCCTACTGTTTGTATTCTCTGGTGCTCAAAAACTAACGGATACATCTGTAAAGCTTCATATCAAATAGTGACTACTCAATTTCATTTTCATTAAAATTTTTTTCCTTCTTTTTAAAAAATGTAAGTTCCATCTTTTAAAAAGGTCATAGTCTCTACGGGCGCCTGGGTGGCTCAGTCGGTTGAGCATCCGACTTCGGCTCAGGGCATGATCTCACAGCTTGTGGGTTCAAGCCCCGCATCGGGCTCTATGCTGACAGCTCAAAGCCTGGAGCTACTTTGGATTCTGTGTCTCCCTGTCTCTCTGCCCCTCCTCTGCTCGTGTTCCATCTCTCTCTCAAAAATAAATAAACGTTAAAAATTTTTTCAAAAAATCATAGTCTCTTTAGCGAAGACAGCTTCAGCCACAGATTATTTGATACTTCTTCAGCTGTCTTGTTGCTGTTGTTAGTATTATCAATATTTTGTCTGTATTTCCTTTCTCATACTTCTTTATCTTTCTGATAATATTCCATCTAAATTTTAGATTTTCCAAAAAAAAAAAGACATTACAGTTTTAAGATTAACAAATCTCATTTGTCCCTGCTTTAGCTCCAATGTACTGAATTTTATCTTGTAGGCAACCAGGTCTCATCAGATACTCCTTACCAAATGCTGGGAAGAAGGTATTTTAGGATACAAATTTATTTCGTAGGTGATAAGTGTACTCCTAAACTAAAAGGTCATGGTTAGATAAATGTCACAGAAAGCTTACACTAGTGAACTCAAACAAACATTCATAAGTGAACATTATCAAAATTCCACTAAAAGCTGTCAGATCCTTGCTGTCCTGTTGTTGCTGAATGTTAAGGTACACTTACAATAAAAGCCTCTTTAAGTTTCTGCCTGAATTACTTAAAGCCTCTACCAAATAGTCTTAACTTTGTGCTTTTCCTTGGAACTTACAAAGGCAGCAAATAGCATTTTTAAGTACTAACCTCTGCTGCTTCAGAAGATGTCTAACGTCATTTTAAAGTATGGCAGCATTCTAGTAACAAATATGAATGCCTGTGTGTAAAAATGAAGTGCAGGAAAAATAGGTGATTTAGAGAAATAAAAATGAAAGATGTGAAATAGAAAAATGAATTATATCTGTTTAAGTGACATAATGCATTACACATGTGAGAGCTAAGAGAGACAAAAGACCAGAACTGTGGTCTTCTCTCTGCAATTTGCTGGTTCCACCACACCATGATGGGTCTGCCTGTATGCACATACTTCTGCATGTAGACTTTATTTTTCTAAACATGCCAGTTGTGTAGCCCAGCCATTCCTCTCCTAGGCATATACCCAACATCCAGATGAGTGCTTAGTCCACCAAGAAATACGCACAAGATTATTCATGGCAGCATTGTTCTTAATAGCCAAAATTTGTAGGAAGGAAGAAGTCTTCAGAAAGAGAAGGGGCAGGAGGAGAGGTAAAGGGAACCCAAATTCAATCAACAATAGAATGCATAAATAAATTGTAGTGTATCTGCACAATGGAATATTATATAGCACTTTAAAAAAATGACCGATTCATAGGCCATATGGATAAGTCTCAAAAAGTGTATTGTTGACTGAAAGAAGTAAAACTCAGGAAAATATAAAGAGTGTGTTATTTATAAGTCTGTTTGTAAGCTCCTTGAGGGCAGGAACCATTTGTCTGCATGTATAGATCTCCAGCTCCTAGCACATCATCCATCATGTAACAAATGATCGATGTGTATTTATTTTAGTGGAAAGATCAATATGTATTTATTTAATGGAAAATATAGGAAAAGGTACAGGGAAAGCACCCTGTATTTTTATAATGAGAAAACAGCAGGGAATATAGGGAATATATGTAGGAAATATATTTCTTATGTTTATTCCAGAGCACAGCATATAGAAACCTGAAATTTTAATTCATTTTAACTAAAGCAACACTTGGCTGGGTATGAACAGGACCATGGTAATATTTCAGACTATTTCAAAGCAGACATTGCTAATGGAAGCTATGGTTTGATCCCAGAATAAATTTAACTTTGATATCAAGTAGATGCAATAGTTTTTTCAATTCGTATTTTTGGCCTTAGTGGGAAGGAAATCTTCTCAGTTCTTTCCTTTATTTCTTACTCAATGCAACATGAGTGCTGAGTTAATTGGTCAGATTCCAGCATGTGGATTAAGTCATGCTTTTGAGGATTTGTGCCTTGGGATCTAAATGAGCTTATAGTAGAAGAAGGCATTTTGTGACTCCTTTTCTTCTTCTGGTATTGTTGAGGTTTGGGCCACTCCCACCATAATAATTAAACATTACATTTCTTCCTTCCGGCATCTGATTTTCTTAGAGACCTGGATCTCCTGGCCAAATGCTAGTGTAATGTTATATTAAGGCCACCTTTTAATAGTACCTCATTTCTTCATTCCTAAACACGTAACACAGAGTCCTTATGATCGTCTGTCTCCTCTCTCTCCTGCCATTGATACTTCAGGCATTGATAGGTGTTAATGGTAGCATCACTGCCTATTATTCTTGAAAGTTTATCATGTGGAAAAAATCCTTGAAGTCTGAAGGAGAGGCATGCTCATGTTTGAAAAAGATGTATCCTACTAACTGTAGATCAGACAGGCCGGATGAATTCAAGGCCCTGGGGAGCCACAGGAACAAATTGTTAATCAATTTGCAGTCATCTATGGAAGCACTGGCTACTGAGCTGCAATTAGTACAGCTTTGTGAGCAGCCAGTTGTTCCAAAGCAAGTTCACTTTGTTATGTATTGACTGACAGGATTTCCATTCTTCTAACAGGACATTCTCATCAACAGGGCAAGGAGACATGGTCCTAACCATTTAGGTAGATGGAAAATAACATTTGATGGTGATATTTTATCTAAGGTTGTTTGTAAAGTGCTGAGCATGCAAAGCTGAGATAAGAAAATCCCTATTATCCTTAATATTTACCTAAATTTACCTTTAAAAAGTCCATTATTTTTTATCTTAATGTTTTTTTATGTGAGGTTAAACTATGTGCTCAATGATTTCCTATTACTGTAATATCTTGGTAAGTTATATACAGCTTATTATCATGGAAGTTTTGTGGAAACGTTTTATTCTACCTCAGGAAAAACAAATTTCATGGTCTTTCCTTTCTTGCTGGTGCTATCAGCCCGGTGCACAGCCTTTGACCCCTTGTACCCTTAATAGAGAACTTTTCTTTTTTTTTTTTAATTTTTTTTTTTTAACGTTTATTTATTTTTGAGACAGAGAGAGACAGAGCATGAACGGGGGAGGGGCAGAGAGAGAGGGAGACACAGAATCGGAAGCAGGCTCCAGGCTCCGAGCCATCAGCCCAGAGCCCGACGCGGGGCTCGAACTCACAGACCGCGAGATCGTGACCTGAGCCAAAGTCGGACACTCAACCGACTGAGCCACCCAGGCGCCCCAATAGAGAACTTTTCAAAGAGACAAGTTAGCTTGCCAAAGGACTTGAATTTCATGTTTTACCCCCTTATGATTTAAACTGTAAGTACATATGAGAAGAATTGATGCAGTGACATGACAGATAATCAAGGATGTTGGGGCTCCTGGGTGGCCCAGTCGGTTAAGCGTTCAACTTCAGCTTAGGTCATGATCTCATGGTTTGTGAGATTGAGCCCCACTTCAGGCTCTCTGCTCTCAGGGCAGAGCCCACTTCAGATCTTCTGTCTCCCCCTCTGTCTGACCCTCCCCCGTTCACGCATGTGTTCTTGCTCTCTCTCGCTCTTCTTGCTCTCTCTCAAATATAAATAAACATTTAAAAAATAAAAAAGAATATCTACCAACTTTTTTGTGAAGTTTTCCCAAAATATACAGAAGTGGGAGATTAATTTATGTGGAAATATATTAGTTAACATGTAATGGTTTCGTTCTTTGTCATCTTGCTTGTTTTTTACCAGACCCAAAAGTTGCCCCTTCAGTGTTCACTTGTGCTCTGAGGAAACACCTAGCCATTATTGGACAACAGAGTATTCAGGTAGACAAATGGACCCTTTTAATTGTTCTGATTTAAATTTCATCAGTGAACTGAAATTGAATCTTCATTTGTTACCGGCAAGTTTTAAAATTAGATATTCTGAATATTCTTGGAGAAAACTTTTTTTTACCTTGTTGGTGTTGAATTAGAATTGTTTATTCTTTTTTTTTAAATTTTTTTAATGTTTATTTATTTTTGAGAGAGGTAGAGAGAGACCGAGTGCAAGCGAGGGAGGGGCAGAGAGAGAGGGAGGCACAGAATCCGAAGCAGACTCCAGGCTCCGAGCTGTCAGCACAGAGCCCTACACGGGGCTCGAACTCGCGAACCATGAGATCATGACCTGAGCCGAAGTCAGATGCTCAACTGACTGAGCCACCCGGCTGCCCCTAGAATTGTTTATTCTTGATTTAACATCTATTAATGACAGATCTAATGAAATGCCACTATTGAGAGAAAAGATATCCACATGGAAAAAATATAAAGAGGCTTGCAAATGCAAACTCTAAAGTGATGACATTAAATTTTAGATAAAGCTGGTTGAAAAGAAATCTCAGTGAATCCTTGAGAACTGTGTAACTGTCTTGTGTCGATTTCTTGGTTTGCAGTTTAACTCGGCAGCTAAGCAGCTGATAGAATGGGATAAGCCTCCTGGGCCAGGAGTCGATGCTGGAGAATGTACCTTGGCAGCAACCCAGAGCAGCAATGCCCCAAAGCACTCTGACACCAAGAAGAACACCAAAAAGCGGCACTCCTTTACTTCCCTCACCATGGCCAGCAAATCCTCCCAGGCATCCCAGAACCGCCACTCCATGGAGATCAGCCCTCCTGTCCTCATCAGCTCCAGTAACCCTACGGCTGCCGCGCGGATCAGTGAACTCTCTGGCCTTTCCTGCAGTGCCCCTTCTCAGGTAAATCATCCAAAAGGCGTGAACAGAGCTCAGGTACAAAATGATCTATTCACAAACATGTTTGTTCACTAGCTAAACAAGACTGCTTATTTTTGCCTTCAGAAGATAGTAGCTTTCCTGAGATGTAATAAAGCTTTTCTCCATTCTGTAGGTAGAAAAATGGAGAAGAGAAAACTAACTTGAGTGTATTAACCTGAACTTAGTCATTTTCAAAGGAAGGATCAGAAATTACAAAATGATTTAAATACTTAGTTTCAAGCAACTGCTCAGTTTTACAGAACTTCCTCACAAGGCTGCTCTGGGAGATCTTGCCAACTAAAACTTTATCTTCATCCAAACTAAAGATGCTGTGGTTAAAACCCATAGTTGACAGTTGCCTGCATCCATCTAATTTACCCCGACATTCAGGCTTCCCAGTAAGAGCTATAGAGAAAAAAGAAAGGACGTGAAAAAGCATTTAAGTTAGAAATTGGCCTAGCTTTTTTAAAAAGCTTATTAGTTCATCAAGGCTTTGGACTATCTTAAGAAATTGCTGCACATTATTCTTGTGTTAATAAAAATACACAAGATGATTGGAAACATTCATTCATTCAGCAGGCATTTATTGAGTGCCTTATTTTTAGAACCTTCTAGGCACCATGTATGCTTCTTTGTTAGGCCTTAATTCTGGACTGCAAAATGAGCCTAACTGTTACTTGCCTAATTCACAGGGCTGCTGTAATTATCCAGTTAGATGACCACTATATTTTCCTCAACTCAAAGGTCAGAGAGCCCGGTCCAAAGTAGCCTGTCACAAGTAGGAGAAGTTTCTTTCAAATCTCATATTTAGTTGTTAAAATTCATGCAGATGTTACATTCTACTTTATAATATAGCTGTTGTGTTTTTCAAAAAATACAAATCTAAATTATTTTCCTTTAAACAAAGAAACACGTACACACAGGGTCCTGGTCCTCAGAAAGTTTACAGTTTAATAAGTGCCTGTTGTGAGCCACAGAATAAAAATTTACAACATGGTTTCTGGTATTCCTTGCCAATTTTATTAAAAATTATGTTCTCTCGGCCTCATTTATTTGACCTCACTCCTTTAGATTCATCCTGCATGTTGTGAGTTAAATGCATTCACTTTCTGAATGGGATTGTGGTTCACTGGTAGTTTTTAGGTGGTGGGGCCATGAAACTTTTGATCTTTTGAGGGAACTAGTACACACACACACAGACAAAGCCTACTAGGACATGAGTATGATGAGGACAGACATCTTTGTTGTGGTCACCGATGTACTCCAAATGTCAGACATACGGTAAGCACTCAATAAATATTTATTGAATGAGGAGTCCCTTGAAAATGGGTAGAGAGGAGAGCTATGTTACTTTACATGTAACTAATTATATCCATGTGAAAAATAGACATGGATTATAGATTGGAGTAAGAAGTACCAAGTGAGATTACTCTGGAAAGGTTCAAAAGATTTTTGAATAAGGTTCTGACAGAGGGGTCTAGTAAAGCTGGCCATTCACTAAAAGAAAATTGGATCATTGGACTGCGTTTTTTATTTTGTGACCTAGCAACATTTGTACAATGATGTTTTGTTTAAAAAAAAAAAAAGATAAGTTTCTGGTAAGAATAGTGGCAACTCAGAATAGGAATAGCTTTAAAAAAAATAGACAGTAATCTTTTGGCACTAGACAAAATTAAAAGAGAAAGGGAGGATAAAGCTCGAGTTTATATCTTTTGTAGAGAACTCGGCAGTCAGGTGTGAGCATGTCTGACGGTGCCACACCAGAGCTGGGAATGAAGACTATAAAAGTAGAGCTATTTTTGTTTTGGTTGGAGTAGCTTAGGAAACAAGGCTCTTACTGTGTTCCATTAAAACAGTTTCCCCTTCAACCATTCCACCCCTCCTCCCATATTCTAATTCGTTCTGTTTTCGGTGGTAATATGTTGCCTGAGGGAGAAGTGATTTCAAGAAGACGATGGGAGATGTTTCAAGTGCTGCCTGGCTTCTCCGGCCCAGGTTTACAGAAAACACTACTTGTCTAGCATAGTGTGTACATTGGAGGGAACTACAGTCTATAATAAAGCAATGGGTGTGTGTAGCATAGCAGGAGTGTGTGACAGGCAAACACTCTCCTGACTGTGGAGCTCAGCGGATATGGGAAGATGGCTCATGTGAGACTCTTTGAAATAGGACTGTCCTTTTCCTCTGCCTTGCAAAGGACCGATCAGGAGATGTGACTCCTCCTGCTATGGCCCATTTCTTTTTCTTTTTCTTTTTCTTTTTTTTTTTCTTTTCCTTTTTTACAGAGCTGAGGAAAAGGATGTTTTAACATCTTGGTCCACTTTTTGTCTTGCTTTTCCTTAATTAGGTTTGGTTGCACTTAGAAAATCTAAAGGAAGGAGCCTAAGAAGTGAGCGTTCATTTTTCTCTCACCTGAATAGAATACACATATAGGCAGTCAGTGCTGGTGTGATGTGCTTTTCAGCTTACCTTTCCACCATATGGGTAGAACCTTATCCTCCTGTTTCTATACGGAATTTAGACATCTCACCAGGACATCCCAAGTTCCAGGCAACAGGATTGGGAAATAGAAGAAAGGAGTAAAGGCTGGCTTGCTATTATATATGGTGACTATTGAGTGAAGGCTGAACTTTCAAATACATAAACTAGAAGATTATTTATAGACTGTGCTGTCTAGGTGGGTCACCAGAACAGATGTGCACAGATATCTGTGATTGACATCTGTAAAAGCACATGGTGCTACAAGCAACTAAGACATTTTATCTTTCTCTGGCCACACTCAAGATATTTTTTGGCCTCTGCCAGCTGGAGGAATGATTCATGATATTAAGTGTTTTTGTGGCATATTTGTATTGTCAGTGGCTTCAGGGGAAGCCAGAGATGCACCCACTCATTTGCATTTGCTTACCCCACCTCTTTCCCCCCCTTCACAGAGCCCCTTCTTGTAGAGGAGCCCAACTAATTTGCAGTTCCATGAGGAAAAGAATAGCAGAAAGTCAGTCTGTCCCTATTCAGGACATTTATTCTGGGCATGCTCACCTTCAGGCAATTTACTTCTGTTGCTTCTGCTTTTAATCATTCTTTGGTGACTTTTATCTCTTCCTTTACTCAAATACTAGGAGTGGCCCTGTGTTCGCTGGTGCTTACAGGAGTCTCAATGTTTAGTGCTTCACTTCCATGACTATGACGGTGGACACATTAGGGGGGCTCTGGTCCAGCTCATATAGGGGGGTGAAGTGTCTTGTCTAAGACCATGAGCTCATTAGCAGTTAATTATCTTGACTCCCAGTCTGCAGCTCTTAGAGAAACATTGGTCAGTCATGAGATCTTTCTTAGATATTTGTAGGGTCAGGCCCAGGAAGCTGTATTTTGATTCCATGATAATGGCATGCACTTTGAAGTGAGCTTCATTGTATCTTCTCAGAAAGACTCTTATGTAGTGCCAACTTACAAATGTCCTTGGGTTATGTATATAAACAGATTTATTGGTTAAAACAGCTAAAGACCATTGGATTTTATCCTAGAATGAAAATCAGTGTGCTTCCCATTAGAAATTGATTGATAATAGACTTTCATTGACAGGAGAGACAAAAAAAAGGGTTTGGGGAGAAACTCTTGTTAGGGCATCCCTTAGATCTGCTAAGTTTAAGCCTCCAGTTTAATCAATGTGTGAGCTAACAGGCACAGATGTGATTTTAAAAGGATGTGGATTCCATATATAACACAGATTTATTGCTGAAAATAAATTGTATGCTGTGATGCTGTTTATCCCTGGCCTTGGCAGGGCCTAACCTAAGCAGGAAACTCAAAATTTCCTTCAGGCCCTCTGGGAACTAATCTCTGAGCTTTTCTTTGTCCTGATAATCTTTTTCTCAACATATGGGAATTGAGGGAAGTATGTTTGGGATTAAGTTTTTATTACAAAAGGCCTAGCGTTTTGGGTGTATCGTTTCCTTGGGGGAAACAAGGTACCAGCCAACCACTTCCTTTAACAGTGGAGGAAAACCATCCCATTTGTTCAGGCCCACACGCCTACTCCTGCCTGCATTCTGCAGTTGGACCTGATACGCAGCTTGAGTGAAATTGATCGAGTAACTGAACACAGGCAATGAAATGACCTGAATAACTCAATTTCTTTCTAGTAAATTAATCTTGGATAGTATCATGGATAAGACACCTTTGAAAACAGCTAATTTGGCTTGACATTGTTCCTTTAAAGGTTTTATAAATAATTACCTGCTCTAGGCATGTCTAGGCAGCTGCATTTTAATTATGCATCCCCACTGAAAAGTAGAAGTCATGAAAAATGATCCTGAGAATAACAAAATACCTTAAGCACTTCACATAGATTTACATATTGATAGACAGGTGAGTGTTCAGCCATGACCTACCTTAATAGGATCTTCAGGGAAATTGCTAGTGGGCTAAGCAAGCAGCCGACTAACCATCTGAAAGGTCAGTTTGGTTCACAGTAGCCTCCCAAGTTATGAAAGCCAGCAGCAGTTGAATTCTGTATGTAAATCAGCAGTGGCCAATATTATCACATTACCTCCCAGTTCCGAATACAAATTAGGTAATCAGTAAATGTGGATTGAATAAGCTGCAAGAGATTCTGCCTTCCTCCAAATACTAGAAACTACAGATTTTTTTAAAATTATGATTTGCCTCCCCAAGGTTCAGCCAGTAATCTGTTGTATTAAATGTAGTTGTCTTTTAATTAACTTTTCTTTTTCTTGGCAGGTTCATATAAGTACCACCGGGTTAATTGTGACCCCACCCCCCAGCAGCCCAGTGACAACTGGCCCCTCGTTCACTTTCCCATCAGATGTTCCCTACCCAGCTGCCCTTGGAGTGAGTACAGTTTATCCATCTCTGTCTCTCTCTCAGGTATTTAGTGACGTTAATCTGGCACATCCCACCTCCTAACACCTGCAGTTTACATTGACACTTGCTAGGTGGAGGTGGATCTCTTTCATCTATTATCTCTGCTGATCTTACAGAAAAAATTAGAAAGCCTCTTTCCTACAGCCTTCAAAATGTTTAACAGTGATCAGTGGCCTGAAGGCATTAGAAGAGGTCTATAAAATGCTTTCCATTTTCATTAAAGTCCAGCCTGATTTCCTGAAGGCTTAACCTAAAATTTCTTTTTCATTTCTTTTGAGTTTCTAGAAGACTTCACTTATTTCCTACAAAGACAGGTTTATAGAAATACTGAGGAAACCAGGATCCCGAAGGCTAAATGGTTTACCTTGAGTCACATGGTGTGTCAATTCCAAATCTCTCCATTTATGATTCACCTTTTAGTAGGTTGTCTTCCACTGCAGTAGCTGCCGCTCTGGCTGCCTAAAGGTAACTGCTGTCTTGGAAGGCTCGCTCAGATTGTGTTGATTTTCCTTCTGAACACCTAGCATCCTACAGAGTCCAAACACTAATTGCTTTAAAACATCCTCACAAGAGAAATTAATAGGAGAAATGAAGGCAGCCAAGGGAGATAGACACAAAGAAGAACACTATGGAGAGAAAGTTAAAAGGGAAGAAACAAGCAAATTCAGCCTTAGAAAGCAGAAACACAATAGTGTAAATCCCTGTTTCCTGAACTTGCAGGCAATTGAACTACAAGGAACCAGCAATTGTGAGTCATCTCTCATCCAGTCCTGTGCCTTGGCTTATGCTTTCACACTCTTTCTTCCAGTGCTGAGTTGAATGAGAATAGAAAAGATCACTAAATCAGATCTCCCCAGTGGGCCCCACTCCCGTAAATTGCTTTACAGAGTCTCACTGGTTGTGATGCTCTTGGAGAAACAGTGTGGCCCGATGGTGGGGACACAGACCTAGGTTGGAAGCCCAGCTCAGTCACTTCTTTGTTTACATGACCATGAAAAGTTACTCAGCGTCTTTAAGCTTCAGTGTCCCTACCTGTAAAATGAAACAACTATTTTCTGCTTTGGAGAGTTAGCACCATGCCAAGACTATAGTAGGGGATGACTGTTATTGATCTCATTATTGGTCTCTATTGAGGACCCTTGCAAGGCAGGCCTGTGGCATGTGCCACTGGTTTGTTCTCAGAATGCCTTGGAGGGCCTGGTTTGTTGGGTTATGGTTTCTCTGCTCTCTGTACCAGGAATAGTGAGACTTCTAGGCAGCTGGTTTGTTTTTAGGTTGTGGATTTTATATATGCTGTAAAGATTATGTTTCCTTCTGCTAGAATGCTTGGAGCCAAATCTGTACCCCCCTCCAACAAAGACCTCACAACATATTAGTACATTAGTCAAGATGTTTGCTCCATCTAGTTTTATTGTCCTCATTTTCCTTTTGCCTCATTTTGCTTTGAAACAAGGTGGATATAAATAAATGTGGAGTTATTACCTAGCTTGACTTAGACATTAGAAAACTTTTTATAGAGTTAACCATGTTCTTGTATTTAAATGGAAGTTAATAATGTTCTGGTTATAGGTTAAAGTTGTATTTTTTTTTTTAAATGTTCCCAGAACGATTACAGCTTCTTTGATAGCACCACTGCTTGGTGCAGGAAAGGTTGTGCTGATTCTTCTGGGGAGAAGATGAAATTCATTTAACTTTTATTGATATGTGGTTTCCATGAGATTCTGTTAGCCCTGGGTGTTTTGACCAGAGCCAAGTTCCATAATCATCCTGCCCTCTCATCTCCAGAGAAGACTCTCTCCTTTCCCTCCTTCTCTTCTCACCCCAATACATACACAACCACTTGGTATTTCCCTTCCCAGATGACTACTTCACATGGAAAAATTATAACGTAATTTCTTAAGGGAAAAAGACTGCCTTTTCTGATCTTAGAAAAATTAATTAGTGGAAAAGACATAGAGCTGGCTGAATTTCATCCCTTATGGGCTCAAAATTTTACGGTGTAGTAAGTAAATGGCCAGTTGCTCTAAGCTGGAGGCAACTCTAGGGCAAATCAATGGGACGGGTCACAGGAGAGCATGAATATACAAAAATTAATTTACATTCAACCATTTCATCCTAGGATTATATAAGAAAGCCTGCATGTTAAGCAAGCGAAAGGTTTATTAAACAGTATGTCTACTGTGCCAATTCCATTTAATGAAAAACTAATTATAAACAGATCTGTCTGTCATCCCAGGAGATGTCTAGATCTCAAAGTCCCTGGTAGGTTGGCAGAAATGTTTTGGATTTAATATGTTAGGTTTAAATGAGAAAAAAAATCTCAGTAGCATGTACCCTCTGTATCTTACATTAATCATAGCAAGTATCTTATTTAAAATTTGAAATATTTTCTAAGACATAGAGCACCATCACAGCAATATTGTATGTAGCTTGGTAGAGAGAAAACTATGCTTTTCATGGTGTGGATTTATTAGGTAATAAATGCCAACACTAGAATAGGAAATGAAAATTATCTCTAGTATTTTTATTATGAATTGAGACTTTCTAATCTTTCATGCAGAATGAACTTAGGATCATACTGTCCTATACATTTCACATGTAACAGTTAAAATGTTAGATATCTAATATTAGGAGCAAAACTGGCATTACATCTATCTAATTCAGACATCAGGATGTTAATAGTAGTGAGGGCTTTTTCCACAACTAATTTTGGGAAGGGAGGAGGGTGAGGATCTATGTTAGTCTTGTATTTTCTGCACAAGGGCAGAAAAACTTTCAAATAAGTGATTAATAATCCCTGATCCTCTGTACCAGCTGAGAGGTGTTTAGCTGCAAGATGTCATGAATTAGGCAGGTCAATAAAAGCCAATACAGCCTGTGGCCAACTTATAAACAGATTGCATTCCAAAAATATGTAACCCTGACTAAAAAAATTGTACACATAACACACATAGTGTGTGTCTGTGTGTATATTTAAAGAAGCAAATTAAATGATGTCTGGTTCTCAGGATAGCCAATATGTAATTAGTCCATTGGAGCCCATGATGGAAGGCTCAGCAGGACTTACTGATCCACAGGATCAGGGACAGGCTCTGCAAAGAGGGGAATGAAACTACCATGTCAATAGTTTGAGAGGGACAAGTTGAGGCTTTGGAATTGGTATGAGTTCTGAAAATCAGGATTAGGGATAGAATATGGTCAGAATGTTCATAGCAACAACAGAAAAGGACTCCAGCATCTCAGGAACCAAGACCTCTTGATTCATATCATATTGTCCTAAGGGAAGTTGAAGCACAGAATGTTTTCTTATTTGTGAAATACTCATTGAGGGTCTGTTAACTTCTGTCTGCAGAGCTGGGTGACAGTAATACAAAGATGAGTAAGACAGTTTCTGACTTCATGGTCTCATGAATCATAACAACAGCTTCTATTTATTGAGCTTCTGCTGTGCTCCAGGGCACTGGGAAAGGCAGCTTTACCTAAACTATTTCTAATTACAACTCCATCTCACAGATTGGTATATTGAGGCATAGAGAGCTTATGTAATTGATACAAAGTCAGTTAACTAACATAAGTATCTCTTTTTACAAATCAAATGTAGAACAATAAATCTATAATTTATGAGGGAAATTCCATTCCTGGAGAGATTTTTAAAAATTACCAAATTCTTAATTACATCTTTCCCTTTAGACGTAATCATCTAAGCATCGATTTCTAGGATTTTTTAAATATATTTTTAAATTTTATTCCTTTTTCTTCATAGCTGTACGCACAACTGACTGGCTTAATTCCAATGAGCATCCAGTTGAGACTTAAGACTTAGGGACCTTCCATCTTTATCTTAATTTTATTGAATTCTGATACCACTAAGTTTTTTTGTTTTGTTTTTGTTTTTGTTTTTTGATCGCTGGTGTCAGTATTTCCACTTTTCTACTTCCTGCTTATTGTCATAAAATAAAACCAGCTAATCACATAATTGCACAAACACTGCTGTATGCAGGTGGTAATGCTGCTGAAATTGCTAACACTCCCGACTTGAGGAAGCATGATCATGCAGCAGCTTGAACTGTTCCTCCACCAGCCTGTCTACATGCGTCTGAGTTCAGTACTCAGGCTGTTTAGAGATGTTGATGTGTAGGGTTGAAGGTGGGTTGTTTGGAAATCAGGTGTGAGGAAAAAAAGGATGCTGGGATTGGGGGGGTATTACAGTGGGATTTTCCCAGGGGACCCAGAGATGCCCAGAGTCTATCCTGCCCATCACTTTTCTACTCTGGGAGGTAGAAATGTATATGAGGGAAATGCACACTTAAAGAACAGTTGGAAAGAAAATGAATCCTTTATTGTCAGTTGTACTTGTTGCCCAAACTCCAATGCAAAGCACTTTACTGGTAAGGTGGCCTGCAGCCCTTGGCCCAAGCTTAAGACCTAATGGATCTTGTCACCTGTCTTTAGCCAGACCCAGACCTAACCACTCTTTGGTTGTATGAAAGGACACAAAGAGGAAAGAGCACCAGAGAGGAAGGGTATCACACCCATGCACTTGAACTTTTCACTCACAATGCTCACTAGAATTGGGCTCATCTGGCCTAGAATCCAGTCCACTTGGAGAGGACACTTCTTTTCTGGTGCTCACTCTAACGTAAGAGGGAGATTGAGGACTGCCCTAAGACACTGGGCCGGGATTGGAATCTATGTTTATCTGCCCCCAAAGCCCATGCTTCTTCTACTGCTTTCAAGGTCAGTGGGTCAGGGAAACAGAGAACCTGGACATGGCAAAGTATGATCATTTCACATCAGCAGAACTGTTGTCCTGTTTTTACTGTTATTCAGAAATAGTAATTCTTGCCTCAGACCGTTACCACATACTACAAACAGAAGATCTGAATCTAAAGAAACATAAGGAGGATGCTCATTTTTAATGGATATCAGAATAACATCTAGTTTTCTACACCAGTATTTCTGCAGCCCAGCCTATAGCTATAGACAGCTTTACTTTGATAACATAGACGTGCTGCATTTCCATAAAATAAAACTACAAGTGATGAGTACTTTTCAAAGCTCCTATTAATTTAGCACGCAGTGTCTAGTGAAAATGACATTTAAGTGTGGTATTTGGTTCTGAACAGTATTAAGTTAACAAAATATTATTAGAAAAATGTGACCTATCCTTCTTGCAGGTCCATAGATGTTTTTTGCTGCTGGTGGAGAGTGCGCCTTGGCCTCTGGGGCCTGGGCTGGCCCGGACTGTGAAATAATAAGCAGGTCTCCAGGTCAGCTCTGGGTGAATGGAAGGCTGTGGTTTGCTCTGTAGAAATTTCAGGTCTTGCAGGATAGCAAACTGCCTGAAGCACAGCACACAGTGGATTACCTTTTGAACTTCCACATCACCAGATTATTTCAGTTTAAGTTGTTTATAAAGCAACCCACAGAACTTCCTAGTCTGTCACAGCCTTGGACTCACCAGAGCCCTATCATTTTACCAACCCCACAGGGTGGAACAACATCTAAGAGTCTGATTTTAATCAGACTTTCTCTCTTTGGTCTTTGTGTGCATATATCCCAAGTACACATGCACACACAAATGCCTATTTCCCCAAAGATATGTAGCCCAACACTGGGGGAAAATCTGCCCAATTTTATTAAGACAGTCTGTGTTCCAACAACAGAAAAAGAGAGAGAACTACACTTTCTCTCGAGCACAGCCTTTGGGGTCTTTCAGAATATGCTCTTGTAAGCTGTACCTCAAATGACTTCTGACTTAACTCTCCGTGAAAGGAATGTACATGAAACAGTAGTTTACTGTATTTTTTTAACTACAAGAGGTGACCTTATTTTACATTTTGTTAACAAAATGTGACGTGTTTTTGTCAGGTCTGTAGATGTTGTTTTGCCTTTTTCTTCTTAGGGTTAATTTAGTTCAGCCTCTGTTTGTTTGTTTGTTTATTAACATTTATTCATTTCTGAGACAGAGAGAGAGACAGAGCATGAATGGGGGAAGGTCAGAGAGAGAGGGAGACACAGAATCTGAAACAGGCTCCAGGCTCTGAGCTGTCAGCACAGAGCCCGACGTGGGGCTCGAACTCACGGACCGCGAGATCATGACCTGAGCCGAAGTCGGACGCCCAACCGACTGAGCCACCCAGGCGCCCCAGTACAGCCTCTTGTTTTAATAATGTTAAGCCATAACAGACCATTTTAATTTCCTTTCCTCTTGCAAATACAATTCTACTTAGAGTGTGAAATGGAGCTTTTTGGTTCTGTGCCTTGGGTAGTATTTTAAGTAATTTCTAGGAGCAGTTTGTGTTGGGCCCCGTGTTGAGCACATGCACTGGTCTCCCCATTTCCATAGCCACACTGTTTGGAAATCGGGTTTAGGAAGATTTAAGTGGAAATCGGTTGAGTGGTAATTTTACAGTCTGCATATATTATCCTGAGTACAGTCTAGACTTGTTATCCTGCCCGACAAGCCACTGATGTGTTGTGATTACCAGTGAACTGCCCAGGTCACATGTACTGAGTGTTTTACCAGGATTATCTTTGTTTCTCTCTACTTTGTCACTGGGAGGAGACCTAGTGGAATGAATGCTTGACCTTCTACTGGTTAAAGGTTTTGAAGAATCTAAGCCCCAGTACAGGCAATTCCAGAGTTGTAACAAATCTTAAGGCTGCCTGCCATGTTTTGCATGGATGATGTGAGCAACATTTCATGCAGTTCTAACTTTTTGAACTGCCCTCTGCCTTGTCCAGGTTAGCACTCTGTAAGCAGCGCTGCGCCTCATTTATTTCTGCACTGAATGTTCTACAACACCTTCAGCTTCGGTACGGGAAAAATCCTTCCTGAAAGTCACTTCAGCAAAAAATTAAATTACAATGTGTGAAACAGTTGCAACATATGTCAGGAATTCTGAAATTTTTTCTGCGTAGTTTATTGTGTTTCCAGAACTGTGTACATTAATCAGCTAATCCGCAGATGAAGGAAGCAAATGTTGATGAGATGTGAATTTTTATTTAAAAAAATAGAAACAAAGTGACTGTTGTGAACGATGTTTAGAAATCATTGGATTTTTTGTGTTTATACACTGATATGTAGAAGCCATTTATGCTTTCCTAGGTGCATTCTTTAGTCTCCTTATTTCTCTTTTAATTCAGTTTTTACATCTAGTGGTTCAAAGATTTGGGGAGGGCGAGGTGGGGGTTCAGGCAAGTCTTTGTGTGCCTGTTTTCCCAGGAGTTTCAGTATACAGACCCTAAAGAATCATCTGGGGTTTATAGATCAGAAAGTAACAATTGCTCCATTGATTTTCAAAAGGCATGGAATCCTGTAGGCAGAACCCCATTAGTCTGTGCCCATAAAGGAACCAGCAGCTTTTCACTGGTTTACTTGTTAAAGATTACCAGGCTTGATAGTACTAAATTTCAAAAGCTGACAAAGTTAAGAAAAGAATAAGCGAAAGTAGCAACAATTTCCCAGTGATTGTGGCTTGCTATTGTTTGGGCTGTTTGGAAACCAGGCATCAAAGGAAATTTTCTTCTGAGGGAATGGTTTGAGATATAGTGCAGCTCAATTGTTTTGTGTTGTGTTTAAGTTTCAAGTTACAGAAACAATCACAGATTACGTCTTAGCAAGCAGTGTGACATTATAGCTGCCCTCTTCAAAGGTGTTTGGATTCTTATCCAAGTCTATACTTAAAAATGCCATTAATCTTAAAATTACATGCAGTTGTTCCTTTTTTTTTTTTTTTCTTTCCCTCTTTCCAAGTGTCATTACGTACCTGTTTGCTGAAAAAGTTGCTGTGGCTCTAAGATCTTAAAGCAGAACAAGAGATGAGTTTTTTTGTTGTTTTTTTTTTTAAAGGAGGCTTTCATACAAAGTAGCCTGCTGGTTCTGCTCCCTGTGGATTCCATTAAAGTCTTTTCCTATGGATTCCTGATTCCTTTTCCCTCCCACCTTCCATGAAAGATGTAAATAAATAATTCATTATTATTGTCTTTCTTTTTCTCCCTCTCTTCTCTTTCTTCTCTCTCTCTGTCTTCTCATACCAGACTATGAATCCTCCTCTTCCCCCACCCCCTCTACTGGCCTCCACACCTCCAGGCGCTGCTGCTGCTGCTGCTGCTGCTGCTGCTGCTGCTGCTGCTGCAATGGGACCGAGACCCACAGTGGGACCCACTGACCAGATTGCACATTTACGGCCTCAGACTCGCCCCAGTGTGTAAGTGAGGGTGTCATTTATTACTGCTTTAAAGTTTATTTCAAACTAAGCCCAAACAGCAGAGGTAGAGAAACACCTTTCTGATATGAGCTGGTGACAGGCTTATGGCTCACCAAAGTGGTTTGTGTTCTGCAAACTTACACCCAGTCATGCATATAATTAGGAAACTGCTGAAACCAAATGGGCCCAATACATGAGCTCAGTAGGCAGCCATCCTGCTGAGTGGAGGCCTTTTGCAGTCTAGGGAAACATAGTGTTTGCTTCTTCATAATATTATATGCACATAGTGCCGTCTTTTTGTACAATTCCTGTTTGAGCTTTTGGTCTCCATTTTCATTCCTTACATTAGGATACTAAGGAACAGGAAGGCATTTTCCACACAAATCAGATCTAGTGCAAATATGCATTGGAAAAGCTATAAGGCCCAACCATAAGTATCCAGAAAAATCTAATTGTCTTGTTAACATTTACCAATGGCAGAATACAGCTAGATTTTTTGGCTCCTACATTACGTGATTTTATACATGGAACAGTTTAGAACCCTGGCAAAAACTATTGGTTAGCGTTACCTGCCTGGTTTCCATATGTTGGTGGCACAGTCACCTTGCACTGTGGGGTGGTTTTGCACTCTCTATGACCTGGACTTTTTTTTCCCTTTTGACTTTTTCAAATTCAGTATTTTTCCTGGCTGAGCATACAAAAGCAGGTGCAACCCAAGCCTCTAGGTTCAGCTTGTGTGTGGAAAGCAGCATATCGTGCCTCCTAGCAGGATTTCGTGCCATATGTCCTCATGTGGGGCTACTTCCCACGTCTTACCAGTGCTGTTTGAAGAGCTCAAGTTTCCCAGTGGGTCCCTAAACCCCAGCAGCAGGTTAGGCACTTTGGGAAGTGGCATTAATTCTTTCACACCCTGAGAATACCATTTGGTGGGATAGTCACCTTCACACTGGGGGGACCAGGTGGGCAGTTCTTAATCAGGAAGGCCTCTGTCTTTCAAATGTAGGCAGCAAAACCTCTTTCAATGGACAGTTACCAATGCTACTTACAGGCTAAGTATTATATTTTCTGTTTATATCTGTACAAAATATTCAAGACTTTGTACCAAGGAAGAGTTTTTGAGCATGCCAGGGTTTGTCTGTTACTCAGCCTGAAATCAAATATTCTTTTCTATTCTAGGTATGTTGCTATATATCCATACACTCCCCGGAAAGAGGATGAGCTGGAGCTGAGAAAAGGGGAGATGTTTTTAGTATTTGAACGTTGCCAAGATGGCTGGTTCAAAGGGACATCGATGCATACCAGCAAGATAGGGGTTTTCCCTGGCAATTATGTGGCACCAGTCACAAGGTATGGTTCTGAGTAAATGGCTTACTAAGTTCTAGACAGAGAAGCTTTGTTTTTTTCCATGGTTTTCAGCCTATCCAAGTTTCCTTCTCACACTATAATTATTGCCTGTTACCTAGCCAACATTTTAAAAACTCCTATCCATATTTGCTGAAGTCTCTTCTACTCAAATTCTTAGCTTACTTTTCACATGGGTATATGTGAAATTGTAGGTTTCTACCAATAAATGTACTGGGGTTTAAGTTATTTGTTTTAAGTTGTATGTGAGAAGATCCAACCATTTTCGGTATTTTTCTGTTCAAAAGTAAAAAATATCATGTTTAGTATAAACAAAAGCTATATTATTAACACTTACATGTTTACATAAGGCTTACTATATGCCAGGCAGGCAGATTTCTAAATGGATGACTCATATTAATTCTGAGTCCTTAAATAACTCATCGATATAGTCACTATTATTATCCCCACTTAATAGATGAGAAAATGGAGGCTTGGAGAGGTTAAATAACTTGTCTTTGATCACACAGTGAAGAAGTGCTTAAGCCTATGCGTCTGGCTCTGTATTTATTCCAATAGCGTGGGGTTTACCTCGGAAGTCCAACAATAATTTCTATAATATAGTCCGAAATAAAATTCCTGAAATACAACATTGATCCTTCATCCTTCTCAATTAAGGGTGATTTTGCTCCTGAAGAGAATTTGGCAATGTCTGAACACAGTTCTGATTGTTGCTGTGGAGGACGTGGGAGGAGGTTGCTACTGGCATGTAGTGCATAGAAGCCAAGGATGCTGCTAACTGTCCTGTATTACACAGCACAGCCCCCTGCTGAAAGGAATTATCTGACCCAGGATGTCCCTGAGGTTGAAAAGCCCTGTTATAGGATACTAGGAAGTAAGAGCTTTAATTATACAAAATTTTCTTTCTTTTTTCAAAATTTTCTTTATTTAAAGGTAGTCTACCTTCTGGTCACTAAGGAAAGTAGCCTTAGAAACTGAATGGAAGGACCTTTAATGGCATTGAGGGAGCCCCAGTTTTAGCCACTGGGCTTTTAATAAATGCTCTAGGTTTAACTGTGTTAAATCATTCCTCAAACACCCTGATTTTAAATAAATGGCTTAATGAACTGACATGTTTGTCAGCTGTTGGCCTTGATTTATAGGTTGGCCAGCAGCCTAATCAAATGAAAATCACTATTGTTGCAGATGGTGACAGAATGTTAGCTTTAATTTGACTTGCAGATTTTTAATCAATATAAACCTTCTTTTCTGTATATGTTAAAATCTACATTCAGGATCCAGAAAATGGCAGATAGACCTTCCCTGGCGAGGAAAAAAACAAACAATAAACCACCACCACCACAACAACTAAAGGAAATAAAACAAACCAAACCACAAAAAAAGACTAAATTAATGAAGGAAAGCAGTTTCATAACATTCAAAAACAAATTATTAACAGTCTCTGAAGAGATGCAATAAATTCTCTGTTATTTATCGTAGTAAATAAGGATGTTTGAGTTAATGAAGTTTTCTACTTAGTACAAAGTTACTATGTGTAGAATTGTTATTTAAACGAATTTAGAATATTAAAAAAATACATTATACAAAACTACATTGAACTAATTTAATTTAACTCAACCTGTAAATGTTTGTTTAGAGCTGGCTGTATCCTGATAACTGGAGGAATGTGGAAGAACCATTTCACACTGGGCCTACTTTCAAGGAACTTTTACTGAATCAGGAGTATTTAATACAGAATTTACATATTAAAAATGACATATTTTGTAATCAAGGGCTGTAGAAGGAAGAAATTCACATGAAACAATAGAATCATACATAAGGTCTTAAGCCTAAGCCTTAGGCAAGGCTTCTTAAAAGGACAGGATTTGTGGACCTTGAAACATACATGAGATTAAGACAGGTCAAGAGTAGCCAGAGAGAACATTCTAAGAGTGTGTGCATGTGTGTATGTGCACACACATGCACGTACACAGGCACTTCTGTGATGTAGAACTAGGAACAAGCAGGGAGAAGGGCAAAAACCATGAGCAAAGCTATGCAAATGTAACAAAACTGCTAATGTTACTAGCAGCAATAACAAACAAATCAGCTTCTTTGAGAGCTAAAGCAGAAGAATCCAGGACCTTATAGGCAAGAGGTGTTGGGCCTTGATCTGGAAAGCCGAACCCAGTAACTGAATATTCTGAATATTATACAAGCGTGCAATGTATAATTTTCTATGACTAAGAATGTATTTCAAGACCTTTCTCTCCCTCAGGGCCATCTTTACTTTGAATTTGTGATTCTTACATCTTCTAAAAATTATTCCATTCATTCTTTAAAATGTTCTGTTTTAACGCCCTGAGTCATTTTTCTTGCATTTAATTGTTCTCTCTCCCATTTTGCTGATGGATTGGGCTTTTTGTCTGTGTTTCTGTCTTGGCAGGGCCGTGACAAATGCTTCCCAAGCTAAAGTCCCTATGTCTACTGCTGGTCAGACCAGTCGAGGGGTGACTATGGTCAGTCCTTCCACTGCAGGAGGGCCTGCCCAGAAGCTCCAGGGAAATGGTATGGCTGGGAGTCCCAGTGTTGTCCCCACAGCCGTTGTGTCAGCCGCTCATATCCAGACAAGTCCTCAGGCCAAGGTCTTGTTGCACATGACTGGGCAGATGACAGTTAACCAGGCCCGTAATGCTGTGAGGACAGGTAAGGAGGAGACCAGACTGAAAAGTATCAGGAAGAGGGTTGCTTGCCTAGTACCAGATCCCTTATAACAGATGTTGAGAAGAGCAGATGTAATATTAAAGTCATGAATAACATTAGGAATTAGAAGCAGGCACAGTCTAGTCAGTGGCACACTTCACATCTGCTTATTTTGGCTAAGCCTGTCCCCCACATGAATTCAAGCCTGATCTACAGATTGAAAATCTGAAAGAAATTAGGCTGATCCTGAGAATGTCAATAAGACTTGGAAATATGGCTTCTGCATTCAAGACCATATGAACTCAAATCTCCCTGATGCCAGCCGCGTGACCACTGCATCATACTCCATGAACTAGTGTGCTGATGATTTCTGATGAACCTAATTCCAAGTTTGTTTTAAACCCAATGGGATCTTAAATACTTTTCTTCTTCTTATAGCACTGAAAACCTACCAAGAGTCTTGGGTAACGGTGATAGGGTAAACTTGTAAATTCTGTCAGAAAAACCAAAAGATGGAAGATGATTAATAAGAAAAGGAAGAATAATTTTATTTACTTGTTTGTTTGTTTGTTTTAAGAAAATGGAGAATAATTTTCAAAAGGCTTGGAGGCCAACCTAATCTGACACTGTAGAGTACCATCAAAGACCGGCTGTGTCCATAAATCTGTGGAAAGACTTTTTAACTGAACAGCCTGGGGTTATCGCTAAGCTTCCAGGCTCTCAGTGGACTCAAGGGCTGATCTGGAAGTAAAACAGTGTCTAAGGACCCAGCTAAGATTAAGTGCTTTTAAACCACTGTGCATCCATTACTTCTTATAAAAGTGCAATAGCAACCTTTCATTATGGTCTGATGCAGTGAAATGACTCATGGTTTGGTGAGTAGCATTTATTAGAAGGTCAAATTTTGCTGTTTTCTCTCCCATCACTACTAGTTGCAGCACATAACCAAGAACGCCCTACAGCAGCGGTGACGCCCATCCAGGTACAGAACACTGCCTGCCTGGGCCCTGCATCTGTGGGCCTGCCTCATCATCCCTTGGCCTCCCCACAACTTCCACCTCCAATGGCAGGCCCTGCCACCCACGTAGCTGCCATCAATATGGGTCGAGTCAATGCCCCCCTGGCTTGTGCTGCGACTGCTTCACTGACCTCTCCGAGCATCACCACCGCCTCTCTGGAGACTGAGCCCAGTGGTCGGACAGTGACCATTCTTCCTGGACTTCCCACCTCTCCTGACAGCGCATCATTGACTTGTGGGAACAGTTCAGCAACCAAGCCAGATAAAGATAGTAAAGTAAGACCAACGTCCTGTTCCCCTGCTTTATGTTGTGTCCCATCCTAACTAATGAAAGGACTCGTTGTTGAACAATGAGTCCTTCAAGTGCTCACCATGTGTGAGACACTGCGCCCATTGCTAGATTCATGTTTCTCTGCGTTGAAACACCCACTAAGTTGCAAGCCTAATATTGGATGTTTAGGGAGACCACAGTGAATAAGACTAAGTCACTTTTGTGCAGCTTACATCTTATGGAGGAGTTTCTTTTCTCCTTTAGTTACTCATTCTTTCATCATTGTGCTGTCCTTAATTCTTCCTGTTCAGTCAGTTCTGCAAAAAAATATTTAATATACAAAGCAGTTGAAATTATTGATCAAAAAATGTTATTTGTGGATTTATTTTTCCTACAGCATATTAGATTATAATCAGCATGGATAGTTTTTCTCTTGACGTGAAATAAGGGTGAAAAGCTATTTTCTAAATCCATAGATGTTTAAAAAAGCTCTCATTTGGGGCTGAATTTCAAAGAAAATATAAATGGAAAGCTGTGTTTGAAAGACTAACCTATGGTTGGGTTTGGAGACAGGTGGTTGGAGGCAAAGGAAATTGATGGTGATTGAATGTGAACAGAAATGTAAGAGGGATAACAAAGTCTGGATAATTGTATTATAATCAGATGAAGTGACAACCTGAGGAAAATATTGTATTTTCTTCAGTATTTCATGCATGTTCTCCTAAAGCTCTAGCCAGGTTCTGGGAAACTCTAGGCTAATCATAAACTCTGAGCCACCTGGTTCAGTGGTATTGTATGTCGCTCTATTTAAATGGTTAGGTAAGCCTGTAAATAGGAGTTTATAAGGAAATAAACTTTACAGCCTACTAAAAAGTTAATATTTAATTGTTAGGTTAACATGAACGTTTTTGAAAAAGATTGGTATCTGTTCAGTGTTTATAATTAACTACATTAAACTTGTACTCAAGCTGACATGTTCAACTTTGTCAAGATCTTTAAAGAATTGTTTTGTACTTTAGAATTTAAGGTTTTAGGACAGTGTGTCTCAGGGCCCTTGTCACTAACAGACTCTTCAGCTTCTGCCCTCCCAGGAAAGAATTCATTAAATCTGAGCCTTGAAAGGGACCTGTGCCAGAGAGAATAAGGGCTCCCCAAAGACATCCATAACTTAATCCCTGAATTTTGAGAATGTGTTTTCTTCTGTGGCAAATGGGATTTTATACATATGATTAAATTAAAGGTTTAATTGAGATGAGGGGATTATTCTACATTATCTGGGTGAGCCCCATAAAATCACATGGATCTTACTGAAAGGGAGGCAGGGGGATCAGGTCCAGAAGAAATGTGGCATCAGAAGCAGAGATCAGTGATTCAGGGAGGGAGCCACAAGCCAAAAAATGCAAGAAGCTTCTAGAATCTGGAAAAGGCAAGGAAACAGATTCTTCACTAGGGCTTCTGTAAGGGATGCAGCCCTACTGACACCTTAATTTTAAGACTTGATTTTTACCACAAAGCTTATGGTAATTCGTTATAGCAGCAACTAATACAGGACCTAATGGGCTATTCTGCTGAGTTCCTATCCTTGACAAATGGCCACTGGTCTCTGTTTGGACTCCTTATTTGACCTTGAGTATCCTAGCTCCAAAGTGTGCCATGCCATTCTCTTTATTTTGAGGAGCTACATAGAAAGTGTTGATCTCCTTTCTATATGATGCCTTGACTTATTTAAGAATTATCTTATTTTTTTAGGGCTACATTCCTGAAGTTTTTGTCACTGTTACTTATGTCACAGATTATAAATTTTCCTTCCTAAATCTACTACCTCATTTAGTGTTCCGGATCCACCAGGGAGACTTCTCCTGGTTGATATAAAATCAATAATTCCATAATTAACATAATTCAAGTGTCATTTAGTCTATACTCCTCCATCATGTCTATAAGGATATCATGGGAGAACTTATGAGATGCCTGTCAAAATCCAGAGGTCTTTTGCATTCTCCCATCCTAACTATTCCCCAGTCTCCCCATCATTTCAGCTGTTACTCATGTTAGCAAGGGTCTCCTAGAGGAGTCTCTTCCTCAGTGTCAGAGACTTCCTCAGGAGTCTCTTCCTCAGTGTTCCTTTCATTTGATACACTGTTCTAGAATTTTCCAGTCAGTTGGCAAAGAACAGTGTTGTATTCTTTTTGAAAATTAGGATTACACATGCCCTTCTTGACCTTTTGAGTTGACCTGATCTCAGGCTCATCAGGATCTGTCAAAGATAATTTGCATTTTCTGAAAAGAACAGTTGCATTTCAGCTGTGAATTTTCTCTGTATGCTGGGGTGATTCATCCTGGCACATAATTATTAAATCTCTAAACCCCAATATCTACACTCATTTCCCTCCTGTCAGCATTTGTTCTTTCTAGTCTGAAGATTATCCTTCTCTTTCTTCATACCTTCTGAGAACCACCATCCATCTCAAACAGCAGGTCTATATTTTTCCTCTTCTTGTTTCAAACATAACTTTAAGGTTATCCACCACCCCCCCCCCCTTTTTCTTCAAGTTTAAGCTGTTATGGGCCATGATATGTTCTTTCTTATGGTCGCTTCTCTTGATCTTTTTGTACTGAGTCCTTTAAAAATTTGAGCCCATTAGTCTGCTCTCTGGGAGATCACACTAGTGCCTTTAGATGTCTCCATATTTTCATCTGCTCAGATAATTTACAGTTGTATGGTTAGAATATCATTCTGGAGAGCCTGCCCATTGCTCTTGAAGTATCTTTCCTTTTGAGTTTCAGGTCATGCATATATTTTCTCTGAACTTTTAAAATCAGTTCTTTTAAACTTTAGAGTTCAAATCTGACTATAGCCAACTTCTCTTTGGGTGCTTACTTCGAAGTTTTCAATATTTCTGTCCACCATCCGAACCACTCCACTCCCTACCTGGTCTCTACTGTTCCCCCAGTTGATCAGAATTAGATCCAATGTGAGATTAAATTGTGAACAATTCAAGAAAAATGTCTATCAGAGATTCTAAGTTTATAGAGATCCTAGTTTTTGTTGAGACTTCCAACAACTATCTAGGTATTTGACAATTCCCTTGTTATCTCCATCTTCTTTCATCATTTTGTGATCAGCATCATCCATTTACTTAAACTCTTTAGATAGTGTGTGGTATATCTGCCAAACGATAGCTTGTCGATTTCCCTGTCCTTTTCTCTATGTGTAAATCGTCTGCAGTGAGCTACCTACCACTGATGTTCCACAGAGACATACAACTTTTTGATGTGCACACAGGACTATTGCAGCCCCTCTCCTAACTGAGTTATTCCTTTTGAACAGTATTTTATTTGGAAGTCTTATCTCACAAAGTCTCAGAAGTGTGATTTTGTCCTTGACTTAAAAAAAAAGGGGGGGGGGGGTTCCCCTCTGGCTCATTTTTGTCTGGTAACTGCATTCTGTGGTTTGATAAATAAGCATCTGAAACTCTATAATATATTTCCAAACATCATCTCAGTTACTTCTTGTTTGAAATCCTGGGCCTTTCTGTCATTGTTATTCTTCTTTCTATGAGATCCCTTATGTCTTCTACAGTTATCAGTTTAACAGCTTTATCTGAACATTTTTCTAACTTCATATTCAGTTTAAAGGCTTCATTATTTGAGTAGCTAGTCTCCAGGCAGATGTGTTTCCTAATCCTTATGAGATGCTCATGTGTATGTATGTATACATGCACACACACACAATGTTTTGTGTTTTCTTATTATAAAATTGTTAAAAAAAAATACATATTTATTTAAAAGTGAGAGAAAGTCTAAATATCCAAATAGAAGACCTAAGTATGATCTAAGATTTCAAAGGTAGCCATTAATACTATGGTGTATATATGCTTTTTCCCCCTCATATACCAAAATACAGTAAATATTATTTTGGTATATTAAGCTTTTATCCAGAAAATAAAATCTTTTTTTCCAGCACCAATTATTGGTTGTTCTTATATTCTCTAAGTTTTGTTAGAAAATATACCGACACATACTAAAAATTCTAAGAGTTTGAGTAAAAACATATTCAAATCAGGCAGCACCCACTCTATCAAGGAACCAGGGGCAAAAATTATGTAAAGGACACACAAAGCAGAGCAAGGAAGTTATTTGACTGGCTGTAATTTAAGTGGTTGCCTTATTTGGGGAAAGCCCAGTTGGCTGTTTGTGATTGGTTGTCCTTATAGGTTTTGATGTCCTTATAGGTTTTGAGGTATTTACAGGCTTAGGGTTTGGTTTGCTAAGGGAGCTGCTAGGGCTTTAGAATCACCTCAGTCCTAATGGCCTCTAATTAAATCTCTAATGGTTTAATTAATTTTACAATTTTAACCATCACATAGTAAAAGAGAAGAAACCATCTCTGAAGCACCACTTTATACCCCCACATGCTTCTATTTCCTTCCCCTACCTTCATAGTATAAGTTTTCTCTGACATATTCATTTATTTCTTTTACCAATTAGCAGAAGTAGGTATTGGTTCTCATGCCCTTTCCCATATTCTGGATTTGTTCCTAAGAGGTGACATTTCTACATGCGGGCCACAAAAAGGTCAACATTTAGTACCACAAACATCCCACCCCCAAAGTCCTACTGACTCCTTTCCTTAAGGAGCCAAGCACAGGTCTTCAAACAATTCGCTGTTTGAGGACCTTTGCTCTTATTCTTGGTTTTTTTAAGCAGAGGGTCCATCCAGTTTTTATTTTAATTTTTATTAAGTTTTTTTTATTTTGCGAGTGAGAGAAGGGGAGAGGGAGAATCCTAAGCAGGATCTGCGCTGCCAGTGCAGAGCCTGAGGCAGGCTCGATCTCAGGAAGAGAGATCATGACCTGAGATGAAATCAAGAGTTGGATACTTAACCAAGTGAGCCACCTAGGCATCCCCATCTAGTTTTTCAATGCCCATTTTTGGGGCATCTGGCTGGTTCAGTCAGAAGAGCATGTGACTCTTGATCTCAGGATTGTAAGTTGGAGCCCCATGTTGGGTATAGAGATTACTTAAAAATAAAATCTTGGGGCCCCTGGGTGGCTCAGTCAGTTAGGCATCCGACTTCAGCTCAGGTCACGATCTCACAGTTCGTGAGTTCGAGCCCCGCGTCGGCCTCTGTGCTGACAGCTCAGAAGCCTAGAGCCTGCTTCGGATTCTGTGTCTCCCTCGCTCTCTGCCCCTCCCCCACTCACGCTTTGTCTCCCTCCATCTCTCAAAAATGAATAAACGTTAAAAAAATTTTTTTTTAAATAAAATAAAATAAAATCTTAAAAAAATAATAAATAAATAAATACCTGTTTTCTTCTGTTCTGAACACTGTCCTAAAGTCCCTACTGATCACTTTCTTTGCTCGCATGATTTTCCTTCCTCCCAGTTCTTATTTCACTGTCCAAACCAAGTTGGTCTGTGAGCTTTGCCATTTCATTTTCTCACAGAGAAGTTATTGTCCATGTTAAGTGATCGGAGTCACATTCCTGCCCGTGCCAGCAGCTGGGATCCAGACCAGCTGTGGACAGTGCAGATGTGCACACAGTTTCAGAGTGACTCTTAGGTTGTGCAACCTGTAAGCAAACATATCTGCTCTTATCACTCCATGGAGTAGATGTGCTTCTAGAGTTGTTGCCTGTGCCGAACTCTCAGAAGAAAAGAGCAAAGGCCGGGTTATCCCACTTCCACCCCTTACTAGCAGTATGATTGTAGGCAAGCGTAGAGAATAATGGCAATGGGAATACTACTGATTCCTGTCGCATCAGGTGAGTATGAGGAATAAATGTGGAAATCTTTATAAAAGCATTTAACAAGATTCTTGAACCCAGTGGTGTTTGATCATCAGATTTCACATGGCCTTTCCCTGTCTCCATTCACTTCTTTATTATTTTTTTAATGTTTATTTATTTTTGAGAGACAGAGAGAGAGAGAGACAGAGTGTGAGTGGGGGAGGGGCAGAGAGAGAGGGAGACACAGAATCTGAAGCAGGCTCCAGACTCCGAGCTTCCAGCACAGAGCCCGATGCGGGGCTTGAACTCACAAACTGCGAGATCATGACCTGAGCTGGAGTCGGACACTTAACCGACTGAGCCACCCCAGGCGCCCCACCATTCACTTCTTTAAAGAAGCCTTTCCTGGGTGCCTGGCTGGCTCAGTCGGTACTGCAAGTGACTTGATCTCAGGGTTTTGAGTTCAAGCCCCATGTTGGGTGTGGTACCTACTTAAAAAATAATAATAATTTGAAAATAAAAATTAAAAAAATTTAAAAGCCCTTCCAGAGCTCCCCATCTCAGCACCCCTGGTCATTCACTCTCCTCTTACCCTGCTTTATTTTTCTGCAGAGCACCTGTTGTTTTATAGCCATGTTTATGTCTCTGCTAGAGAATGTGAACCCCTTATTGTCTTATTCACTCTTGTATTCCCAGAGCCTCACACGTTGTTGGTTCATATTTGACATTCAGTTAATATTTGTTGAAAGAGTGAGTGATTATTATTAGACAATCATATGAATTAAGCTTTGGAGATGCCTTATCTAAGAATAGTGACTGATTGTTGGGAATATGACTGTAGATATTTGATGACAGTGTCCCGGAAGAGTATTTATCTTTTGCTTCTTTCTTTGTACATCTGAAGGCAAGGAGAGGAATAAAGAAGATTCAGTGGGTAGAATGTTTTCAGCTTCGTGAGTTGCTCAAATCAAATTTATTTTTGCTTGAGAAGGAGAACTCGAGGTTTCCCATTTTGTATTCATCCTCCATGATATGACTAATGGAAAGCTATTTAGTGATGTTCAGAAATTATTTTTACGTGTAGAAATTACTCTTTCTCATCATCTGGCAATTATTTTCTGAACCAAATAGTTGATCTTCTGAAGAGAAGATTATGGGTATAAAAACATTATTCCATCTAGGAATAATTTCTTGAAAAACCCACAGGAGAAGAATTATTAAGGTTCATGTTCAAAGATATGTCCCTTTTTCATGCATGTTAACACTACATTTGAAAAATTGCTGAAGTGTAGTCCTTATTAATTCATCTATAATTTTCATTTCTGCTGTTGGATTCTGAATAAAACAAAGGCACCCTTAGATGATAAGTGTCTGTGTTTGCAGAATTATCTCTCTCCAGCGGCACACTGTTCTGCTAACATAGAAAACATGAAAATATGGTATTAAAAGCACACTTGGGTGGAACTAGGGCAGCATCTTTTCCTTGTAAGTACCCCCACCCCGTACCCCCACACCCTGTCACAACACCTAATCCTCTGCCTTCTGCTCAGTGGGTAGTCGGCATCAGCTGATGATGATAACGTATCTCTTAGAAGTCATTAAAGCAAGCTGTATTTAATGTGTTTAATCATTTTAGATGAACCAAGTCATCTTTCTTCTTAATCACTTTAGAGGCTGTTCCCTGAGCGCCATTCAGTTAACTGAATTTTTCTGAGTGCCCAGAACTGAGCTTTTAAGAAACATCTGTAGCTGTGGCTTGCTGAGATTGTAATTTACCGCTGGACTTGATGTTCTCAGTGGATCTGTGGGGGTCCAGGGATTAGAGCGTGCTTTCTTCCATCATGGCAGGAATAGCTGGAAGTTGTGGCTGACTGCCCCCATAGAAGTGTAGACGTTATTTTTTCTCAGCTCATTTTTCGGCCCTCCAGACCTCAGGCTCCCTTAAAAAAGTGTAGCTGTGGCTTTGGCAGGTGTTTGTTCAGCCCACTTCACCGCACATTGTATGATTTGAGAATTACAAAATGTCCTCTCTTATTCTTTTAGCCCTGGGACTCACTAAATCATCTCCCTTCCTCCCCCATCTCAGTCTCTTTCAGTCTTGGCCTCTTGGCTCAATAGGTGCATCTTTGCATTAGGCACTGGGTGGATGGGGTGCAGGCATCAAGCAGGTAGTCCGAGTTTATAGGGTCGTTTATTGGAATGTATTAGTAGCCCCTTGGAAAATGAGAAGCTAAATAAATGAAGCAAAAGCCTGCAAGGTGAGTTAAGGCCAGGCCTTGAAGAAAAATGCCAAAGAACCTTCCTCAGGCTGGGATGGGGAGAAGGGGGGTGTGGATCCAGTGTCTGGCTCTGCTCATCTGCAGCCTGCGTTGAGCTGTACAGAGATGACTTCAGTGCTCCCACCATCTTTCTCTGTCCCCCGCTTCCAACCCATGGGTTGGTTCATACTGTGAACAGTATTCTCTAAATGGGGCCTGCAGTTTCCTGGGATTCTTTTTCCCTGGAATGCTTTATCGTCATCTGGCTAAATCATTACTTTTGTCTCTTCCTTTTTCCTGCCGTTCTGTCTCTAATGGATCTGTGTTTTTATGGATTCAGACCCTTTTCCCCAAGGGATTTTTATTGAGTATGAACTAACTCATATTCTCAAGAAAAATTCCTCAGGGTTCTATCTCCATGTGGGCCCCTCATAATTCTATTTCTCTATTAGTGGACCTTAGTGATTCCAGATTGCCTCTAGTTTTCTAAAGAATTATTTCCCTCTGAAGTGTTTCCATTCAGATGACTTGGTAATGTCACTGACATCTCAGTAAAACAACGTGAAATGATTGTTGTCTATGCTTGGTTGTCAGAAAGAACATTGACACAGGGTTTGGAAATGAAGAAAACCTAGCTCTAGGTCTGGTTTTCCTAGCAGTCCAAGGAACAAGAGTGTCAAAAGAGACAAGAGATTCTAGAGATGGTTTTTGTGGAGAAAGATGCTGGGGAAAAATTTTTTTCCTACTTTTGCTTGCAAAGAGACATAAAAATGTTTTTGATTATACTGCAGCTTTATTTAAAATTTTGTGGAGTTGTTTTGGCTTTCTAATCCAAGATATTCTTGCACAATAGAAATGGTTTCACTTCTGTCATTATTGGCTTATTAAATTTCGTCAAGGTGGTGACATCTGAGAACTGTTTTAGTCCTTAACCCTGATCAAGACATTACTCTCCATAAATGATAAGGATCAAGTCTATGGATGGAGAGTAAAATGCTCTATGGATGGAGAGTAATGTTTAGTTCAGCACATAAGAATTAGAGGTAGTATAGGCATAATCTCAAGAAATTAAATCCATAATCAGAAATTTCCATTTTGTCCTAAAATGTCTACTTCTGTCTTCACCAAGCCAGAGATGTGACTTGATGAGTTTTTTTGCTTTACTTTTTTATCTACTTCTTCTGCCTCAGTAGAAGATGAACAGTGGAGTGTCATACAAGCACAAACATGCAGGCAGAAAGGGAGAGGAAAGACAACCAAATGTCAGGTTAACATCATACAGGAAGGAATTGGGAGCTAGATCATAAATAACCAAATATCCATAGAAATGAATCTTAAAAGATCAAACCAGTGGCACCTAGCTGGCTCAGTCGGTAGAGCATGAGTCTCCCCATCTCGGGGTTGTGAGGTAGAGCCCCACGTTGGGTGTAGAAATTACTTAAAAATACAAATCTTAAAAAAAAAAAAAAAAAAAAATCAAACCAAAAATAGAAAACTAGCACCCTATCGATTACAATAACAACAGTACCATCCATCTCTAATTAATGTACTTTTTTTTTTCCTAGAAAGAGAAAAAGGGTTTGTTGAAGTTGCTTTCTGGCGCGTCCACTAAACGTAAGCCCCGAGCATCTCCACCAGCCTCACCCACCCTGGAAGTGGAGCTGGGTGGCGGGGAGTTGCCTCTTCAGGGAGCAGTGGGGCCTGAGCTGCCGCTAGGGGGCGCCCACGGCAGGGCCGGCTCCTGCCCTGCCGATGGGGACTGCCCGGCCCCCGCTGTGGCCGTGGCTGCTGCTGTGGCCCAGGACGCTCTTCATCGGAAGACTAGCTCCCTGGACTCCGCTGTACCCATCGCTCCACCTCCTCGTCAGCCATGTTCATCCCTGGGCCCTGTCCTGAATGAGTCTAGGCCTGTGGTTTGTGAGAGGTGAGTTCACTGTCGTTCCCAGAGAAACGAAGAAATGCAAACAAGCTTTGTGCTGGAATATTTATTCCAACATGAGGATACTTTTCCACATCCTCCAAATTCGTTTTAACTGAATTTGTAGTAACAGGCAAGCACTGGCCTTCTTGTACCATTTGCTGTGCTCCTTACATGGGTTAGGCCTCCAGCCCTCTTTTTGTTTATTTTCTCCAGACATCCCGTCCAGAATTGTAACCAGATGAAACGTGTTAATCCCTGGAACTTGGTTCGCATCTACTTCCTTCTTGCTTCTCTTCCATCGCCAGCTTTTGCTCCCTCCTTTCATCCTTTGCCTTTTTTATTAAACATTTACATAAGTACCTGCTGGTTGTAAAGCAGCTGGAGAATTCTGCCAACCAAGAGAATTCTCTTTTTATTCTTCCTGAGCTAGGAGAGTATGCCTAAGTTCTGAGAGACCTGACTCCCCCTCCTGACACTGAGTTGGTTGGGTTCCACTCGGAATGAGGGGCCCTGTGTTACTGATCCTGGCCTTGAATCATGATTACACATGGGAGTAGTTTTGTTTGATACAACCAGTGGGGTTCTAGGAATATGTTAGGAGAAACTATATATTTAGCAAGACAACTATCTGCTAGAATTATATGAATTAAAAATGAAGCACCAGTGGTTGGCCAGGAAAACATCATGAAGCACACTAAAATAGTAGACTGTTTTCACATAATCTATATATATATATATAAACATTTGTTTTTAAAAGTGCCATCTGTTTTATTGTTTCTATAAGCTTTATTCCTTCTGTACCTGCATTTTATAAATCACATTTCTGATTTGTGGAGGTGTTGCAGTGTAGGTCTCATTTTCAGTTACTGATTTGAAGTCTTACTATAAACTGTTACACATTCCAATAACTTAAATTTACAGATCTGTATTTCAGATGGACATCTGTACCCACAAAATTTGAGGCCTTCATTCGTATAATTTGAATTATCAAAAAATAAACTGGACAAGAAGAAACTTTAAACAGCCTACGTGCACTAAGTACAAAGTACACAATTTATTATATATTTTCATAGTGAGGTGAAATAGCTTTACATAGGTCTAATCCTTATAAAACCAGTTTTGAAATGAGACAGTACTCTGAAAAGTGTTCCTCCCCCACAAATAAAATCATTCTATCTTTCCCCCTCATCTGTTGTGCTCTTAGTAAAGCTTTGAAATTTTGCCCTGCATTCACTTAATCCTTTATTCTGAGAGTCAGCCTTTTTTCCTGCAGTAATACTCCGCTTTCCAGGGATAGGGCTTCTGTCCCTGGAGTTAGTCCAGGGACTTGTTTACTTTCTTTTGGTCACAAAGGCTCCTTCTTTCGTCCCCACCCCCAGGCATCGATCTGCAGTTTTTCCTTCATACCCTGAGTCTCTCTCCTCTTTTCCCTGTCATTTGTGGTGTTTGTGTGACTGTTCTGAGCGATCGTTCATTTTGCCCAGCCTCTCCCTAGGCACTGGCTCTGGCACTGCTGCCTCCCTCCCCCATTATGCATTCCTTTTCAGTTGCCAGATGTCCTCAATCTCTGTGGCTTCTGCATTCCTGCCCTTTCCTCTTAGAGGAGCTCATTTCTAACAGCAGGCTCCTGCTGTTCAGTGCATCTGAAAGGGAGAAATCGCTAATGCAGACAGGTGATGGTGGTCCAGGGAGCCGGGGATGCACATCGCATAGGGAACATGGAGAATTTAATGATGGAACAGATGGGCATGGGCACTCTGGAATTCTCTGGCAGGTTTTTCATATAACCATTTCCATTTTTACAAGTAGAAAAGGGGTCTTTGGAGAAGATTTCTGCTCAAGTTTATATTTTTATAATCCATATGTTCAACAGAATATTAAATATAATAGCCAGCCTGACCAACTTTTCACCGCCCTGTTGCCTTCATACACTGATGGTGATGGTATTTATTTAACTTGTGTTCTTAGGTCCGACTGGCTATAAAAACAGTAGGAAAAAGGTGTGGAAACAGATAGTATAGGAAAACATCCTATTATCCACTGGGAATGAAAGTTTTTGGTTAGTAGGAAACTACCAAGTATGCCGTTTAGGGATTACCTGTTTTGATATTTCAAAATTTTTAACACAATTAAAAGTACTTAGTACTAAAAATGGAGGGAAGATTAACTTTAACATCTCTATGATTCAGAAAGTATTTCAGGATCTTAGATTCCTTGATTCACAACCTAAATAGCAACAACTCCTGCTCTGGCAAAGTGCAGAAGCCTGGGGTTCTTCTGGTAGAATTTTTCCTGATAGAATTTCATAGAAGTAGTTCTCATTGCATTGTATTGGTGCCGTATGAGAGCAGAGTATAATGAGAACAAGCATAAAATTTCCCCTCAAACCATGGCTCTGTCCCATAAATCTAAAGTAAAAGAATGTGACTAGGGCAGCCCTTCAATGGGAAGAAGCATTCACGTGATATAAGGACTTAAGCAATCTCACAGTAAGAAGGGATGAACCTTGAGGTGTGTTGACGGCTGTGGTGTCAGCTGAGACAATTCTCTGAGGAACAAAAGGATTCTTTTGTGTTTGTTAGAGGCTGAGGAAAACAAGCAAGAAATACTACATCCTGGAGGCAGAACATGTATAATTGATGACAGCAGAAATAACAGAACAGATATTTTTGACTCTATTTTAGATAATGGAGAAAAAATAATTAGGAAATTGCAAAGAGGAAGTAGGAATATTTCAGAAGGAATGGCAGTAAAAGAAAGTATATGTGACAGGCTTTTCTTTTTTTTTCTACTAAAACAGCATAGACAGATAAGGGCTTAAAGAGACACAGCACATCATCTCTGTGTATTTTGAAGTTTAGGAATTAAACTGATAACCACATACCTATAAGCCCATCTCTTAAATTGGAAAAGAACCTGTGATCTTTGATCAGGGATTAAGCTAGAACACTTGGAGACACACAAATTTGATAGAGATAGATTTACAGAAAGTCAGTCGGGTTTCACCAGCATGATTAATTTGAGTCAGTGACAATGAACCCACCGGGTGAAGCAATGGACATAATTTACTTGGACTTCAAGCAAAGCTACAAAGTGAGCTAGTATGGTTTTGCCAGTGAAATACTTAATTGGATATTAGATTGCTGTAGCAACTGGCAGAAAGCAGTGAAGGTTACTTACCCAGACTAGGGTGACGGATAGAGTGCCTCCCAGAGCCACAGGGGGTCCAATTTGGGCTGATACCAAGAGAGATTAGAAACAAACAAACAAAAAATGTATGAATTGCAGAGAATGCATGAGAGGCCAGAAAAATAAAGGAAATAGAAAATCTATACAAATGAAAGATTGCAAGTGCTCATTTAGGTGGAAGCTGGAACACCATAGCCTGAGGTTGGAAGATGGGCAGTGGGATGTGGACGGGGCTTCTTTGTATAGCAAGCCTGTTTCTTCAATTCTGGTGACTGTCACAGACAGTGAGAGTCACAAAGCTGCCAACAGGCAGAGACCCATTCGTGGCCAAGTCTGTGAGCCCTGCTATACACCTCACACTGTCCCCCGGGTCTCTGTTCAAAGGGATACTTTTACAACAGCCAAGTGACCGCTCAGCTTTCCATGTTTTTTCATTTTTCTTTTTATTTTCCCCTACTCTTTCCATTATTTTTTATTCACTCATTTATTCATTTATTTTTTTTAATGTTTATTTATTTTTGACAGAGAGAAAGAGCATGAGCGGGGGAGGGGCAGAGAGAGAGGGAGACACAGAATCTGAAGCAGGCTCCAGGCTCTGAGCTGTCAGCACAGAGCCTGATGTGGGGCTCGAACTCACAGACCGTGAGATCATGACCTGAGCCGAAGTCCGACGCTCAACTGACTGAGCCACCCAGGCGCCCCTATTCATTTATTTTTAAATTGTGGTAAAATATACATAAAGTTTACCATTTTTTAAGGTAAAATTCAGTGGCATTAAGTACATTCACATTGTTGAATAACCATCACCACTGTGCATTTGCAAAAGTTTTGCGTTATTCCAAACTGAAACTCAGTGCCTGTTAAACAGTAAGTCCCCATTCCCTCTACTGGCAACACATGACAACCGCCACTCTACTTTTCTGTCTCGGTGGGTTTGACTCTTCTGGGTGCCTCGTACTTGGAATTGTATGATATTTGTCCTATTGTGTGTGGCTTATTTCACTTAGCATGATGTTCTCAAGGCCCATCCGTGTTGTAGCATTTGTCAAATTACATTTCCTTTTAAGGAGCTTTGCATCTTTTTAAAAATAGTTTTCTATACATTGTGCCTTTTCTTTTGTCATTCAGCACACTTACTCAGAATTACCATGGAAAAAAAAAAGAATTATCACGAATTATGCTAAGTGGTATGAGGCACGTAAAGTGAATTTACCATCTTCTCCCCCTCAAGCAGCGTATGGTCTGGGAAGATGAATGAGACAGAGATGCAGATGGTAACAGTGCAGTGTAAACTGTGCTAAGTGCCGTAAGAAATGTACATGAGGCCTCTGGGACCTGAGCAAGCATGAAATTACTTCCAGCCACGGGCTAGACAAGATTTTGCAGGGGCAAACTAGAGCCAGGCTGTGGGAGGCTGATCAGGTGTGGATGGGCAGAGGCGTCATCACGGGGAGTTCCCAGTGGAAGAAACCACAGGAACCAAGGAACGGAGAGGTAGAAGCCATATCTGGAGGGCACGTTCAGGTGTAGAGGCATATTTGGCACATTCGTGGAGATAATAGCAGCAATAGGTAGAGAGATGAAGGTCAAATCATTGAGGGCTTTATATGCCAGGCTGAGGATTAACCTTCCTCACAGGCGTTGGAAGCCAGTTATGATTTTTGAGGGATAGATAACTACAAGCAGAGTTGCCAGTTAAGAAAATGGGTCTGTTGGAT
Source organism: Panthera onca (assembly GCF_046562875.1). NCBI lineage: Eukaryota > Metazoa > Chordata > Mammalia > Carnivora > Felidae > Panthera > Panthera onca. The sequence goes on along the minus strand of NC_138342.1, from coordinate 145,630,285 downwards.
CTGCGTAGAATGGAATGGAGGCAGGAAGAAATACAGGCAGGGAGGGCAGGTAGATTATTTGACTGGGTGAACATCATGAGTTTGTCCACCAGGATGGCGGCAGTGACGATGAAGAGGAGTAGATGGGGTGCAGATTTTGAAAGTGGGATTATTAGCAGGTCCCATGGATGTCACGGGAGAGGGGTCTTTGATTCCTGAGGTTCAGAATTTCCCAAAAGCCCTACTCAGATAAGCATAATCCAAGCGAGGCGGAGGGTGGAGGAACAGATGTGAAGGGCTTCTGCAGCTGTGCCTTATATGTGTCTGTTGGTCTGTAAACATTCTACTTTCCATGCCTGACATAGTTGGCCATTTGTGCCCAGAATCTGGCCTTAGGAGTCTATGTTAGAAATCTGTGTGCAAACTACAAGGCTCGAGGCCAGGATCCGAGCTGGAAGATTTCTAAGTAGAGTCTGTTACCGCGGCACCTGGTAGCCTTCACACATCAGGGCTGTGTCACACTTTCCATTATGCACAGGGTTTCTCATTCCGCCCCCCAGAGGTTTATAACTTCGCAATGAAAATTTGCTCCCACTGGGAACTTGGCAGGAAGATTATGTTCTTAGCCCAGCAGCAGTTGTAGTTCAAAAAATTTTTTGACGAAATTGGTTTAGTGCATTTTATAAAATGCAAATATTAATCTAATTCACTTCAAGTTTTTCAAGAACTATTTTTGTTCCATTTCACCTTTAAGGCATCTCCCAGAGAACCGATGGGGAATACATTTCATGAGAGATCTACTCTGAATATGATTTGAGTCACCTGTATGCCTTTTTCCAGAATTACAAAGCTTTGCTCAAATTTTAACTTCCCCCAAACGGCAACTTATTACATTGCTTTCCACATGGATTTTTAACATGTTTGCATCAGACTGGAGAAATCTTTTCATCTGAAACCCTTCTTCAGATAAGTCTATAATGAAATTATTTGTCCTGCTTTTAAAGATATCAGATAAGAGATTCCAAAACCTAACTTTATCATTCTGAAGTGTCATGTCTCATTATCAGGCAGTTCTTTAGACTGTGGCCTGAGTCTGTTTCCTGGATACAGGTGACCAGTGACTTCCTGGTCCATTCTTCACCTCCTTGAAGCACAGACCCCTGCCTGCTATTGCCTGAGCCACGTGATCGCAATGGGAGCTTGCATTTTGGGTGTAAACTATGTAACAGAAACCACTTAAGAGCATCACATTCATAATCTTACTCCATTACATGGTAATACCTGTTTAAGTTACTACAACCTTTTCCTACAGATGAGGAAACTGAGGCTGAGAGAGCAGAGATAATTAGCCCAAAGTTAAACTGCTCTAAATGACCTTTAAGTCTATGTCAGCCCCTAGACCCAAGCTTAGTGCACAGCACCTGTGTGGGCAGGGCTGTGCTTCCTCCCTCAGTTCATGCTTGATTGAACCCCGAACCTGGTGGGTTCAGTGGGTTGAACATGTTAACTCATGTTTGAATTAAATGAACGTTTCTTAGAAATAATAAGTCACCAAAGTGGCCCAGTCAGTTAAGCATCTGACGTTGGCTCAGGTCATGATCTCATGGTTCATGAGTTCAAGTCCCGCTTCGGGTGAGCGTTGCTTCTCTCTCTCTCCTCTCTCTCTCTCCCTCTCTTTCTCTCCTTCTCTTTCTCTCCTTTCTCTCTCTGCCCCTCACTCATTCACTTGGGCCATCTCTCTCTCTCTCAAAAACAAACAAGAAAGGAAGGAAGGAAGGAAGGAAGGAAAGGAAGGAAGGAAGGAAGAAAAATAATGAATTAGCCTCTATGTTATACTTTGTTTCAGACCTTGGAGGATAATTTGGTTCATGTGCCCAGAGTAGCTCAGGAATTGTTTGGGGAAGCCATTTGACTTTTGCAGAGATGCCTTTTTTTATAGAGTAATAGTCTGGGGCTCTTGCTGGGGTCCTTCTTAATGAGAGTGGATTCTAGTTTTTATGAGAGGAGATTGATGAAGCTAGCAATCTTCTGAAAGGGCTAGTCTCTGATGGGTTTCATAGTTTAGGGACAGTTCTATAGAATTTGTTATGACTATCATTATTTAAGCCATACCATTCTTTACTTACAGTCAAGAGTGGGTCTTGTGAGGCTCTGAACTTATTTTCTGACTTTAAGAACCAAACGAAAGTAGAAACTTAAAATCACCTTTATGATTGAATACTGCATAACAGCAAATGGAGAAAAATATATGTTCACATTTTTTAGTTATCTGTTGCTATGTAACAAATTACCTCCAAAATTGAGTGGCCTAAAACAACAATAAACATTTATTTCCCCACAGCTTCTGTGGGCTGGGAACTTGGGAGTGGCTTTTCTGGGTGGTTCTGGCTTGGGATATTTCCTGAGGTTGCAATCCAGATATCAGCCTCAGCTGTAGTCCTATAAAGGCTTGACCAGGGCTAGAGGAGTCCCTTCCAAGGTGGCTTCCTGACATCACTGTTGGCTAGTTAGTTGGGTTTTTAGAAAGAAACTTTGGCTACTCACCATGTTCTCCTCTCTATAGGGATGCTGAGTTTTCTCACAATGCGGCAGCTCATTTTCTTCAGAGATTCAAGAGAAACTAATGTAGAAGCTACAAGGCCTTTTATGACCTAGACTCAGAAATCACAGTTACTTTCACAGTATTTTATTGGTCACACAGATCATCCCCATGCATTGTGGGGGAAGACTACACAAGAGTATGAATACCAGGAGGCAAGGGTCACTGGGGTCATCTTGGAGGTTGACTACCACATACCACCCCCCACCCCCTTCCTCTGCCTTGGTTGGAAAAAGCAAGAGAGGAGTAAAGGAGTGAAGTAACGCTGGAAAAAATAAAAGAATATGGGGCACAAAACCTCCATCTGGCTTTCATGGCAGCTAATCATAATTTTGCACAAGGAGACTAAGGAGAAAGGAAGAAGGAAGATAATATTAAACCAACAAGGCTTCTTGGGGTTTTAACTGATAATTATCCCTTTTCCCACTAATATCTGAGTTGAGAACCAATAAAGAAACAGACAAAGTTGTCAGACAAATGGGTATCAGCCTCGTTACTGGTGGTGTTGGATTGAATTTGTGGTCATTGTCCTTCCCTCCTTGTCTAGACCTTAGGACAGCCTGCCTGAAGGAGAATTTGGGTATGTAAGGCAGATGAACTGCCTTAGAATTGCTGCCTCATCCATGTCAAACCCCAAAGTAGGGGACACAGAGAGATGGACTTCCAGACTCACTTCTAGAAGGCAGGCCTGACCCCCTTGGCCCTTGACCATTCCGTACTTACAAGCAGAAGCAGAGCAGAAGCCACTCAGCCTAGAGGCAGGGAGTTCAGAGAGGACTGAATCCATCTACTCAACCACTTCTCCTAATCTCACCAATCAAATGAATTCATTCCTTTCTTCTTGGAGAAGAGGGAAGGACAGGGCATTTCCTCCTAGGAAACGGAATAAAATTTTCTGTATGGACAAGATCCAAACAATGGAAAGGGACAAGAATAGCTTTTGCTGTACAGGTCACTCAGATAAACCAGTCTCATCGATAATGGACTGTTACACACATGTCAACTCTATTAAAATCAAGTCTCTACGAAGCAGAGAGTCGTTGTATTTTGAGTTGTTTTACAGATGTTATAAACTGTTATTTTCTATTCTGTTTATGTTTAATGCTCTGTAGACCAATAGTGTACATTTTTTTTTTTTTCACTACTTTGAGTGGCTTTAACTAAAATATATCTCTCTTTTCTAGGCACAGGGTGGTAGTTTCCTATCCTCCTCAGAGTGAGGCAGAACTTGAACTTAAAGAAGGAGATATCGTGTTTGTCCATAAAAAGCGAGAAGATGGCTGGTTCAAAGGCACGTTACAACGTAATGGGAAAACTGGCCTTTTCCCAGGAAGCTTTGTGGAAAACATCTGAGGAGACTAACATTGAGAAGGCTGAAGTCACATCACACAACAAAATAGCACAAAGCAATTTAATGGAAAGAGCACATTTTGGACTTCCAGATGGTCAGGAGATGAGCAGAGGATGGGTGTGTGACCCCAGTGCCCTCAGCACAGTTAGGCCAGCCAACAGTGTGAAGAAGGCGTGTGTGTGGGTCTTATCATTCTGGGTTCTGATGTGTAAGGTGTGCCTTGTACTGTCTGATTTGCTATACAGAGAAACCTTTTTAAAAAGATATATAGCTAAAATGGACAATTGTTTACAAGGCTTAACTAATTTATTTCCTTTTTTACACTTGAATTTTTCTTGTAATAGATAAATTCTTTGGATTATGATTTTAAGAAATTATTAATTTATGAAATAATAGCTAAGGAGAAGCTGGATTATCTCCTGTTGAGAGCAAGAGATTTTTTTTTTTTTTTCGACATAGAATGAATCCCCCTTTCTCCCCCCACCGGTGTTACTTTTTACTTCTTTAAGACAGAAATGCCAGTTCTCTAATTTGGTTTTCTTCTTTAGGAAACTAAAACCTATAACTGAGTCAATATCAATAAAGGCCTGGGGTAGGCAGACAGAAACAAGAGAAGAGAAGTTAGTGATTCCCTGTCTTTCTGGTTTGGTCAGGAATCACCCTTAAGACCTAGTCTTCAGTATAATTTTATGGGTTTTTAATTTCCCTAGAATGAAGCCAGTGAAGTGATAAGAATAAAGCACAACCTCAAACAAAAATGTATTCAGAAATGTATTTAGTTTTATAACAGAAGCAGCTGATTCATTGGTTGGAAATTGGGAAAATTGAAGTTGTACTCCTGTCTGAGAATGGCTATGAAATGTAATCGCCCATTTTACCCCAAGTGATCTGCATGCCCAGGACACAATAAAACGTTTGTGAGATTGTGGTGGTAAGTGGTGCACTCGTGCTAAAGTCAAAGGCTATAAGAAACACTGTGAAAAGTTTACATTCATCCCTTGTGATTCTTTTCCCACCATCCTGCATGTGTTACTGGATTCCCACAGTAATAGGGACTGTGCATGGTGTGTATATTTCATTGCAATTTCCTGTTGAGGTTGGTTTGCGCTCAGAAGTGACCAATGCAGGAGGTGTAAAATAAACAGTATTCTTTTTGCTCCTGACCGAGGTCTCTGAGCGTACTCGCTCCCTCCCTGGCTAAGGAATCCATCAGCCATTAGACAAGTCATTAATGAAAATGTTCCTTTATGTCCTCCCAGCTGACGGATGTAAAGGATGAGCCAGGAGACTGCTCCTGTGACTGTTCTCTTGCAGCTCTGGGAGGCCTTTCACGAGTGAAAGTGCCCACACCTTACAATGGCGGCAGGATCCAGCTGAGCCCGTCTTTTTATATCTATTCTTTGATGTCATTGGCCTCTTCCCGTTACATTCCGGCACCAAGCGGTCATGGGTCTGGGTAGTCCTAAAATCAAAAGGAGGGAAGACATCCTGGTAGTGAATGAAATTGTTGCTACAGTTTTTTTGTGAAAAACAAATAAAAAACCCTTTTTCATTTTTTACTTTTAAGAATTACAACTGGGAAATAGAAACATGAACTGAAAAGTCTTCTTGCGATAGCAAGAGGTTTCATGGTCTTAAAAAGATATATCATGTGGTCGAAAATGAAATCATTCCTAAATTAACCTTTTTATATATATATAAAACACTGTACATTATGTTCCTGTGTGTTGAATTTTTAAAAAAATACTTTACTTGGATATTCATGTAATATATAAAGGTTTGGTGAAATGAATTTTAGTTAGAAAAAAAGCTGACATCAGCTTTCATCTGTGTAAGTTGACACCAATGTGTCATAATATTCTTTATTTTGGGGAATTAGTGTATTTTATAAAAATTTTAAAAAGTAAAAAGACTACTACAGCTTAAGATAATTTTTTACCTGTCTCTTCTCCATATTTTAAGCTATGTGATTGAAGTACCTCTGTTAATAGTTTCCTGGTATGAAGTTGGTTAAAATTTCATCTGTTAATAGATCACTTAGATAATATAATGTATGGGTTTTCTATTGGTTTTTTGGAGACAGTAGGTGGAGATTTTGTAACAAGGGCTTGTTACACAGTGATATGGTAATGATAAAATTACAATTTATCATTCCGCTTCGTGTTAATAATTTGAAGACTGGAGAAAAGGTTCAAGATTAAAATTTGATGGTCAACCGTTACATGTCACTTGTGTTAATTCTTAAAATTTTTCTTTTTCCCCCCTTTTTTTAACCTGAGACACATTGATATAATTTCATTTCATAAAAATTATTTCCATGTACCTCAAACAGAAGATGTCTACAATAATCAGTTCAGTGGTTATGAAGCATTTTACCTCTCCAACTAGCAAACATTGTTTGGTTAGTTCCCCAAGAAGTTTAAAGTCTTCTTAAAACAGCTTGTTGAGGGACGCCTGGATGGTGGTCTGTTAAGCGTCTTGATTTCGGCTCAGGTCATGATCTTACAGTTGTCGGTTGTGAGGTCCAGACCTACATCAGGCTCTGTGTTGACAGTGCAGAGCCTCCTTGAGAGTCTCTCTCTTTCTCTCTCTATCTCTGCCCCTTTCCTGCTCACACACACTCTCTCTCAAAATAAATAAATAAACATTAAAAAACAAAGTAGCTTGTGGAGATTTACCAGGGACTATATAATCTGCCCCCTTCTCCCCCTTCATGGTACTAAAATCTCTGGTGACTGCTAGAAGATATATCTTAGCCATAGAAAGAGGTACTAGACCTATAACCAACTATATGATAACCAATAGGTCTCAGCAGAGCTTGGGAACATCATCTTTAGACTTCATGACTTTAATGGAATGCCAGCAAGTTGTAAGTTTAAAGAGACTGTGTTGGTCATGTTAAAAAATATTTTCCTAACCTAACTTAGTTATTATCAAATTACTTAACAGAATTAAAATCAGGAATTCCAGTTTGTATCATAGCTTTGCTAAAACTACCTTTGTAACCACCTGAGCAAGTCAATTTTTACTTAGTGTCCTCCTGTGACTGCCCTCTCTGCCACATTGAGTGAAGGCGAGGAGGAAAGGAGACTATGCCACTGTTTTGAAAAGTGCTGTTGTAATATACGGCAGCATTTTCATCTCCGGTTTCAAATATTTCATCTCATTCTCTTGGAGTACATGCATATAATGCCTTTACTGTGTCTAATTAGATTTAGAAGGAGCAAATTAAGGTGATGTTTCCAGCTGTTAGGCATTTAACTTTCTGTTCCTGATGAGAATAGGACAATTTTCATACCTGTAGAAGTTCAGAATATTTCAATCCAGAGCTCTAAGCAACATTAGAATTCAAGTTTGGAAAATGCTTTTAATAGATGTTAGGCTAAGTGAATTTTAGAAAATTAACTAGGATCGGGATGCCTGGATGGCACAGTCGGTTAAGCATCTGACTCCTGATCTCAGCCCAGGTCATGATCTCATAGTTCATGAGTTCAAGCCCCACATCAAGCTCTGTGCTGATGGCATAGAGCTTGCTTGGGATTTTGTCTCTCCTTCTCTCTGCCCCTGACCTGCTTGTCCTCTCTCTCTCTCTCTCCCTCTCTCTCTCTCTCTCTCTCTCCCTAACATGAATAAATAAAGTTACCTGAAACCAATTAAATTATGCCCTTATCAAGGTAGCATCCTATTGAAACTATTCCTTTCCAAAAAAAAAGAATTTGCCAAGCTACCACAGTAATGGAGAGAATATTTACAAAAGAGATTGGCTAATGTCAAGGCTTAGAAGGCCTTGCCCTTCACTAACTCCTGTGAACTGCAGGCTATAATGGGATATGCTCCAGTGTATATGGATGTTTCTAATGGGACTTTGCTCTATTCCCGGGAGTAATTATGATCAGAGACAGTAAGCTGTTGGAGTGGTAACCAGCCAATGTGAACTGTGACAGTTTTAAAAGACTCTCTCTCTGATTTACAAATGAATGTTTCTTTTATTTCTTTCGTGTTTCCTATTAATAACTTTCTGGCTTGGCTACTTCAATTTCTATTTTGAAAACACCACCTTGGTCTCATTCAGGGCAAATTCTTATTGCATTGCAGTCATCCAGACATTCAGTAATCATGTTGAAGGGACCTGCAATTCACATTAATCTTTGAGCCATCATTCAATACTATTATATGGTAAGACTACTTTAGTGATACTGTTAAGTCTCCAAAGACAACAAAACTATCCCTACCAGTAATCAGCAAGCCAGATGTCACTGCCATTGCTTCCAACTTAAATAAGAAATTTGGTTCCAGAAGGCTTTGACCTTGAGTTGAATCTTTCAAGGTCTGAATCCTTGTAAAAGTACTAGAAAAAAACATCAGAAATTTCAGAGTGAGAAGGCCTTCCTAAATATGACTCAAAAACCAGAAGCCATAAAAAAGAAAACATTGATACATTCAACTACAGAAAAATATCTACACGAAAAAACACCATAACCAAAGTCAAAAGAAAAGAATAGACAAAAAAGGTACTTGTAACTCCTGTAGCAAAGTTTCCTTTATATATAAAAAGCTCCCACAAATCAATAAGAATAAGAACAAAAACCCAAAAGTAAAATTGACCAAGGATTTGTAACAGAGACTGCCAGTTGCCTCCCAATGTTCATTTTTCTTTTTTTTAAGTTTGTTTTTTTTTAAATCTTTATTCATTTTTGAGAGAGAAAGAGCCAGAGCATGAGCAGGGGGAGGGGCAGAGAGAGAGAGGGAGACACAGAATCTGAAGCAGACTCCAGGTTCTGAGCTGTCAGCACAGAGCCCGATGCCGGGCTTGAACCCACAAACATCATGGCCTGAGCTGAAGTCAGATGCTTAACCTACTGAGCCACCCAGGTGCCCCCCAATGTTCATTTTTCAATTCTTCCTTATTAACTGATATCTGGGCAATGTACTCAATCAAAACCTACATTTCCAGTTTTTCTTGGATGCAGCCATGTGACTAAGTTGTTGAAATATAAGTTCAAGTGTTAAAGGAAACTTCTGATAAGTTCCTAAAAGGGCACACACCCTTTGGCCATTTTGCTTTTCCTTCTTCCAGCCTGTAATGTAGAGTTGAAGGCTGGTACTCTAGCAACTGTTGAACCGTAAGTTTCAACTTTTAAGATAGAAGCCACATTTTATTTTATTTTTAATATAATTTATTGTCAAGGTGGCTAACATACAGTGTATACAGTGTGCTCTTGGTTTTTAGGGTAGATTCCCGTGATTCATTGCTTACATACAATACCCAGTGTGGAAGCCACACTTTAATGTGGTAGAGGAGGAAAAAAAAAAAAAAAGGAGCTTGAGACCCTGATATACTTGTGGCCTTCATGCCAGCCTGAACTACCCATCTTCAGAGATAACTTATGTGAGACTAAGTCCCTTGAGTTTAAGCCACTATAAGTGTGATCTCTTACCCTTAACCAACATGACTGATGCCAATATAAATTAATACTTTGGGGGGGGTCTGGCTGGCTTGGTCGATAGAGTATGTGACTTTTTTTTAAGTTTATTTTGAGTGCGGTGCAGAGAGAGGGAGAGAGAGAATCTCAAGCAGGCTCCACAGTCAGCACAGAGCCTGTTGTGGGCTTGAACCCACAAACCATGAGATCATGATCTGAGCCGAAATCAAGAGTTGGACACTTAACTGACTAAGCCACCCGGGCACCCCTATAGTATGTGACTCGATTTCGGGTCCCACACTGGGTATAGAGCTTGCTTTAAAAGTAAATACATAAATTGACAGTTCATCAAAAAAAATTCTAATATATATGAAAGTTCCATTCATTCCTAATGTAGATATACATTAACAACAGTGAAGTATTTTTCACCTATAAAATTGGAAACTTTAAAAAATTAGAAATCACTGTGTTGGCAAAATGAGGAACACTTAGTATTTTGCTATTGAGAATATAATTTGATAAAATGTGTAGGGAGAGCAATCTAGAAAATATCAAAATTGCAAATACATTTACTCATTCTACTTCTAAGAATTTGTCTTCTGGTATATTTATTTATCAAGTGTAAAATGACAGTACCATATTCATTGCAGTATTATTTACAATAGGAAAATATTGGAAACAACCTAAATGTCCGTCAATAGGAAACTGTTGAATTATAGTAAATTTACTATAATATCAGACTACTACATAACCATGAAAAGAATGGGGAAGTCTTTTATACATGGATATGGGAACATCTCTGAGATATACCATTAAATGAAAAAGATAAGGTAGAGTATGCTACTGTTTAGGAAAAAGTCAGTAGGGGAAAGACTATATATAGTACATCGATAGCTTGTATATATAGCTCTCTAGAAGGATGTATAAGAAACAGAATGTTGGTTGCCTTCACCATTGAAGATGGGACTTATGCTAACTTATAGTAAGTCTCTCAGATACAAGAAACTGAAACTCCAGTCTTCAATGGAAGCCATATACAGTTGACCCTGAACAACACAGGAGGGAACTGTGCACGTCCACTTATACGCGGATTTTTCTCAATAAATACAGTATAATACTATGAACGTATGTTTCTTCCTTATGATTTTTTTTAATGTTTATTTTTTAGAGAGAGAGAGAGACAGAGTGCAAGTGGGGAAGGGGCAAAGAGAGAGGGAGACAGAATCTGAAGCAAGCTCCAGGCTCTGAGCTGTCAGCACAGAGCTTTACGCAGGGTTCGAGCTCACGAACTATGAGATCCTGACCTGAGCTGTACTGAGCCGCTTAACCAACTGAGCCACCCAGGTGCCCCATCTTCCTTGTGATTTTCTTAATGTTTTCTCTAGCTTACTTTATTGTAAGAATGCAATATATAACACATGACATACAAAATATGTGTTAATTACCTACATTATCAGTAAGGCTTCTGGTCAACAAGATATTTCGTACTTAAGTTTTGGGGGATTCAAAATTTTTGACTGCATGGGGCACCGGTGACCTAACCCCTATGTTGGTCAGGGTCAACTGTATTTGGAAAAGAGAATGAAGAAGGGCAGAGACAAACATTAAAAATTTTTTAGGAAAATGAGATCTTTGAAATTAAGTTGGAAAGCAAAAGGATACCCACTTTAGTGAGAATGATTCATCATGTTACTGCTGAGTTCAAGACCAGACAGAAAACTTATCTCATTGAGAGAAAGCCATTCCACATTTCCACTCCTGTTCAGAGCACATTGTCTTTAAGAACCCAGGATAGCCCTGAGGTTGATTTTCCACAAAGAACTGACTTTTATTCCTCTGCTGTTATTTTGAGAAAGTGAGAACCAGTGGACTTGTTTTATGGTACAATGGGTCCCATGAAAAAGACCTAACAAAATAAGTTGGATATAAAACTAAGTCAATGATTAGATTCCACCGGGGTTTCCGCATGTATTTCCAAGATATAGAACTAGCACACTTGCCGTGGTGCAAAACAAAGGGAAAGTCTCAACAAAAGACAAATGCTATGGTGCAGGCTTCCAGACTTTGATCTCCTCTAAGGATAAGTCTGAAACAAGGCAGGACTTATGCAGGTGGTGGTCTTGGTATGAAAACTGCCACAGGAGTCCTTAGCAGTTCTAGACAGGCATACTACCTACACATAATGGAAATAGATTCAGACATTCAACATGTCGCTCATCATCCAGGTGGTTCAAGATGAGAGAGCAAGAGTAATGATTATCTGCTTGGCAAACTTGAACTCACAGACCTCACCCACTCCTCTTGGATCATGCAGAATCAAGAGGCCTCTAGCCTTAATCCTCTCAGAGGAGCTGCTACCGGCAAGAGGATGAGTAGCAAAAAAAGCCCCACCAAGACCTGCCTCCCAGAGCAGAAGGTGTTTGATCAAGTAAGATGTAAGATTCACAGTCCTTGCTGACACTATAGCTATATAGGTTTTCTCCAGCTCTTTCTGCAGATTTTCAACTTTACCTTTCAAGGAATTCAATTCTTTTTGAAGGTGGAGCCTCTGAAAGACCCATTATTGAAGGAGATCAGTCTGCCACACCCAGCTGGCCATTAAATCACAGGACCTTACAGCTGAAATGTTTCTAATGGCAGCTGTAAAATTACATTTGAATTGTTATTTAAGTGTTTGGCTGTTCTGAATATATATATAATATATAATATATATATAATATATATTATATAATATATATAATAAACTTCATCAGTATATATTTTCTAGATCCACACTGTCTAATAGAACTTATGCTCCAGAAAGTGATGGAAAGTTTTACAGTTTTTTATCTGCACTGTCCAATATGGTAGCCACTAGCCACTTGTGGCTATTGATCCCTTCAAAAGTGGCTACTGTGAGGAATTGAATCTCTAACTTGATTTAATTTTAACTAGTTAAAATTTAAATTTAAGTAGCCACGTGTGGCTAGTGGCTACCATATTAGTGCAGTTTAAGACAATAATTATTTTTTTTTTCAACGTTTTTTATTTATTTTTGGGACAGAGAGAGACAGAGCATGAACGGGGGAGGGGCAGAGAGAGGGAGACACAGAATCGGAAACAGGCTCCAGGCTCCGAGCCATCAGCCCAGAGCCTGACGCGGGGCTCGAACTCACGGACCGCGAGATCGTGACCTGGCTGAAGTCGGACGCTTAACCGACTGCGCCACCCAGGCGCCCCATAATTATTTTTAAATGTTCGGACCAAAAACAAAATGTAAAAGCAAACAATGTGGCATTGCTATCCTGTATCCGACTTCTCATTTGGAGGCACCAATTTATAAGTTAAGGATCACAGAACTGGATTCTAACAAAGAAACTTTCCCAAGATACGTGAAAACATCTTAACTTTGGGCAACAGAGACTATTCTTTTAATTTTCAGTAATTTCTGGTGGGGTTTGGGGCTGGTGGGGGTTCAGAGCTGATGGCCAAGATGATAGGGAAAAATCTGTTATAAGATGGCTGACAGGACTGATAGGGAAATTCCAGTCCCCCGACAGAAGACTTCCCTTCCAGGTTCTTCTTCCTACTCTGCTTGCCTCACGGGCCAAATTACTACTAATGCGGAATGCGGAAGTAACACACTATAAATTTTTCCCTCTGCTTACACTCACTCGCTCCATCTCTCTCGCCCGGGGCTCAGACCTCTGGAGACTGATCTCATCTGAGCCCACCGGTGTGAAACAAGCCTCCTGCCTTCCAAGATCTCCGAGTGCTGCTTGGTTCTTCCGCCTGGTGATCCAGACCAGGTTCCATAACAAAGAAAGAATTCTTGAAGATGTCTTTGGTGCAAAAAGGTGATTTTATTAAAGCACAAGCACAGGACTGCTGGGCAGAAAGAGCTACACTGGAGTTGTGAAGAGTGATTGGTTATAAACTCCGGAGTTGGGGGAGATAAAGTCCTGAGGAGGTTTCTTAAAGGGATTTCCATATGCTAAAGATTTACAGATTACTGGAGGCCTAGCTATTGTCAAGATGAGGTTGTTTTTCCCTCTAGCAAAGCATTAACATTAAGACAGTAGGGAGTTCCTGGACATTATTAGGCTATTGATAAGACTGTCCTTTTCTTGTATTTTACCAAGATATTTGTAAACTGATGGAGACTTTTATCAGTTTAACCATTTATTTTCTGTCCTTTCCTTTGTTTTGGGGCAGCCGGGAGTGTCTGAGGAGTATCACACACATCCCACCTGGGGAGGGGGTTTGCTAGGTAGGGCTTGACCCTCAGCTTGCCTTATGGTCCCTCATCAGTTATTTCCCCCTTTTGCCCCCCAAAAAGTAGACAAAGAAGTCAAAGAAGAGAATTAGGAGATCCTACTAAAACTCTTTTTTAATGTTTATTTATTTACTGTGCACACATACACACACACAAACAGGGGAGGGGTAGAAGGAAAGGGAGAGAATCCAAGCAGGTTCTGTGCTGTCAGCGCAGAACCTGGCTTGGGCCTCGATCCCACGAAGCATGAGATCATGACCTGAGCTGAAATCAAGAGTCAGTTGCTTAACTAACTTAGGCACCCAGGCACCCCCCTACTGAAGCTTTTTGGTGTGGCAGAAAGGACCAGTGCCTTCGATACAAGCAGAGATCCTGTCATCCTTCAAAGGGCAGGCCTCGTCTCCTCTAAGCCTGTCTTGATTTTAACATTCACCTTGATCTTGAGCCCACTAAGGGTCCCCAGAATGAACACATGACTCTCAAAGCTGCTAAGATGATGATCAGATGATCTGCCTACTGGGAACTTAATGAACATTTTCTCAGCGGATTGAGGTTGGGGTTTATAGAGGGGAAAAAAATGGAATTGTAGCCCCTCTAATTAAACATGAAATGACACCTGTGGAACAAAGGCCATGCTTCTTATTCCCCAGGCCCTGGAGCAAGGTCAGTTCAAGTGAAGGCCAGTGCCTTATCTTTCCAATCACATCTAGTTCATTTCTTTTGCCAGAGAAAATTGAAAGCTTAATGGAATTACCTTTTCCCTTTTTTTAAGCACTCGAGGGTGCTACAAGGCATAAAGCAAAAACGTCCTTTTGAGTAAAACCAATTTCCTTATAAATTATATCACAAAAGCACATTCAATAAACTCCCTAAAGGCAGAAACAAAGTCATGAAGACTGAGGCCCCACTGCCAGCTCACTCCTTAATACAAGTTAATTCAGCCATGGCCTGCGGTCTTGATTGGTCTTTTTTCCTTTCTCACAAAGGTTTAGTAAGAGGTTCTGTTAAGAACTGATTCTGGATCGGGAACCTTAGTTCTGGGGGAAGGGGAGATTCTGTGGGTATCTGGACGATACCAGACGCCAGCATCACCATGTCTTGTGGGTCCTATGTGTGAAACAGCTGCTGGCTTTAAATTACTTCATATTGAATGAGGCCATGTTGGTTCTTGAAGCCCTCTGTGTGTCAGCAAGCCCTCTTCCTCAACCAGAAAGCCCAAGAGTTGAAACCTGAAGTACACAAGACTGCTTAACGCATGCTCTAAATACAACATACTGTGTTTATTTCTTCTTGCACTTTCCTGTGGCATTGATAAAGGTGTTTGTAGTGACTAGAACATTCCAACCGCCAGGCCAGAAAAGCCCTCTGATGACAACAGAATGCCGTAAGACCACACCCCACACATCCCCTCCCCTGCCTATGATCACACGCTGAACATATACGGACCCCCACCCATGATCAGACGTTCTCTGCCTGCTTTCCTGCATGTACCCCTCACCCGCAATCTCTCCCTGTAGAACTCTAGGTGTCTATCTTGTGGGCAGAGCCTGTCACCTCCCCTAACTGCTGGCACCTGAGGTAAATTTCTCGCTTTTCTTTTCCAACCCTCCTCTCTTGAGTTATTGGCTTCTCCTGGGACCAATTTATCTGAGTTTGTCCGGCAGGAGTGTTGGCAAACCCAACTGTGCTCTCGATTTGCCTAGCCCTTTGTCCCAAAGGGGATTCCCAGGAGGGAGCAGTCAGCCCCCGCACTGCACCAGGGCTTCCCTTCAATTCCTGAGTTAAGGGCTGTGATAGATCCGTAACATATGGACAGTAAGTAAAGATGGACATAGAGGGTAATTTAAGAGACATAGTGCTCAAAGGAGGCTCATATATTATATTGGTCCCGTGGTACTCAAGCAGCCAAGTCTTTATACAATAGCCACCTGCAAGGACGCAAGTCTGAGGTAAGGAGTAAGGAATCGTTCCTCTGTTCCTGTCTGCAGAGGAAGAGCTGGGCTCTTGAAGATGTGAGGAAACACGACAAACCGCCTGCTTGCTCTGGCTCCCGCCCCCATGGCAGTAGGGCGGTCCCCCATATAGTGCCACTGCATGTTGTACTGGGTAGCAATTGTGGGATTGCTATGATGTGGTGATGGGTGCAGAAATCAAAGCTGGGCTGGAATGTCACCCTTCACGCTAAACTGTTCTTTTCCTGTGATTTCTTTACCCACTGACACAGATGTGTGGGATTGGCATGTTATCAGTCAGCCCCTGGAAGAAAACTGACGTGGGTGAAGCTTTCAAGAGGGTATCTCAAAAGAAATGCTTCCCATAAGCAAAGCTGTAATAATCTCTCCCACCGTTTAAATTCACCCAGTGGCTCAGGCCTGAAGAAAGCAGACTCAAAACTTTTAAAATCAGAATCTTGCCCTCTGATCCTGAACAATTCTTTATGCCAGAGAATGCATGTATTTTCTTTTCTTAAAAAAAAAAAAAAATCCTATGGTTTGGATTATTTCTCTCTTACCTCACTGTCTCTGTTTCTCTTCTTGTGTCTCCATCTCTGCCTGTTTATCCCTGTCCCCCCAACCCCTCACTCTCTCTTTAGAGTAGGTGTTGGGTGATGGAGCTTGGTGTCTGGTGTGATGTTCCATATACTTAACTACTCCCCTTAAATTCCCATCTGAAAACCCATTGAGGGTTGTTGTTGTCGTTGCCTTTTCGCTCTCCTTAGTTTTAGTTGTATTAAGTCATTTTCAGGGTACTGGGATATAATAAAAGACAAGACGGCTGAATCAAAAGGGGGAAGAAGACTTCAATGATTCCATCTGGATTCAGATTCTCAAGGAGCTGAAATGTATTTGTTATTTGCCTGAATTTCATACATTTATGCCCCACTATGTTCCAAAACCAATTATATTATTTTTTTGAGTGGGTTCTCACAACCCACCGTGTGTTTAGCTAAAAACAATCATTGTGACAGATACAGAAGAAATACTTTTTTTATACTGCAAATGTTTGGAGGTACCTTGCAATAACATATACAATAAAAATGGCAAAAAAAAAAAATGCAAATAGGTAAAATGTGTGATTAGGGAAAACAAATAGGATAGCAAGAGGAGGGGATAATTAGAAGAAATAGGGGTGCCTGGCTGGCTCAATCAGTGGAGCATGCAACTCCTGATCTCAGGGTTGTGAGTTTGAGTCCCACGGTGGGTGTAGAGATTATTTAAAATAGAAGAAGAGAAAGAAGAAGGAGGAGGAGAAGGGGGGGAGGTGGTGGAGGGGAGGAGGAGGAAGAGAGAGAGGGGAGGGAGGAGGGAGAAGGGGAGGGGGGGAGGAGAAGAAGAAGAAGAGGAGGAGGAGAGGAAGAAGAAATAAAGGACACTGTCCTTGCCCTTAAGATTACAGTCTGGTGGGGCGCCTGGGTGGCGCAGTCGGTTAAGCGTCCGACTTCAGCCAGGTCACGATCTCGCGGTCTGTGAGTTCGAGCCCCGCGTCAGGCTCTGGGCTGATGGCTCGGAGCCTGGAGCCTGTTTCCAATTCTGTGTGTCTCCCTCTCTCTCTGCCCCTCCCCCGTTCATGCTCTGTCTCTCTCTGTCCCAAAAATAAATAAAAAACGTTGAAAAAAAAAAAAATTAAAAAAAAAAAAAAAAAAAGATTACAGTCTGGTGGGGGAGAAAACACAAACTAAAAATTGTAATGAGAAGGCAGTGCATCATTATAATAACTAAGATTACAAATGCAGTATGAGCTCAGAAGAGAGGGAGGCCACAGAAGGCAGGAATAAGGTTTAGATAAAAAGGTGATAGGACCTGGACACTGAAGAGTGGAGAGATTTTGAATAGGTGTCAGGGAAAGCAAAGGACCTACAAGGGAGGAGACCTTCAGCAAAAGGGCTCAGCAGCAGACATCAGGCAGGCATATTTGTAGGGAGATGGAAAACCCATGACTAATACAGAAAATGTGCAGTTTATAGTTAGCTTATGGCCAAATGCTAGCAAGTCATGAAAGCCAAAAAGAAGTATTTACCTTGATGCTGCTAAAGGTTTCCTAATATGGAAGTGACGTGGAAAAAAGATGCGACCCCAACCGTCTGTAAGGTCAGGGTTATGGAGATAAGCGGGTGGGGGGGGGGGTCAAGGGAGAACATGAGGAGATAGGGAACTATACCTTGAGGGGCAGGGGGCAGAGGGAATGAGGAGAAAAATAAAGCCAGAAGAGACATTTTGGAAAAAAGAGCCAATAGGAATTAATGGCTGAATGAATATAGGAAATGGAGGAGATGAAACAAAAAACACCAAAGATTTATATCACAGTGACTGTGGCAGTGGCCTTTGGAAGGGACTCAGAGGTCGGATAGGAAGAGCATTTCCAGGCAAAAGGGAAAGTTTTATTTTGGGACTGTTGACTTGAAATAACGTCAGGAGTTTAAACTGTAAATGTCATGTAGGTAGCTGAAGACATGAAATTTCAGTTCACCTGGGGTGACAGTGAGAAAAATATCAATGGGGTGATTTTGAACCCCTTCAAGAAAAAGCAGCATGGGTGATGGATAAGTCCAGGGCCAAAGGCAGCAGTTTGGAAAGGCACATTGCACAGCATTTCTTACTGGTAACACGGTCAGGAAGAGAGGGTCAGGATAAGTCCCACTTCAGAGAAGCCAAGAGAGCAGTTTCCAAAAGCAGAAGTCAACAGTATGTCCCACAGCAGAGAGGAGCAAGAAAGAACTTTGTATTTCCCGATCTCTTCTCATTGTCGCTGACAATCCAACTGAATCCCCAAGTGGGATGTTACATTGGACATTCTGAGAGATTCTGCTCAGAGAACCAACCCAAGGAACTCTTGGCAGAAATCCTGACCCCTTTCCCTCCTCTGCTAAAATACACACACACACACACACACACACACACACACACATATATATGTAGAAAGCTATTGCTCTTCAGGAAGCAAATGCAAAGATCGTGTAGACCCAGTCAGAGTTGAAATAAAATTTTGGTGTTCTCACTATAATGTAATTGTGCAGTAATGTATAAATCCTGCTGGCAGATCATATGGGGATTGACATATAAAAAGGATGTCTTTAAAATCATATAAAAGTCTCATTGAACACAGCATGATATTTGATATATAAATATGGCAGTGTTTTCCTTATATTGGTTTTTCTTGTATAAAATAAGAACAGATCGTTTATGAGAAGTCACATATCCCCCTTGCTAACTGTGCCATTCATGCAATTGTGTGCAGAGAACCCACATGCCTGGTATGAGTAACAACTTTGGCAAGGGCTTGCTGCTGCGAACACTTACAAGCATCTCCATTTGCTATTTGGATTCACATCTTGACTGGTCGTTCCCTTTATGTGATTTTTCTTCCCCCCATCTCTAATCATTTTCTCTGCTTCTTATATTACACTGCTCACTCTGGGCATATGGCCACGGAGACGGAAGAAACACACATTGTTGTTGATTCTGCAGTGCTTGTAATGTCTGTTAACTCTGCTGGTGATTTCTCAAGAGCGAGAACGTGGGGTGACTTTGAAAAATGTTTCCTTCCTGGTAGGACAAAATGGAGAAGTATCCAGAATTGTTTGTTTCCTCCTTGCAGAAAGGAAACATCATGAAAGCCAGACAACTCTTTGCTGATCCTTCAAGACAGCTAGTCCAGACAGTGGATTCCGGTTCCTCCAGTTGCAAAGCACGTTCCCTTTGCTAATGCTGTGGGACCAAAACTGCCCTCGCAGGGCTGGCTTCTGCGTGGCTGGGCAACCTGGCGGAGCTGTCATCTGATACGACTCAAGATTCTCCCCAGTGACCTGGGCTTGTACATACTCTCCTTGTTCCTTCTGTCCGGGTTGGTAGGTTATCACACGTAACCCTGAAATACAAAGGGACCGTCAGGTGTCACAGGGTACCAATCTGCGCTGCGCGGCACTTGCAGAGTGGAGCTGGAAAGCACGGTCTTGTTGCAAACTCGAGCCCTTCCGGGCTCGCCTCGGTTCCTCTGCTTGTAGGTAAATAACTGCCACCTGTCTGTGCAGAAAGCTGCTGAAGAAAGCTATGGTATCGTGATTTATAATAAGAAGTATATATTTGGTTTTCATCCCCTTTTCTGGCACAGACCTCTTGGAATTTCCTGTTGAGAGCAACAAAGGTGTCTCTTGTTATGCTAATGAGGCAACTTTCTAAAGCACCTGAGAATGCTGATCTTCAGAGGAGCCAATAGTGTGCTTAGAGGGCTGCAATTTCACCCCACTCTCCACACCCAGCCTCCTGAGCAACCAGAGGGGCTAGAGGTTGAATCAATCACTAACGAATGAGTTCATCAATCGTGTAATGAAGCTTCTGCAAAAACCCAAAAGAAATGGACAGGGTTAGGAGAGCCTCTGGATTGGTGAACATGCAAATATCTGGGGGGGAGAGTGGTGTGCCTGGAGAGGGCATGGAAGGAAGTTCCACACGACCTGCCCCATACCTTGCCCTATGTATCTCTTCCATCTGGCTGTTCCTGAAAGACGTCCTCTTAATAATCCAGTGATCTGGTAAGTAAAATGTTTCTCTGTGTTCTTTGAGCCTCTCTAGCAAATTAATCAAATATGAGAGTGAGGTCATTAGAACCCTCAATAGGTAGCCAGTCAGAAGCATGGGTAACAGCCCAAGTCTGAAGTCATGGTGGCAATGGGGGCTGCCTGGGGAGGGCAGTCTTGTGGGACAGAGCCTTAACCTGTGGGATCTAACACTATCTCTAGGTAGATAGTGTCAGAATTGAGTTGGATTCTTGGATGCCCTACTGGTGTCTGAGAATTGCTTAGTGTTTTCTAGGAAGAAGCCCCTGCCCCACCTTGGAATTCGGTGCAGGAACCTAGTTTAGAGACCCACCTGGAAACTCTCTTTAGTGATTACTCATTATGAGAATAAGTTAGGGTGCCTGGATGGCTCAGTCGGTTAAGCGTCCAATTTCGGCTCAGGTCACGATCTCATGGCTTGTGGGTTCAAGACTTGCATTGGGCTCTCTGCTGTCAGTGGCTTCCGATCCTCTGTCCCTCTTTCTCTGCTCCTCCCCCACTCATGCATGTGCATATGCACTCTCTCTCTCAAAAATAAATAAACATTAAAAAAAAAAAAGAATGCAAGTTAAACAGGGCACCTGCCTGGCTCAGTCAGTAGGGCATGTGACTCTTGATCTCAGGGCTGGGTCATGAGTTGGAGCCCCATGTTGGGTGTATAGGTTACTTACAAAAATAAAACAAAGAATGCAAGTTAAATATTCTCTAGGGAATGCAAGCTGGTGCAGCCACTCTGGAAAACAGTATGGAGGTTCCTCAAAAAACTAAAAATAGAACTACCCTATGACCCAGCAATTGCACTACTAGGTATTTATCCAAGGGATACAGGTGTGCTGTTTCGAAGGGACACGTGCACCCCCATGTTTACAGCAGCACTATCAACAGTAGCCAAAGTATGGAAAGAGCCCAAATATCCATTGATGGATGAATGGATACAGAAGATGTGGTATATATATATATATACCACAATGGAGTATTACTCGGCAATCAAAAAGAATGAAATCTTGCCATTTGCAACTACGTGGATGGAACTGGAGGGTATTATGCTAAGTGAAACTAGTGAGAGAAAGACAAAAATCATATGACTTCACTCATATGAGGACTTTAAGAGACAAAACAGATGAACATAAGGGAAGGGAAATAAAAATAATATAAAAACAGGGAGGGGGACAAAACAGAAGAGACTCATAAATATGGGGAACAAACTGAGGGTTACAGGAGGGGTTGTGGAGAGGGGATGGGCTAAATGGGCAAGGGGCACTAAGGAATCTACTCCTGAAATCATTGTTGCACTATATGTTAACTAATTTGGATGTAAATTAAAAAAATAAAATAAAAGAAAATATTCTTTAAGCATTTCTCCTGTTTCTTGCAGTACTCTTTGAAAGGGGCTAGTTGCTCTGGTATCAGGTTGTCTCCTCTACAATGTGCAGCCTTTTCGTATGTTCGGTAATTTTTTTTCTGTTGTGATTTTGCTTATTCTTAAAGAGGGAAGTCTACATGTATCCAGTAATGGGACTTAAGATGTGTTCTTTTAGAATGGTGTGGGTTCAACTGCAAACCTTTGGGAGAAGGGAAATATTTAGATTTATTGTAGTTTTTCTTTGACATCTTACAGATAAGGATGAGAATAGGTGGAGGGTTGTTGGCACCAAAGGCAATATCTTTTGGGCCTGAAGATTTCTTGGAGAAATAACATGACCCATTCTGTCCCCAGAGAGCAAGCGTTGAAGAGCTTCCCATAATGGCAAAGAATTCAGATGTCAGTCTTCCCGAAATGTTCCACCCCCTTCTTTCCTACCCGTCCATGAGTTTCCTAGTAGCTTGGATGTGGAGGTGGGTCCAGATGGACTTGATTCCATGTCAGTAAGTGATTAGGGTGGAGAGGAGTTGATGGCTGAACAGAGCTTGCGTTGGCAATTCATGTCCAGAGCCCAGGACGAATCCCTGAACTGACCTAGTGGCCGAGGGTGTTTAGTATCTGCTGTAGAAATTAATTCAAGTTTGTACCCCATCTCTTCAGTCTTACCGGCCAAAGGCCTTCAGGTTAAAGATGTTCCACATTACCTTCATCTCAGTGTAGGAGGATCTGAGCCAGGGTCTGGGATTTTCTGTCAACCCCCTTCAATTTCTTACCAGCTCGTGGATATTGGGTGGCAGAGGGTAGTGGTGGACACAGCTAAGCAGTTGGGAAAGGTTGGGTTTACTCAGTAGAGGGGGATGGAGTAGGGATCCAATCTTTTCCTTAATTTTGTGTCCTGTGCCCCTGGTGTTCCATCTGGGCTAGAGCAAAACCCTTTTGTAACTGACTCCTTAGAACTGGGCTTGGTTGTGAGGGACTCTCTCCCTACTAAGCCCAAGCCTAGAGCGTTACAGCCCTTAATGACCAACTCTTTCCTCATTAGCACATTCAGCCCAGGAACTTAAACCCATCCCAGGAGGTGGGCTCAGCCTTAGACAACTTCAGAGAACACCCTTGTTGTGCCCTGTATGAACGATGCCTTCTGGAGCTGGGCAAGGCCGCAGTACTGCTGGAAGCCCTCGTTGTGGTGATTTCTAGCTCACCGCTCTGTGGACCCAAGATGTTCTTCAGGCATCTGTTCTCTAAGGGATGGGACAGATTTCAACTGAAAACCTCAAAGCACAAAGTGTCTTGTGAGTTTGCCCCTTTCCTACAGCTGATGTGGGTCCTCAACACATTTCTACTGTCTTGAGGAAGGGTCTCCTCTTTCTCTCTCATCACATAGGGAAAATAACACCAAGTTAACTTCTGGCAGGGCACCATTTTAAAAGGGTACCAACCATACATGTATCTCATGGCCATCTGAAGTTATGCGGGGTGGTAACCTTCTTCAACTACACAGCTGCGCTCATAGGAGCCACAGTTGAGAGGGACCTGGCTTTCTCATCCCATCTGTGCTAAATGTAAGTGCCAAGCACTATAGGGAGATGTCTCTGCATGGGATCCAGCATCTGGTAGCTTCTAAAAGGCAACCATGGAACAGGTTAGCCCTGTTCCAATTGCCCACTGACCTCACCTCAGGCCTCACTCTGTCCTCACCCAAACCAGAGAGGTTGGTGCATTCCCAGTGGGCATGCCTTTGCTTCTCTGAGGCAGGACTTTTCCCTTGAATGCAATGGATCATGGCTTGGTGAATCCTTTTTCTCTTATCTTGACCATAATCCATGTTAAAGAAATTCCTCTAAGTTTTTGGCATGCGGCTGGCACTATCCTTACCTATTAGGAGCTATATAGCTCTTTTATTATCCCGTTTTCTTGAAGAACAGGGGGCATTCTGGGTATGATGTGTTGAGAATTCTTCTGGAGTGCTCTATGGAACCCAGCTTCTGCTGCAGAAGAAACATTTCAGTTCTATCCCGGAGCCTTGGTAACTGTGGTGTTTTGAATTCCTTAAAATAGTCTAATTGCCCATATTTGAATCATTTACTGCTTCCAGGACACTAGACAACTCTGACGATTTCTCAGAAAGCCTTTATGTGAGGGTGCGGCTCTGTGAGAGGAAGGCTGATTTAGAGAAAGCACACCCTCTGGGAAGTAGCAACCTCAGAGAAATGGGTTTGAATAAATAGAAAAATGAAACACTGACTTAAAGCAATTGAGTGAATACTGAATGCATATGTTTTAAAAACTAAAAAAGAAAACTATCTTCTACCATAGGGTTTCAGTAGGGTCAGGAGCTGGGTAGGGAATTGTGTGTTTCTGTCTTCTCTCTGCTTTCCTGCACCTTCTCTCCCTCTCTTCTCCTTCCCCCCTCTCTCCCTCCTCTCCCTCTCATCTCCTTTCCTCTCCTTGCTCTTCTCCTTCCCTCTTCTCTCCCTCTCCCTTCTCCTTATCTATTCTTCTCCCTTCCCCTCCCACTCTCCCCTGTCCTTCCCTCCTCTCTCCTTCTCCTCTCCCTCTCCCCCTCTCCCCCTCTCCCTTTCCTTGCTCCTCCCCCTCCTTCTCCCTGTCTCTCTCTCTGTCTCCCTCCCTCTGTCAGCCACCCCTGTGCTAATATTCTCTCAACTCCCTTTCCTCAATCCCTCTGGGCACTTTGTTCTTTAGGAATTGAACAGAAGCCTGGAGATTTTGTGTTCAAATTGCTAGTTTGCTGCTTAAACATGTTTTGCAGGAATTGTGGAGGATATAAAAAATTTTAGAGAAATATGTGGTATATTACTCTGGATATAATCATTCTCCTTGAAAACCACTTCTCTCCCAACTCTATTACCCACCTTCCTTATTCTCCTTCTCTGGAAATTTCCCTTTCTCATCTCCAGCCCCATTTCTAATGGTCTGAATATCTTGTTAACCCAAAAGTGAATATTTGTGCACAAATTCATTGAATTTAATATAATGATCTTAAGACTCATACTTCAAAGAAGCAATTTGAAATAATCTTGCACTGCTTTTGTTGGCCAAAGATAAGGAAGCTTTATTGAGACTACAAGGTGATGTTTAATGAAGTTAAATAAGGCCTGGATAATATAAACTACCTCTTACGCGATCATTTATATTTTTCTATGGCAGACTCTAAGTATACAATAATAGCAGTGAAGTTCGAATGACAAGAAAGGATGTCTGGGGTAGTTTGTAGGTCATTTGCTGGCTTTGTTCCTCCACCAATCATAAGGCACTTACTATGTATCAGGATAATGTGTATAGGCTTCAGGGCAGGGGATTTGGGTTCAGTCATTTGATACTGAAGACAGACAGATGGCTACTACACCTTGCCTTGGTCTTCAGGGATGTGGAAAGGCTTTCAGAAAATTCTGTAGTGTAAACTGGATGGTGTGTGTGGTATGTGAAAATAAGAGAATTTTCCTAGTAAGGAAAATCAGATCCCAAGATATCGAGAGACTTTGGAGATGTGACTGAGAAAGTTTTTGGATAATCTCTGAGAAATCATGAAAGATAACAGAGCCGCAAGCAATGGGGAAAATGGAATTGTAATTCTTAAAAAGACAAAGAAGGCAAATCCTATAAACTATAGATTATTGGGGCTTGATACTGATTCTTGGTAAGAATCTTAAAGAGAATACTAGATGGTGGTTCCTGAGCTCTTAGAAAGGGAATCAGTGATTATGAAGAGCCAGCACAAGATCACTAAAAAGAAATTGTGTCAGAATGTTTTCATCTCCTTTTCTGATAGGATTATTTGACTGGCAAACTTATAACTGGGATTGATACAAGCTGTCTACATTCCAGGAAGGAATCGGACATGGTCCCTCCAGTACTCTTGGGATAAGGGGAAGAAGCAGGATATCATTTGCTTTTTTTAGGTCATGAACAACAGAAACAAGTTCTAACTAGCTTAAGAAAAAAAAAAGGGGGGGCGGTTTATTCAAGGATACAGAGCAGCTTGCAGACTCTTCTGAAGGGCTAGACCATCAGGTTTGGAAATCACAAATCAGAATCACATCCAAACATCACAGAGCTGGTCTTATGAGCACATGACAGCTTATCAACACTGGCATGAACACCACCATTTGCATGGCCAACACTGCTGACCCTGGTGTCCCCAAAAGGGTATAAGGCTGTTCCCACCCTCTGCAGAATAGAATCCTTAAAGTTCCAACCTCTTTGCATCTCTAGCCCCTGGATCTGCAGTACAGCATGATGCCTCCGATTAGTGGAGCATAGATCACATGCCTGCACTCCAGCTGCAAAAAGAAGCTGAGACAGCCAGGAGCTAACATTTTTCACCTTTTATCCTGGAAAGATGATCTCTGCCTTCTAAAAGACTCAGAAGGTAGGTAATTGCCCCAAATGGAAAAGGGGTTCAGATGGTGGCTGCCATTAAAAAATGGTTAATGTCCTACTCACAGAGGCTGAGGGATAGGGTAATTGGGTAGGTTTATGAATGGTTGAAGGACCACAGCTAAAGCTTGCTAATTAATCAATCCTTTTTAATCTAAAAGAAGGTTTTTATTGGCATACCACAGGACTCTGCATTTTTGTGCTATACAAGATTTTTTTTAATGAGTGGCTGGCTGAAGACAGAAAATAAGCTTATTTTATTCGTAGGTGACACAGTGCTAGAGTGGAATGCTAATACATGCAAGGGCAAAATCAGAATTGCAAAAGATCTGTAAAAGTCTGAACCAATCAGCCCATATTACAAGACAAAGTCTGTCAGTAGTAAATGGTAGGCTCTGTTTTAGGGTTTTAAAAATCCAGCTACTACCATATGTAGTTGCTGCTAAGAAACAGGCCATAGTTTAATGTGGTTGCCAAGAAAGCTAATTAAGCCCTAGGCTGCTTGAATAGATGCACAGTATTTAGAACAAAGCCTGCCTCACTCCGCACTAAATAGACCACAGCTGAGCGTTGTGCCAAGCTATGAGCACCATAGTTTACCAGGAGCCAACAAGTTGGAGGACGGTCAGGGGGGAGCACCAGGATGGTGAGCAATCTCAGACCCCTGGTATAGGAAGAAAGGTAAGGGAAACTGAAAGAGCTTGGCCTATGAAGAGTGGCCTTGAAGGGAGTAGCCACCAGTTACCCAAAGAGCTTGCACATGGAAGTAAGGTAAGATTTATCCCACAGGGTGTGACGAGTTAAAAGTAAGGCCAAAGTGCAAATCATAGGCAGTCTTTTATAAAAGAAAGACTTTCTACCTGAGTAATCCAAAGGCGGAAGAGCCTTGGTTGCTGGGAGGTAGTAAGTTACCTGTCAATGGAGATATTCAGGTAAGAGACTAGTGGCCAGTCCTACAGTCTTCATAGGTGCTGTTGTGGAGTCTCATCTATGCTTAGGATAAATGAACTTTCAACCTTTTTTTTTTTTAATATTTTTATTTAAGATTTTATATTAGGGGCACCTGGGTGGCTCAGTCGGTTAAGCATCCGACTTCAGCTCAGGTCATGATCTCGTGGTCTGTGAGTTCGAGCCCCGCATGGGGCTCTGTGCTGTTAGTTCAGAGCCTGGAGCTTGCTTCAGATTCTGTCTCCCTCTCTCTCTGCCCCTCCCCCACTCACTCTCTGTCTCTATCAAAAAATGAATAAATGGTAAAAAAAATTTCAGTAAGATTTTATATTAGAATAGCCATAACATTTATTTCAGGTGTACAGCATAATTATTTGGTATTTGTGTATATTGTGAGATGATCACCATAACAAGTATAGTTAACATCTCTCACCATATACATGATTACAAAAATTTTTCTTGTGATGAGAACTTTTAAGACCAATTCTTTTAGCAATTAATCTGTTCTCTGTATCTATGAGCTAATTTGTGTGTGTGTGTGTGTGTGTGTGTGTGTGTGTGTGTAAGATTTCACATGTAAGGGAGATCATACAGTATTTGTCTTTCTCTGTCTGGCTTATTTCACTTAGCATAATGTCCTCAAGCTCCATCCATGTTGCCAAAATCACACGGTGTTGTTGGTGTTATGTTCACAGGTACTACAACACTATTGCAATACCAATGACTATTCATTTTTATAGCTCAATAATATTCCTATATGTATGTATGTATATATACATACCATAATTTCCTTATCAATTCATCCATCAATGGACACTTAGGTTGTTTCAATATCTTGGCTATTGCAAATAATGCTAATGAACATGGAGGTCAGTGGGGAGTTGCATTTTTTTTTTTTTTAATATATACCCAGAAGTGGAATGCTGGATTGTATGGTAGTTCTATTGTTAATTACTTGAGGAAACTCCATACTGTTTTCCATAGTGGCTGCACTAATTTACAATCCCACCTGCAGTGCACAAGGCTTTCCTTTCCTCCACACTTATGCCATCACTCGTTTATGTCTTTTTGATAATAGCCATTCTAATGGGTATGACATGATAAATCATCGTTTTGATTGATTTGCATTTCCCTGGTGATCAATGATGTTGAGTACATTTTCATGTACCTACTGGCCATCTGTATGTCTTCTTTGGAAAGATATCTATTCAGATCCTCCGTCCTTTTGGTTTTTAATTGAAGGATAGTTGACACACAATGTTAAATTAGTTTCAGGTGTACAAAACAGTGATCCCACAACTCTATACATTATGCTATGCTCCCTACAAGTGTGGCTACCATCTGTCACCATATTGCAATACCATTGACTATATTCCCTATGCTGTGCTTTCCATCCCCATGACTTATAACTGGAAGCCTGTACCCTCCACTCTCCTCACCCCTTTTTGCCCATCCCTCTACCTTCTCCCCTCTGGAAACCATCCGTTTGTCCTCTTTATTTATGGGTTTATTTCTGCCTTTTTTGTTTTTTGTTTTCATTTGTTTTGTTTTTTAGATTCCACATATAAGTGAAATAATATGGTATTTGTCTTTCCCTGACTTATTTCACGTAGCATTACATCCTCTAGGTCCATCTGTGTTGTCACCAATGACAAGATTCCATTGTTTTTTTATGACTGAGGAATATTCTATTGTATAGGAAATACACATCTTCCTTATCCATTCGTCTATTGATGGACACTTGGGTTGCTTTTAACTCTCGGCTATTGAGAATAATACTGCAATAAATATAAGGGTGCATATTATCTTTTTGAATTAGTGTTTTCATTTTCTTTGGGTAAATGCCCAGCAGTGGAATTACTGGATTATATGGTAATTCTATTTTTAATTTTTTGAGGGAACTCCAAGCTATTTCCCACACTGGCTGTACTAATTTGCATTCCCACCAACAGTGTATGAGGTTTTCTGCACATCCTCATCAACACTTTATTTCTTGTGTTTTTTATTTTAGCCATTCTGACAGATGTAAAGTGATACATCATTGTGCTTTTGATTTGTATATTTCTCTGATGATGAGTGATGTTGAGCATCTTTTCATGTGTCTGTTGGCCATCTGTACGTCTTCTTTGGGGAAGTGTCTATTCAGGCCCTCTGTCCAATTTTTAAAAGATTATTTATTTAGTTTTTTTTAGTAATCTCTACATCCAACGTGGGACTTGAACTCACAACCCTGAGATCAAGAGTCCCATGTTCCTCCAACTGAGCCAAGCCAGGCATCTCTCCTCTGCCCAATTAAAATAACTTTTTTTTAAACATTAATTTATTTTTGAGAGAGAGAGAGAGACAGAGCATGAGTGGGGAAGGGGCAGAGAAAGAGGAAGACACAGAATCCGAAGAAGGCTCCAGGCTCTGAGCTGTCAGTGCAGAGCTCAATGTGGGGCTCAAACCCACAAACCATGAGATTATGACCTGAACTGAAGTCGGATGCTTAACTAACTGAGCCACCCAGGCAGGCCTCCTCTGCCTAGTTTTTAACTGGATTATTTACTGTTTTGGTGTTGAGTTGTAGAAGTTCTTTGTATCTTTTGGATATTAACCCTTCATTGAATTTATCATTTGCAAATATCTTCTCCTATTCAGTAGGTTGACTTTTACTTTTATTGATAGTTTCTTTCACTATGCAAAAGCTTTTTATTTTGATGTAGTCCCAATAGTTTATTTTTGCTTTTGTTTTCCTTGCCTCAGGAGACTTATCTAGAAAAATTTTGCCAAGGCCAATATCGAGATTACAGCCTATGTTTTCTTCTATGGGTTTCATGGTTTCATGTCTCACATTTAGGTCTTTAATCCATTTTGAGTTTATTTTTGTGTATGGTTTAAGAAAGTGGTCCAGTTTTACTCTTTTGCATGTACCTGTCCAGTTTTCCCAATACCATTTATTGAAAAGACTGTCTTTTCCACATTGTATATTCTAGCCTCCTTTTCATAGATAAGCATGGATTTATTTCTGGGTTCTCTACTCTCTTCTGTTGATCTATGTGTCTGTTTTTGTTCCAGTACCATACTGTTTTGATCATTATATCTTTGTAGTATATCTTTAGAAAAAGTTTTTTAGTTTATTTACTTATTTTGAGAGAGACAGAGACAACATGAGTGGGGGAGGGGCAGACAGAGAATCCCAAGCAGGCTCCGTGCTGCCAGCGCAAAGCCTGATGCAGGGCTCAAACCCATGAAACTGTGAAATCATGACCTGAGCTAAAACCAAGAGACACGCAACTGACTGAGCCACCCAGGCATCCCTGTAGTATATGTTGAAATCTGGGATTGCGATACCTCCACCTTTGTTCTTTCTGAAGATTGCTTTGGCTATTGGGGGTCTTTTGTGGTTCCATACAGATTTTAGGATTATTTCTTCTAGTTCTGTAAAAAAATACTATACATATTTTTTATAAGAATTGCATTGAATCTATCTATTGCTTTGAGTGTTATGGACATTTAAAAAATGTTTACTTATTTATTTTTGAGAGAGAGAGAGCATGAACTGGGGAAGAGGCAGAAGAGAGAGAGAGGGAGAGAGAGAATCTCAAGCAGGCTCCACGCTGTCAGTGCAGAGCCCAACACAGGGCATGAAGCCACAAACCTTGAGATCTTGACCTGAGCTGAAATCAAGAGTCAACTTCTTAACCGACTGAGCCACCCAGATGCTACTGGGTATTATGGACATTTTAAAAATACTAATTCTTTTAATCTATGAGCATGGAATATCTTTCCATTTTGTTTGTGCCATCTTTGGTTTCCTTCCTCAGTGTCTTACAGGGTTCAGAGTACAGATCTTTCATTTCGTTGGTTAAATTTATTCCTAGGTTTTTTATTCTTTCTGGAGCAGTTGTAAACGGAATTGTTTTCTTAATTTGTCTTTCTTAATTTTTCTCCTCTGCCCATTTCTAAATTGGATTTTTGTTTTTTGTATTGAGTTACATGAATTTTCTATATATTTTGGATATTAAACTCTTATCTAAGATATGATTTGTAAATATCTTCCCCCCTTTCAGTAGGTTGTCTTTTCATTTTGTTGATAGTTTCCTTTGCTGTGCAGAGGCTTTTTAGTTTTATGTAGTCCCAATAGTTTAATTTTTCTTAGAATTTCAAGGTTCTATTTTTTATGGAAATATAAGGCATTACAAAGGTAATATCATTATTTTAAAATATATGTGTATGTATGTATATAGGTTTTCTTTTTTTTTTTAATTTTTTTAATGTTTGTTTATTTCTGAGAGAAAGAGAGAGACATAGGGTGAGCAGGGGAAGGGCAGAGAGAGAGCGAGACACAGAATCTGAAGCAGGCTCCAGACTCTGAGCTGTCAGCACACAGCCCGATGCAGGGCTTGAACTCATGGATTGTAAGATCATGACCTGAGCCCAAGTTGGAAGCTTAACCAACTGAGCCACCCAGGTGCCTCTGTATGTAGGTTTTCAATATAAAAAATGCATAAAGATGTTTTGTGGATCACCTGAGGTTGACAGAGATTGCTTAGGAATTACATAGGAAGCTCCAACAGCAGAGAGGAGAAATGCTGTGTGGTAGGGCTCATTAATGACCAATGGCAAGGGGCACCTGGGTGACTCAGTCCTTTAAGCGTCTGACTTTGGCTCGGGTCATGATCTCACAGTTCGTGGGTTCAAGTCCTGTCTGCTTCAGGTCCTCTGTCCCCCTCTCTCTCTGCCTCTTACCTGCTTGTGTGTTCTCTCTCAAAAATAAATAAACATTAAAATAAACAAACAAACAAACAAATAAATAAATAAAATGCACTCAAAGTTTTTAAAAAAAAGGCTAATGGCAAAAATCTTCCCGGGCTTGTTTGGTTTGAGCTTTGTACGTGTGGGCCACAATACCAGAAACAGATGGCCAGGAATTCAGTTT
Organism: Panthera onca; assembly: GCF_046562875.1. NCBI lineage: Eukaryota > Metazoa > Chordata > Mammalia > Carnivora > Felidae > Panthera > Panthera onca. The sequence continues at coordinate 145,598,495 of NC_138342.1, read as the reverse complement.
CTCTCTTTTTTTAAAGAAATGTTTTTTTTTTAATGTTTATTTTTGAGGAAGGCAGAGACATAACACAAGCAGAGAGAGGGAGACACAGAATCCAAAGCAGGTTCCAGGCTCTGAGCTGCCAGCACAGAGCCCGACGTGGTGCTTGAACTCGCAAACCATTGAGATCATGACCTGAGCTGAAGTTGGATGCTTAACGGACTGAGTCATCCAGGCACCTCCAGTTTCTCTCTTAAGGAAGGTCTCAGAACAGTGCCTCAACTTCAGTCTGAGGGAACTCCCTGTTTACCCGCACAAGCCAATAAGCTCTTCCCCAAGAACAACAAAAGCAGTCAACCAGTAGTCTCTGATTTTGTCTCCATTGAATACTTGGGTACACCCAATGTATAATGGAACTTAAAGAACATCCTTATTTTACCTACAGGGTTTGAAATGTTTTTATTTCAGTTATTCATGAATCATTATAGGCACAAAGGTCCGTGAGCAGCTTCCTTGTACGGAGGGGAGAAGGGAAGGAGTGAGATTACTCCAGAGAAAGCAAACAAGGACCTTCAGCTTCAGGGCACTTGGAGAACTACGGTCTCAGCCTTTCGCCCCACATAGCAGGATATAAATAATTCAGAGGCCTCACAAAAGGAAATGTCATAGTCATATGGGTTGAACACCTGGTAGAGTGCACCCAGCTAGACAGGAGTGGTGTCTGTGAGGTATTCCTAATCATTGTGGATGCCACTCAGTACAGAGTTTTAGTGAATGTTTACATTATAATTTTCTGCTTCCAAGATAATAGATTAAAGGGGTGAGAAAAAATAGACACTGGATTACTTATATTATCTTAGATTAGGACATCATGATAGTAATAATGAGCGTGAGGGTGACATTGGGGCTCCCCATTTGCGTGTCTTTGTGATCCTATGTAAGAGACTAGTTGTTTCTGTCTCTCAGATACTTTCTGGAAGCTCATAGTCGTGCTTTGATAGTAGTAGATTTCTGGAAGTTCAAAGTGTTCCTGTATGTCTGGTTCATGTCCTGTTAATCACACCCCAAAATGTAGGCAAATTCTCAGCGTACAAGGCTGCCTTTGTGATTGGAACCTTTTGGGGGCATAGAGAGGGAGGGCAGGGATCTCAGATGTGTATAGAGGGTTTCAAATTTATAGTGACAACTCAGACGTGCAAAAATGAAACTTTATTTCTCTGAAACTGCACTCAATTTGCTTATGAGGTAGTGGAAAACTCAATCTTGGCACTTTAGGATAAATGACCCCATTCCGGCTTAAAAGCCTCTTTTGGATAATTCCTCTGACAATTCAGGATTTTAACTCCATCAAGGCTGCTTTCCCTCATCCTCTTTCCTGGATAAGCCCTGGGTCTGAGCTCCACGCCCCAGTTGCCCCCTTGGACACATCTTGCCACCTTGGTCATGGGCGTCCGCTTTGGTCCCAGTTGACTTTACCACCGGCCTGCCTTGTTGTGTCTGTCAGGCAGCATGTGGTGACTGCTCCCTGCTCTACAGTGACTGGTGCTGTTCTCATCAACTCTCCATTCTCAACTGCCTTCCTCACTCCTCCCAAGGAGCCATGGGCTCTTTTCTCACTTTCCCCACACAGAAAGGAAGTGAGGGAGACTCAAGGTGGGGCAGTGGTTTGAGGCCCTCTCTCAGTCCACATCTGCCCTACTAACTTTCCCCCTTCTCCAGCCCTCCCCGCATAGTATGCACCCTTGCATAACTCTCTCTCCTCTCCCTGTCTGTCTAGGCTCTACCCCACCCCTCTGTCCTGAGTCAGGAAATACTTTTATTGCTTTTGTGTGTGTATATGATGGAGAAATGACCTTGTACCGTGACCTGTATCCTTTAAAGGGTAACACCTGTAAACTCTATGCTCTAGTCCTCCAAGCTTTGACTATTATCTTCAGGCTAAGCCCTTTTGGAATTCCAAATAAAACCACCTCTCCCCCACACAGGACTAGTTCTTTCAAGTCTCTTCAACATCAGATGTTGTGAATTATAAATCCATTTAGCACCTCCACTGACTGCTTTGTTCTGGCTGTTTCCACTTTCTCCTTAAGTAATGAATGCCATTGAACCAATGGGTGGAGGGCCAATAACTTTGGGAAGGAAAAGAACCTCAATATAAATTTTTAAAGTATTATTTTAATCTTTGATAACCCACAGGCCTCCATTCCAAATCAATGAAGATCAAAATTTGTGAATAAAAGTCAAGATGACCTCTAGTTTTTCCAACTTCTGAAGAAAGGCTGCTGTTCCCTAGTATAAGCTCAAAGTAACTCACCAAGTTTGTCAGTACTTTTCTGTTTTCAAACCATCCCACCAAAAAAAAAAAAAAAAAAAAAAAATCACATGTAGGTCACACTGCCTTCGCCGAAATCTAGTGGAGGCTTATACAGTCTGGATTCCTGTTTTCATCTATAAAGAACTGATTCATTTTTATTTTTATTTTTATTTTTTGTGATTATTTTAAAGTGTTTGTTTGTTTGTTTATTTATTTATTTATTTATTTATTTATTTATTTATTTATTTATTTATTTTGAGAGAGAGGGCCAGGCAGGGGAGAGGCACAAAGAGAGGAAGAGAGAGACAGAATCCCAAACAGGCTCCATGCCATCAGTGCAGAGTCAGATGTGGGGCTTGAACCCACAGATTGTGAGATCATGCCCTGAGCTGAAATCAAGAGTCAGACACTTAGCCAACTGAGCTACCCAGGCGCCCCTGATGGATTTTTAAATGAACACAGTGGTCATGATTTGTTTTGTAGCTTATTGTCATAAAGACTTTGTTTTAGAAGAAAACTAGGTTTTTGTTCTTCAGGTCTGCCTTGGACTAGTTTTATGTTGCCTCTGATGTATTTTTTGTAAATTTCTCTTGCAGAAAAGATGGTGCCGTGCCTGGCGACAGCATCGACCACAAGGGTAGCTGTTATGTCTCCCTGGGCCTCCCGTGGCCCAGTGCAGGCACTCCTTCGTGCCAGTGCAGGCATCACCCACACTCCCCTCACTTCCCCTCCATGCCCAGTCCATCCCCAGCTTCCTGGATCTTGGAAGTGTCGGTGGGCATCTCAGCAGAGTTAATGAGCTTTCAGGGGGTCATCCTCATGGTAGATGGAGAAAGTGGTCAAGAGGCAGCTCTTTGGGACCCAGAGGAATGTGTGAGCTTGATGCAGCTGATGCTGGGCTTTTTTTTTTTTTTTTTAATTTTTTAACGTTTATTTATTTTTGAGACAGAGAGAGACAGAGCATGAACGGGGGAGGGTCAGAGAGAGGGAGACACAGAATCTGAAACAGGCTCCAGGCTCTGGGCTGTCAGCACAGAGCCCGACGCGGGGCTCGAACTCACGGACCGGGAGATCATGACCTGAGCTGAAGTTGGCCGCTTAACCGACTGAGCCACCCAGGCGCCCTAATGCTGGGCTTTTTGGCCACGTGGGGAGAGAGTAAAAAAAGCAGAGGAAATGATTTCTTTTCTTTTTAAAAAAAATTGTTTAGGGGCGCCTGGGTGGCTCATTCGGTTAAGCATCCGACATCAGCTCAGGTCATGATCTCACGGTTTGTGGGTTCGAGCCCCGCGTCAGGCTCTGTGCTAACAGCCCAGGGCCTGGAGCCTGCTTTGGATTCTGTGTCTCGCTCTGTCTCTGCCCCTCCCCTGCTCACGCTCTGTCTCTCTCTGTCTCAAAAATAAATAAATCATTAAAAAAATTTAAAAAAATTGTTTAATATTTATTTTGAGAGAGAGTGAGCAAGAGTGAGTGGGGGAGGGGCAGAGAGACAGGGTGAGAGAGAGAGAATCCCTAGCAGGCTCCACACCGTCAGTGCAGAGCCCGAGGCAGGGCTCAAACTTACAGACTGTGAGATCATGACCTGAGCCGAAACCAAGAGTCAGATGCTTGACTGAGCCATCAGGTTTGGCAGAGGAAATGATTTCACATTAGCATTTAACACAGTGAACATTTAGAGTGTACCACTTCCAACATTTTACTCATCACTTTTCTGCATGCTGTGGGGGGCAGAGCTGGATCCTGGTTATATGGAAATTATGTACACAGAATTAGTTATGACATAATGAGTAAAGAAATCACAGCAAATTACGTATTTTAAAAAGCTAACAAATAAGACACAAATCACAAAATCCAGAAAAATAATACATTTTCATTAATTGATTGCCTGCTATACTTCTGTAACACTTTTCCTCTCTACATTCTTTGGTTACCTTTTTAAAGAAAACAATTTTATAATTTTATTTGCTCTAGAGAGAATAGAATCGTACTCTTTCCTCTGGCATGGTTAACTGATATTTGTTTATTGATAATCATTGGTAACATCATTTAAAATTCTAGGGTTATGTTGGGGCACCTGGGTGGCTCAGTTGATTAAGCATCTGACTTCAGCTCAGCTCATGATCTCACGGTTCTTGAGTTCAAGCCCCACATCGGGCTCACTGTTGTCAATGCAGAGCCTCCTTCAGATCCTCTGTCCCCCTCTCTCTCTGCCCCCCACCCCTCACGTGCTCTCTCTCTCTCAAAAATAAATATTAAAAAATAATAAATAAAATTTTAGGGTTATGTTAAATTTGGGATAGCTTCTATCAAGTTCCCTTTATATATAGGCTCTGAAGTCTGGAAGAATGTTCCCCCAGACTGGCTTCTGGCTCCATGTGATTCAAACTGTGTTTTAGGTTCACAATGCACACACTTGAGGGTGCCAGAAGCCACAGGACACATCTGTGCTGTGACATGTGTTCTGGCCCTCCGTGTTCTTGTCCTCATGCCGCGTGAGTTGGCACCGTGGGTGGTAGTTTTCTAGAATCCATGCCTGCATCAGGATGACTAGCTATGATTTGAACTTGCACAGATATGCCTGTGAACCAGATGAATGTGTCCCACCGAGTCCAACTAACTGTCCAACTAAATATAATTCACTAACTCAACTTCTCCTTAGCTGGATTCCCCAAATACACATGGCCACTTCTATGGCATCTAAAACAAGGGGGCAGAGGGTGGAATGTGAATGGTCTTAACCATCTGAAGTTAAAGTCTCTCACATCTATATATTTATTACAAAGCAGAAAAACACGGGACGCCTGTGTGGCTCAGTCAGTTAAGTGTCCAACTCTTGATCTTGGCTCAGGTCATGATCTTGGCAGTTCGTGAGATTGAGCCCCATGTCGGGCTCTGTGCTGACAGTGCAGAACCTGCTTGGGATTCTCTTTCTCCCTCTCTTTCTCTCTGCCCCTCCCCTACTTGTGCCTGCACTCTCTCTCTCTCTCTCTCTCTCTCTCTCTCTGAAAATAAATAAATAAACTTTAAAAAAAAAGTAGAGGGGCGCCTGGGTGGCGCAGTCGGTTAAGCGTCCGACTTCAGCCAGGTCACGATCTCACGGTCCGTGAGTTCGAGCCCCGCGTCAGGCTCTGGGCTGATGGCTCAGAGCCTGGAGCCTGTTTCCGATTCTGTGTCTCCCTCTCTCTCTGTCCCTCCCCCGTTCATGCTCTGTCTCTCTCTGTCCCACAAATAAATAAAAAAACGTTGAAAAAAAAAATTTAAAAAAAAAAAATAAATAAAAAAAAAGTAGAAAAACACATTGCTAGGAGCCCTCCTAGGACCTTGGAAGGAACCTGTGCAGATGAGGGATTTGGAGGCTTCAATCTTATCTGTTTCACAGCATAGACATATCTGATGGGATGGAGGATGCTGAACAAGGACCGACATCAGCTTCTTGACGAGAAGACCGGCACAAAAGACCACCAAACCCAACACCCCCAGTTCAGTGACTTGCTTAACCATGCCATTTCGAAGGAGAGGTGAAGGGTGGGGGCATAAATAAAGCACCAAAGGGCATCTCAAAGAAAGGGCGGATTTCCGCTCTTGAGGGTTTGCTTGCTCCAGTGCCCACCAGCACAGTCAAACCACCCTTCCCCCACCTCCCACAGCCCTACCGTGATGAGTTTCAGGAGAGAGTGAAGCAATGCATCTGCCCCATTGACTTTCCGGACATGCAAGTGATGTCGCTTTTGTTACCTACCCCTCCGTTTGTCTTCTGTGCTATGTCAGTGCTGCAGTTGGCTGGTCAAAGTTGGTGTTCGGTGACACAGCTATGAACAAAGGCCGTGCTTTGATAGATCTAAAGTGCAGTGACTCCTCCGTCCTAGTGTGCTGGAGTCTGGGGGGGTGGGGGGTGGAGCACACTGACTTAGAGGCCACAAAGGCAGCATTTCGCTGAGGAATTACAGTTGTTCCCCATTAGGGTGTATTTTACTCTGCTCAGGAAAGTTAATGTGTTTCACGGTTGCTACCAGGGAAGGACGTAAGCCCTGGGAGAACTCAGTTCAACAATGACCGTCTTATGTAACAGAGTCGTTCACTTTATGACCACCTTAGGAACCACTAAGGAACATAATAAGAAATACACAGAACCGGTTGTGTGGCTGCTCTTTCCCCCTTTGATTTAGAAGGGAAAAGATAAAGCCACATGGCCCTGGGGAACTCTTACTTTAAAAAAAGTCTTTGTTTACATATCAAGGCTGGACCGATGACAACAAAGTATGGAGCAGTGAGCGTGTGTCCTTGTCACATGCTGCTGCTTGTCCTACCACTGTCGGTCTGCCTGGGGTGATCCGGGGTGTTCTCTAAACCCCGCTCCTGTTCAATGCCGTCAGAATTTGGGGGGTGATGCCTAAGTAACTATTGTTTTCCTCCCCTCTCTCTATTTTCTCTTTCCTCTGAAATGCTGCCAAAGCAGCTAGAGTCATATAATTTTAGAGCTGGGGGCCCAGGGAGAGAGATTTGGATCCTGATGAGCCAAGCATGGGAGAGGCTTTAAAAAAAATCTGAACTACCCTCCGTTGTTGATCCTACACATTCACTTAATATTAGCTGGTGTTGGCAGAGGTTTATAGTGGCGAGACTGCGACTCTCTGTGCCCCGTGTAAGCAAGATAAAACTCGAGGAAAGGAGTGTTGGCTTAATTTAGAAAGGCTCTGGTTTTTATTTGATACTAAAAAAATCATACAGTTTGCGAGTCTTGTGACACCCAAAGATGTAAGCAGCAGTTTTAAATGTGCTAGAAGAGGGTCTATGAAAGACAGGTACCGAGAAGGTGCTTTGAAAGCACAAAACATCTGTAAATAACAACCTTTGGGTATTTCACCTGTGGTTCTTACTTTCTATTGTTTTATTGTAATATTAATTTTGATCAGGCATCCCCTTTTTTTTGTCCTTCAAATGCTATTTGCCAAAACATATATTTTGGGGACAAGAGGCAACTTGGATGGTCAAGCTGAATTATGTTATTCGCCAACCTGTCACCTTTTGTTTTTCTACACTAGCATTGGTATATGTGGCCTAATAAACCTCATCCAGGATCAGTAATGATGAGATTAGTAGTTTTCCACCTCAAAGCCCAAGGTTTTAGATGCTTTGATTAGTCTCTTGAATTTTTCTCTGTGCCCTGGAAGCTGGGTGCTGCAGGAGGTATATTCACTCTCCCTTTACCCAGGGAGACTCTGGAGCTTCTCAAAGGGCACTCATTTCCTCTTCTGCTAAGCATCTACCCATGCCTGACTTGGGCTCCCTTCCTATACCCTGCCCTCCAAACTAAAAAAAAACAACAACAACACTCAGATTATTTCTGTTATCTTGACGATCAGTATAACTGTGTAGAATTGATTTTGTGCTCCAACAGGACCCAATCACAGCCATGATGAGATTCCAGATCATTTTGCCTGCTCTGGTGGTCACAAACTTGGCCACAGGGAAAAAGAGAGCTCGTGTATTCTTATAAGTGGTCCAGGAGGAAAAATACAGGGAAAGAGTAGTAAAGAGGAGCCACTAGAAGAATGGAAATGTATTGCTGATTATCTAGGATTTCTCAATTGGAAAGAGAACTCAGTGGTGTTGACCTTCAAAGCCCAAGACCCCAGGAGGCACTGTGTCTCCGATTATCCCAAGAAGCTAAATATGAGGAATGTGGTTAGCGTGACTTTCAAAATCCCCGATCAACTCCTCTCCCACAGTAAAATCTGGGACTCAACTGCTTTGATGGAAACGAAGCAGACTTTAGGAAGTCTGGTTTCGGGGGTGCTCCGAGAGCTGAATGTTACATTTTTATTTGTTCCAGAAAGTCCTGGCAACTTGGTACAGCAAATTTGATCAGCACCATACGCCCGACCTGTCTCAGTAACAGTGCCGTGCGTGTGACGAGGACTGCAAAGCAGCATGTGTTAGTGGGGGAAATGACAGGCACAGGAAGGAAAAGCTGAGAACACTGAAACTGTTCCTAATTGTGCAGCAAGAAGGGAGGCTACTGCCTGGCAGAGCGGCGTGTTGGCTGGAAGAGGAGAGTGATCAGCAGGGCTGGCAGCAAGAGCGTATACTTGTGTGAGTGAGTGAAGAGGCAGCAATCTGGAGGCGCCTCAGATCACAAAGCTCTGAGAGGAAAGGATGGTGTTCCTCCCTCCCCCAGGGAGCTGGATGGGAGGCCTGGAGGAACCTCCACAGGAGCTGTGGGCAGGCTTCTCTGCCCCAGAGAGGATGCGCTGTGAACTAGATACTGACTGTTTCCAAAGGCCTGAAAGTCAGAGCTAAGTTTGCTGCAGTTTGTCGAAAGACACTTCACTGAGAGGATTTCCACTTAGGTTCTGACTTGAAAGAAGTATCTGGTCCTTCTCCTTTATCAGGATTCCCTCTCCTGAAGTCTGAAGCTCAAAGCTTGTCCCGAGGAACACTTCTTTCAAGTGGGGTTACCAGTGTGTTTGGTCTGAAAGCTGATTCCCTGGAACAGTGGGCCTACTATGTGCTTGGTGTGGTTGATGTTCTCAGACGGTGGTATTTCCAACGTAGGCCTGAATGAAAGAAGCAGCTGAGGTCAGAAGAGGAGTTTGTCAGCTTTGAGAAATGTTGAATTTCCTAAGGCATAAGCCTTAGACAGACTGTCATGAGCCTGCAGATAGAGGCTCTGGTGAGTTATCCAGAGGAAGGGAGCCAAAAGCTGGAGACTTTTGAGGACTTGAAGGAATTAAAGTGCTGTCAGAGCACTGAGAGCTCTTTCCCCATGTTCTCTAGGTCACATAGGCTCACACACAGCCCTGGGAGAAAAATAATGGCCCCTAAGACTCATAGCATGCTTTTGTATGTTTGTTCAGAAGGACACCATCACATTAAGTGACATAGTGACCCTGCCCAAGCCTGAGCTTAGGGACACAATGTGGGTGTAGATATAAAGGAAGTTTCTCTGTCACTGTGCTTGGGTTACAAGTAATTGTCAACATGGGAGCATGTTGACTTCTAACCATCAGTGGTGGATCTGTGACTCCCCAAGCTGGTCGCTGACCTCAAGAGGACTATTCTGGACATTGCAGGACCTACAGCCTGAGAAAAGAAATACTACCTCCCTCTCTATCCCATGACCTCTAACAGCCTGGTCACCACCATGGCCTTTTGTTCCTGGAGGGGATAAAAACTTTGGAAAGTGGGGTCACTCCATGCCTTCTGGAGGTCATCTTCCCAGACTTGCTGCAGTCTCAGAATCTCAGTCTTCTACTCTGCTTTATATATCTGTTTTTTGAAGGTTTTTTTTTTTAATTATGAACCACAGTGTTTCAAGCATATAGAAGAGTGCAGAAAGTAATATACTAGATATGCAAGTACCCACCACCTAGGTTTAACAAATACTAACGTTTTGCCCCATTTGTAGCAGACATTTTGGAAAATTGCAGTAGAGTTAAATCGCCAAGTATCTATTTTTAGTAGATAGAAAAACATAAACAGGTTTCACTCTGGTAAGTTTCTGGTTGTACACAACAGCTTCCTTTGAATCTTCAGATAATGGAAACTATGCATTTGTGCACAGCACTGAAGTTCCAGTGATCTGCCCCAACCAGAAAGATGGCCAGTAAAGCATTTATCTAGACACTTGAGCAAATTTTCTCAGACCTAAATTGTGCATCTTACCCCAGCAGTTTGCCAAATGTCCATAGGGTTAATATCCATCCTAGCCAAATGCCAAGAAGCCCCGGCTCCAAAGGTTATAGGTGTAAAAACATCCTAACCTACTCAGAGTTTTGCCCTATTTAATAACAAAGGATTAGTAGATATTTTCAGAAAATTAATGAACCATTTTATCAAAGTTCAAAACTTTCCAATGTCTACATCAGCCAGCCTCCTAGAAAGCTAAGAATTAATTCACCTACTATTATAGAGGCTCGAGTATTTAAGGCTTTGTAGAGAGACATCTCTCCTGAATTCTAGACCTGAAGCTTCAGTTCAATTCATTTCTACAAGAATGTCCTGAGAACATTTCACACTCGAAATGTCTGAAGCCAAACTCATTTTCTTTCCATGTAATTATGTCCTCTTTCCAATTTATCCATTTTTCCCATTGAAAGTCACCACTATTCTTCCAGCCACATTGATTCAAAACCTTGCAACCAGCCTCGGTTCCCATGTCTCCTTTGTCTTTAACATCCAGTATCTTTCCTCAGTATTTCTTTCGTCTGTTTATTCCATTCTAATCCCACTGCTGCCATTCATATTGGGATATTGTTCACTTTTATTGTTTGACTACTGCAGCAGATTCTGCCTTTCCCCTATCTCCTTTCAATCTATTTCCAGTATCAGATTAATCTTCTGAAAGAAGCATTTTGTGTCATTCTGCTCCAAATAATTCAGTAGTTCCCATAGCTTAGCAAAGACAAGTTTTTTTATCCAGCACCCTCAGTGCTTTTATAACCTTTTCTGTCCTCACCTTTCTATAGTGTCCCACATCGTCTCTCACTGAAACCTCTGCCCCAGGCACACAGCACTACTTGCCATCTCTGATTATCTGAGTCTTGTGTAATTATTTTCTATGCCTGAATCTCCCTCCCCCTTCTTCATTAAACAAATCAATCTTCCAATCTTCATTGGGCACCTACTATGAAGGAGATCATGTGGTAGGTCCAAAGTGCAACAATGAGCAAGATAGAAACAACCCCTGCCCATAAAGATCTTATAATCTAGTAGAGAAAACAAAAGGAGAGATAGCTGGTAAGCTAGGATATGAGGAAGTACTGGGACAAAGGAAGACAAGGACCCTAATCCCAGGCACGCTGAGGATTCATAGCAGGCTTTCCAGAGGAAGGGACACATAAATTATCATCCATTCTTGATGATGGTTAGCTAGGTGAAGGAGAGGGAGAAAAGGATGGAAGGAACTCTGAAGGAGAGGGAATCATTCTGCTAACCGCCTACCCAGCTTGCATGCTTTCTTGAGCAGACCCAGCAATCCGTGAGAAGACAGATTTAAAACTACACATACCCAGGGACACCTGGGTGGCTCAGTCAGTTAAGTGTCAGACTCCTGATTTTGGCTCAGGTCATGATCTCATGGTTCGTGGGATTGAGCCACACGTCTGGGTCCACACTCTTAGCACAGAGTCTGCTTGGGCTTCTCTCTCTGCCCCATCTGTCTCTGCTCCTCCCCTACTTGTGCTATTTCTTTCAAAATAAATAAAGATTAAAAAAAAAGCTACACGCACCCAAATTCTAACCCTGACTCTGCTATACGCTAGTTGTATAAATGATTTTACTTAACTTACTCAAGAGTTATTTAATTTTACTAATTTAATCTGTAAAACAACTAACTCTTACATCAAGAGTTCAGTCATTCTATAAATATGTCTTAAACATAAGAGCCAGGTACTCTTCTTGGTGATGAGGATATAACGGAGAACATGATAGAAATCCTGGTTCTTATGGCACTTACATTCTAGTAAGGAAAAGTAGACGGTAAATAAAGTAAATATGTAAATTATACAGATAAATTCTATGGAGAAAATAGGAGAGATGGAAAGCATGGGGGAGGTTGTAATTTTATTTACTCATTCATTTATTTTTTAATACATTCACTTATTCAAACAAATAGTCTTGAAAGCCCACCACATGACAGGCACTGTTTTAGGCTCTGGGGATATAACAGAGAGAATCAGACAAAAACCCCCGCCTTTATGGAGCTTCTGTTATGGCAGGGGAGGGAGACAAGAAACAAGATAAAAATAGGAAAATGTGGAGATGTTAGTGTAAAGCAGGAAGAATGGATGGGAAAAATGAGTAGAGGTATTTAAATATTAGACAAGGAGGCCAGCTAAGCCTATTGAGAAAGCCTATTGAGTTGATTATAGATGCAGATAAAGTGAGGAGGCAAGCTATGTGAACATGTGGAGCAAGAGAATCCTAAGAACAGCAAGTACAAAGGTGCCAAAGTAGGATCATCTTGATGTGGGTGAAAGGAGTGAGTGAGGAGGAGAAAAGAAAAATAGATAGATAGGTATAGATGCCAAGACTGGTCAAGGCCCTATGGTTTATTACGAGGGCTTTGGCTTTCATTTAGAGTGACATGAAAAGCCAGTTTAAAGCAGAGAAGTGACTTGGTGAGACTTACATTTTAACAGGATCACTCTGGCTGCTGTGCTAAGAACAGTCTGAGGGAGGGGACTAAGACAGAAGCTGGGAAAGCAGTTGGGAGGCTACTGCTATAATTTAGGCAAGGAGTAGTGATGGTCTGGATTAGAGTGGTAGCAAAGGGAGCAGGAGGGTTCTGGATAGATTTTAAAGGAAAACCAGCAGTACCTATGATGGATCAGATATGCAGTACAGAAGTAGACTGATTCCATTTTTCGCTTGAGCAACTGGAAGGATGAAATTGTTCTTTCCTGAGATGGAGAAAAGTCTGGGAGGAGTAGGTTGGGGGAAATGTTAGGAATTAAGCTTTTGATGTGTTGAGTTTGATGTTGAATGATCTAAGAAAGATCAGTATGCACTTGAAGGAAATGAGGAAAGAAAACTTGGGAAGACTTAGCAAAAGGATGTTCAAGAGAGCACCTGGCACAGTACAGTATCAGGCAAGCTCAGGCCCAGTCAACTCCATTTTGTCATCCTTAAGGATATTCTCATGCTCCAGGGAGCAACGACTGATGCCTGTTCAAGGTTATATCCTCCCTCTGGGGGTAGACTGCACCTTGTCCATTGTAGTTGTTAAGCAATATTTGCTGAATGCATGAGAGGAAGGAATAAGCTATAATCAGTGGAGGAGACTGTTCCAACCATTTTCCCTTTCTCCTCCCCTTCCAAGGAAGACACCCTGGCCATACTGTTTTGCATGTAGGGGAGAGGCACTGGAGGTCAGTATTCTCTATGTTATGGTTAACACAGAGTGGTGGTTCTCTAAGCGTGGCACCACCTGCAGCAGAATCAGAAGGGACGGTGGTAAAATACGAATTTCTGGATCCTTTCCCAGACTTTCTCTACCTGAATTTCTAGGGGAGAAGCTGGGATCTCTGTTATAGACTCATTGATTCTTCAGAAACTAAAATTTAAGAACCACTGATGCTAAAGAAGATGACCGCTCACTGACATCTTTCCTTGGAGGCAGATAATTTCTAGCCATGATGCGGTGAATTACAACTGCTCTGCAATTTTATGATAATGTGTGCTCATCACCTAATCAAACTGCTTCAGTTGAGTTAGAACCTGGCTGGCTCAGATCCCCACTCACATTGTCAGGTGATTGCTTCAGCAAAAGAAGCCTTTTGCCAAATACTTCACAGTCAAACTTTGCAGCCTCGGGAGAGAAGTATGAGGAAACACATAAATGTCAAATCTCTTATTTTTCTAGGAGTTTTCAAACAATGAATATGATTCCATTCCACTTTCTCAAGAAATAGGGCAGCACACCTATGTCACTGTTAACTATAAAAACTATATGGTTTCTCCACATTGCTCAGAGTATCTCTGCCACATATTGATTTTTGGTACCATATTTAGCAAGTACTTTATGGCCCATCTTCCACTGCTACTAGAACGAGGGCAAAGTGAATATTGCTCATTGCTCTCTCTTCAGTGCCTCAAAGAATGCCTGGCACACAGTAGTCACTCAATAAATATCTGTGGCTGGATGAATAAATCCATTCCACTTCCTGAAGTGAAGAGGCAAATTTACACACATTTCTGTCTGTGGAGTATCATTGTTTCCTGTAGTTTACATCCACGTACCTCCTGCCACCAGATAACTACCCCCTATATAAATCTGTGCAGTTTTCACTTAAGATATAACTTTCTGGTGACCCCATAAAAAATTGGCAGAAATTCTCGGAAAGGATGATATTATAATTGGTCTTGTGGGGGATCCATGGAAGGATAAATTTCACATTATTCATGTTTCCAGATGGGCTTTAGTCCCCAGGGCAGTCATTCCAGAACCTTTTCTCAGCCTTAAGTTTACTCCAAGAAATATAAATAGTGATTTACAGCTTGATTGCTCCCACAAAAGTCTCCCCTGTTTTTGGTGCAGAGTGGGAAATAGGGCAGAGGAGAAGGCAGCTGGGAAGCAGGATGGGGGACTGGGGCCAATAGGGAGGGCATTGTGTGTGAGTCAGATGCTGGTCTACCGTGTCTCCTTGGAGAACTTGGAGGCCATGAGGATGGGCTAAAGATGGATTTGTCTGAGTGGTCAGAAAGTTGAAGAAGCTTTGAGCAGTAATCAGCCTTGGATGCTGGCATGCAAATGTTGGTTGTAGATGTGAGTTCACACTACCCTCCCACAAAAACAGTCTTCAAATACCAGGGCTAGTATCCAAGTCTATGTAGTTCAGCTGATTGGGGAGCTATACTACTACCAAGGTTTAATAGTATTTCTTGGGCTTTTACTAGGCTAATCTACTAGCTCCTTCAACAAGTATTTGTGTGTCAACCTCTGTGCTGGGTGCTAGGAACACAGTCATGAAAAAGATATGAACTAAGGACCATTTATATCAGCGAACTCCTCTCCATTTCATGGCCTCAGATTCAAGCCCTAGTCAGATATTTTTCAAATGCTTGTTGTTTTCAAAGGGTACATTCAGAGTAGGTAGGTCAGAGTAAATTCTTCAGGAGTTCTCAACTATAGGTCAGAAGAACCCCATATTGTAAAGATATAATGATATAATGTATGATTGACAATCAGCCAAACAAACACTGAGCATTCAATTCATGTAAGACTTTGTCACAATTTTGGTATGAGCCTGATAGGACAGACTATTCATTTGTGAAGAATGATATTGTAGCTTGCTTAGACTGCTGCAAAGCCTCCTAACTGGAATCCTTGCTTCCCCTCTTGCTCTGCAGGGTCTATTTCCCACGCAGCAGCCAAATCATTTTATCATGATCTGGCTGAAAACCCTCCAATGGCTTCCTGTTGCAATTGGAATCAAATCCAGTCTCCTTGCAAGGGTCTTCTATCAAGGATCTGGCTCCTACTTAAAGTCCTGCTTTATTCTTGCCTGAGAGTTGACCTGAAACTCTTTCCCACCTTATCTTTGCTTGCCTAGCTCCTTGTTGTTCAGGAGTCATTTCAAATATCTTCTAGGAGAGGTTCTTCCTGACTACCCTATCTTAAGTAGTTCCATCCATCTTCCCCACAGTAATCTCTTTATTCTATTAGCATATTTCATATTCATGGCGGGAGCTTCAGTGGTTCAACTTATTTATTTTTTGGTGATATATTATTACCCACTTCCTCCTACTAGAATGTAAGTTCCTTGAGAGTAGGAGAGTAAGCAGCACTTAATAAATATTTGCTTAATGAATTAATTAATGTAATAACATTTCCTAAACACCCAAAGGGTTTCTGGGGATGTCTCTGACTGTGACCAGACTGCCAATGGTTTGAGAGCATTTTTGAAATCATAAGGGAAAACAAGGTACATGACATGGAGCCCTAGCACCTAGTATTTAACCTAATGCTTAATCTTTTTTGTTAAATTGACTTGAACTAAATTAGCAACAGACCAGTGACTGGAAAAATGCACGTGACCAAAAAATCCCATTGATGGTGCCAGAGAGTGGCCCAAGAAGATAAATTCATAATGGTGCATGTTAAATGAGTGGATGTCAGAGGCACCTCTGGGTGGCTCAGTCAGGTTAAGTGTCTGACTTTGGCTTAGGTCATGATCTCATGGTTCATAAGTTGGAGCCCCAAGTCAGGCTCTGTGCTGACAGCTCAGAGCCTGGAGCCTGCTTCAGATTCTGTGTCTCCCTCTCTCTCTGCCACTCCCCGCTTGCACTCTCTCTCTCTCTCTCTCAAAAATAAATAAATATTAAAAACAAATTAAGAAAAAATAAAAGAGTGGCTGTAATGCCACGTTTTCTTTACTGGGAATAGGGGGCTATGGCAGAGCCCAGGAAGCATGGTGATACCCAAGAAAGAAATAGCCCATAACAGGGACAGGGCTGGTTGAAATCTGATGGAAGGGTAATGGCACGGAGGTCTTGCGCTTGATGCCGTATTGAGACTGGATGCTGGTAGGACGGTGCCCTGCTGTAATATGTTTAGCAGCTTCACTTGCTGAATTGACAGCCTTTCTGTTTAAAACTGACAAGGAGAAAATTAAAGTTTCCCTTGTTTTTTGTGTCACACATGAGTAACCAATTGCTTGGCAGCTAGTTAAAATTCATATTTCCTTTGTCAGGTTTTTAGCAACTGTGAAGATTGGGTTAATGTAAGTCTCCCCTACCTTTGCCCTCTTGGCTGACTAGCTAGCTATATTTGCATTTCTTTTTATATAAATCTTTTTTTTCCTGTCCTTTTGACAGCACATGATCAGAAATGGCATATTATCTTCACAGATGTTCCATGTTGGGAAGCATTTGCTCCTTATATAAATACAGAAACATGAAGTGACATGTTGCATATATCAAATCCTTTCAATGACTTAAGGTCAAAGATTGCTTTTTTTCCTCAGTGGAATGACCATCGACAAAAAGATTTGTCAACTACTGGGGATTTGGGAGTTTTCTAATTCTTCTGGAATGGGAAATTTTACACATTGTGAAATAGGCTTTTCCATTCATGGAGATTCCCTTACAGGCCCTACACCACACAATTCTGTCACTGACTTGTGGAAAAGACTCATTTCAACTTTAGCATATTTTTCACACCTGTGAAACACCTGGCCATGCTGTCCTTCTACGCCTTTCTCTTCTCTGCTCAGTAGAACGATTCAATCTCCAAAGTGTGGAAAACAGACAACCTTTGCTCTTCACCCTCTCTCTGTTTCCCTTCTCGATCCACAACTTACCCAGAACTGCAGCTGAGAATCGCCTGCTGGCAGCTGTAGCCACAGATCTTCTCTCCGCATCTCAGAGAAATAACTGACTAGGGAATTGAGTTGCCTCTTGGCTTTACAAACAATGTCTCAGGAACACAGCTGGTCATCACCCTGCACGAGGGATGAGAACAGATGAGAACCAGAGAGGAGGATAGGAATTTTTCTCACCCCAAAGAAACCCAGGAGAGATACTCTCCTAAGGTTTGTAGGAAATTTGTTTCTGACCCCAGGGTCACAAAATAGCTCACTATGAATTTTAATTGGCTGCCAAATCATTGCTAATTCATCTCTGATTTTGGCAGAAAAAAATTAAGTGTTAAAGAAATGAATTTGGCAGGAAGTTGTTTTTTTGTGGGTTTTTGTTTTGTTTTGTTTTGTTTTTTTACATGAGTGTGATCCCACAGCTGCTGAAAGTCTAACAGAGCGGATGGTCAATATACATATGGAGCTAGGGTGTGTTCATTTTCAGAACTTTCTGCTGGAAGAGGAGTTTGGAAAACTGCAAGATTCATTTTGGATTATAAATCTTTTATGCTGACAGGGGAGTTATCCTGCTACTGCCAAAAACAGGCCAAATCAATTTTATAATGCTGTGAGATCAGGCTGAAGGGACAAGCGTAAAACGGCCCGTCATAAAGTACACGACAAATGAAGGGAACACCAACTTGCCCTTGGCTTGAGAAACTGAACTCCCAGGTTACTGATCTCACTTCCTGTCCTTGTGGGTTTCAGAGTGTCCATCTTTATTTTATCCCTGCTCGTTTCTCTCATTTTTCTCCTTTCCCAGTTTTTCCCTTACTTTACTTTCCTCAAACTCACATTTTTTTTTCTTTCTCATACTTGGTATCAGATATATGCATGAAAATATGTTTACAATTTCACAGGCAAATCCTTAAACATCCAAATGTCTGTAATGAAATTGAACATCCTTCTGGCACTTTGTGCTGCTGGACAGATATCGATCTGTTTATTCAACATGCGTTCCTGTCCACCTTTGCCCTTGTCTTCCTTTATTGTAGAGGCTAGAAAGAAACATTTTCAACTTTCCAGCTTCTCCTGCAGCTAGGTGGAACCTGAGATAGTCTGGATCCTAGTTAGTAACCTAAGTGTGATTTTTCAGGTCTGACCATAGGCAGCTACAACTGCTCTACCTGACAGAATTCCCAGGGGGAAGCTGCACTCCCGACACTAGACTGGGTACCCAGCCAGTGCATCACAGCCTCTAAGGGAAATTGTAGTCAAGGACCCATGGACCCCTGGCCGGCCACGTACTCATGTGTAGTTGCATTCCTAGCCTGGGTACTTCCATTTGGAGGTCTCCTCATTGGAGCACTTTGAAGATACTTTGCTCTGACTCTGTACTTTTACACTCTTAGGCCTTCTCTCTCACATTCCTTCCTCCCCCTGGGTCCATAAAATGACAGGAGCCGTTTGCTCAGGACTCCTTCATAAGTAAGACAACGCTATGCTGTGCTGATCCATCCTATCCTCCAGTGGTGGGGTCACATCATTTCAGGCAGGAAATGAAACAGGAGGGAGTAGACGCTTTCTCAGTTTAACTTCTTGCTTATACTATTGCACTAAGTGATTAAAGACTTCACTGTTAACTTTAATTTTGGCTCCTTGTTGCTTTAATTGGCTCCTCCAATACCTGACAGCTCAGCTTTCTCTTCAAGCTCAGTGGAGCTCCTGACAGACCCACGTGACACAACTGTGGGCAATGAAATCTAAGAGGAAGTCAGCTGGATGGTTGATGAGAAAGCTGTTACTTTCCTGCATAGGAAGGAAGGGCGTGGGGAGTGGGGGACAAGTAACATTCTGCCTTTGTCCTGCCTAGAATACAGATGTGATGCCTGGAGATGCAGCAGCCATTATATGAACAAAGTATAAGCCAAGTCCTTAAAGATGCTGAGAGAAGATGTTAAAGAAGTCTGGAGTCTTTTTTTTTATTTTAGAGAGAGAGAGAGAGAGCATGAGCTGGGGAGAGGGACAGAGAAAGAGAGAGAGAGAGAGAGAGAGAGAGAGAGAGAGAGAGAGAATCCCAAGCAGACTCCAGGCTCAGCATGGGATTCTATCCACGACACTAGGATCATGAACTGAGCCAAAATCAAGAGTTGGATGCTCAACCAACTGAGCCACCCAGGCACCATGAGCGTGGAGTCTTGATAACACTGTTGACTCACTGTAATAGCTTTGGGATATCTATCTTTGTACTTCTTGTGCAAGGAAAAGAAACTTCTTAGAGTTATTTAAAAATATATCCAGGGGGTACTTGGGTGACTCAGTCAGTTGAGCGTTGGACTCTTGATTTCAGGTCAGATCATGATCCCAGGGTTGTGGGATCAAGCCCCGCATCCAGCGCCAGATGAGCTTGGAGCCTGCTTAAGATTCTCTCTCGCTCTTGTTTCTTCTGCTCCTCTCCCCTGATATCATGTGTGTGCTCTCTCTCTCTCTAAAAATAAACAAACAAATAAATAAATATCCGTAAATTCTCTGACCTTGTTTCCATCAAAAGGAAAAGTCTAATTCCCCTTCCCTTAATTATGGTCCATCTTTAGTTTGCTGCTGTTAACAAATTGAATACAGGAAACATGATGCTGAGGATAAGTCAAAAAAAGGTGGTACCACTCCTATCTCTCTTTTTCTCTCTTAACATATGTCTTGGGAGCCTTTAGTTGACGCACAAGAAGTCCAGCTACACTAAAAATGCGATACTATAGAGAGCACTTTTTTTTTTAAACATGATCATGATCCTCCAGCTGCTAAAAGTCTAATAAAGGGGATGGTAAATACACACACAGGCTGGGTATGCATAGCTGGAATGTGAAGCACTAGGATTTGGATTACTAAGGAATTAGCACGAATCATTCTTGGGGGACTAGGGAGAGAATAACGAATGCTACTAATTAGCCTGCTAAGTATTCTCTGTAACTAGAGGATATTTGGTTGCAACTAGAAAGCTGAGGTAATTATCTCTTCATTATGTATGAATCTATTTACATGATCCACATGGGCATTTATGACTGGTTAGCTCAGATAAATGGATGTCCATGTTAATGACAACATCATGGATTCATGCTGTGTAGCTTCTTTCTATTCTAAGACTATAGATGCCATCCCTTGTAGTTCAAGGTGGCCACCATGGTGTAGAAACACAAATAATATTATTTTATATAATATTGTTAAATCACTTATCATGTATTAATCTGTATTTCCAGAATTTAGTGGCCAGCCTGGAGACACTTTGGGGGATATTGGTCTTTTGTTTTTTTTTTTTAATTCATTTATTTATTTTGAGAGAGACAGAGACAGTGTGAGTGGGGGAGGGGCAGAGAGAGAGGGAGACAGAGAATCCCAAGCAGGCTCTGTGCTGCGAGCACAAAGCCCCACGCAGGGCTTGAACTCACAAAACGGCAATTTCATGACCTAAGACAAAATCAAGAGTGGGATGCTTAACCAACTAAGCCACCGAGGCGCCCCTGGGGGTTATCTTTAACAAAACTCAACCTATTCTAACTTCCTTGAGAGGTGCCCCTGATCCACCTAGGTAGGCGCCTAGAGACTCTTCCTGTTGTGTGGCTCACCTCGCCGGGCTCAGATGATTGAACAAGAGGTGAACACTTGATTCATGCAGGGCCAATCAGATTCTCTCTTCCAGCAGTAAGTATGGAGAGACAGTCAGTCAGTGTCTTCTAGTGACTCGAACAGTCACAGATAAAGTCATTAACTGTGGTTCGGCCATATTTGGCCTTATGGAAAGAAAATCAGGGAAAGCTGGACTCTAGTGTTGGAGAATGAAGCAGATGTGCAAGAAAAAACAGAGTAGAGATGGTCTGAGAGTATATCTTGGGAATATGGATGCTTTTCATTTCTTAATTCTAGCCCTTCCTAAAGTGTGACTGTACTTCTATACTTAGCTCTTTAGCACAATTCTGTGCTAAAATTCCCCCTTTGTGCTTAAGATGAGTCCATTTGGTTTCTGTTACTTGCCACCAAAAAGTCTAACTAACATAACTGTCATAACTTTAAACTCTAGGAGAGGAAAAATAATTTTCCTTCCACCTTTCTGAGCTCTTAGCTGAGTCTCCTGTAATAAGACAGATTAACAAAAGAGAAATAAACAGAACTTTATTAACATGTTTACTTCATGTACACTTGGGAGATGCCCAGAAAAAAATAATTCCCCAAAATGGCTTAGAATTCAGGATTAAATGCCATCTTGATAAGGAAAGGAGAGGGATGTTTCCTATGAACCTCTTAGGGAAGGGTATATGATTTTGTGAAAAATAAATGGGCCCTTAGAAGGTTAGATGGAAGGTATGATAGTTTGTGACAGAGTTTGTCCAGATGTGGTGTGGACTTCTAGTCGCCTCTCCTGTGACAAGAGTCAGTCCTCCTTGGGTGATGAAACTCTCAGGGAAGGGATTTATGACAAATGAGTTCCTTTTGGAGGATCTGTGCTGTGGCAGATAAGGGAAGGGCAGAGAAAGCCTCTCCCTGCATTTGCTGTTCTTTGAATGGCTGTGGCTCAAAATAATCAATATACCAAAGTGGCCTGTTTTTATGGCGGCAGGGATATTCTGTTTCCCTTCAAAACCTTGTCCACCATGTCCTCAGAGAACACTGTTGGTAATGAGGGGCAGGAAGGACTATGTGGATAAGTACGAATCCATTGTCACTGAAGTGGAAACCATCTAAGAGCACGCTCTTCTAGAAGGAATGGCACCAACAGCATCATTTCTGAACACAAAGGGCTGCTGCGTCAATCCTCCAGAGCTTGGAAAGCTCTTCTTTCTATTTCAACATTCTTTTTTTCTAATAGAAAAGAGTTTCCCTGAGGTACTGCCAGAAGAATCTGCTCTTTTTTTTTTTTCAATTTTTTTTTCTTAACGTTTATTTATTTTTGAGACAGAGAGAGACAGAGCATGAACGGGGGAGGGTCAGAGAGAGAGGGAGACACGGAATCCGAAACAGGCTCCAGGCTCCGAGCGGTCAGCACAGAGCCTGACGCGGGGCTCAAACCCACGGACCGCGATTTCATGACCTGAGCCGAAGTCGGCCGCCCAATCGACTGAGCCACCCAGGCGCCCCAAGAATCTGCTCTTTGAGAAACAAGTTCAAAACCTCACACTCTAGAAATCTTCATGAAAACGAAAAGTTGTCCTCAGAAATGCGTGGCTGAAACGTCCTCCTAAGTGATTTGCACTGTCCTTAGCTAAAAGTATCTCCACCAAGTAGTGTAACTGAACCGAACTGCCTTCTCAGACTTGGTTCTATGTACAGTGTCCCCGAACCAGATTTTATTTGATGTCGTTTCTGGTGTTATCGATAATTATTCCTATTTCAACATAAAGTCTCTTCGTGTTTATAGCTGGTAACGTTATAAGGCTGGGCAAAAAGGAAAAATATGGGGGGAAATGGCAAAAGACTTTAAATTTTTTTTTTTTTTAATGTTTATTTTTGACACAGAGAGAGAGACAGAGCATCAGCGGGGAAGGGGCAGAGAGAGAGGGAGACACAGAATCGGAGGCAGGCTCCAGGCTCTGTGCTGACAGTACAGAGCCTGATGCAGGGCTCGAACCCACAGACCGCGTGATGAGGGCTTGAACCCACAGACCGTGAGATCATGACCTGAGCTGAAGTCGGATGCTCAACTGACTGAGCCACCCAGGCGCCCCATAAAAGACTTTAAATATGAATGTGAAAAGGGTGAGTGAAGGAAAGAATAAAGGTAAGAACCAAAATAGCGAAACAAGAAGCTAGGTTGGGGAGCAGTTCCACAAGTGAGTTCCTTAAGGTCTGGGACCTCTTTGTCCAGAGCCAAGAGCTTCACCTGGGTTAGAACAGGAACTGAACAATGAATGTGCGGTTACCTGACCAAATCAACAAATGACTGAAAGGCTTGACAAAATGAATTTGTTTCTGTACTAAATCTTCCTGAATTTGTCCGTTTCAGTTAGACCCTGATGTAGCCTCAGGATACAAAAAGTAAAATTCTAAAAGCTTGTCAGGCTTCCACAGTTAATGCTGTTATACTATGTTGAATGTGGATAGACGTCACAACCTTGACCTCCTGCCATAGGTATGAGGAGATGGCATGAAGTCCTCTCTGCCTGACCACCACTGTATTCGTTCTACGGTCTGCTCAATTTTTGCCCGAAGGAAGACCATACTTTGTTCTTTGCTGGCACTGCTGTACATTGAAACTTAAAGAGACTTTGGAAATACGATCCGACTCCACAGAGGACAAGAAGGGGAGGAAGCCTCTCTGACCTGGTGTCTCCAGTCTGGTGCCAGCCCCATCACAGGGCACAGGGAACCCCTGCCACCCCTTTTAATTACAGTCTCTGAAAAAGGAGACTGAACCCCCCTCTGATTTGGAGAAAGGCTGGTTTCTTCGTCTTATTAACAATAACATATCCCAGTGCTCCAGTAATTACAGACCTATTGCTGAAGCAATCAAATTGCTTATTTGAAAGAAAGACTGTTTCCTTTCCCTAATGAACGTGAACAGTTCCCCAGAGCCCGAAGGTGATGTGTGTGAAGGCTCCAGTGTAACAATGAAAAGCGATTATAAATAAATGACACAGAGCTGCTCTGTTCTTAAAAATCACTGCATGATCAATTTGGGAGACACGCATAGAGATGGGACTCATGAGATTTAGTTTTAATTATTCTGCCCGAAGGAAAACGACACTTTATTCTTTGCTGGCACCATTGTACATTGAAACTTAAGGAGACTTAGGAAACATGATCCTATTCATCCTTTTCTCAAATCACTGGCAGATACAGTGACACAGTTGCCTTCGTTGTATAGGAGGAGAAACTGAGGTCCGAATGTTTGTGTTCTTCGTAAAAGGTCTGATTCACATATTGTCATATCCAGCTGATTTCTTTGTCTCTCCCTTACTCAACTCCTCTGATAATTGTTTGTATTTGAAATTACAAATTTCAAACTTGTAAGGGGAGAAATTAAGGGAAGGCTACGACAAAGAAGGTGAGGCGTGTTTGTACATACATGCATTTGTGCACGTCTTGATTTTGGGGGAAGGAAATAGTATGGGGTCTGGAAAGATGCCAGGAGGCGGGGGCATTCCATGTCAGTCCTTGATGCTGGAGCAACTACCCCTCATCGAAAGCTGTAACATGTGAGCTGAGGGGTTGGGGCTGGAAGGAGGCTGATGAAAAATAATCTCACGTTTTTGTCAGATCAGGGCACACTTGGATTAAAATCTTTTTGAATTTAAAGAAAAAACCTGGTTACTAGTTGGTACAGGATACCCATCTGAGTCCAACCACGACCCAGAATGGTAGTTTATAATTAATCTTTCACTTAGGGGTCCTGCTGTGGACCACCAAAGAGGCCCTCTAAGGCCATATTGAGAAATCAACGTGTTATCCTTTGCCATTTCTAAAAACTGAAAATTGAATCCATTTGAAATTCAGAGATGAGTCTGCAGAATTTCCAACAAGATAAACTAAAAATTCCTCAGGATCCAGGGTGTTTATGTTTCTAGAGATTCTTTAGTGAGGGATTAAGTTATCAGTACTTCTTGGATGAGTTTCTTGATTCTGGATGATATATACCATTGCATTACATTTTTGCTCAACTCTTAGTCATATGACACTCATCAGGAGTTGGCAGAAATTCCCCCTCCCCCAAAAGAATTTAGAGGAGTGTTATTTCTGCTTGCTTTTAAAGGAAGAAAATATAGAAATTACTTAGAAGAGTTTCTGGAATTTGGCTATCTGTGTGGTTTCATAGTTTTAAAGGAATCAACTAATCACCGTTGACCAAATCACTAGCTAGTTCATTAAGGCAGTCAGCTTAACTAATCGTCTGGTTGACAATCAAATCAATTAATTGCTTTTTTCGGTTGTTTTTTTGTTTCTGTTTGTTTTGCCTTTGATATGGAATAGGTACAGCTCAAGTTAAGCAAACCAGACAATCTTGTCAATGCTTACAGAATACAAGTGGACGGTATATTTAAAAATGTGAGAATCCATATGGAAAACAGAGCCTCATTAAAGAATTAGATGGAATTAAATGGGTTAAGCTCATCAGAAAAAAAAAAAAAAAAAAATAAGGGAAAAGGCTATTCTTGCCAGGGACTGAAGTCTCTGCAGAAATTGATTCGGTAGAGGGTCCCTCTGGGGCTTGGAACAATTAGCTCTCAGAAAATTAGAGGACAGCCTTTGTGCTTCTGGGGATTCAGATGTGACAGGTGTCTCCTGTCCCTTAGGAAACAGTTCACTCCTTCCAACCTTTCATTTTTTTGGACGCTTGCCCCTTCAGGGTAAACCCAAACCCCTGAGAGTTAAGGATTTCGAGGCACAGAGTCTGAATAATTGGATTCTTGGAAGACATTACTTTCATGAGTTTCTGCCACAGATGTACTTCCTGGGGTGTTTTCTGTTTAAAAAAAATTCTTCTTTTGAGAAAAGATAAGAACTAAGATGCTGTGCTTCCTAAAGTAAGTGATGGAGGGGCGCCTAAGTGGCTCAGTCAGTTAAACATCTGACTTCAGCTCAGGTCATGATCTCAAGGTTCGTGGGTCTGCGTCGGGCTCTGTGCTGACAGCTCAGGATCTGGAGCCTGCTTCAGATTCTGTGTCTCTCTTATTTTCTCTCTCTCTGCTCTTCCCCCGCGTGTGCGCTCTCTCTCTCGAAAATAAATAAACATTAAAAAAAAAAAATAAAGTAGGTGATGGAAAACTTTTTTTTTCCTGTCCCTTTACTAACTTCATTCTTCACACAAAGTGAACACTGGGAGAAGGTGACTAGGCCACAATCTTCCCGATGCCTGAGGAGACTAAAATGTGGTCTTTGAGTGAGAGGAGGCAGTGTCGGTAGACCTTTAGAGAAGGCAGGGGGCGGGGCACAGAGGAAAGTGGCAAAGGAGGACAATTTGCTCATTTTACCTGCTGAGAACGATTAGCTGTATTTATGCCAGGGTGGGTGTTATTAACCTGATGAGGACAATCTGACAGAGAGTTAATGAGAGATCTTGAGTGTAGGAGCCTGAGAAATGGATATCTCCCCAACTGTGTGGGAGGAGGGAGGTGTGGGAAAGGGAAATCAGAGTAGGTGGATGGGTGAATACTTCTGCACAGAGGAGTCAGCACATTCTTTCTTCAGGGTAAAAGGCTTGACACGTTGTGGAATGAGGATTAGAATATTGTATATTTTTAGCAGCTGATATAAAAATTCCTCCTAGGGAGAAACCCATCTTTGGAGAAATTACCCCTACGATCCCCCCTGGGAATTGCTGAGGCTCCTGGGTTTGGCTAGGCCAAAGCCCAGCATTCAGAGGCCAGTCAGGCAATTCTGTCTCATAGAGGATGGTGCCTGAGTAGGGGAGAGGAAGGGGTGGAAGAAGGCCCCAGAAGGGCATGAGGATAGGTTGCAACTGTCCAGAATGTTTGCTGGGAAAGGATTCTTTTTTTTTTTTTTTTGAAACCAGGTGGTCTCTTTTGAAGGTGGTCGCTTAACTGTGGAACAGAGATCAGATGTGTGGACTTAGGATCTGGAAGTGGAGGGGTCTTTAAAACTGTAAGTTTACAGTAGGGGCCCTGATGTCTGAATCACAGAGTAGAGTAGTTGAGCTTTCAGAGGATATCTATTGTATTTCAATACGTGGCTGCAGAGATCACCACACGGCACATACAACTTCCTCGGAAGAAGAGAACCCCAGAACCACGCTGCAAATAGAAATCTACTTCCAGGGGCGCCTGGGTGGCGCAGTCGGTTAAGCGTCCGACTTCAGCCAGGTCACGATCTCGCGGTCCGTGAGTTCGAGCCCCGCGTCAGGCTCTGGGCTGATGGCTCGGAGCCTGGAGCCTGTTTCCGATTCTGTGTCTCCCTCTCTCTCTGCCCCTCCCCCGTTCATGCTCTGTCTCTCTCTGTCCCAAAAATAAATAAAAAACGTTGAAAAAAAAAAATTTAAGAAATCTACTTCCAGTGGTGATTTTTATTTAAGTGAATACACGGACACATCTTTTTGAGGGGAAATTGGACAGTATCTATCAAAACTTAAAAGAGGTACATCTTCCAACTCAGCAATTTCACTTCAAGGAATCTGCCCTTACATGTACAAATATGTAAGTTCAAGAAGTTCTTTTGAAACATGCCTTATAATAGCAAAACATGATTATCCACAAATAGGAGTGTGGTTAGATTATCATACAATTATATGGAAAGATCTCCAAGGTACTAAGAACTGATTCTTAAAAACTGATGTAAAATTCACACAACACGAAATTAACCACTAATCATTTTATTTTATTTTTAAATGTTTATGTTTATTTTTGAGGAGGGGGGAGGGGCAGAGAGAGAGGGAGATGGAGAATCCCAAGCAGGTTCCTTGCTGTCAGCACAGAGCCCCACGCGGGGCTTGAATTCATGAACCGTGAGATCATGACCTGAGCCAAAATCAAGAGTTGGATGTTCAACCGACTGAACCACCCAGGTGCCCCACCATTAATAATTTTAAATTTGTGTTCAGTGGCATTTCGTATATTCTCAGTGTCATGCAACCATCAACTCTAATTCCAGGACATTTTCTTCTCTCCAAAATGAGACCCTATACCGATTATTCAGTCACTCTCTGTTACTGCAAGAAATGATTTTTAAATGTCAGAAGAGTGTATACAATTTTATCCCATTTGTGCTTTTAACAACCTCCAAACTATGACCTCTATGCCCACTGACCGACAGAAGCAGTGTAGAGTTGTGGTTGGTTACACCTGGGGCCTCCGGAGTCAGCCTGCCTGTTTCAAATTCCAGCTCTTACACAGATCGGCTGCGCATCACTTGGCAAGTATTTAACCTCTCTGTGCCTCCCTTTCTACAGGGGTAGGTTGGGGATAGTAACAGTACATAGAGGGCAGTTGTGAAGAGTAAATCAGGACAAACCTGACACAGCTACCATTTAGTCCAGCTGTTTTTGTGTTGTTTGAATTGTTTGTTGTTGTTAGTCAAAACCATGAGTAAGTAAACCTACTTCCAGCTGAGGGAGCAGGTGTGCTAAGCACACGTTCTCAGAATACCCTCTTTCAGGACATTGTGGAAAGCTGCTCCACTATAGAGGTTGCCTCTTGCTTAAAGACCAAAAACGTGGGCTTTAAGCACCAACAAAATTTCAACTAAAAGACCCATATGAAGTATGAAATATGGGTCTTCATTACACCTAAATGAAATGCCAGTAGGCAACTTGGAGGGCAAGAGGAAGGGTCTCTGTGAGGCTGAGATACCTAAAGGGGGAAAGCAGGGAAGAAGGGAGAAAGGAATGAAAGAAAGAGGGAGGGGAGAAAGGAGGAATAAGAACAAAAGAACAAAAGGGACAAGGATAGGTTAGGATGAAGGAAAAGAAGAAAAGAAAATGGTGAGGAAGTGATTGCAGGCCTCGGCTATAAATGGTTCAGGTTGAAACAGAACACGTGTAAAGCATTTCAACCAAAAAGTAAAAGAGAGCCAGGAGAAGCATCTGTGATTTCTTTCTTTTCTTGTTTAGTCCTAATGTACATTAAGCTCAGAAATACAGCCATACGAAGCTGCTATGCATCAAGAAATAAGCATGACCGCTGCCATACTTTCACACTGTATGACTCTTTCTGTGCTTCCCCTTGGGTGAATCCGATTTCCCCACCCCCATGTGCCTGCAGAAAACGCTGCCCTGACAAACCCCTGAGAAGCCTTTACTTTTGTTTCGGAATCTGAACACAGCCCCACATGGACTCTGGGATGCTGGACCATCATGATCTTGAGAGAGTAATGAGGCTTGGAAGTGGTTAACAGAGAGCTCAGGTCTAGTCAGTTTCTTCGTCAGGACAAGGTGGAAATGCAAGTTTGAAATGGGCCAAGTCTCGCGGAATGAAAAATACAGAAAAGGTAGTCCTCCTTACCTGTAGTCAACCACAGTCAAAAGCAGATGATCCTCCTTCTGAAAGTCAGTAGTAGTAGCCTAAGGCTCCATAGTGCCTCTGTCATTCACCTCACTTTCTCCAAAAGGTAGACATTTTATCATCTCACGACATCACAAGAAGGGTGAGTGCAATACAATAAGATATTTTTAGAGCGAGAGGGACCACATTCAGTTAATTTTTATTACAGTATATTGTTATAGTTGTTCTATTTATATGAACCTCTGTTGTTAATCTCTTACTGTGCATACTTTATAAATTAAACTTTATTATAGGTATGTATGTATAGGAAAAAACATAGTATAAATAGGGTTCAGGTAATATCTGCAGGTTCAGGCATCCACTGGGAGTCTTGGAACGTATCCCCCACAGATAAGGGGGGGGGGACCACTGTGTTGAACTACTGTCTTTTTAAATAGGATATTTTAAATCCCACATGCTTCAGAGCCACCAGAAATGAGGTAGATAGCATTTTGCTAGCATATCTTTTCAAATATTTAAAGAATGTCTTATATACTTCTGTTGATTTAATAAAGTAACTCAGAAGGGTTAAGCAGGGTTTGGCATCTTCAAGATGGCGATTTTGCCTCTGATAACTTTCCAGAAAAATTAAATGTGTTGTGAAGGATAAATTACAGTTTGATGCAAGTTGTCTTGTTAAAATGTCATTCCTCTTCCCCAGCAACCTACTTCCCGTCTCATTAAGCCAGTCGACTGGATATATCCAGACAATTATGACGGTGATTTACTACCTTAATGCTCAATTGTTACTGGGAGCTGAAGGGTGGGGGAAGGGAAATAACATTCCCATCCTCTGTGTCTCATGGAGAGACGATCAAGCCCTCAGCTGTAGCATTAAACACAGCAATAGAAAGCAGAGGCACGGTAAAGCATTTTCACTGCGGTTATGAGCTGAGATATAAAATGAGATTTATTTGCAACAATCTGATAGAGAAAATTGAGTCCTGGGAATTGATGTCCCAGGGAGCCTTTCAAGTCAGCCAGGAGTTACTACAGGACGTGAGTAACACAGCAAAATATGAAAGAATGGGAAGAGGAAAAAAAAAATTTGTGCTTTGACATTTTCTGCGGCCACTGCGAAAGATAAAGAAATTGACTAGTTTGTACAATATGAATTATGGTCACAATTATAGTCTTCCCTTGGTCCAGTCTCTCATAACAGTTGAATATCTTGAGTCCCAAATTGGGGCTGTAGCTCAGCCTTTTGCTTTTTTAAAATGTGGTTCTTCTACAGATGTGATGCCAAATAAATAAACCTTCAAATGGCTCTCTGTTTTCCCCAATAGGTTTCAACCTAATAGATAATTTCAAATAACTATGCTGGTTCTTCTAGCATTTCATTTCTTCTGGCATTTTATTTCTTAATTTTTCTGAAAATTACCACTGAAATTTAAGTTGATGATGTAGCAATCCCCAGTTGGTATTTTTAAATGAGAGTGGAAATTAGAAGTTTATGTTAAATTTCATTTACTCGGGTGTTCATTCTGCAGCCAATATTTGTCACAATTTTAATGTGTGTCTGTCTTTGCTGGACTGTGTCCAGGGAGAAGATATACGTGATTTTTCAATGTATGTAATTTGCCTCAAGGATATATTTCAAGTCTATACATGTTTGCACACTGCAAGAGGTCACAGGTAAAACTGAAAAAAAAAAAGTGAAGTTTCACGAATATATATGGGGGCTTTGACAAAATCAGGGATAAACCCCTTCCCTGAAGGGCTAAGTTCAGTTCCTTTTAATAAGCAAGGTGTCTCAAGCTTCTGAACACCTGGCGACTGAAATCCAGTTTCTGTGCTGGTCCCTCTGTCTTCTACCCAAGATTATGCTACACAACATTCACTTAATCCCCACACCTGTCTCAACTGCTGGGGAGAATAATTTTTTGCAATCTTGACTCCCCCTTTTACTTGATCTTGAGATTTTTTGTCCCGAACCTATAGCTACTTCTATGAATAACCAGATGGCTATTTCAAAAAGGAAAAACTTTCTGACACCTTTATCACTGCCTCTAGATAGAAATAAGGGTAATGCTAACATTCAAGGATAACTGGTACATTCCATCACAACTCACTACCTCCTCTGAGGCAACCGAGGGGGTGGGGGAGGGGCACAATGGGTGCCTTCTGTTTTCCCCTCCAAGAGAGATGGTGTAAGAACTTGCCAAGCATCTCTTGTTTTACTTGTTGTGAACATGTGCAATTTATCTTTCTGAGAAAAGTGCATACAACTTTTGTGTAAATTGTTTAATTGTCACAATTGGTTAATTTCATCTTTTTTTCCCCTCCCAAGAGAGGCGGAAAATGATTAGTTTGTGTGGTGGGTGACGGTGATTCTTTCTTTGGCCCATAAAGGGAACTGGATCAAAAGATTCTGAAAAAAAAATGTCATTGGCTTAAACATTCACATCTGCACTGCATTTATATTTTTGACGTATAGTTCATGCTTGAACAGGACTCTTAAGTTCAATATTTTAACTAAAAAGTTGATAATATCTTCATTGTTTTATTACCATTTATCTCTAAGTTTGTTTGCTTGTTTATTTATTTATTTATTTTAATGTTTATTTATTTTTGAGAGAGTAAGAGAGAGAGTGCACGGAGGAGGGACAGAGAGGAATAGGGAGAGAATCCTAAGCAGGCTCCACACTGTCAGCATGGAGCCCTACGTGGGGCTTGAACTTATGTACCATGAGATCATGACCTGAACTGAAATCAAAAGTTGGACGCTTAACTGACTCAGCCATCCAGGCGCCCCTCATCTCTAAGTTTATAAGGCTATGTACTGTTCCCTGCTTTCTTCCTCTTTATCCCCAACTTTTTCTTTCTATGGTTATGTCCCATTCACTTTAATAAGGCAAAACATCTCTCACACTTAAAACTATATGAGAAATTTTAAAGAAAATGATTATAGATTCCATTCAGAAACGATACTCTGGGTAGCCAGTTTTCTCTTTCTTTCTTTCTTTCTTTCTTTCTTTCTTTCTTCCATTATTAAGATTGGCTAATTTTTTTAAAGGCTTCTTATTTTGAAATAATTATAGACTCACAAAAAATAGTGAAATCAATTCCTAGAGTTCCATGTATTCTTTACCCATCTTCCCCTGATGGTGACATCTTATGTGACTGCAGTACACAATCAAAACCAGCAAACTATTAAGTGGACTAGAGACCTATTCAGTTTTCACCAGTTTCTACATGCATTCTTGTGTGTGCACGTGTGTGTGTGTGTGTGTGTGTGTGTGTGTGTGCTTATAGTTCTATGTGGTCTGATCTCAGATATGAGTCTGTGTAACGGCCCCCACAATTAAGGTACAGAGAGCTGTTTGTTCCCTCACCACAAAGGAACCTCTCTTGTTCTGCCCCTTTAGATTCACATCCTCCCTCCCTCTGTCTCCTATCCCCAACCCCTGGCAACCAGTAATCTGTTCTCCATCTCTGTACTTTTGTCATTCCCAGGCTGTTAGAGAATGGGAATCACACAGTATATAACCTTTGGAGATGGACTTTCTTCACTAAGCATCATGTCCTCGAGGTCCATCCAAAGTTGTTGTGTGTATTAACAGTTCATTCCTTTTTATTGCTGAGTAGTATTCCATTCTGTAGATGTTCCAGAGCCTGCTCAACAATCCACTCTTTGAAAGACAGTGGTTGTGTCCAGGTTTTTGTAATTTCAAAGCTGCTATGAACATTCCTGTACAATTGACCCTCGAACAGCATGGCGGGGTAGGGACACTGACCCCCCTCACACAGTAGAAAATCCACATGTAACATTTGACTCCCCCAAACTTAACTACCGATAGCCTACTATTGACTGGAAGCCTTGCTGATAACATAGTCAATTACTACATATTTTGTATATTATATGTATTATACACTGCATTCTTGCAATAAAGTGAGCTAGCAAAAAAAAAATGTTATTAAGAAAATCATAAGGAAGAGGAAATACATTTACAGTACTATACTGTAAAAAATTCCTATGTAAGTGGACCTGTGCAGTTCAAATCTCTGTTGTTCAATGATCAACTGTACAGGTTTTTATGTATGCATGTTTGAACACAAGTTTTCATTTCCCTGGGATAAATGCCCAAGAGTATATAATTGCCGTGTTATATGGAAAGTGTACATTTAGTTTATAAGAAACTGTTGAACAGTTTTCCAAAGTGGCTGTACCATTTTATATTTCTACCAGCAGTATAGGAGGAATCCACTTTTTTCTGCATCCTTACCAGCACCAGTTTTTTAGATAGGTAAATGAATATCAAAATATTGTAAGAAGTCACACAAAGGCCATGTAGACACTGAGCCAAATGCATGGAGGTACTTAGCTTGTATATGAGCCTAAGACCACTTTTTCAGGAGGGTTGACTGCAACATTTGTTGTAATATAAATTCCCCAGACCTTATTAGCCCGTAGCCATGCGTCAGTTAGCAATGGCTGCAAGTGAGGAAAACCCAGTTACAGTCAGTTAAGCACATGGGGCTATTTTCCTTCCTTAACAAGAAGTCCAGAACCCAGCCATTGCAGAGGCTCAAAGACGATGGCAGCTACTGCTTCAGGATAGTGTTTGTACCAGGAAGGAAAATGTTTTCCCAAGAATGTCAGTACAATTTCCTGTTTTGGTCCTGAACACTGTCCTGAGTTTCTCATGGCTGGAATGTTAAAGGAAGTGAGTTCTGAAAACCTCAGTGGGTCAGGCATTTACCATTGTCTGACATAGGACAGTACACATCAATGGTCGACTTTGGCCAGCTTAAAGCTTTACCTAATGATGCATGGCCCACCCTCAAGTATTTCTGGGTTTTACCACAGGGGTATCTCATTTGTGCTTATAAGCAAAGTCCTCTCCCACTCAGGATTACTGTGCTCCAGCAGGTCTGAGGCACAATGGTGTCTGTAGGGCTCTGTCCTCCCCTAGGCCTCTGCCATGGTTTTCTTGCTGTCACTGAGGAACTGAACACTCATATCCTCCCTGCCTTGTGCTTTGTGTTTCATGAAGCCCTTCCTGAATGCATTTAATCACTTTGGCCTGCAGACCTTCACTCTCCATTGCTTTTGAGTTTGTCCATGGGCTAGGCACGTGACTAGGACACTGACGATCCTTTCCACCGATAGGTGTTTTTCATTCTTGACATGCACACAAAAGTATATCTTAGCATGCTCTTTCTGTGGCAAATCATATAATGCAAGTGAACAACTGAGGAGGGGACTCTGTCAGTCTCACCTGATCAGATGGAAATCTCTGTTTAAGCCTAAAAAGGGCCACCCATGTTTACTGTCTTCCTTTTGATCACATGGGTTAGTTCAGCTGGTCTACCTGGCTGGATCACTAACACTGTGCTCCCTCACGGCTCAGTGTTTGTTTCCCAGGGAACAATGTTGGAATGAAAAAGGACTATTTTTCAGTCAAGGGTGGAGACCCAGTTAGAACCTTTCTTAAACTCCAGTGGGTCAAAGAGAACTCCTCCTATCTTCACTGCTACCTTCTTGACTTGATACGTGTAAAAGTGTTTGGGATTTACATTCGTTAAGATGCAAATGCCGGCTGCTATAACAAAGACTCCAGTATAGCTGTGGCTGACACAAGACAGAAGTTGATTTCTCTGTCTGGGCCCAGAGTTGATGTAGCATCTCTATCATCTGGTTGCCTTTTATGTTGTTGCTCTGCCATGCTCAACAGGCAGCTTCAGTCCCTGTGTCCAATATGGCTAGCTGTCACCATCGCGTTCACACCTAACCAGTGAGAAGGGGAAAGTAGAATGGGGGGAGGGGGGAAACCCTTTCCTTTTATGGGCATGACAGGAAGTTACCCACATAATTTTGTCTTGAATCCTATTAATCTGACTTTTGCATCTTTGTCCCACTTAGGTACAAGATGCTGGGGAATGTGGTCTGCATCCTAGACTGCCACAAGATTAGCAGGAGCTTCTACTACCAGAACGGGATTATAGATATTGGGGAACAACTAGCAGGATCAGACAAATGCCCTCTACCTTTGGGGCCAAGAAGAAGTGCTAGAATTTAGGGGAGCGGTCCTCAACCAGGGGCGATTTCTGGAGATATCATTGTTTGTCTTAACGGGAGTGATGTGTGTTACTTGCAGCTAGTGGGTAGATGCTGCTAAACTTTGTACAATGCACAGGACAGCACCCCTCCCCCCCTCACAAAACAAATTATCCAGCCTGAAATGTCAGTAGTGCTGAGGTTCAGAAATCCTGCCTTAGGGATACATCTTTACAAAGTCCTAGCCCACCACATTATAACAATGTTTTGGCTTTCATTTGTGCTTTTATGTATGTATGTATGTATGTATGTATGTATGTATGTATGTATTTGGTTTGTTTATTTATTTTGAGACAGAGAGAGAATGAGAGAGAATCCTAAGCAGGCTCTGTGCTGTCAGCACAGAGCTCGACATGGGACTCGATCTCATGAATTGTGAGATCATGACGTGAGCCAATATCAAGAGCCAGATGCCCAACCAACTGAGCCACCCAGGTACCCCTCATTTGTGCTTTTATAAGCAAATTTCTAAGACTAGTGTCCTCTTAGGGGAGATTTGGGTGATAGCAAGGTGCTTCCAGTAAATTAGAATTGGAGCTTGCTGTGGTCTGAACATTTGTGTTCCACCCCTTCCCCCCCCCCCCCCCCCCCCAGTTCATATCCTAAAATCCTAAAGCCCAATGTGATGATATTAGGAAGTGGGACCTCTGGCAACTGCTTAGATCATGAGGGTGGAGCCCTCATGAATAGGATTAATGCTCTTACAAAAAGACCCCGCAGAGCTCCCTTGCCCCTTCCACCAGGTGAGGACACAGTGAAAAGCCTGTGGCTGTGACCCCAGAAGAGGGCCCTCATCCAGGGGACCTCAGTGGCTCAGTCGGTTGAACAACGAACTTCAGCTCAGGTAATGATCTCGTGGTCTGTGGGTTCGAGCCTCACATCAGGCTCTGTGCTGACAGTTCAGAGCCTGGAGCCTGCTTCCAATTCTGTGTTTCCCTCTCTCTTTGCCCCTCCCCTGTCTCTCAAAAATAAATAAATGTTTAAAAAAAAAAAAGAGGACCCTCATCCAACCTTACTGGCACTTTGGTCTTAAACTTCCAGCCTCCAGAATTGCAAGGAATACATTCCTTTTCCTAATAAGATACCCAGTGTGTGGTATTTTGTTATAGCAGCATGAATAGGCTAAGACTGAGGTGTAAAACACCATTTGCTCAGTTTGCCAGAGGTCACATTAATGAAGGAATGAAACTTGTCGACCCTTGCGTATAGTTCCACCATAGTCATTAACAAGCCGGCTTTAGTCCTGAAGAGGAAGATTTCCTTCTTTGGGTTTTCCCAAGCTATATAATAATATATCATATACCACTAAACCAGAGGAAAGGAGGAAATCTATTCAATTACAGACAAGTGTAATTTTGTACAATTAATCATAGTCTTCTTAAGGGAAATAAAAATAATTTGTTTTTAGTAAGAAGGAACCTATAATTATTTGGTGAGAGAGGAAAAACTACTTTTAATATATCATGTTTACTTTGAATGTGGTGAAATGTATTGCAGCTTTGCTGTTAGTCTTAGGCATGAAAAACTGTGTGTTAAATTTTGTCATTTCTGGTTCTGATAATCTGCTTTGATGACAGATTAGAAATGCAGTTTGGCTTTTCAGGACATAAATCTCAAATAATCAACATGAGAGAACGGCACCAAATCCTCCAGAGACGTTTCTAACATGAGATGATGACGCTTCTTAATAAACTCAGGATTAGTGATGTAACTTGTCACTGGTTCAGCCAGAAGACACAGGGAAATATCACAGTTGCTACAGTGACCACTCAGAAGTTGTGTTCTATAAATCTGGAAAATCAACTTCTGGAAATTCTCCCCTGGGATGAAGATATACTATGTGTCAGCCATGTATCACAGAAACCTTTTATTATTTTAGGCATCATACATTTTTTCTTGTGGAGAGAAGCAAGAATATTGTTCCTCATTTCCTATTCCCCTAGATTTGAGGGATGTCTAAGTTCTTTGTAGGACATTACAGTCACCTCTCTTAAAATATCCATCTCCCGGTGAATCACATACAACTTTCGCATCTTTGTTCCACTTCCGTCTACTATTTTACTTTTCATACCATTGTAATTTGTTTTTCCCAATTAGAAAGTACATATCTGGCGGAGAATTTTCACTTCTTTTTTTTGAAAGCTTATTTATTTATTTTGAGAGAGAGAGCGAGTGCACAAGTGGGGGAAGGGCAGAGAGAGAGAGAGAGAGAGAGAGAGAGGAAGAGAGAGAATCCCAAGCAGGCTCTGCACTGTCAGCGTGAACCCAATGCAGGGCTCAAACCCATGAATCAGGAAATCACAACCTGAGCTGAAGTCAGATGCCTAACCGACTGAGCCACCCAGGCTCCCTGAGAATTAACTTCTTACACTTTATTTCTCCTGTGACATCCAGTAGATTTCCTTCCCTGTATAGGACATCTTTATGGACTTTGTGTTTTAGCTTTGCTTAACACCATGGTTATTAAGCATGATCTTGGAGTCATAATTACACTTATCACCATTATGAAATTATGTGCAATTAACTTGTTCTTAATTATGGACTGCAAAAGAATTTGGAACATTAGAGAATAGAGAATAAAAGATCTGGATTTTATGCGATTAAGAGATATTTTAAGTAGGGAAATAAGTGCACATATACAGTAAAACAATATATAGAACTTCCATTTGTTGTATCTGGTGATATTTAGCAGAGATCATTTAAAGCAGATTATGTCTGAAAGTAGAAATCAAGGAATCCTTGTTAATATCTCTGTTTATTTGTGAAGTAGAAACAGCATAGCCTCTGGCATCCAAGACAAAGACTTGAGCCCCTTGTTACCCTTCACCATTTACTGGCTGTGTTTCTGTAAGCAAGTTACTTTAACCTTGATGAGCTTCATTTTCCTTATGCATAGAATGGGATTATGATACCTTCCTTTTAAGAACATTGTGAGTATTAAATTAAACAAATTCACACAGAAAGCACCCAGCACCCTGCCTGGCAAGTGCTTGGGTTCTTGGGTTCTTGGGTTACAAGCAACAGAAACCAACATTGCCAAACTTAAGGCAGAGAAGCAGATCTATTAGAATCATAGAATCAAGGAAGAAATGAACGACCCAGTTTCAGAACTAGGAGACTCTTGGTATCTCTGCAGCAGGAAGTGTTGACTGTTTTCTGGGTACAGCTATTTTCATGCATGAGTGGAATCATCTCCAACCAGTCTTAGTTCTTGTCAAGATTTAAATTCCCAGGAAAGAGATGCTTATTGTTCTAGATTAGGTCACCTGATTTTACAAAGGCTGGGGGATTGGGTTAAGTCATTGGCAGCCTCACCAGAACCATGAAGAAAGTGGGAACAACATTCTCTATAGCGAACGGGAGATAGTGTTACTGAAAGAAAAACAGGAAGGTATTCAGAGCAGAAAAAGCATAGATTTCCACTACACCAACACATAGTAGGTGCTCGGTTAATGTTAATTTCCTTCATCCATTTAAACCCTTTCTGTTTATACCTTAGTGTAAAATTTCCAGCATGTGTGTATGTGTGTGTGTTTAACGTTATGTTTTTCTTTTTTTTAAATGTATGTTTATTTTTGAGAGAGAGAGAGAGAGTGCAAGCAGGGGAGGGACAGAGAGAGAGGGAGACACAGAATCCTTAGCAGGCTGTAGGCTCTGAGCTGTCAGCACAGAGCCTGATGTGGGGCTCAAACTCACGAACCTCAAGATCATGACCTGAGCTGAAGTTTCATGCTTAATCGACTGAGCCACACAGGTACCCCTTAACATTATGGTTTCTAACAGTTGGTATTTTTTGACAGTTGGTAAGCTAAGACTCTTACACTCATTTTTCCCCATCCCAGGATTGTCTTCTGTCTCATCCTTGACACTTTCCATTATTCAGTGGAGACTTTGGTATCTGGCTTATAGTCTCTCTTTCCATTCTGAACCCTGTCATCAGCTTGGTTGACTTCCACATCCATATGGTCACACTGCTCCGATACTAGCTTCTCATTTTGTTAACTCTTCATTGTCAGTGACCTTATTCTCCATTTCTATCTCAGCAATTCCCAAAATTGTCTAGAAAATCGCCAATATATACATCATTTTTCTGATCACCAGAAACCTCCTAGCCTTTGCACTTGCTTTCTCAACTACTCTCAGTATGCATTTTACCTCATATTATCTGTTCCTGCTTTATTATCTTCTTTATGCAGCCTGGATTCCATGGTCCAGCATTCCAGTCACTCTCTTGGCCATCACTGAATTTCCTGAGTTGTTTATGTTTCACACTTGGCCTGGAAAAATCAGCATTTCTGGGTAAGCTCAGTAGCACTTGGCTGCAGAGTACATCCCGGGAAAATGACAGTCATCAGGTTGAAATGGACCCTCAGTATAGTCCAGTAATCCCAGTCTCTCTGATCAGTTTGTATTTCCACCCTCTATATTAAATTGTTCTGTTAGACTACTTTTTAATAATCCATGTCATGGGTTGTTGATTTTGTTCTAAAATATCTCTTAAACCCATAAACTTTTCTCCATCCTCACTATAGCCACCCCAGTATAATCCACCATAATCTCATGCTTGGATTACTATAGTGAGCTCCTATGTGGTTCCCAAATATCATCTCTTATTCCCTCCAAATACATCTTCTCTAGTGTATCCATGGTCATGTTTTAAGGCTCTTCTATGGCTTTCTCTTTTCTTTAACATACACTTCAAAATCTGCAAGGTGTCCTATGAGGCCTAGCAAAATATAACTTACTCTTTCTTTCTTTCTTTTTCTTTTTTCTTTCTCTTTCTTTCTTTCTTTCTTTCTTTCTTTCTTTCAAGAACTTTATTAATAGGTGCTTGCTGTTGGTTGACTCTTGAAAAAAATCAAGTTGGAAACTTTTTTTTTAAAGATCTTATTTTGAAGTAATCTTTATGCCCAATGTGAGGCTCAAACGCATAACCCTGAGATCAAGAGTCACATGCTCTACCAACTGAGCCAGCCAGGAACCCCCAAGTTGTAAACTTTTATTACAAATTAAAAATGAAGGGTGTCTGGGTGGCTCAGTTGGTTGAGTGTCCAAGTCTTGATTTCAGCTCAGGTCATGATCCCAGGGTTGTGAGATCAAGCCCCACATCAGGCTCTGTGCTGAGCATGGATCCTGCTTAAGATTCTCTCTCTCTCTCTCTCTCTCTCTCTCTCCCTCTGCCCCCTCCCCTGCTTGTGTTCTCTCTATCTAAAATTTAAAAAAAAATTAGGGGAATGTGGGTGGCTCAGTTGTTTGGGTGTCCCACTTTGGCTCAGGTCATAATCTCGTGGTTCATGAGTTTGAACCCCGCATCAGGCTCACTGCTGTCAGCCTGTCAGCACAGAGCCTGTTTCAGATCCTCTGTCCTCCCCTCTATGCCCCTCCCCTGCTTGCACTCTCCCAAAACTAAATGTTAAGAAAAAAAAAATTAAAAATGAGGTTCCTAAGTTACTTAAGGTGACCAGATATGGAACAATTTAAAAAACTTTAAAGGTGTATTGAGAAAAACTAGGCTTTTTTTTAAAACTACACTTGTCATTACCAAAAAGAGACATCTTTAGGTAAAAATAGGTAAAAAAAAAAAAAATAGGTAAAAAAAAAAAAACCCATGCTGCATAGATAGTGCAGATAGTTCTATTTATGTAGTCAAGGGCAAAAAGCAAGCACTTAAGGTCTTCAGCTCCAACCTTGCATTTACTTCTTATTGCTGGAATTTCATATTCATTTCTTCTTGTTAGGTGAGTAAACCAGATGATATAGTATAGATGATAAGCAGGTACTTACTCAGCCCTGATCTGCTCAACCTTGGGAGTCGATGAATTCTCAGCTTCTGGATTGACTGCTATTGTCTCTTTGCCATGGTGTGGTTTAGAGTCTTCTGGGTGTCTGCCTATGTTGAGGTGGCTGCTGGCATAGGGTCTTATCTTGATTTTCATTATCTTCTTCAAAGCCATCCTCTCTAGGCTATCTTTGGGGAAGATAACTCCTGCGGAATCATGGTATATAACCCTGATACATATTCTGTCTTGCTGGTCTACCTTACTTTCCTGAACCTGGCTTGTCAGCTCCCTCTACCACTTCTCCCTGCACAGAAGGGTTGGAAGACAGTGGTTGATGCCCATAGGGTCCTCCCCCCACCCCCCGGCAACTCTTGTTATTCTGGGACTTCTGCAGGTAATTGTGTGGAAGACTCCCTGGATGGATAGCATCGATAGTGGTTACCAACCAAAGCATATTTTCAGCCTTGAACTGGAGCTCTACCAGGGCCTGTGACATTTGCTGCCTCTGTACCCTTTCCTTGTCCTTCAACAATATCAAATTTCACAGTCTCTCCATCTCCTATACTGTGAAGGTACTTCCTGGCATTATTCTTGTTCATAGCAGTCTTGTGTACAAATACATCTTCCTTGGTGTCATTCCTTTTGATGAAACTATATCTTTTTCTTTCTTTCTTTCTTTCTTTCTTTCTTTCTTTCTTTCTTTCGTTTTTATTTTTAATTTCAGTTAGTTAACATACAGTGCAATATTAGTTTCAGGGGTAGAATTTAGTGGATTCAGTAATTCTGTACATCACCCAGTGCTCATCATGACAAGCACACTTCTTAATCCCCATCATCTATTTCACCCACTCCCACCCCCACCTCCCCTCTGGTAGCTATCAGTTTGTTACAGTTAAGAGTCTATATTTTAGTTTACCTCTCTCCCCACCCCCCCTTCTTTTCTCATTTGTTTTTTTTCTTAAATTCCACATATGAGTGAAATCATATGGTATTTATCTTTTTCTGACTTTTTGCTTAGCATAATACTCTCTAGCTCCAACTATGTCATTGCAAATGGCAAAATGTCATTGTTTTTACAGCTAAATGGTATTCCATTGTATAAATGCATCACATCTTCTCTATCTGTTTCTTACATTGAACCATTTTACTGTTCCCCAAACCTTTGTTGCGATGACCTTGCCCCCACAGGCATGCACCACCCATGTGAGGTCACCTGGGCCCACTCCCTGCACCCTGGCTGCTGCCAGTGGAGCCCAGCTTGGTGTCAGCAGTGCCGAGGGCAGGTGGCTGCTGGGTCCCAGCCTTACCACTCACAGTTGCAGTGATGGTGACTGGGGCAGCTGTGACTGCTGAGGTTCCTCCCAGCATGTGATGGTAACTAGGCCCACAGCAACTCATAGTTCTTCAGTTCCTTTTTTTTTTTTTTTTTTTTTTTTCATTTTATTTTACTGTTCCCTCTTCTCTCAAGCTTCAGGCACACTGGCCCAATGTTCAATTTCTAGAATAGTTTCCATCTCAGATGATTGCATAGTCAGGTTCCATACCTCTTTTCTCCACACTAACCCTAGCCCTGTTGTCTTCTTTACTCGATTAACTCTTTCTCACTCTTTCTTACTAAGACGAATTGAAATGTTACTTCTTTAGGAAATTTCTCTTGCTTCTCCAGGCTACGTTACCCCCATTGTACATTTCTATTTCCCTCTGCCCCACTTGCGCTTTTCTTTCATAACGTTTGTCACAACCGTAAATACTTGTTCAACGTCTACCTTCCCCTCTGGACTATAAGTTTTATAAAAGGAATAACTTTTGTTCACCACTATTTCTTGAGGCCCTAACACAGTGAAGGGAACACAGTGATGGAATGTCTTCTGACTGTGTATCGGTGGGCATGTGTCTCCAGTGGGCCATGATCAGGTATTCCATTGCCCTGGGAAACAGATCTTTCCCTAGTGCTTGGAAAATATTGTGTAAATAAATAGATTTTTCTCAACTTAACTTTTTCTGTGATTATTATTTTAAAACTTTGGCTTGAATCCTCAGAAATACCTGTGTAATCCCCCAAATTAACAAAGAACTACTAATGAAATGTTAATAGAAAATTTGAAAATAGTTAATCACACATAGTTTTAGAGTTAGCCTTCCCCTCATTTATGTGGGCCTGTGTTTATGCTATATTTTTAAAATATTAAATATGTATAATGTGTGAAACACATTTTCTGCTACTAAGAATATTCTTAGATTATGTAATACTCAGGAAACAACAGATGTTGGCAAGGATGTGGAGAAAGGGGAACACTTTTGCACTGCTGGTGGGAATGCAAACTGGTGCAGCTGCTCTGGAAAACAGTATGGAGGTTCCTCGAAAAATTAAAAATAGAGCTACCCTATAATCCAGTAGTTTCACTACTAGGTATTTATCCAAAGGATACAAAAATGATGATTCAAAGGGATACATGGACCCCAATGTTTATAGCAGCACTATCAACAAGAGCCGAATTATGGAAAAAGCCCAAATGTCCATTGACTGATGAATGGATAAAGAAGGTGTGGTGTGTATATAGAAAATGGAATATTACTTTGTGATCAAAAAGAATGAAATCTTACCATTTGAAATAATGTGGATAGGACTAGAGTGTATTATGCTAAGTGAAATGAGTCAGAGAAAGACAAATGTATGATTTCACTCATATGTGGAATTTAAGGAACACAACAGATGAACATAGAGGAAGAGAAAGAAAAAGAAGATAAAAACAGAGAAGGAAGCAAACCATAAGAAGCTCTTTTTTAAAATTTATTAATTTTTAAAAATTTATATCCAAGTTAGTTAGCATATAGTGCAATCATGATTTCAGTAGAATCCAATGATTCATCACCTGTATATAACACCCAGTGCTTACTCAGCAAGTGTCTTCCTTAATGCCCCTTGCCCAATTAGCCCATCCCCCCACCAACACCCTTCCAGCAACTCTCAGTTTGTTCTCCATATTTATGAGTCTCTTCTGTTTTGTTCCCCTCCCTGTTTTTATATTATTTTTGTTTCCCTTCCCTTATGTTCATCTGTTTTGTATCTTAAATCCCACATATGAGTGAAATCATGTGATATTTATCTTTCTCTGACAGACTCATTTCACTTAGCATAGTACACTCTAGTTCCATCCACGTTCTTGCAAATGGCAAGTTATCATTCTTTTTGATTGCGAGTAATATTCCATTGTGTGTGTGTGTGTATGTGCGTGTGTGTGGCATCTCTTGTTTCCCAAGTTATTCATTACATAATCTAAGAATATCTTAGTAGTAGAAAATGTGTTTCACACATTATACATATTTAATATTTTAAAAATATACCATAAACAGAGGCCCACATAAATGAGGGGAAGGCTTACTCTAAAGCTATGTGTGATTACTATATATATATATATATATATATATATATATATATCCACCACACGTTCTTTATCCATTCATCAGTTGATGAACATAATGCTGACATAAACGTGGGGATGCATGTGTCCCTTTGAAACAGCACTCCTGTATGCTTTGAATAAATATCTAGTAGTGCAATTGCTGAGTCGTAGGGTAGTTCTATCTTTAATTTTTTGAGGAACCTCCATACTGCTTTCCAGAGTGGCTGCACCAGTTTGCATTCCCATCAGCAGTGCAAAAGTGTTCCCCTTTCTCCACATCCTCACCAACATCTGTTGTTGCCTGAGTTGTTAATGTGAGCCATTCTGACAGGTGTGAGGTGATCTCTCATTGTGGTTTTGATTTGTATTTCCCTGATGATGAGTGATGTTGAACATCTTTTCATGTGTCTGTTAGCCATCTGGATGTCTTCTTTGGAAAAGCGTCTATTCATGTCTTTTGCCCATTTCTTCACTAGATTATTATTTTTTGGGTATGAGTTTGATA
This sequence comes from Panthera onca, assembly GCF_046562875.1. Classification (NCBI taxonomy): domain Eukaryota; kingdom Metazoa; phylum Chordata; class Mammalia; order Carnivora; family Felidae; genus Panthera; species Panthera onca. The sequence goes on along the minus strand of NC_138342.1, from coordinate 145,553,679 downwards.
AGTTCTTTATAGACTTTGGATACCAACCTTTTATCTGATATACCATTTGCAAATATCTTTTCCTATTGTATTGGTTACCTTTTGGTTTTGCTGATTGTTTCCTTTGCTGTGCAGAAGCTTTTTATTTTGATGAGGTCCTGATAGTTCATTTTTGCTTTTGTTTCCCTTGCCTCCAGAGACGTTTTGAATATGAAGTTGCTGCGAGCAAGATCAAAGAGGTTTTTGCCTGCTTTCTCCTTGAGGATTTTGATGGCTTCCTGTCTTACATTGAGGTCTTTCATCCATTTTGAGTTTATTTTTGTGTATGGTGTAAGAAAGTGGTCCAGGTTCGTTTTTCTACATGTTGCTGTCCAGTTTTCCCAGCACCACTTGCTGAAGAGACTGTCTTTAACCATTGGATATTCTTTCTTGCTTTGTCAAAGATTAGTTGGCCATATGTTTGTGGGTCCATTTCTGGGTTCTCTATTCTGTTCCACTGATCCAAGTGTCTGCTCTTGTGCCAGTTCCATACTGTCTTGATGATTACAGCTTTGTAGTATAGCTTGAAGTCTGAGATTGTGATGTCTCCTGCTTTGGTTTTCTTTTTCAAGATTACTTTGGTTATTCGGGGTCTTTTCTGGTTCCATACAAATTTTAGGATTATTTGTTCTAGCTCTGTGAAGAATACTGGCATTACTTTGATAGGGATTGCATTGAATATGTAGATTGCTTTGGGTAGTATCGACATGTTAACAATATTTGTTCTTCCTATCCAGGAACATGGAATCTTTTTCCATTTTTTTGGTGTCTTCTTCAATTTCTTTCAAAAGCTTTCTATAGTTTTCAGTGTATAGATTTTTCACCTCTTTGGTTAGATTTATTCCTAGGTATTTTATGGCTTTTGGTGTGACTATAAATGGGATCGATTCCTTGATTTCTCTTTCTGTCGCTTTATTGTTGGTGTATAGGAATGCAACCGATTTCTGTGCATTGATTTTATATCCTGCAACATTGCTGAATTCATGAATCAATTATAGCAGTTTTTTGGTAGAATCTTTTGGGTTTCCCATATACAGTATCATGTCATCTGCGAAGAGTGAAAGTTTGACCTTCTCCTGGCCGATTTGGATGCCTGAGGAGAGGATATTTTTAAAGATTATTTATTTATTTTTGAGAGAGACGTGATGGGTGAGGACAAAGAGAGAGGAGAGAGAGAATCCCAAGCAGGTTCTGTGCTGTCAGTCCAGAGCCTGATGCAAGGCTTGATCTTATGAACTGTGAAATCATGACCTGAGCCAAAACCAAGAGTTGGATGCTTAACCAGCTGAGCCACCCAGGTGCCCCAGCACCTATCTACTTTTGTTTGCTTCCCTACTTTATCATAGCTTCACAACAGCTCCCAAAGTTGTATATTAGTGCAACTTATGCCACAAAGGAAAAGGAGGATGTGATAGATACTAACAGGGAAACACATTTTATAATGTATTTTAGTAGCATTCTGAGGACTGGAATTAGAAACATATTTGAGGATAATTCTTTTTAAGTAAAAAAAAAAACTTATGAGTTGAGCTCTCAGGTAACAAATATTTTTTAAACATTTTTTTATCCAGTGATTTGAAAGAAATGAAAGGGGTGGAAGTTAGAAACCAGAAATGTGATAGATGTATTTTGTCTAAGGTACAAGAAGTACTAGATATCAGAAGAAAAACACAAGCTGAAGAAAAGAATGCTTTTTAGTCTTAGAAACCAGAAGAATGATGTAACACGAGACTCTTAATGGTGATGACTAAGCCATGACTCTCAACGCATATGCCCAGAGAGCCCACTGACGGAAAGAACTAGTAATTATTAGTAATTTTGAAGTGACAGCATTGTTCTATATGCTTTATTTAGGATTGACTCATCTCATGCTTGTGAATGACCTCATGTGTATGTTATTTTTCCCATTTTTCAAATATAATTTAACCTGGAGACTTTAATAACTTACTCAAGATCACTCAGTTGTTGGTACAGCCAGAAGAGTCTAACTGTAGTTAAACATGATGTTATATTGCCAATCTCATATTTATTTTTAGAGTCTTGCCTAAAATAGCAGACTAAGACTTCACTTTGACTGAAAAATATTCGTGTTGTAGTTTGTCACATTCTAAGCAAATTCTTTTCAACAGATTTACTTGATTTCTGTTTTGCAGAATGGAAAAAGGATACTTTATATAGTTTTGGTTAAGAATCATCTACGTTAGGGGCACTTGGGTGGCTCAGTCAGTTGAGCGTCTGACTTCGGCTCAGGTCATGATCTCACAGTCCATGAGTTCGAGCCCTGCGTTGGGCTCTGTGTTGACAGCTCAGAGCCTGGAGCCTGCTTCAGATTCTGTGTCTCCCTCTCTCTCTGCCCATCCCCTGCTCATGCTCTGTCTCTCTCTGTCTCAAAAATAAGTAAAAACATTTTAAAAATTTTAAGAATCATCTACGTTATACTCATTTATTTTAAATTAGTATAGTCTAGGAGTTAGCTTAATAAATTAGCTGAATAAATTAAGATGTCAGTTTTCAAAATAAGAAAATGAATTCTGGCCTATTTTTCCCCCATTCATAAGTTATGGAGGAACATGTAAATATTTGCTCCTTAATGCCCTAACTTAAAAAAATTATGAGTACTTCTTCCCAGAGGGGACTGATTATTACTCCTTATAGTATTGGTACCTGTTTCACTTTTTAAAATAATTCATATATCTCACCTCAGATATCATGACTTCCTTTTCCATTTCTCCACATATTATATGCTACATGCTGTTCTGAGACCCACTACTGCTTAATTGGAACAAAACATTTCTAGATTTCATGGGGCATTGGTTTTAGTTACTTAAAGGAGAGAAAAACACAGTAGTCTGTTAAGGAGACTAAATGATGTACATTTTACATTTAAGACAAGTGATCATTTGTTTTTTGTGTCTAGGATCAGGAGCAAGATAAAGATGATTACTTTCAATCAACATAGTACTGAAAGTCCTACTCAGGGAAATTAGGGAAGAAAAATAAATAAAAGTCATCTAGATTGGAAAGGAAGAAGTAAAACTGTCACTATTTGCAGATGACATGATATATATGTATCTATATATCCCTAAAGATGCCACACACACACACACACAAAACCCTGTTAGAACTAATCAATGAATTCAGTAAAATTGTATGATACAAAACCAATATATAAAAATCTTGCATTTCTAAACACTAAGGACAAACTATCAGAAAGAGAGATTAATAAGAGTCCCATTTACAATAGCATTAGAAAGAATAAAATGCCTAAGTGTAAATTGAACCAAGGCCTGTATACTGAAAACTATGATATTGATGAAAGAAATTGAGGAAGAAACAAATAATTGGAAAGATACTCCATGCTCACAGATTGTAGGAATTAATTCTGTTAAAATGTCCACACTACCCAAAGCAATCTACAAATTCAATGCAATCTGTATTAAAATTGCAATGGCATTTTTCACAGAAATAGAACAAATAGTTCTAAAATTTGTATGGAACCACAAAAGACTTGAACAGTGGAAGTAATCTTGAAGCAAAGAACAAATTTGGAAGCATCATGCTCCCTGACTTCAAAGTATATTACAGAGCTATAGTAATCAATACAGTATGGTATCAGCATAAAAACAGAGACATAGGTCAATGGAACAGAATAGAAACCCTAGAAATAAGCCCATGCATATATGATTAATTTATGATGAAGGAGCCAGAAATATATAATGGGGAAAGGACAGTCTATTTAATAAATGATGCTGGGAAAACTGGACAGCCACATGCAAATGAGTGAAACTTGGACCACTAGCTTAAACCATACAGAAAAACTAGCTCAAAATGGTTTAAAGACTTGAATATAAGACCTGATGAAACCATAAAACTCTTAGAAGAAAACGTAGGTGGTAAGCTCCTTGACATTTGTCTTGGCGATGATATTCCGGATTTGACACTGAAAGCAAAGGCAACAAAAGCAAAAATGTATGAGTGGTACCACATCAAACTAAAAAGCTTTTGCACAGCAAAGGGAACCACCAACAAAATGAAAAGGGAGTCTACTGTGAGAGAAAATATTTACAAATCATGTATTTGATGGGGCGCCAGGGTAGCTCAGTTGGTTAAGTGTCCTACTTTGGCTCAGGTCATGATCTCGCAGTTTGTGATTTCGAGCCCTGCATCAGGCTCTGTGCTGATGCCTCGGAGCCTGGAGACTGCTTCGGTTTCTGTGTCTCCCTCTCTCTCTGCCCCTCCCCTGCTCATGCTCTTTCTCTCCCTGTCTCTAAAAAATAAATGTTAAAAAAAATTTAAAATAAAAAATAAAAATAAATCATGTATTTGATAAGGGGCTAATATCCAAAGTATATGAAGAACTTATACAACTCAATAGTAAAAACAAACAAAAAAGCACATACAATCTGAATAAAAACTGGGCAGATGATCTGAATAGACATTTTGCCAAAGAAGACATGCAGATGACCAAGAGGTACACAAAAATATGTTCTACATTAAGAATCATCAGGGGAATGTAAACCAAAACCACAATGAGATATCACCTTACACCTGTATATTATCTTTTATCTATGTCTATTATCAAAAAGACTTCAAATAACAAGTGTTGGTGAGGATGTGGAGTAAAGGGAACCCTTGCACACTGTTGGCAGGAATGTAATTTGGTGTAGCCACTATGGAAAGAAGTATTAAAAAATAAAAAATAGAACTACCATATGATCCAGTAATTCTACTTCTGTATATTTATCTGAAGGAAGCAAAAACACTAACTTAAAAAGATATGCACCCACATGTTCACAGAAGCATTATTTACAATAGTGAAGACATGGAAGCAGCCTAGGTGTCCATGAATGGATGAGTGGATAAGGAAATTGTGGTATATATACACATACACAATGGAATAATATTCAGCTCTAAGAAGATGAAATCTTGCCTTTTTTTTGACCGTTTGGAAGTTTACTTTTTTATTTTTTAAAAATTTTCTTTCTACTTATTTTTAAAAAATTTAAATCCAAGTTAGTTAATATATAGTATAATAATGATTTCAGGAATAGAATCCAGTGATTCATCACTTATTTATAACACCCAGTGCTCATCCCAACAAGTGCCCTCCTTAATGCCTCCTGCCTATTTAGACCCTCCCCCCACCTAACACCCTTCCAACAATCCTCAGTTTGTTTCCTGTATTTAAGAGTCTCTTATGATTTGTCTCCCTCTCTGTTATTATCTTAATTTTCTTTCCCTTACCTTATGTTTATCCGTTTGTATCTTAAATTCCACATATGAGCTAAAACATGTGATATTTGTCTTTCTTTGACTGACTAATTTCACTTAGCATAATATACTCTAGTTCTATCCATGTTGTTGCAAATGGCAAGTTATCATTCTTTTTGATCACCGAGTAATATTATATTGTGTGTATATATATATATATATATATATATATATATATATAACACCTTCTTTATCCATTCATCAGTCAGTGGACATTTGGGCTCTTTCCATACTTTGGCTGTTGTTCATAAGGCTGCTATAAACATTGGGGTGCATGTGTCCCTTCAAAACAGCACTCCTGTATGTTTTGGAAAAATACCTAATAGTGCAATTTCTGGGTCATAGGGTAGTTCTATTTTTAATTTTTTGAGGATATTCCATACTATTTTCTAGAGTGGCTGCACCAGTTTGCATTCCCACCAGAGTGCAAAAGAGAGCCTCTTTCTCCGCATCCCTGCCAACATCTGTTGTTGCCTGAGTTGTTAATGTTAAGCCATTCTGACAGGTGTGAGGTAGTATCTCATTGTGGTTTTGATTTGTATTTCCCTGATGATGAGTGATGTTGAACATTTTTTCATGTGTTGGTTGGCCATCTTGATGTCTTCTTTGGAGAAGTGTCTATTCATGTCTTTTGCCCATTTCTTCATTGAATTATTTGTTTTTCGGGTGTTGAGTCTGAGAAGTTGTTTATAGATTTTGGATACTAACCCTTTATCTGATATGTTGTTTGCAAATATCTTCTCCTATTCCGTCAGTTGTCTTTTCATTTTGCTGATTGTTTCCTTTGCTGTGCAGAGGCTTTTTATCTTGATGAGGTCTCAATAGTTCATTTTTGCTTCTGTTTCTCTTGCCTCCTGAGAAATGTCAAGTAAGAAGTTGCTGCAACCAGGGTCAGAGAGGTTTTTTGCCTACTTTCTCCTCTAGGATTTTGATGGCGTCCTGTCTTACATTTAGGTCTTTCATCCATTTTGAGTTTATTTTTGTGTATGGTGTAAGATAGTGGTCCAGGTTCATTCTTCTGCATGTCACTGTCCAGTTCTCCCAACAATATTGCTGAAGACACTGTCTTTTTTCATTGAATATTATTCCCTGCTTTGCCAAAGATTAGTTGGCTATACGTTTTTGGGTCCATTTCTGGGTTCTCTATTCTGTTCCATTGATCCGAGTGTCTGTTTTTGTGCCAGTATCATACTGTCTTGATGATTATAGCTTTGTAATATATCTTGAAGTCCAGGATTGTGACACCTCCAGCTTTGATTTTTTTTTTTTTTTCAGTATTGCTTTGGCTATTTGGGGTCTTTTTTGGTTCCATACAAATTTTAGGATTGTTTGTTCTAGCTCTGTGAAGAATGCTGATATTATTTTTGATAGGGATTGTGTTGAATATGTAGATTGCTTTGGGTAGTATCGACTTTTTAACAGTATTTTTTCTTCCAATCCATGAGCATGGAATATTTTCCCATTTCTTTGTGTCTTGTTCAATTTCTTTCATAAGCTTTCTATAGTATTCAGTGTATAGATTTTTCACCTCTTTGGTTAGGTTTATTCCTAGGTGTTTTATGGTGTTTAATGCAATTGCCTATCGGATTGATTCCTTGATTTCTCTTTCTGTTCCTTCATTATTGGTGTATAGGAATGCAACTGATTTTTGTGCATTGATTTTATATCCTTTGACTTTGCTGAATTCATGGATCAGTTCTATCGTTTTTTTTGGTGGAATCTTTTGGGTTTTCCATGTAGAGTATCATGTCATCTGTGAAAAATGGAAGTTTGACTTTCTCCTAGCTGATTTGGATGGTTTTTATTTCTTTGTCTTGTCTGGTTGTTGATGCTAGGACTTCCAACACTATGTTGAATGACAGTGGTGACAGTGGATATCCCTGTCATGTTCCTGACCTTAAGGGGAAAGCTCTCAGTTTTTCCCCATTGAAGGTGACATGAGCTGTGGGTCTTTAGTATATGGCTTTTATGATATTGAGGTATGATCCTTCTATCCCTACTTTCTTGAGGGATTTTATCAAGAAAGGATGCTGTATATTATCAAATGCTTTCTCTGTATCTATTGAGAGGATCATATGGTTCTTATCCTTTCTTTTCTTAATATGAGATATCACATTGATTGATTTGCAGATGTTGAACCAGCCCTGCATCCCAGGAATAAATCCCACTTGATTGTGGTGAGTAATTCTTTTAATGCGCTTTGGATCTGGTTTGCTAGTATCTTGTTGAGAATTTTTGCATTCATGTTCATCAGGGAAATTGTCCTGTAGTTCTCTTCTTTAGTGAGGTCTTTGTTAGTTTAGGAATGAAAGTAATGCTGGCTTCATAGAATGAGTTTGCAAGTTTTCCTTCCATTTCTTTTTTGTGGACCATATTCAAAAGAATAGGTGTTAACTCTTCTTTAAATGTTTGATAGAATTTCCCTGGAAAGCCATCTGGCCCTTCACTCTTGTTTGTTGGGAGATTTTTGATTACTAATTCAACTTCTTTACTGGTTATGGGTCTGTTCAGATTTTCTATTTCTTCCTGTTTGTGTTTTGGTAGTTTATATGTATCTAGGAATTTCTCCATTTCTTCAAGATTGCCCAATTTGCTGGTGTATAATTTATAATAATATTCTCTTATTATTGTTTGTATTTCTGTGGTGTTGATTGTGATCTCTCCTCTCTCATTTGTTATTTTATTTATTTGGATCCTTTCCCTTTTCTTTCTGATCAGTCTGGCCAGAGGGTTATCAATTTTGTTAATTTTTTCAAAGGACTAGCTCCTGGTTTCATTGATCTGTTCTACTGGTTTTTTTTGTTTTTTAATTTTATTTTGATAGCATTGATTTCTGCTCTAATCTTTATTATTTTCCTCCTTCTGCTGTTTTGGGGTTTTATTTGCTGTTTTTTTCCAGCTCTTTTAGGTGTAAGGTGTAGGTTGTATATTCAAGACCTTTATTCCTTCCTTTAGGAAGGCCTAGATTGCTATATACTTCCCTCTTATGACTGCCTTTGCTGCATCCCAGAGATTTTGGGCTGCTATCATTTTCATTGGCTTCCATGTACTTTTTAATGTCCTCCTTAATTTCTTGGTTAAACCATTCATTCTTTAGTAGGATGTTCTTTTTTTTTTTTTTTTTTTTTGTAGGATGTTCTTTAATCTCCAAATATTCATGGCTTTTCCAAATATTTTCTTGTGGTTGATTTTGAGTTTCATAGCATTGTTGTTTGAAAATATGCAAGGTATGATCTTGATCTTTTTGTACTTGTTGAGGGCTGATTTGTATCCCATTATGGGTCTATTCTGGAGAATGTTCCATGTACACTTGAGAAAATGTGTATTCTGCAGTTTCAGGATGAAATGTTCTGATTATATCTGTTAAGTCCATCTGGTCCAGTATGTGATTCAAAGCCATTGTTTCTTTGTTGATTTTGTGTTTAGATAACCTGTCTATTGCTGTAAGTGAGGTGTTGAAGTCTTCTACTATTATCATATTATTATCAATGAATTTCTTTATGTTTGTGGTTAATTGATTTATATATTTGGGCATTTCACATTGGAGGCATAAATACTTGCAGCTGTTAGATCTTCTTGGTGGATAGAACCCTTAATTATGGTATAATTCCTTTCTTCATTTCCCTTCATTTTAAAATCTAGTTTTTCTGATATAAGTATGGCTACTCTAGCTTTCTTTTGATGACCATCAGCATGATAGATGGTTCTCCATCACCTTACTTTCAATCTGCGGGTGTCTTTAGGTATACAGTGGGTCTCTTGTAAGCAGCATATAGATGGGTCTTGTTTTCTTTTCTATTCTCATACCCTATGTCTTTTGATTGGAGTGTTTAGTCCATTGACTTTTAAACTGAGTACTGAAAAATATGAATTTAGGACCAGTGTGTTGTCTGTAGAGTTGTTGTTTCTGGTGATGTTTTCTGGTCCTTTCTAGTCTTTGTTGCTTTTGGTCTTTTTTTGTTTTGTCTTTTCTCCACTCAAAGAGTCCCACTTAACATTTCTTGCAGGGCTGGTTTAGTGGACACGAACTTCTTTAGTTTTTGTTTGTCTGGGAAACTCTTTATCTCTCCTTCTATTTTGAATGGCAGTCTTGCTGGATAAAAAGAATTCTTGCCTTCATATTTTTCTGATTCAGCACATTGAATATATCCTACTACTCCTTTCTGGCCTGCTAAGTTTCTGTGGAAAGGTCTGTTACATACCTGAAGTGTCTTCTCATAGGTTAAGGACTTTTTTTCCCTTGCTGCTTTCATAATTCTTTCCTTGTCTGTGTATTTTGTGAATTTGACTATGATATGCCTTGTTGATGGTCGGTTTTTGTTGAATCTAATGGGAGTTCTCTGTGCTTCTTGGATTTTGATGTTTGTGTTCTTCCCCAGATTAGGAAAGTTTTCCACTATAATTTGCTCACATAAACCTTCTGCCCCTTTTTCTCTCCCTTCATCTTTGGGAACTCCAATGATTCAGATGTTGTTCCTTTTTAATAAGTTACTGAGTTCTCTAAGTTTTGTATCATGGTCTTTTGTCTTTGTTTCCCTCCTTTTGTCTGCTTCATTATTCTCCGTAATTTTGTCTTCTAAATCACTGATTCGCTGCTCTGCTCTGTTCATCCTTGCCACTGTGGCATCCATTTGAGATTGTATCTCAGTTATAGCATTTTTAAATTTGTCCTGACTAGATTTTATTTCTTGTATCTCTTCAGAGTCTATGCTTTTTTCAACCCCAGCTAGTATTCTTATTATTGTGGTTCTAATTTCTAATTCATACATCTTGCTTATTTCTGTGTTAATTAAGCCCCTGGCTGTCATTTCTTCCCATTCTTTCTTTTGGGGTGAATTCCTTCATTTGTCATTTTGGAGGAAGAAATAAATTAATAAAATAAAAAATTAAAATTAAAAAATTAAAGACAAAACAAAAAATCAAATAAAGTAAGATAGATCATAGGTGTGCTTTGGTCTGTTTGTTGATAGAAGCTGAATAGAAGAGGGAAAAAAGGGGAAGAAAATAAAAGAAAAAAGGTAAGAAAAATTTAAAAATGAAAAATTATAGAATAAAATAAAATGAAATGAAATAAAGAAAGTGAAATAGAATTAAAATTGTTATAACGGAAGGTCTTTTTTTTTAACATTTATTTATTTTTGAGAGACAGAGAGAGGCAGAGCATGAGCAAGGGAGGGGAGAGAGAGAGAGATACAGAATATGAAGCAAGCTTCAGGCTCTGAGCTGTTTGTTAGCACAGAGCCCAACGCGGGGCTCGAACTCATGAACTGCGAGACCATGACCTGAGCTTGTCAGAAGCTCAACCAACTGAGCCACCCACGCGCCCCTAAAAAATGTTAAAAAATATAAAAATAAAGTAAAAATAATTAAATAAAAATTTAAAAATAAAGAAAATAAAAATAAAGTTTTTCTTTGTGTATCCAAGAAAAAGAAAAGAAAGGATAAAAAGAAAAAGGAGACACAATTTAAACAAAAATGGAAGCAAAAAAACCCTGAAGTAATAAATGAACCAACAAACAGAATGAAACCTGAATGAAATTACATCCAGTTTCCCCTAGAACTGAAACTATGAAGCCCTCTGTAATCTGTACACTATGCAGGTGGCGGGACTTGTGCTGGTCTTCTGGGGGACGTGCTTGGAGAGTGCAGTTGGGCGGGGCTTAGTGTAACAGCTCCACTGTCCCTGAGGTGGTACTGCTTAGCTTACTGGGGTGTATCAGTCTGCTGCGCATGCACATGAGTGGGAGAGGTGGAAATGGCTTCACCCAGCTCTGTAGTCTCTGGCACAGGAATTTTGCGCTCTCACCAACTGGTAATCAAGCATCCCTCCTTTGTCTCAGGCCTCTGTCCACTTCCCGCCTCCACCCTGTACATGTCCAAGCTGTCCACCTGCCAGTGGGCACCTCCCTCCAGAGTTTTATCTCAGAAGGGGTTGTGTTTCAAAACCCCACACTTCAGAGACCCCTGCAGCTTGGACCCTTGCTGACTGTCTGGGGGAGAGTCTCACTGAGCAATGGCCAGGTGCCAGCTTATCCCAGAAAACATTTGTGTCATCATGCAGTGGCAGAGGTTCAGAGATTGTGGCAAGTCACACAACACACAGCTGGCACCAGGTTTCATTGCTCTCTGGTGTCTTTGTCCCAATACCAGCAAATATGACTGCTCTCTGGGGTCTGCTGGGACCTTTGCCTGTGGGGAGGCCATATGACCCCTACCGAATGCTCTCCCAGAAAGATTACTGCTTCTCCCCGTGTGGCACATGGACCCTTCACATCCTGCTCCCTGCTCCTGGGGATTAGTCCTGCTTCCTCACCAGCGTACTGCCAGACACTGAGCTCCAAAACTTCAGCCTCTGCATTCTACTGTTTATAGAATCCTGGTGGTATTGAAACCCTCTCCTTTCTTTCCATCAATGGTTTTGGGGAACAGATTTCTTGTTCATTCCCCTGGGAGTGTTTTCACTCTTTCTTTCTCTTTCTCTCCAGCTACTTTACGGGGAATGTTTTTCCTGCACCCTCTCGATGTGCCACATTCTCTCCCTTTCTCTGTTCTGTCTCCGCAAAAACAGTTCCCTACCCTCTGCGGCTTTTCTTTCCCCAGTTCACCTCTCTGCATTGCATACCTTCTGAGTTCTGTGGCTCAGGTTATACAGATTGTTGTGTTGATCCTCAAATCAATTTCCTAGGTGTGCAAAATGGTTTGTTGCTAATCTAACTGTGTTTTCAGGGATGAGACAAGCTGAGGATATCCATGTTGCTCTGTCATCTTGATGGCCTATTCTCAAATGAAATCTTGCCATTTGTGACATGGTTGGACCTTGAGGGCGTTATTCTAAGTGAAGTAAGACAGAGAAAGGCAAGTACTATGTGATCTCACTTAATATGTGGAATCTAAAAGTACATGAAAGAAAGAAAGAAAGAAAGAAAGAAAGAAAGAAAGAAAGAAAGTGGAAGAAAGGTAGAAAGAAACCAATCAAGCTTATGGATACAGAGAACAGATTGTTGGTTGCCGGGGGGGGGGGGGGGGGTAGGAGAAATGGGCAGACTATTTTTGTTCTTATTTTCAATTTAAATAAATTGAATATTTTTAAAGAGTGCTTAATTTTAGTAAAGGTCACCTAGGAGGATGATGTTTGTATAGGTCTATCTGACCTGTAGTGGAATACTGCCCAGCCTGTCTGTTTTAATAACAGCCTCCCATTCTGAGCCCTTGTGGCAAGGTTATTTGGCTAAGATTGTACTTTAAGTCTCTAAGCACCCCACTTACACAGCACACTTTTAATCTCTCACCTGGCTAATGACCAATCAAATTTCCTGTCTTAACAAAGAGAGACAGACTTTAGCCACTTGAACTGAAAAGTGCTATTGGGCTAAAGTAGACTATTTCAATTCTGTGCATAGATAAAGTGGTTCTTCAGGAAGAAGTGGCAATTTAGAACAGGGAAGAGCAAAGAAGGGAGATCTTATGACTACACAGAGCAGGAAGGTGGCAGAAAGAAGAGTTGCTATGATTTCTGAGGATTCCCAATGACCATTTCCCATTCCCAGGGGACCCCAGGTTGCTCCCTTCTGATGGAATGCCCTATACAATAATCTCTGGGTATTTGAATTGCTTTAGTGAATTTCTTTTTCCTGCAACAGAAAATCTTGAATACAATTACAACTACCTAAAAACTTTCCAGATTTGGCATTATGTGGATATGGTAGATTTTCAGGGCTTCTGGGAAGATCAGATAGAGGCACTGTAACATAGTGGCTGGGAAGGCAGGCTCTATAGCATTTATGGCTCAGTTAGAAATCCCAGTTCTGCTGCTTATTGGTTGTGTGATCTTGGACAATTTAACCTCTCTGTGCTTTGGTTTCCTTGTTTGTTTGTAAACACAAGGGTAATGATATTTTTTGACATTGTAGTTTGTTGTGAGGATCAAACCCATGTAAACAGTGTACTTGGCATGTAGTATTTCAAATATCCAATGAGCATCAGCTGTCATCTTAGTAAGGCCTTGGCTTTACATACACACACTCATACATATACACATGTATGTACATATATACAAACGTAATAATGTACATATGCCTATAATATAAAAAACCTATAATAAAATCTATTTATATGTATGTATATATGTATACACATGTAGAGATGTATACACACACACTCACACACACACACACACACACACACACACACACCCTCATTACTTGGCCGAAGTCTAAAGCTCTGTGTTCCTACAGCTCTTTGTTCGCATTTATATTATAGCCTTCATCACACTGCATTATAGCCTACTTATGTATCATTTCCCTCAACACATGTGAGCTTCACAATTCAGGTAATTACCTTCTTTGTTCTCTTATCCCCAGAGCTTTGTGTCTGGTACTGAGGATATTCCTGAGCTCACAGCAGATTTATATTGTTGGATAGGTAGATGCTAGATGATACTTCACTATTAGATTATCATCTCTTTAGCTTAACACTTGTCTCTCTGTTAAATTCACATGTCCCTAAGCGACTTAACGCTTCATGCTGTTGTATTATTTACCACTTAGAGGAAATGAATTTCAAAGTCCTCACCAAAAGTGAGCTTTGGCAAAAGTGTAAGTGAGAGATTTTAGGAATCTGGATGTCTGTGAGCGATGGGCAAGCGTAAGTGTGTGAGATTCGTGTTCTTCATACTTTTGTTCTGGAATGGTTCTCATAGTAACATTTCTCTTCCCAACTCAGTTTATGTGATCAGCTTGGTTGTAGCAAAGAAGAAAGTGAACCGTCACATTTCATTAGTTTGCTGGGGCTCTAATAACAAAATTCCACAGTCTGAGTGGCTTAAACAACATAATGTTATTTTCTCATAGTACCAGAGGCTAGAAGTCTAAGATCAAGGTGCCATCATGGTTGGTTTCTGGTGTGGCCTCTCTTTCTGGCTTGTACTGCTGTGGCCTTACATGGCCTTTGCTCTGTGTGCACACAGAGGGAGAGAGAAAAAGAAAAAGAGACCTCTCTATTGTCTCTTCCTCTTCTTAAAAGGTCCAGAAGTTCTATCGGAAGAGGGCCTAATCTTTGCTACAGACGGGATATTTGTGGCTTCCAAAATTCATATGTTGAAATCCTAACCCCTCGCCGTGATGGTATTAGTGGTGGGACCTTTGAGAGACAGTTAGGTTTTGAGGGCAGAGCTCTTATGGATGGGATTAGTGCTCTGATAAAAGGGATTGCAGAGAGCTCCTCCCTTGCCTCTAGTGCCATGTGAGGTTATGGGGAGACCATAACAGGAAGAGGGTTCTGATCTCTGCCTGGATCTTGGACTTCCCAGTCTCCAGAACTGTGAGAAATAAATGTTGTTGTTTATAAACTACTCAATCTCTGAAATTTTGTCATAGCAGTTCTTCTGACCTCATTTAACTTTAATTACCTCTTTAAAAGCCTATTCCAAATACAGTGACATTGGAAGTTAGAGCTTCAACATATGAATCTTGGTGGTAGGAGACACAATTCAGTCCATAACATGCATTAATTCCAATTGCAAACCTCCTTTTTAAATGTTTATTTATTTTTGAGAGGGAAAGAGACAGACAGAGAGAGGGAGAGTGCAAGCAGGGGAGTGGGAGAGAGAGAGAGGGAGACAGAATCCCAAGCAGGCTCTGTGCTGTCAGCGCAGAGCCCAACATGGGGCTTGAACCTACCAACCGTGAGATCATGACCTGAGCCAAAACCAAGAGTCCAACACTCAACTGACTGCATCACCTGGGCACCCCTGGAAACCTATTTTAATTAAGAGTTTGTGTGTGTGTGTATGTGTGTGTGTGTGTGTGTGTGTGTGTGTGTCTGTCTGAGAGGCCCAAGTTTCCTATTCTGCATAACTTTGTAGTCAAAATTGAAGCTGAGGGATGGGTTGTCTATAGCCGATACATGAGTGACAGAAGTGATCATTCAAATGAGATCCCTGTAGTCACATAGTTGCAATCTGGAAATGCAGAAGCCATTACGTGTTAGATTGGTCTCAAATGTTAAAGGCACACAGTGTAGATTCACATTTTCCTGGGTGAACTTGGGAGAGTCAGAATGTGCAGAGTCCAACTCCAGTCACAGCTGCCAGACACAGTCCATGGAGGAGGTGGGATGTCCCAGAGTTTCCCCAGGGCCTCTGATACAGATCTATGAGCCTGAGGAGTGGCAGGGCCAGGATGGGAAAAGTTCACTTGAGCCTGAGAAACGCAGCAGGTGAGTTGAGAGCCAAGTGATAGTCTCCAGCCAGAAGGATAGAGCAGGGAAAGTGCCAAAGAAACAAAGAGATGGGAATGGAATGATAGGAGAATGGGGTTAGAGCGGGGGAGGCCAGCCTCAGAACTAGTTTTGGGAACACAGAGTTCTCTTATGTGTAGCTTGGCAGACGGGCTGCATTGGGGGTTTGATCTTAAGCATCTAGAGCTGGCCTTACACCATTAGAAACATTTTGGCAGATAAGAAAAGGAGTTTCATTAAATTTCAGGCATTATACCCTTCCATGGTGCTTCCTGGTGAAACATCTAAGCTAAGTGATCTCATCCAGGAGTAATACTAACCCTACTTTGGCTAATGATCTCTTTCATAATGAAAAGTGAATTTTAATTAGGATTTTTATTTATGTGTAAATTTTGCTATCTCCTAGTTAAACTTGTACTATACTCATGGATAGTAACTCTAGTTATCATTCTTTGTAATAGGTCTTAGTTTTTCCTTTAATTTATGAACATTACATCTTCAGAGAAGCCTTCTCTGACGTTGGACCCCCAGATTGGATCAAAGCCCTCAGTTATGTCCTCTCTTAGCAGCCTGTACTTCTCCTTTATAAGCTTTCCCACTATTGCAATTAAACAGTAATTGCATGATTAATTGTTTAATGTCTGTCTTCCTTGCCAGATTATTTCCCCAATGAAAACAGGAACCAGGGCTATTTTAATCATGGCTATATCCAACACTGGTTCTTGCCCATAGCAGTAAATTCTTTTTAAATGGGTTATTTCATTCACTCATTTATCCATCCATTAGCTAATGTACTGAGCATTCACAAGCCCTAGGAACTGTGCTACAACCAGGGAAACAGAAATTAATGTGATCATGTCTGCATTCAAAGAGTTTACAATTTGGTACAGAAAGTTCTTAACCATTGTAGGTGAAAGTTCCCCTTGAGAACCTGATGAAAGAAGTCATCCGTGTGCCCAGAAACTACACACTTAAAATGGACTTTGTATTTAACTAGCTGTGTTCACAGATTCATGGGAATCTGTTCACTGTTTTCCTAAAATTCCCTGAATTCTGATGTCAGGATCTCTCCATGAAACAGACTTAAAGACACAAACAAGGTAAGGAGAGGAATAAAAGAGGGCATCAGCATATCCTGCTATGAATCAGAAAAGGCTTCAGTTGGAAGAGATGTTTGAGTCAAGGCTTAAATGATAATATGATTTTACTAGGAGAAGAAGTGAGAGCATTACAGGTTGGGAAGACAGTTTTTGGAAAAGTATGGAAGTGTGCAGGAACGTATCATTTCAGGGAATTGCAAATACCTTGTATAGATGAGAATGTGTGATTGGGAAGAAGGTTGGTGGGTGAGGGGTGAGGAAGGTGGTCAGGAGAGGATCCTGGAGAGGTTATTGGATAAGAGGACTTTGCTCTAACCTGTGCTTGATGGGGAGCGATTGCAGGGTTTATTCAGGGAGTGATAGGATCAGATTTGTATTTTAGAAGGAGCCCTCTGGTGGTGGTGTTGAGGGCCGATCAAAGGCTGAATTCCTGGAGGCTGGTAGATCAGCTCTGTGAGTCACTCAGGCAATGAGGTTTGAGGAGAGGGTGTAGGCTGGAGTGGTAGTTAGGAAGAAGAATCAGGAGGACTTTGTGATGGACTGTGGGAGAGAAGGTAGGAATAAACTTTAAGTTTTTGCTTTAATCAAGTGCATGATGGGCAGTCTTGGCTCCCTGGCAGCCTTTTTGGCATGAATGCCAATTCAACAAAATAAAAGTGCTCCCAAGACACATTTTTTTTTTCCAGTTCAAAATGAAATAGGCTTTTGTAAATGATAAAAAGTACATTCCTTACAACTTAGATTACCTAACAGATTGGATAGAAGAATGTCAGGAGAAAACCAACGCTGCAGCTGCACCGACTAATCACAAAAGTTCTATCTGTGCAGCCACTCTGAGGCAGTTTTCTAATCTTTCTTCTTGAGATAACAGCATGAGCTGTGTTGAGAAGCTAGGTTGGCCACATGCAGTCTGGGTACTGCAAGTTACTCATCATGGCTTGACGACTTCTGGGAGGAAAGGCGACAGTTCAATTATAGACCCACTAGATTGGAAGCACTTAGTACAGAGTGTTGTGTAAAGAGGACTCCCAACAAATATTTAACCATAACTATGAATTATAAAAAATTTTTTTATGGATTAGGAATAGTGAGCATTATAAGTTTTGACTTATAATAAAAATGCCCATGAAAGTTATAATCCACTTACAATTAGCTGCAGTTTCTTTTTTTTAATTTTTTTTTTTTTAGCTGCAGTTTCAAACCTCATTCGTGATTGACTTATTTATTTATTTATTTATTATTTATTTATTTATTTTTTGAGAGAGAGAGAGTGCAAATGGGGGAGGTGCAGAGAGAGAGGGGGACAGAGGATCTGAAGCAGGCTCCTTGCTGATAGCCGAGAGCCCGATGCGGGGCTCAAACCCATGAACCATGAGATCCTGAGCTGAAGTTGGATGCTCAACTGCCTGAGCCACCCATGTGCCCCTATTTACGGTTGACCTTTGAACATGGGTTAGAACTGCACCTGTCCACTTATATGAAGATTTTTTTCACTGAATACAGTACAGTGCTATAAATGTATTTTCTCTTTCTTAGGATTTTTATCTTCATTTATTTCTTTATTTTAAATGCTTATTTTGAGATAGAGAGAGAGAGAGTAAGTGAGTGTGTGTGGGAGAGTGGGGGAGGGGCAGAGAGAGAGAGGGAGAGAGAGAGAATCCCAAGCAGGCCCCACGCTGTCAGCACAGGTCCTGACACAGATCTTGATCCCACCAACCATGAGATCATGACCTGAGCCAAAATCAAGAGTCAGATGCTTAAGCAAATAAGCCACCCAGGCACCCCTCGTCTTTAGGATTTTTAAGTAACAATTTCTTTCTCTACTTTATTGTAAGAACACAGTATATAATAAATACAACATACAAAATATGTGTTAATTGACTGTTTATATCATCGGAAAGCTTCCTGGCCAAGAGTAGCTATTAGTAGTTAAACTTTCGGGGAATCAAAAGTTGTATGTGAATTGTTGACTGCATGAGGGTTGGCGTCCCTAACCCCTGTGTTGCACAAGGATCCACTGTAGTAGGAAATGAGCTTTCAATTAACTTTTTAAAGAACAGCTTTGTTGAGATATAATGCACATAGCATATAATTTTTCCAATGAATATGAACAATACTTTCAATGACTTTTAAAAATATTGTTGTTTAGAAATAATTTTTACAATTAAACATCCTTTTGTAACAAGAAAAAAAGAATATAAAGCATACAGTATTTAAAATCTAATAGTCTTTACACATAAGGAATTTTCTAAGGTGCTTCCAATAATGGGAGTCAAGAGAAAATACATTCTTATGGGGGTTTAAATGAAAGAAAAGTGTAAAATATGGTCAACATATTATTGCAAAAGTGACTGGTGTCGTGAGAAGAAAGGACTAAAGATGGATTGACCCATTGGCTTTCTTCAGTGTTCTGCTGGGGAAAGGAGACCCAATTTAATTTACAGACTCTCAGTTCACTATCAAGGGGTTAGGGAGAGACTTTCTTTGCCAATAACCAACCTGGCTAATGGCTGATATGTTGTGATAAGTGTTTTCTCACTCAGGATAG
Organism: Panthera onca; assembly: GCF_046562875.1. NCBI lineage: Eukaryota > Metazoa > Chordata > Mammalia > Carnivora > Felidae > Panthera > Panthera onca. The sequence goes on along the minus strand of NC_138342.1, from coordinate 145,534,506 downwards.
TAGTGGTATTACATTAAGAGGGAAAAAAAGTAAATAATAGCTTTGGGGTTTAAACTGAAGTTAAGTGGCAAAAGAAAAGCTCTACCTACCATTACCATATATGCACAGTGAGAAAAATTGGAAGGTTTTGAGAATTCTGAATGTCACCTTGCCTTGTGTGTTAATGATGTAAAAACATGCTTTTTGCTAACATAACAGTGTGCAGAAAAAATATAACACTTTCCCTATGAAATTGACAGAACTGTCCACAAAGTCCGAACCTCTGTGAATTGCTCTGTGAAGCTGGATGCCAAGAATGCACCTGGCATTTAGGCTGACCCACATATTGGTAATTTGTCTAAAAGAGCTTTTCCTTTCCAAGATTACATATGATGAGTGTGTAGTGGGAGAGGGGCTTAGACAAATCGGACAGCCCATCCTGATATCATTACTAGATTTGTTTTTAGTTGCAGCTTTTACCTTGTGACTTCTGGTTAAAGTGATTAATTTAATGCCATCCTCTGGCTTTAAATCCTGCTATTATCCAGCATCATCCTAATTCCCCCTAATCAGGTTTATTCCCTCATTGTTTCATATATACAAAGACTCATTCTTGTGTTTAAATATTTGCTTATGTTGTTTAGCTTCCTATGGTATTTACTTTCTTTAAAAGGGGTTTTGATGCTGTGTTCTCTGCTTACAACAATTGGCTTGTATGCCTTAACATATACATTTTATGACAAAGTCCACTATAATCCTTTGTGTGCCCTTTATGTGGTTCTGTGAGGAGGAAGTTTCCCGTCCACCTCTATGCTGCATTTCTGTGATTTTACTTCTTATAAAAATTACTACTTGTAACTAATTGTGTTTCCTTGGTTGCTTTAACCACTAGGAAACTCGGAATCACGTATGCCATTCTTGTTTAGTACTGAATAGATTCTTAGAGCGTGATTTTATTTGTATAGCTTTTCAACAAACCTCATGCTTTTGTTCTGGCCTTGGAGGGGGCAGGTGAGGGTGGTTCTCTATCTTTTAGAATCATGTACTCATGTTTTGTTTTTTAAAAAGGCAGCACACATTTATTAATCTAACATTTTCCATGGGTCAGGAGTCTGGGGTACCATGTAGCTAGATCCTCTGCTCATGTCTCAGACTTGATGTCTAGATGTGGGCCTCGTGCTGCAATTCTCAGCTGAGGGTTGGGGTTCTCTCCCAAGCTCACAGACTGTTGGCAGAATTCACTCCCTTGCACCTGTGGCACTGAGGTTCTTAACTGAGGATTGAGCTCAGCCTCTAAAGGCTATCCCTCTCCATCCACAGTTCACAGTGTAGCTGTTTGCTTTCTGTCTGGAGGCCAGCAGGAACACTTTTCCTGCTCCGAATCCCCTTCATGCTTCAAATGTCTTTGATTTGGTTCTGCCACCAGCAAGAGAAAAACGCTCTGTTTTTAATGGTTTCACCTGATTAGATTAGGCTTACCTGGATACTCCACATATTTTAAGGTTAATTGAGTTGGGATTTAATTACATCTTCAAATTCCTTTCACAGTGGTTTCTAGATTAGTGTTTGGTTGACTAGCTGGGGTGGGAAGGGGCGGGTCTTGGGGGAGGGCCATCTATAGAATTCTGCCAATCACAATCCCCATAATGGTGGACTACGCAGCTTTGAAAAGTAAGGGGGAGGTTCTCAGTACACAGCTATGGAATGATCTCCAAGGTATATTATTATGCTGGAAAAAACCCCAAAACAACCAAGGTGTGTATACTATAAATACAACCTGCTGTATAAGAAAGAGGGTGAAATAGGAAACACATGTGTTTTCTAATATTTTCAAAAAGAAAGAATGGAAGGATAAATAAAAAGTTAACAAAAATGTCATTTATAGGGGTAGGAAGACAACAGAAAACAGGGGCAAGGATGAAAGCTATACTTCCCTGAAGTACCTGTTCTGTGGTTTACACTTAACACCATGTAAATGTTTTATATAATTAAAAGACAAAATTAAATAAACATGACAAAAATAAAGTAATTTCTAAAAATTACAGCAGCACCTGGGTGGCTCAGCTGGTTAAGCATCCAACTCTTGATTTTGGCTGAGGTCATGATCTCACAATTCATGAGATTGAGCCCTGAGTCAGGCTCTGTGCTGGAACCTGCGTGGGATTCCCTCTCTGCCCCTTCTCTGCATGCTCCCCCACACACTCAAAATAAATAAATAAACATTAAAAAAATTATAAATAACCTGATATCAAGTTTGTGGTATAACTCTTCAGTAAAGAAATGTTTAAAGGGCTCTTAAATTACAGTATTTTGACAATATTGCTGTATGCTTTAGGGACAAAAAAAACTCCATTAAGAAATCTTAAACTGCATATTGTGTTCATGCTGTCAATGGTAATATTTGTATTGCTGAGGTTTCTTCCCCCGATTTTAGAAATTGTGGTAAAATACACACAACATAAATTTTACTATCTTAACCATTTTAACCGTACAGCTCAGTAGTATTAAGCACAGCCATATTATGAAACCATCACCACCATGGCTCTTCAGAATGCTCCATGTTACAAAACTGAAACATTATACTCATTAAACAATAACTCTCCATCCAACCCCCACCCCCCCCAGCTTCTGTCAATCACCATTCTTTCTATCTCCATGATTCTAAGTACCTCATATAAGTGAAATCATACAATATTTGTTTTTTGTAACTTGCTTATTTCATTTATCATAATATCCTTAAAATTCATCCATGTTGTCACATGTTGCAGAATTTCTTTCCTTTTTAATCCTGAATAATATTCCATTGCGTGTATGTGTACCACATTTTGCTTATCCATCCATCTGTTGAAGATCATTTGGGATGCTTGAACTTTTAGCTATTATGAATAATGGCTGCTATGAAAATGGGTATGCAAATATCCCTCTGACATTCTGCTTCTGCCTTTAATTCTTTTGGTATATACCCAGAAATGGAATTGTTTGATTATAGGGTAATTCTATTTTTATTCATTTTTCTTAAGTAGGCTCTATGCCCAACCTGGAGCTTGAACTTACAATCCTGAGATGAAGAGTTTCGTGCTCTACCAACTGAGCTAGCGAGGAGCCCAGGTAATTCTATTTTTAATTCTTTGGAGGATGCTGTTTTACAAAGCTAATGTTTACATTCCTAGGAACAGAGTAGAAAAGTGCCAATTTTCCCATGTCCTCACTAACACTTGTTACTGTCTTTCTTTTTTGTTGTTGTTGATAGTAGCCATCCTAAAGAGTGTATTTTTGCAAGCCATTTCAAATCCCTTTTGGATCTAGGTGGAATACAAATATTTTAAAAATAATGGTCAATTCGCTTATAGTTTTTTTCCTCTTTTCCTTTTATTCAAACTGCATCCAGTCCTCAAATCCAGCTTTTCCATGCACTCCTGCATTTTTTCATTGCCCTCTGTCCTCTTTCTTTGCCCTCTTGTTTTAATATCATTTTGCACTTTATGGTTTCTGACTACTAGCTAGTGTTTTGTGTGTGTTAGTCCTGTTGTTCCAGGTTGTGTATTTTTTAGTAGCAGGGCCCATGAAGCTTCCACTTTTTGAATCATCTAATGCATTAAAATTGTATCAAGAAATGCTTCCTTTTAACAGTATAATTTTTAAGGAACCCTCGACTGTTAGCTAATTAACTCTCAGCACACTCAGCACATTCTCTTTAAAATTGTAGGAACCTGTTTGTGTTTGCAGTAGCCATGCTTGTTTCATCATCCTGCAAGACTATTCAATCATTCAATTAACGTTTCTTGAGTTCCTACTATACATGGTGTTTTTGATGGGGCATCTGCCTTTGCAACACCCTTTGAGATGAAGGGTAGTATCTAGATGGGGTGAGGTCTGCAACTTGGGGAGGGACAGATTTTGCATGACTCTGGTACTTGGCGATCACTTCTTCAATAGGCAGGGCATCTAGTCTCTAGCCAAAAACAAATCCTGGATGAAAGGCAGACATTGGAACTCTGAATAATGTATATTCTGGGTTCTAACTAAGATAATCAATTTATCTCGGTTGACAGCACTCTCCTAATTTTAAAATGTTAAGTCCAGGGTCTTAACCCTTAGTTCCAGGCAAACTGGAATGGCAGGTCATCCGAACTCTAATTCCGACTGCCAGGTCCCAACGGGTATGGAGGTACCCTCCCGCCTTGATTCCTTTGAGTACATTTCCCACTGAGCAGTGCGCCCTTGCCCCTTCCATTCTTGCGTGAAGACTACAAGTCCCAGCATGCAGCGCAACTCTAATAGGCCAGTCCTCTGCGCTCGGGCTCTTTCACGCCGGTGTCTCCCGTAGGGCGCAGGGCCTGGAGGCCTGTGCGAGCTGACGTTGATGCGTATACGTCATACTCTTCGCGCCTCTTCCCCCGCCTTCTGGGTGGCTAAAGTCCGGTGGCAGGAGGCGTAAAGCGGTGCTTTTTCCGAGGCTGTCTGGCGGTTTTTTGGGGGGGAGACCCCGTGGCTTAAAAAGCCGAGGGAATCTGGATAGGGGCCGCCACTCCTAGCCCTCCTTCCTCCGAGTTTGCGACTCTGCGGTCCAAGATGGACAAAGTCTGTGCTATTTTTGGAGGCTCCCGGGGCATTGGGAGGGCAGTGGCCCAGTTAATGGCTCAGAAAGGCTACCGACTGGCCATCATCGCCAGAAATCTGGAACTGGCCAAAGCCGCCGCCGGTGACCTCGGCGGTAGGTACCAAACTAGAATTGTCCACTTGTGGGGCTGCAGCCCGAGAGCCTAAAGTCTCCTCGTTCGTAAAACGAGGCCTGGCCATTAAGGCTCTGTTTGGCTTCCCGCGTTCAGTAGCAGCCTTTCCTCAGTGTGGACAACAGACTGGGTGGAGAACCCCTTATCACCGTTTCCCGCAGTGTTTCCTGCCACGCTGCCTGCAGCCAAGGGCAGAACAACTTGGGGTTTTCTTTGAGACTTAGCAGTCTTGTGAGGCCCCATTAATTAAGCATTCACCTCCCTGAGGCTAGTGCTAACCGTGAGTCGCTGTTTTGTTTTGGTGTCTGGAAGGAGGGAGACACAAACTTTCTTTGTAGGGTAAAGGGCTCACTGGTGCCGCGAGGTCCCGGGCGCCGCCTGGAGACTGGGCTGGGTGGAAAGGAGTTAAGGCAGGAAGAATAGGCGTGTCAAGCCTGAAAGGCTCTGTATAGTTTTGCTGTGGGCTGTTTTGGCCCACGTGCAAATACACAAAGCAGTGTTTCATAGACAAAACTCTTTTTAGTACCAGCTAGTTTTGAGATATACCTGTTTTGGCTCTTTACCTCCATAAGCATTTAATAGGTTGTTAAATTGTTTTGGTGGTTTTTACAAATGGACAAATGAGACTTCCAGGTTCCTTTTTATTGCATTTAGAATTCTTTTTTTTGTTGTTTATTAATAATGGATTAGTAATTACTTTTCATTATTTTGCAAACTTAAGTCTTTTGATCCTAGGGAGAAGTAGGATGTAGGATAGATGCTAAGACGCTGCTATTGTTTACTTACTAGAACGGACAAATGCTCCTTATTCGCTATCATGGAGGCATTGGGAAGTTTAGAGGCCTGGGATGCATCTGGTGGCTGTAACCTTTAAAATAACAATACTGATTGGTTCACCCTAATTGTGCACATGGGTTGGGAAAATATTAGGCTCTTTAAAGAAGCAAAACAAAAAACAAGTTACAGAGCAGGGAGAAATTCAGTGAATGTTTCTTGCTGCTCATATTCACTACCATTATGTTATTCTGACAAGAGAGTGAGAAAGTGATTTTCCTTATGGGGTCATCCCAAGCCGTTAGTGTTTGCTGGAATAGATAAAAACTGTTGGTTGAGCTTCCAAGGGTTATTGTGGACCCAACAGGTTTTCAGATGAATGCCAACGGTGAGTCACAGAGGATGCTTTGGGCCTTTCATTTCCTTGAATTATGTGTTCCATAAATGTTTGGTTTGCACACTGTTTCCAGAGAAATGAGAGTGCAATTTTAGTGTTAACATAATAGGCAAGGTCAGCCAGAAAATAAGGAATTGTTTAGTTTTCAAAAACCCCTATACTTTAGAGTATTAAAATGATGTATTATTAAATAGAGAATGCTTTCTTTGAAGTGTATTCTTTTGATATTTACGCATTTTTTAAAAATGGACACTTAAAAGGAAGTAACAGTTGTTTTTAGTAAAAAGTTTTTTTTTTTGGTGTGTTTTTTGGTTTTTGCATTTTGTTTTCTTTTTACAGCTTCCTGCTTTGTAATGGTCAGCCTTGAATAATAGTTATTCTAATATATGTGCCATAGTAAAAAAAAAAAAAAAAAAGTGTGAGAAACCCTAGGGTATATTCTCAGGATCAGGAAACCAGTTAAACACAACTGTAACAATGAGACATAAATTTATTTTTTAAAAAAATGTTTGTGTATTTTGAGAGAAAAAGGGTGAGTGGGGGAGAGGCAGAAAGAGGGAGAGAGAGAGAGAGAGAGAGCCTTTTTTTGTTGATGAAGAAATATTTTTAAGGTTTACTTCCCCACCGACCTCCATCCCAATTTTATTAGACTGAACTCCATGAGTAGAGGAATCTATGACATAATCATCTTTTATCTGTAGGTTCTAAATTAGCACAGGTGTAGGTCCTAGTAGATGCTTAACAAATGTGTATTGAATAATTTTTAAATTCAAGTCATAATTTATAAGTAGTTCTAATTTAACTTTGTTGTTTAGGAGATCATTTGGCATTTAGCTGTGATGTTGCCAAAGAATGTGATGTTCAAAATACATTTGAAAAGATGGAGAAAAATTTAGGTCGAGTTAATTTCTTGGTAAATGCAGCTGGAATTAACAGGTTAGTCACAGACTTAAGTATTTTTCTAATTGTTTTGGTATGAGTAAATATATTAACTTACTTTACTTCTAAGTGGAAGAAAATATGTATTTTAAAAATTGGTCTATCTATACTTCCTTTTATACTGAGATATACAATAAGGGTACAATTTGATCAATTTTAACATGTAATCACATTCATAGTGAACTGTAGAACATTTCTAGCACTCTAGAAGGCTTTCTTTAGTTTCTTCCCAGTTAATACTTATAGATAACCTCTATTCTGACTTCTGTCACCATTATGTAAGTTTTTTCAGTTCATGAACTTAATGGTATCAAAGTAGAGATTTTTTTTCTTTTTAAAAGGTGAATTTAGGACAGAATACTTAGAATAGTATATTAATTTTCTTGTTAACAAGGCTTACTATAATATGATGGGATTTGCTCAGTTTATTTAAGCTTTTTTGGCTACTTTTAGCTGATAGGAATATTCACCTCTCAGCCAGCTTCTAAGTTATCTTTTCTAGTTTATCACTTATTTTAATGCCTCTCAAATCAGATTTAAAATGGGACTCTGTAGACTTTCTAGCTCAAATATATACTTCTTGACTTTTTAAATTTGTTTTATCCCGTTTTTAATTTATATGCCACTGCTGTTTTTTGTAGGGATAGCCTTTTAGTAAGAACAAAAACTGAAGATATGATATCCCAGCTTCATACTAACCTCTTGGGTTCCATGCTGACTTGTAAAGCTGCCTTGAAGACTATGATTCAACAACAGAGAGGGTCTATTGTTAATGTAGGTAAGTCTTCACCTGTGAAATTGTTTATCTCATAGTGCCATAAAAATATTTAATTGACTAATTTGGAGTTTATTCATGTGTGAAACTTGGATGAAATGGGTCTTTTTATTTGTGGAAAAAGGATTTGATTAGGTGATTTGTGGGTAAAACGGGAATCACGGATTCACATCTTTCTAGTGATCAAAATGTTAACATTTTTTTTTAATGTTTTTATTTATTTTTGAGAGAAAGACACAGAGCAAGTGGGGGAGGGCCAGAGAGAGAGAGAGACACACACACAGAATCTGAAGCAGGCTCCAGGCTGAGCTGTCAGCACAGAGCCCGACTTGGGGCTCGAACTCACGAACTGTGAGATCATGACCTGAGCTGAAGTTGGACACTTAACTGACTGATCCACCTAGGCGCCCCAAGCTGTTTGACTTTTTAAGAGAAATTGGACACCCTGATTTTCATGTGAAACCTGGTTTTTAAAATACAGATAAGGAAAGTAGATTGAAAAATTTTAGGTATTGGAGGATAGAAAATGATCCCTACAGCAGTTATGTGTGTCACTGATAAATCTAGTACAGAGGTTTAGGAGGAAGTTTTAAGTGAATAATCTTTTTAGTTTTTTTAGAGTGACTGTAACTAACCCCTAGTTTTCAGTTCATCTGACCCATGGAGTAGTAGATAAACCACATAGGTGTGTTCATAGACCTTAAAACGCAAAATGACTTAGAATTTTATTTCAGTTTGGTAATTTGAAAATAGCATATCATCTGCCTTTTAATTTTAAGTGGTCATACCTTAAAAGGCTGCAAAAGGGGAATGCTGCTCCATTAGAGTAAATGACCCTGTTTTTAATATAGGAAATGGCTGTCCAAGCCAAAATGTAGGGTTTTTCTCTTTTGAAGATGAAACACGAATACTGTGCTAATAAGAATTAGAACTATTTTTGACATTTACCCTTAAAAATGCAAGAAATAGATTTTCTTAAAAAAGATTAGTAAATGATTAAAAAGTAAAAGATTTAGTTGACCTTTGCCTTGTAACACAGCCAGGTAATGATTTTGGATTCTCAGAAGCTGGTATACTGGCCTGTATATATCACCTGATAATATGGGTGTTTGTTTAACTCTAAAATATCCCCTTTTTAGATATATTTAAACAACCCACATCAGTCCTTTGTGTACATGCAAAACTTTTAGAATTGTGCGAAAAGTAAATAATAATTGAAAATAAATTAGGAGAATCTTTTTACAGAAAAGACTACTTTAAACTACTAAAAGTTCATTGATTTAGGAGTTAACACTTATTCACTAGATGAACAATAGTGTGTGGCATGAACTAAAGTTTCCTATTTGGCCTTTCTTCCATGCCTATATTTTTCTTTCTTTTTTGTATCTCTCCATATTTCTCTTTCTCCCAAATACCTATTTCTCTGTCTGTGTTTTCTCTGATGTTTTTTTTCCTCTCTTTCTTCTTCTTCTTCTTTTTTTTTTTTTTTTTTTAAATTGAGAGAGAGAGAGAGAGAGAGAGAGAGAGAGAGAGAGAATGTGCACACTTGAGCAAGCCAGGGAGGGGCGCGGGTGGGGGGGGGGGAGAGAGAATCCTAAGCAGGCTCCACATTGTCAGCACAGAGCCCAACTCAGGGCTCAGACTCACGAACTGTGAGATCATGATCTGAGCTAAAGTTAAGAGTCGGATGCTTAACTGAGCCACCTATGTGCCCCTCTTTTCTCTCTTTCTGTGCTTCACAGTTCTTTTCATCTGTCATTAACTGGCATGTAATATATAATGTAGATATATTAATATAAAAAGTGTTTGGGGTGTTTTTCTTTTCCTAAAATAAAATTACTTTTTCGAAAGTTTTGTGAAGTTCTTGATTAATTTTTATATCATAAGTACAGGTCACTGGTGCAGAAAATTGTTTCCCCACTTCTGTTTTACCAGAATTTATTTGCATACAGTTGATATTTGAATTATAAATTATTCTTTCATATTCATATAAATGAGACCACCCAAGAATCTTTAGTAGGCAGTACTAGCTATAATACATCACTGAAGATAACTAAATTGCAGTTTTACAAAAAGCTTATAATGAACCTTAGTTAATTTAGATTGATGGTAGTTCAAACTTAGTGAGATTTATCTTCAGATGAACTATTTTTTTTAGTTGGAAATGAATATGTCCTTGTAGAATCATAAAATTAATCAGCCTTTGTCTGACTTTTTCTGGTTTTACTGGAAGCCTTTAAAAATACTATAGGATTTTCACCATGTCTCACCTACTAAGAGATGAGATTGGGTTTCTTTCACTTAATGGATCAGTTCTCAAGCCCTTGCCTGACATAAGAAGTTTTACGTAAGCTTCTTTCAGAACCTGTTTTCTGTTTGTATCTGGAGCAGATTCCAACCCTAAGTCTTACCACTCAAATGATGCTGGTTAGAATTCCTAATTTTAGCAAAGGACAAGGTAAAATGCTTTGTGCCTTTGTTTGTTTCCTGTAAGATTATCTAAATATTCAAGTAATCCATTAATTGGTTTGAATTTGCTTTCATTTTATTTTTTCTAGGAAGTATTACTGGTTTAAAAGGCAATTCTGGCCAGTCTGTGTACAGCGCCAGTAAAGGAGGATTAGTTGGGTTTTCACGTGCTCTTGCTAAAGAAGTAGCAAGAAAGAAAATTAGAGTGAATGTGGTCGCACCAGGTCAGTGAAAACTTTTTTCTTTTTTTTTAAAAAAATTGAAGCATAGTTGATATACGCCATTATGTTAGTTTCAGATGTACAACATAGTGATTAAAAAATGATGTATATTATAAAATGTTCACCATGATAGGTGTAGCTTTCATCTGTCAGTATGCAAAGGTTTTACAATATTACTGACTATATTCTCTATATTCTACTTTCCATCGCTGTGACTTATTTATTTTATAATTGGAAGCTCGTACCTCTTAACCCTCTTCACCTATTTTGCCCATCCCTTCATCTTCCTCCCCTCTGGCAGCCATCAGTTCTCTGTATTTATGAGTCTGTTTCTGGTTTTGTTTGTTTTCTTTTTTAGATTCCACACACAAATGAAATCATGCTATTTGTCTTTTTCTCTCTCTTATTCACTTAGCATAATACCCTCTAGGTCTGTCTATGTTGTTACCAATGGCAAGATTTCATTCTTTTTTATGATTGAGTAATATTCCGTGTGTGTGTGTGTGTGTGTGTGTGTGTGTGTATATCACACCTTTATCCATTTATCCATCATGGTTGCACATTTAGGTTTTTTCCATTTCTTGGCTATTGTAAATAATAGTAGATTAAACAGGGGGGGCATATATTTTTACGAATTAGTATTTTTGTTTTCTCTGTGTAGATATCCAGAAGTGGAATTACTGGCTCATATGGTATTTCTGTTTTTAATTTTTTGAGGAACCTCCATGCTGTTTTCTATAGTGGCTGTGCCTTCCCACCAACAGTGCTTAACGGTTTCCTTTTCTTCACATCCTTGCCAATACTTGTTATTTCTTGTCTTTTTGATACTAGTCATTCTGAAGGTATAAAGTGATATCTCCTTGTGGTTTTAATTTGCATCTCCTTGATGATTATTGATGTTGAGCATCTTTTTATGTGTCTGTTGGCCATCTGTGTGTATTCTTTGGAAAAACGTTGAATCAGGTCCTCTGCTCATTTTTTAATGGGGCTATTTGTGGTTTTTTGGTGTTGAGTTGTAGAAGTTCATATATTTTGGATATTAATTCCTTGTTGGATATATCATTTGCAAATATCTTCTCCCATTTAGTAGGTTGCCTTTGGTTTTGTTGATAATTTTTTCCTGTGGAAAAGCTTTTTAATTTGATGTAGTCCTAATAGTTTATTTTTGCTTTTGTTTCCCTTGGCTGAGGAGACAGATCCAGAAAAATACTGCTAAGGTGAATGTCCAAGATGTTACTGTCTGGCTTTTCTTTTTTTTTTTTTTTTTTTTAGAATTTTATGGATTCAGATGTCACATATAGATCTTTAATCTATTTTGAGTTTATTTTTATGTATTGTGTAAGAAAGTGGGCCAGTTTCATTCTTTTGCATGTGGCTGTCCAGTTAACACAATTTACTGAAGAGACTGTCTTTTCTTCATCGTATATTCTTTTCACCTCTGCACAGATTAATTGACAATGTAAGAATGGATTTATTTCTGGGCTCTCCATTCTGTGCCATTGATCTATATGTCTGTTTTTGTGCCAGTACCATACTGCTTTGAATACTGTAGCTTTATAATATAGTATAAAATCTGGGATTGTATTACCTCCAGCTTTGTCCTTCTTTCTCAAGATTGTTTTGGCTATTTGGGGTCTTTGGTGATTCCCTATAAATTTTAGGATTCTTTGTCCCTAGTTCTGTCAAAAATTACTATTGGTATTTTGATGGGGATCACACTGAATCTGTTGATTGCTTTGGGTAGTATGGACATTTTAACAATATTAATTTTTGCAGTCCATGAACATGGAATATCTTTACATTTATTTGTGGCATTTTCAGTTTCTTTCATCAGTGTCTTATAGGGTTCAGAGTGTAGGTCTTTTACCTCCTTGGTTAAGTTTATTCCTTAGTATTTTATTCTTTTTGGTATAATTGTAAATGGGATTGTTTTTTAAATTTCTCTTTCTGCTGGTTCATTATTAGTGTATAGAATTGCAACACATTCCTGTATTGGTTTTGCATCCTGCAACTTTACTGAATTCATTTATTACTTCTAGTAGGTTTTGGTGGACTCCTCAAGATTTATATATATCTATATAGATCATGTCATCTTCAAATAGTGCCAGTTTTATGTTTTTCTTTTTAAATGTAATTTATGTATACTTATGGCTTTGTACAGTAATAGCAAAGATTGTTCCTGTGTTTGTAAGTACATCAGCATCATCAGGCACTTCTGAGAGAGTATCAGAATAGGAGCATGGACTCTTCACTATTAATAAATTCTTTTTTTTTTTTTAAGGTTTATTTATTCATTCTGCAAGAGAGAGAGAGCGCACACACATGCGTGAGTGCAGGGGAGGGGCAGAGAGAGAGGGAGAGAGAGAATCCCAAGTGGTCTCCACTAAGCACAGAACCCGATTTGGGACTTGATCCCATGACTCTGAGATCACAACTTGAGCCCATATCAGTAGTCTAATACTTAACCAACTGAGCCACCGAGGCTCCTCATTAAATACTTGGGTAGTCAAATTTGTGAGGGTATGACTATATCTTGACAGGACTTAAATGGCTACATCTGGCCACACTGCCAGTCTGTGCGCCACCTTCAAGAAGGAGACCAAGAGTAATGCCAGTTTGCTTGCATAAACCACATTGCATTTTTAAATAAATGATTACTCTCAAACTGAAATCACAAGAGAAACTTCTCATTTAAAAATCAGTTATAAATTAAGAACTCTTAAGAGCTGAATGTTAAGAATTTCAAGGTAGGTAGGGGGTGAGTATTGGTAACATATCCACTAGTTGAACAATTCAAAATGGTATACTATTGGAGAACTATTTCCATTTTAAGTGTCCTCTCTCTTCTTGGAATATTCTATTGATTTATTGCTCACTGGCATACATTTGCTAGTTAATTTAGACTTTGTCAGTGTCAAAGCAGAACTTTCCAAGTAATGCATCTATTACCTAAATATGTTTCTTAAGTTTATCTTATGGGAACAATACTTATTTATATTTAAAATATTTGAATAGGTCTATAATATGCTTTTAATAAAAGTACAAACCAGAAGGAATAATCAAACAAGGATGCATATGTGATGTCATTTGCACATTTAATCAAGCAGTCATGTACTGACATAGTAATTTCTCTAGAAAGTCAATATTCAGACAGAAAAAGAATTGCTAGGGATCACATGTTTGTTTTCAAAATAGACAAGATGCTCTTCACTGGACTTCGTTGTACCCCAGAGAACAACCCAGGATTCATGTTAGAGTTTCAAAACAAAGAAAAACTTGAAGGGTAAAAAGATATTTACACAGACTCAGGGAAGAAACATCCTTTTTGAAGTCAGTCTATGAAGTAGCAAGATTTTAACAGCAATTTTATTTGTGGTTGTTTCCTTAATGAATGGATGGGGGCTCCGAGGCTCATTGTGCAATGGCATGGGAGGAGGAAAGTGGTAGGACATGGTAACAGAAATGAGAATGTGAATACCCTGGCACCAGAAAGTACTATTACATATGCATGAGGCACTGCTTAGAGGAACTAAGGTTCCTAACATCAGACATATGTTGAAGTGGCCAACAATGAAGATGACTGTTTAATAGATGTGGCTTTTTAATAATTTTCAAAATAGTAGAAGTCACAGTGGGAAACTTATAATAGAGCTAGCCTTCTGTAGGAAATCTATCAGGAACACTTGTCTTTTTGTTAAATATGTAGGAAAAACCAAGCCAGCAGAGATGCAATTCACTTGTAAGACAAAGCAAGTTTGATTTGGGCTAAGTACACAGAAATCAGAGACTTCTCAAGAAAACAAGTAGAACATTATTGTGCACCTGTTTCTTTTAATGTGCTGACTTTGGGCATTCCTCATGGCTTGAAAATACTGGTGGATTAAATGGGATGCAAAGCCAATTAACTTGGTCTGTCAGTTACAGGTAATTGGGAAATATTAAAACAGTGATTAGAATTAATGTAGTTTGGTAAAGGCAAAACAAATTTTCCAATTCTTAACTTATGCTAAGGGTTTAAAATATAAATTCAAATATACAATTTACATCTGGTTTCTCGGTCTTCAAATTAATTGCCTGAGATTTTAAACAAGTTCTATTCAATAGCCATCTGTACTCATGAACAAAAGCATTCTACAGATCACTTAAGTCCCTTTTAAAAATTTCCTCCAATTTAAATTTCCACATTATGCTAAATAATCTGTAAGATGGAAAGGGAAAGAGGGATGAAGTGTCAGTGTGTTGATATAATCTTCAAGATAATTATAAAGCCAACTTTCACGATACCAAATGCGAGCACAGAGTTATAAGAGAAAACTTTTGCCAAAGCTTATCTTGAAGTGGTTTAGTTGCTCAGTTTGAGAAAGGGACCATATTATAGATTCTGGTCTCTGTTCTGATCTACAGATGTTACAGGCCTCCCAGAGGGGACTGAAACAATGCAGCATATAAGCATCTATCAGAAGACTCAGTGCTATGCAGTGTGTTTAGTTCACAGGATAATAGAAGCAGTTGGAATACCTACATAAAAACATATTAAGTTCCTAAACATGAACTGCAAAATGGTCATAACTATATGTCAGTCTTCAGCCAAAATAGGGCCAGAAATGTTGAATAGGTAAGTATTAATTACAATGACTTTAAGATTAGTCAGAAACCTTCCTCAAGTACCATCCCAAAGTGTACAGACCAGTTAAACATGTATAAAATTAGTACTAATCCAGCTAGAAATCCAAAAATGAAAATTATGGATGCTGCATCAAGTATCTGGGATTCCATAAATTTATAAGCAGACAGTATAACAAAATAGACTCTAGTTTTAAGAAAACATTACAGTTCAGTATCCCAAAAATATGAAGAAGTCTCACAATAACATCAAAAATCATTTTATCTGGAAGTTAGAACCATTTAAATGTACAAATTTGAAAATAACAAAATGAATTAAAAAATAAGAGCTGTACAAAGTTGATGTTTAATCTTCTTAAAAAAAGATTTTGACAAGTCCATTATTTCAGCAGATTGGTTAACAAGCTGTTAGTTCTCATGTGAATTATGTGGCAATGCTGTTCACTGGAGGTGCAGAATGGAGAGCTTGGTTCTTTGTGATTTGTCGGTTCAGGAGATCGTAGGTAGTACAGACAGAAGTTTTAACTTACCAAGGACAATGAGACCATGGCATTATTATAAAAAGTGTAAACTATCCTTGGACCAAATGGATATAAAAAAACCAAAAACATACACAAATTACCTGGATTAGTAAAGAGGGTGATAAAAAGGTGCTAAAACTCAAATCTACATTATCACTGTTTGGTATGATAGAAGCTTTGCATAGATATTTCCTTGGCTTTTGGATAAAATGATTGTTTTTGTATACCTGTGCCAGTTAGCCATGGGATCTTTGTCCTAGCTTACTGTAGGTATTGAAGAATTGATTATCTATATGAGAAAAGACATTTTGGTTCATTGGTTGGTTGTTTGAGAGTGTTAGGTTGGAGTAGATCTTTGCCACTTTTCCATTTCAAGTCACTAATGACTCCAGCTTGTATATTGGAATTGGTGTTTTATTTGTCAGTGATGCTGAACTAGCAGGGATCAGGGAATTGTCAAAATGTCTTGATAACCCTTGTGCTCTGTAATGTGACTTCATCTCAATGAACATTTGATAAATGACTGTGGTTTCGATACAGCCATTTTGGGGGGGCAGGGGAGGAAAGAAAAGAAAATAAACTAAAACCTGTAGTCATTTTGACACTGCTTTCTGTTTGTGTATGCTTATGTAACCTGGTTGATTTTTGTGTTAGCTTAGTTAAACCATATACAGAATTACTTGATTCTCGATTACTTGAGATTTGGGATGTATGTATTTGCTTCCCTCCTTTAGGGATTGCAGTAGTGTGGGTGGTGAAGAGTTAGTTCTAGTTCATGATGATCTAAAAGTTGAATGATTTAAGGGTAATGCAAGTGTTTCTAACTCATAATAATAACTCAGCAGATTTCCTGAAGTGTCTCCTATATGCAAGGGTTCCAAACTTATAAAAAAAAAAAGAGTAAGATATTTCTGCTACAAGGAGCTAAGTACAGTGACAAAGACTGACATGTAAACAAATAATTACAATGCCGTATGATGAATATAAAGTAGAGGAACATATATATATATATGATGCTATGGAAACACTGAAGAAGGAATGCTTAATTTTGTCAAAGTGAATCAGTCGTCAAGGCAACAGACTAAATAGTGGGAATCCAGTTTGTATACAAAGGGAAGTTTTATGAGTGTTAATGGAAGTGTGTTTGTATAGCCTTTCCTAAAGATTTTACTTTCCAGTGCCAATTTGTACTACAGAAAAAAAACCTTATTGCTAAAAATGTGGCCATTTCATAGGGTGACCTTTCTTATGTTGGGGATACATATTTAGCAGGATTCATAGTCTGAATATGTTTATTGGTCAGAAGTGAAGTGTAAGTGGAAGTAGAAGAATTAAATTGATTCTATGGATTATTTATTTATTTTGGGTAATAATTTCAACCAGATTTGTCATGTCTTTTAATAGAACTGACAAACCTCAGAATTAACAAATATGTTTCTTCTTATGTCAGTTTTCCTGGTCACCTTCAAATGGAGTTTCCAGTTAAGGAAAACAATTAAGAAGCAAATCATAACAGAAAAAGCAAGAAAGGGAAAATAATAAATTAGGCCATTAATCCCTGCCTAATATTATTGACTTTTTAAAGATCAGTTAGTTACTAAGCTTTGGTATTCAAATATAAAATAAATTTCTCATCATGGATAAATCTCACTGATTAGAAAATACTGAATATGAGAAACAATATTTGATAAATTGAAACTATAATGGGTGCATAACTTTAAAAACGTGTTTTCAGTAGATAACACAAACATGGTACAAAATTCAAAAGTATAAAAAGGCATAGATTGAAAAGTGAGTCTTCTCTAATCATCTAGTTTCTTTTCTCAGAAGCAACCACTAGAGTTAACTAGAGTCTTCAGTATTTTACACACAACCCAATAAAGTATGTGTGTGTGTATAAATACATATAATATATAAAAATATAAATCTGTATTTATGTGAATATACAATATGTGAATATATAAACATATAAAAAGAAAACACAAATTGTATCATGCTGTTTGTAGAGTTCTGTACCTTGGCTTTATTCATAGTGCAGTAGTGTATCTTGGAGTTGATTCCATATTATTCTATATAGAATTGCTTTACATTTTTAAAATCTCAGCTTTATGGAAGTATAACTCATATGTCATGCAGTTCACCCATTTAAAGTGTGCACTTCAGTGGTTTTAGTATAGTCAAAGAATTGTTCTGTCATCACCACAATACATTTTAGAACATTTTCATCATCCCAAAAGAAACCTGTAGCCGTTAGCATTCACTCCCCATTTCCCTCCAATCTCCCCAGCTTCTAGCGACCACTAATAACCCACTTTCTGTCTCTGTAGAGTTCCCTATTCTGATACAGTTCATATAAGTGAACTCATACAATATGTGGTCTTATGTGACTGCTGTATCACTTTTAGTGGCTGAATTAAAAGACAATAATGTCTGTCTTAGGGGTGTACCATAATTTATTTAACCTGTTGCCTCTTGATGGGCATTTGGGTTGCTTCTGATCTTTTGCCATTATAACTAATAATATGGTGACAGTACCTGTGTGCAATTTATCTTGTACATGTATGAGTATATGAGTATGATCCTGGGAATGAAACTTCCAAGACTCAAAGGGTATATGCATTTTAAGTTTTGACAAGTAGTACAGCATTGCATTTATTTGTGTAGGATACCTTAAGTGTCTACCCTTCCCCCCCTTTTTAAGTTGAAGAGCTTTTACATTTACTGGTTGGAGAAAATCTTGTTGACAAATGCTTGCATAAGCTTTGCAGCTACTCAAAACAGATACTATTTTGGTGCTCTTAATATGCCACTTGATATGGAGATGATTTTTCACACTGCTTTCCTATATGCTTTTACAAACATAATATTAAGACACATGAAGTTTGTTCTGGTTAAAATCTTAGTCTAGTTTCTGACAACCTTATTTGTTCTTCTTTAAAAAAAGTGTCTGGGGTTATTTTAATTCTTTCTATATACCAAAGACTTGATACCTGAGCTGGTAGGTGTATCAATTAGTTTATATCCCACAATTGTTAATACTGGTGATAGGCTAAAATCCTGGCATCTTATTTAAATACATGGTCTGTGCTGTACATAAAAGCTTTCAAAATTAAAGTAGTGACCAACAGATATGGAAATGAAATGCTGTTTATTTATATAGCTAGCCAAAAATGGATAAAAGAAATATGTTTTCTTTAGAATTTATCAAATATAAATTCTCATCGGACAAGAACCATGTACATGATTTTATGAGGAAGAGTATATCTGTACCTTTTTAAAAACAATTTACTGAGTGTGCTGTCATGTTTGTGGAACTAAAGTGGAAGACATGCACTCGACTTAGTACAAGGATACATTTCAGTTATCTGTTTAAGGAGTGACAGCTTTGTATTTAGCTGGAAACCCTGAATTGCCCAAGTGATCAGTAACATCATTTGCTAGACAGTGGCACCTACTGGTAGTTTGTAATTTTTATAACCCAGCTTGAAAGGCATTGTAAATACATATGTAGTAAAGCAAGTAGGAGAGCAACATTCCAGAACTTTATAAATAAAGTGATAATGATATGGAAGAGAAGCCTGTGGGGCCAACGGGAGAGCACAGTTTGTGCAATACAAGCACAAAAATGAGCATGTTTAAGGACTACTAATATTTCTGCTCAGGTCTTATGATATATGATAGAGAATCCAACAGGCTGTTTATATGCAGTCAGTGTCTTGGGTTGTGAATATATTTTTAAATGAGGATCCCATGATTCATGAGCTATAGCATAAAATGACATTGAAATTTGGTAGAGCCTGGAGTAGCTTATCATTAGAGACTAGCTACATGTTTTTTATTTGATTTCTGATAAATTTGGGGGTGATATACATGAATTCTTAAAAGCTGAAGGCAGATTTTTAGGGCAATAAAATTATTTTATTTTCTGCTATTGTATGGTGGATACAATTATTATATTGTATGGTGGATACAATTATTATACCAGCCATATAGTGAACGCTAATGTAAGCTACAAACTTTACTTAATAATGTATCAATATTGGATCATCAAATGTACCATCCTAAGGCAAGATGGTAATAATTGGGGAAAAATGGGGTAATGTGCTCAATTTTTCTGTAAACCTAAAGCTGCTCTAAAAATAAGTCTATTAATTAAAAAAGCTGCTGATAGTGACGAGAGAAAGGTTCTTGTTCTTTGGACTTGTTCTTGGTCTCAATATCAAACATCATATTCAAAGAGAAAAAGCCAGTATTGGTGAATTCATCCCTTCCTTTCAACTTGGCCTCTCATGCCTACTTTATTTTAGGCTTTCGGTGTAGAGTTCAGGGATGGCTATAGGATCCTCAGGGATCCCGTGAGGATTGTCATTATAACTATTCATTCAAAGAGACTCTTAAAACTGAGAACAAACTGAGGGTTGATGGAGGGTGGGAGGGAGGGGAGGGTGGGTGATGGGTATTGAGGAGGGCACCTTTGGGATGAGCACTGGGTGTTGTATGGAAACCAATTTGACAATAAATTTCATACTTAAACAAAACAAAACAAAGACCTGGAGAGAATCTGTGTAGACTTCCCTTCATGAAATAACACACTTATCCAGTCTTGAGTAGTAGAGGGAAAATCTTCACGTAAGGTGGGTGTTTGAACATCATGATCTCAGTTCTGGACTTCTTGCGATCATTGCTGGATTCAGGGGACACACATCTCTCTCCTTCTCAAATTCGACCTAACATGGACACAGATTGTAGCAGGGCTGAATCCAGGTTGTAAAGTTGAACAAGATCTTATCAAAAGCTTCAAGATACTTTTTTCTGTTCCATGTATCTCACTTACCTGGTTGTTTTTTGGAAGACTATAGTCTGCCCTCATGGCCCATAACTGTGGCATAAGACTTCTTTTCACCTCACTGGAATTGTCTACTGTTTTGGGGTGCCTGGGTAGCTCAGCTTGTTAAGTGTCCAACTTTTGATTTTGCCTCAGGTTATGAGGCAAAGCACGTAGCCTGCTTTAAGATTCTTTTACTCCCTCTCCCTTTGCCCCTGCCCTGTGCGTGTGCTAGTGTCTCTCTCTCTCTCTCTCTCTCTCTCTCTCTCTCTCTCTCTCTCTCAACAAAACAAAACCCAAAAAACCTTGTCTCACTATTTAAATCTAAGATTTGCTTTTCAGTACCTCATGCTCTGTTCTAGATCTGTCTTTTTTTTCCAAGGCGGAATGCCTTCAAATGGCCTCTCACAGATTGTGTGGCCTTATTCTTTGTCTCCAAAAGGACAGACCCATAAGGACTGATATCCACCCGGAAGCTGGGCAAATGAATTTCTTTCCACACAGAATGAATAAAAACCTAGATTAGCATCAGCGCTTCCTGAATTGGAGCTATTCTACTTGAGGGTCCTTGTAGGGGAGCCCACTTTCCTAATCTTCAAGTTAAGTAGTCATTTAATGAGGCATACTTTTCGTCTTTGAATCATAGTTTTGTAGAGCTAAAGGAAATCTCAGAGGTCCATCATTTTCAATCTACTTATTATATGATACAGAAATAGTCATACAGTTTTAGATAGTACATGACTTTGCTTGGGTCATAGCTTTGATAGTATTAGCAGAGCGGGGAACCAGAATCTAGTTTAATGTGTCCTAATCCAAGGGTCTTTTTTTACCACAAAATGCTGCTTTTGAGAAAAAGTTACTAGAACCAGTTAGAAGTTGAGCCTGGGATTTGCTAACTGATTGTCACAAGGTCTTTCTTGCAAACCATTTTTACTGTAGTTTTTTTGAGTTTTTTCTCTTTCCTTTTTTTTTTTTTTTTTAAGATTAAAACACATTATTGATTTTCTGTTGAGGGCTTTGAGAGTTAGTGGAGAAACATGCCAGTTTTGCCAGAATTAAAACAACCTTAGATTAAAATAAGTGTATCATGAACTCTTTGAGAAAATAATGTCTTTTAAATGTTACGTTCATAATTTTAATTCCTTCAGCTTTTTTTTTTTCTTTTTTCTTTTTTCTTTTTTCTTTTTTCTTTTCTTTTTTTTTTTTTTTTTTTTTTGACAGAATGAGCGTGAGTGGGGGCAGGGGGTATAGAGAGAGGGAGAGAGAGAGAGAATCCCAAGCAGGCTCCACACTGTCAGCACAGAACCTGACAGGGTGGCGGCGGGACTCAAAATACAAACCATGAGATCATGACTTGGGCTGAAATCAAGAGTCAGGTGCTTAATCAACTGAGCCCCTAATGCAGATGCCCCTAATGCATTCAACTTCTTAAACATGTGAGATAGTTTTTTTTTTTCCTAATACACTCTGAGGTATCTTTGAAAATAAGTGTGTCCAAAGACCTAAAACTTTGGATATCAAGCAGTCCCATGATAGTGCTTTTTAAGGTAATTTGGATTGCCTGTTGATCATTCTGACTCTTCACTGTAGATGAAGTTTCATTTACAGTTCACTTGAAATTCTGCAGAGGCTGGTTATCCAGTGTTATCTGTGTCAGCTGCTTCTCTTTATTCTTTTTTCCTCTGGCCATCTCATTGTTCTTAAAGATGAAAGGGATTGAAGGAAATGTTGCTGACTTTTTAAATAAATGTAGTAGCAGAAGAGGTCATATTTTACAGTGTAATCTCACAATGAAACAGTGAAATCTCCCAATGTAAAATTATTTTGTTATTCCAGGCCCTCATTACAGACCATCTGAAGTTAGTACCGTGCATCTTTTTCAGTAACTTTTTATTTGAATACCAAAATAATATATATCTGTTGTAGACGATTTGGAAAGTACAGACAAGTACAGAGAAGAAAGTAAAAATCATTACTTGTAATGCTAATAATTAGTGATAACCACTGTTAATATTTTGGTGGGGCTTTTTTTGTTAGTATATATATTTTTTGTTTTCTTTTTAATAATGGGATAATGCATTTGTAACCACCTTTTTAATATGCAAATATTATTTTCCACTTTTAAATGTTCTTCTATAGCATCATTTTTCATAGATACATATTGTTCTATCATGTGGATATACCATGATTTCTTTAAACAGTTCCTTTTTGAAAGACATTCAGTTTGTTTCTGGTTTTCCCCTAATAAAGTTGTCACTGTCATAGGCCTTGTGATGGAAGAATCTATGATTATTTCTCATAAGACTTTTCAGAAACTGTTTGGATATTTATGAGTGAAATCTAAGGCAAAGAACAATTAAATAATAACATAGTATTACATAATAAACCAGTGACTTAATGTTAATTTTCAGTATAGTGTTTAGTTCACATTTATCCTTATAGTTTAAAATGTCACTGTATTTAGGTTGATTTACAATTTGAGTGACAAATGATTTAATTTTAACATAAGCCACTTTGAAAACTGTATTCTTGAGATTGCACGTTAAAGTTTCACTTCACATGTCTGACTTTTAGTCCATATATTTTTCATGACCTTAACATTTTAAAGATCTTTTCTGTTGTTAATTTCCTGAGGGTTAATTATTTGCTTTCTTTTTAAAAGTTTAAATGATTGAATACTATACAGTATAGTGATTATGTAATTGAGCACTTTATTGGTAATATGTATTTGTCTCAGACTAATCTCACAAGATTTTCTTAATAAATTTAGAATTCTTGCATATATCTACAGTATGAACCATTTAGAATTGGTTGCATAATATATAGTACTTTATACTATAAACCTCTACACGTTAGAACATGTTCTTTTTGAGCTTTATTTCATATACCAATGCCATGTTAAATTTTGAATTTTCGATGTATTATACTTGCATCAGAATTGGATCATTTCAAGGATGCCTGGGTGGCTCAGTCAGTTAAGCCTATGACTCTTGATTTTGGCCCAGGTCATGATCTCATGGTTCATGAGCTCAAGCCCCACATTGGGCTCTGCCCTGATAGCCGAGAGCCTGCTTGAGATTCTCTCCCTCTCCCTCTCCCTGCCCCTCCCCTGCTTGTTCTCCGCCCCCCCCCCCCCCGCCCTTCTCTCTCTCTCTCAAAATAAATAAATAAACTTTATAAAAAAAAGAATTGGATCATTCCATAAGATTTTTTTCTTATGAATATTGGAAATATTGGTCTTTCTGATCAACTATCTTAGCTATAGCAAATGAAACTAATTTTTGTCAGAACTGTCGAATCAGTTCATGTCACCACCTTTCTTCCCTCTAACCCTACTACCCCTCTACCCTCAATCAAGTAAAAATTACTTTTTTGTGATACTTTATATATAAGGATATTCATCAGATGTCCTTTTATTATATTTAGGGGTACAAGTGAGTGTTTCTTCCATAAACTACAGGTTCCCCAAGGAATTAAATTTTTATTCATGTTGTATCTACCCACTTGTATTGTGCTATGAATTGGGCGAAATAATTGGGAGTCAAATATTTTGGTGTTATTCAGTTAAACTTAATGAACATACTTGATTGCTAGCGGAACTCTGTATTTCCTAAACAAGTTTATTGATAATCTCAAACTTTCTGATGCAAATTGATTTTTATTTAGAATTGCGCAGATGTCTTAGTGTCTCTAAGTGTCAACTAAATAAACATTTTTCTTTTAGGATTTGTTCATACAGATATGACGAAAGACCTGAAAGAAGAACATTTAAAGAAAATTATCCCTCTTGGGAGGTTTGGAGAACCTATTGATGTGGCACATGCGGTTGTGTTTCTTTTAGAATCACCATATGTTACAGGGCATGTTCTGGTAGTGGATGGGGGATTACAACTCACGATATAATTTACAGATTATTCAATTAAAATAGTGATTATAATCAAAGGCACACTTGGGCTGTTGATTTATTTGTATTTGGGCTGTTGATACCTACATGGGTGACATTTGCTAATCAAACTTATTGATGCTACAAATACTATTTCCATTTTTATATGAATATGTCTAAAAAGATCAGTGTGTGACCAGTTGTGTTTTCTAAATGCTAAGAACCTTATAGGCTGTAGCGATCTTAACATATAGACATTTGCAAGTGCTATAAACAGACATTATTTTAATTTACATATTTTGTTGCAAAAGTGGCAAAAATTATATGGTCTAATGGTCATGAATTACTTCATTGTATCAGGCAAAATTCTCTAGAAGTTAACCTTGTGAGCCATTGCTAAGATAAGAGTATTTATAGGGCGTTGGTTAGTTGTCAATATTTTAGCAGTCCTGCCAAAGTTAAACATTGTATTCCTTTTACATATGCCTTAGAAGATCAATTTTTATACAGGTTGAAAAAAAAACATCAGTTAGATACAGGCATAAATTTAGAATCCAATTTCTTTGAGTGCATTACTCCTGATTAAGCAGCTGGACAAAATAATTTACAAATACAAGTGTAGTACAGTTGATCCATCCTATAGAATTTCTCAAAGTGATGTGTAATAATAACGTTTAAGGTTTTAATATCTCGTATAGTAATGAGCTACATAGATATTATCAACTTAGGAAATAGAAGTAGTTTTTTTGTGTGTGTTTTTTTATCCTCAAAACACTAATTTTAGCAAACTACTTAAAAACAGTGTAAGAAATTATGACATTTTAAAAATTCAGAATATTTTGTATGAGTGAATGTAATAATTTTTATGAAATTTTAGAAATAATTACTTATGAATAGCATAAATGATACTTTACTTATGAATAGCATAAATGATACATAAATGATAAATAGCATAAATATGCAGTAACAGTGAATAAGATGTCTTTATAAGGAACAGTTAAAGCATTAATTTTAAAAGAAAATATTTGCCCGAGAATGGAAGACACAAACTGAAATATCAGGCAACATCTATTTTCCATTGAACTCTTTTCTGGGGAATAGTGTGATATTTTAAATGTCACTGGATTCATGTTGATTTTTATTATTTATCATTTTGAAATATGGTTTAAATATTTACTGCACTTTAAAAAGTAAGTTTTATTGGAGCTGAACATTATTTTATGTAAACAGATTTTATTTTATATTGCAAGTCAGTGCAAAGGTGTGAATTGGATGTACTAAATAAATGCAATGTGATAAAAGTAATAAAAATAAAAAATAAAAAGTGATAAAGTCAGATCTAATTTCTATGTCAAGCTTCCTGATTCCTTAAAAAAAAGATTTTAAATTTATCTTCAACATAATCTTTACTTAAAGAAGTTTAGGAAGTAGGAAAGTTAATTAGTGTGAGTAAAATGAGTGTCACTAATCAAATTGTTTACTAAATGCTAGCATGGTAATACTTGGATTTTATCAGGCATTAACAGTTCCAGGTGCATAAAAGAAATGGAGCAGTCTGGATGGTTTCCAGTGTTGTAGCTGATGCTTTTAAGGTAGGAGAGTTTATGGAGAGGAGTAGGCCATTTTTCTAATGCTGCCTCACCTGCAGGCCTTTAGCTACCTGCATTTCTTCTTTATAACATCCCACGTAGGTTTGAGTTTCTTTCTCTGGATATCACATCTTCTGAAATCATCAGTGAGGGTGATTTGACTGGTGATTAGGAAGAAAGCAATACATTTCACTGACTTAATGACATTAAAGCTACAGATAGGTTTAACCTTTAAGTGTGTGTATTTGTACTTCAAGAAATAAAACCTTTTTAACTGTTACAGCCCCCTCACCCAGGTCATAACAAACTAGTAGAATACGGGAAGAGATCTTGAAATAGGTAAAATAAGCCTTTACTGTTCCATTCCAGGCGAATTCTCCTACTCCCTCTGACCTGGTAGAGTTTGCAATTTAATGCATGCATCCTGTTGCTCAAATCAGTTGGCAGGTGTTTTTTATGCGCAGCCATTCAAGAACTTCAGTGAATTCTTAACAACTTGGCAAATATACAGTTGACCTTTGAGCAACATGA
The DNA here is from genome assembly GCF_046562875.1 of Panthera onca. Taxonomy (NCBI): domain Eukaryota; kingdom Metazoa; phylum Chordata; class Mammalia; order Carnivora; family Felidae; genus Panthera; species Panthera onca. The sequence goes on along the minus strand of NC_138342.1, from coordinate 145,508,247 downwards.
GTTTGAGCTGTGTGGGTCCATTTATATATGGATATCTTATAGTATAGTACTGTAAATGTATTTTGTGATTTTATTAACATTTTCTCTAGCTTTATTGTGAGAATACGGAATATAATACATATAGCTCACAAAATGTTTTCACTCACTGTTTATGTTGTTGGGAAGGTTTCTAGTCAACAGTAGGCTATTAATGGTTAAGTTTTTGGGCATCACAATATGTGGATTTAAGACTGTGCAGGTGGTCAGTGTTCCTAATCCCCTGCATTGTTTGAGGGTCAACTATATTCAAATTATCTAATAATTAAGTGTTTTTTAATATTCATTTCATCTTTCAACTACATTGTGAGCTCCTGGGAATAAAGACCATATGGTGTTTTCATTCATTTAGTTAATTAAGAAACCAAATATTGATTGAATTCCAAGCAGGCTCCAAGCTCAGCGCAGAGCCTGACTTGGGGCTCAACCCCACAACCACGGGATCATGACCTGAGCTGAAATCTAGAGTTAGATGCTCAATATACTGAATCACCCAGGCTCCCCTAAACCACCATGATTTTTTGGTTTAAGATCATCAGTCCATTACTTTGTCCTGTTGTTGGTGATAGTCATTGAGATATATCTGTTCTGACTCTTAGTATGTATCCTGGAATATTCTTTTTCGATCAAATCCCTATGATTTACTTTTTGGTAATTTATCTTTTTTGGTCATTTATTTCTAATTTTGATGCTTACTTTCAATTTAAAACTTAATTTGCTGTGGGGCACCTGGGTGACTCAGTTGGTTAGGCATCTGACTCTTGATCTTGACTCAGGTCATGATTTCATGGTTTGGGAGTTTGAGCTCCCCATTGGGCTCTTAGCTGAAAGTGAGGAGCCTGCTTGGGATTCTCTCTCTCCATTTCTCTGCCCCTCCCCCTGTTCTCTCTCTCTCTGTCTCTCTCAAAATAAATAAACATTAAAAAAAAAACCTGAATTTGCTATGCTAAGCCAATCAACTATTTTCTCTTAGGCAATAGACCTTAGTTTGAATAATTACCAGAAATTTAATTTAGAATTCTTGGGCTAATAGTTGAGATAAGGGTAGTATCAGTATTACCTGCAGAACTTTTTTTTTTCAAAAGAATATTTTTAATTGAAGTATAGTTGGCACACAATGTTATGTTAATATCAGCAATTCAACATGGTCATTCAACTACTTTATATTCACAACTGTAGCATCTGTCACCATACAACACAATTATAAAACCATTGACTATATTCCCTATGCTGTACCTTTCATTCCTGTGATTCATTCATTCTGTAACTGGAAGCCTGTACTTCCCACTCTGCTTCACCCATTTTGATTACTTCCTCCTATTAGCTTGACTTCTGTATTTAGGGGTATGTTTTATTTTTTGTTTGTTTTGTTTTTGATTCCACATATAAGTGAAATCATGTGTTGTCTTCCACTGTCTTATTTCACTTAGCATAATACCCTCTAGGTCCATTCATGATGTCACCAATGGTAAGATCTGATTCCTTTTTGTGGCTGAGTGATCTTCCAGTGTGTGTGTGTGTGTGTGTGTGTGTGTGTGTGTGTGTGTGTAGATACATACCACATCTTGTGTATCCATTCCTCTACTGATGGGCACTTGGATTTTTTCTCTATTTTGGGTATTGCAAATAATGTTTCAATAAACATAGGGGTGCGTATATCCTCTTCAATTAGTATTTTCATTTTCCCTAAATAATTACCCAGTAGTAGAATTACTGGATAATATGATATTTCTATTTTTAGTTTTTTGAGGAACCTCCATACTATTTTCCACAGTGGCTGCACCCATTTACATTTTCACCAACAGTGTACAAGTGTTCATTTTTCTCTACATCCTTGTTAACCCTTGTTATTTCTTGTCTTTTTGATTTTAGGCATTCTGATGGGTGTAAGGTGCTATCTCATTGTGGTTTTAATTTGCATTTTCCTAATGATTAGTGATGTTGAGCATCTTTCCATATGTTTGTTGGACATCTGTATGCCTTTTTTGGAAAAATGTTGAATGTGTCCTCTGACCATTTTTAATGGGATTATTTGGGATTTTGATGTTGAGGTGTGTGTGTGTGTGTGTGTGTGTGTGTGTGTGTGTGTGTGTGTATAATAATAAAATCTTTATCCATTTATCAGTCAGTGGACATGTGGGCTGCTTCCAATCTGGACTGTTTGAAATAATCCTGTTATAAACATAGGGGTGCATGTATCCTTTTGATTTAGTGTTTTTGTATTTCTTGGGTAAATAGTACAATTGCTGGATCTTAGGATAGTTCTTTTTTTAACTTTTTGAGGAACCTCCATACTGTTTCCCAGAGTGGCTACACCAGTTTGCATTCCCACCAACAGTGCAGGAGGGTTGCTTTTTCTCCACATCCTCACCAGCCCTTGTTTTTTGTATGGTTGATGTTAGCCATTCTGACAGGTATGAGGTGATATCTCCTTGTAGTTTTGATTTGCATTTCCCTGATGATAAGTGATGATGAACGTCTTTTCATGAGCCTGTTGGCCATCTGTATGCCTTCTTTGGAGGCATCTTTTATTTTTTTACCATAACCATAGTGGTTATTTTTTTATTATTCTTTAATATTTTATTTTTATTTATTGTGAAGTTACCTAACATACAGTGTAGTCTTGGCTTCAGGAATAGATTCCTGTGATTCATCACTAACATACAGCACCTAGTGCTCATCCCAGCAAGTGCCTTCCTCAATGCCCATCACCCATTTTCCCACCCCACCAGCCCTCATTTTGTTCATTGTATTTAAGAGTCTCTTATGGTTTGCTTCCCTTTCTGTTTGTATCTTATTTTTCCTTCCCTTCTATGGTCGTCTGTTAAGTTTTTCAAATTCCACATATGAATGAAATCATATGATATCTGTCTTTCTCTGACTTATTTCACTTAGCATAATACCCTCCAGTTCCATCCACATTGTTGCAGATGGCAAGATTTCATTCTTTTCATCACCAAGTAGTATTCCATTGTGCATTTATACCTCACCTCCTTTATTCATTCATCAGTTGATGGATATTTGGGCTCTTCCCATAATTTGGCTATTGTTGATAGTGCTGCTATAAACATTGGGGTGTATATGTGCCTATGAATCAGCACTTCCATATCCTTTGGATAAATTCCTAGTAGTGCTATTGCTGGGTCATAGGGTAGTTCTATTTTTAACTTTTTGAGAAACCTCCATACTGTTTTCCAGACTGGCTGCGCCAGTTTGCTTTTCCACCAACAGTGCAAGAGGGTTCCCCTTTCTTTGCATCCTCGCCAATGTCTGTAGTTGCCTGAGTTGTTAATTTTAGCCATTCCAACAGGTGTGATGTGGTATCATATTGTGGTTTTGATTTGTATTTCCCTGATAATGAGTGATGTTGAGCATCTTTTCATGTGTCTTTTTGCCATCTGGATGTCTTCTTTGGAAAAGTGTCTATTCATGTCTTCTGCCCATTTTTTCCCTGGATTATTTGTTTTTTGGGTGTTGAGTTTGGTAACTTCTTTATAGATTTTTGATACTGTTTATTCAATATGTTATTTGCGAATATCTTGTCCCATTCTGTAGGTTACCTTTTAGTTTTGCTGATTATTTCCTTCGCTTTGCAGAAGCTTTTTATCTAGATGAGGTCCCAATAGTTCTTTTTGCTTTTATTTCCCTTGCCTTTGGAGATATGTAAATTAAGAAGTTGCTGTGGCCAAGGTCAAAGAAGTTGTTGCCTGTTTTCTCCTGTAGGATTTTGATGGTTTCCTGTCTCACATTTAGGTCTTTCATCCCTTTTGGATTTAGTTTTGTGTATGATATAAAAAAAGTGGTCCAGTTTCATTCTTCTACATGTCATTGTCCAGTTTTCCCAACACCATTTGCTGAAGAGACTGTCTTTTTTTTCCATTGGATATTCTTTCCTGCTTTGTCGAAGATTAGTTGGCCATACATTTGTGGGTCCATTTCTGGGTTCTCTATTCTATTCCCTTGATCTATGTGTCTGTTTTTGTGCCAATACCATACTGTCTTGTTGATCACAGCTTTGTAATACAGGCTGAAGTCCGGGATTGTGATGCCTCCTTGTTTGTTTGTTTTTCAACATTACTTTGGCTATTCAGGGCCTTTTATGGTTCCATTCAAATTGTAGGATTGTTTATCCTACCTTTGTTAGGAATGCTGGTGCTATTTTGATAGGGATTGCATTGAATGTGTAGATTGCTTTGGGTTGTATCGACATTTTAACAGTATTTGTTCTTCTGATCCATGAGCATGGAATGGTTTTGCACTTCATTGTGTCTTCTTGAATTTCTTTCATAAGATTTGTATAGTTTTCAGCATACAGACCTTTTATCTCTTTGGTTAGGGTTATTCCTAGGTATTTTATGATTCTTGGTGCAGTTGTAAATGGGATCATTTCCTTGATATCTCTTTTGGTTGCTTCATTATTGGTGTATAGAAATGCAACTGATTTCTGTACATTGATTTTTATGTCCTACAGCTTTGCTGAATTCATGTATCATTTCTAGCAGTTTTTTGGTGGAGTCTTTCAGGTTTTCCATGCAGAGTATCATGCCATTCGTGAAGAGTGAAAATTTGACCTTTTCTTTGCCAATTTGAATGCCTTTTATTTCGTTTTGTTGTCTGATTGCTGAGGCTAGGACTTCCAACACTATGTTCAACAACAGTATGAGAGTGGACATCCCTGGCTGATCTCAGGGGAAGGCTCTCAGTTTTTCCCCATTGAGGATGGTATTAGCAGTGGGCCTTTTATATATGGCTTTTATGATGTTAAGGAATGTTCCTTCCATCTGAACTTTCTTGACGGTTTTTATTAAGAAAGAATGCTATATTTTGTTAAATGCTTTTTCTGCATCTATTGATAGGATCATATGGTTCTTATCCTTTCTTCTATTAATGTGATGTAGCACACTGATTGATTTGCACTAATCAGTATACTAATTAATATATTAATTGAACTAGCCCTGTAGCCCAGGAGTAAATCCCACTTGATCGTGGTGAATAATTCTTTTAACATACTGTTGAATTCAATTTGCTAGTATCTTGTTGAGAATTTTTGTATCTATGTTCATCAGGGACATTGTTCTGTAATTCTCCTTTTTAGTGTGGTCTTTGTCTAGTTTGGGAATCAAGGTGATGCTGGCTTCATAGAATGGGTCTTGAAGCTTTCCCTCCATTTCTATTTTTTGGAACAGCTTGAGAAGAACAGGTATTAACTCTCCTCTAAATGTCTGGTAGCATTCCCTTTGGGAAGCCATCTGGCCCAGAACTCGTATTTGTTGGGAGATTTTTGATAACCAGTTCAATTTCTTCACTGATTATGGGTCTGTTCAAATTTTCTATTTCTTACCTTTTGAGTTCTGGTAGTGTGTAGGTGTCTAGGAATTTGTCCATTTCTTCCAGATTGCCTCAGTTTGTTGCCATATAAATTTTCATAGTATTCTCTAATAATTGTATTTCTGTGGTATTGGTTGTGATCTTTCCTCTTTTGTGATTTTATCTATTTGGGTCTCCTCTCTTTTTGAGAAGTCTGGCTAGGGGTTTATCAATTTTGTTTATTCTCTCAAAAAAACAGCTCTTAGTTTCATTGATCTGTTCTATCTTTTTTATTCTATATTGTTTCTTTCTGCTGTTATCTTTATTATTTCTCTTCTGCTGGCTTTGGGCTTTCTTTGCTGCTGCCTTTCTAGCTCTTTTAGCTGTGAGGTTAGGTTCTGTATTTGGAACCTTTCTTGCTTCCATACATCGGCCTGAATTGCAATGTATTTTCCTCTTAGGACTGCCCTTGCTGCACACCAAGGGTTTGGACTGTCATATTTTCATTTTCATTTATGTCCATATATAAATTTCTTCTTTAATTTCCTGGTTGAGCCATTTATTCTTCAGTAGGATGTTAACCTCCATGCATTTGGAGGCTTTCCAAATTTTTTCTTGTGGCTGATTTCAAGTTTCATAGCGTTGTGGTCTGAAAAATGCATGGTATGATCTCAATCCTTTTATATTTGTTGAGGGTGACCTAGTATGTGATCTGTTTTGGAGAATGTTCCATGTGCACTTGAGAAGAATGTGTATTTTGCTGCTTTTGGATGAAAATTTCTGAATATATTTGTTAAGTTCATTTGGTCCAATGTATCATTCAGAGACATTGTTTCCTAATTGATTTTCTGCCTAGATGATCTGTTCATTGTTGTAAGTGGAGTATTAAAGTCCCCTACAATCACAGTGTTATTATCTATGCATTTATTTATGTTTGTGATCAATATATTTATATATTCAGGTGTTTCATGTTGGGAGCATAAACATTTACAATTGTTAGCTCTTTGTGATGGATAGACGCCTTAATTATGATACAGTGCCCTTCTTCATCTCTTGTTACAGTCTTCGTTTTAAAATCTAGTTTATGTGATATAAGTATGGCTACTCTGGCTTTCTTTTAATTTGCAATAACATGATAGGTGGTTCTCTGTCCCCTCACTTTCAATCTGCATGTGTCCTTAGGTCTAAAATGAGTCTCTTGTAGGCAGCATATAGATGGATCTTGATTGATTGATCTTTTGATTGGGGCATTTAGTTGATTTATATTCAGAGTGAATATTGAAAGATATGGATTTGGTGTCATTGTGTTACCTGTAGGTTTTGTGCTTGTGATGATGTCTCTGGTCCTTTGTAGTGTTTGCAGCATTACACACACAGTCCCCCTTAGGATCTCCTGTAGGGCTGGTTTAGTGGTCGTGAACTCCTTTAGTTTTTGTTTGGGAAAGCCTTCTCCTATTCTGAATGATAGCTTTGCTGGATAAAGGATTCTTGCCTGCATATTTTTCCTATTCAGCACATTGAATATTTCCTGCCACTCCCTTTTGGTCTGCCATGTTTCAGTAGACAAGACTGCTACTACCCTTGTGTATTTACCCTTGTAGGTTAAGGCCCATTTGTCCCTAGCTGCTTTCAGGATTCTCTTTGTATTTTGCCAGTTTCACTATGATTATGTCATGGCATTGACTTGTTTTTGTTGATTCTGAAGGGAGTTCTCTGTGCCTCTGGACTTGGATGTCTGTTTCTTTCCCCAGATTAGGGAAGTTCTCAGCTATAACTTGTTCCATTAAACTTCTGCCCCTTTCTCTCTCTCTTCTTCTGCAACTCCTGTTATATGGATATTATTTGGTTTCATTTAATCATATAGGTCTCTACTTCTCTCTTCATGGTCTAGTAGTTTCCTTTCTCTCTTTTTTTTCAGCTTCATTATTTTCCATAATTTTATCTTGTATTTCACCTATTCCCTCCTCTGCTTCCATCCTTGCTCTCACTTTGTGTAGTTTATTTTGCATCTCATTTACAGCACCTCTTAATTCATCATGACTCTTTCTTAGGTCTGTGATCTCTGCAGGAATAGATTCTCTGCTGTCTTCTATGCTTTTTTCAAGCTGAGCTCTTAGTCTTATGACCATTATTCTAAATTCTTGTTCAGGTATATTGTTTTATCTGTTTTGAGCAATTCTCTGTCATTTCCTCCTGGAATTTCTTTTGAGGAGAATTCTTCTGTGTCATCATTTTGGCTATGTTTCTGTCTTTTAAGTGTTTTAATATCTTGTTATGTGTCCTGTACCTGCAAGTACTACTGTATTAAAAAGGGGTCATAGACTGTCTAGGAAGTGTTTTTGGAGTGTGTTGTGTGCACTAAGTTGTTGTGTATTTGGCTTCTCTATCCCACTGCTCTTAGTGGTGGATTGTTTGGACTTTCCAGCAGGTGTGTTTGTTGAAGTAACCCTGGAAAGAAGGAAAGGTGTTGGCGGGGGCGGGGGGGGGGGGACATCCCATACAAAGAGAAAAATGAAAGGGGCAAAAAACCGAAACAACACAAAAACAAACTAACAACAACACAGGCAGAGAATCAAAGAAACTATAAGGCTTAATACAGAGAGAGAGGAAAATAAAGAAGGAGGTACAGAAAAGGTATAAAAAGAATAATGCCTGATTAAACAAACAAATAAACAGAACACAGAAAGAAAGAAATAAAGAAATAAAAAATAATATAGGTCTGAAATTAAACATATAATAAGAATTGACCAAAAATCAAATTAGAAACTATGAGCCTGATTCTAAAGGAAAAAAAAAAAGAGTTGAAAGAAAAGGGAAAATAGAAGAGAAGGAAAGAAAAGAGACAGAACTCAGACTAATATACAAAACTGCAGGACAGTTGTCTGTTGATGCCTGGGACGAAGGGCTGTGCTGGTCTGGAGGAGAGGCTGTCTGGTTTGGTCAGTGTCAGTCCCACTCCAGTAGATAAACAGTTACCAGGCAAGAAGGGGCAGGGTTTGGTGTAAGTGGTCCCACTTTGCTTTTTTTTTTTTTTTTTTTTTTTTTTTTTTTTTTTTTTTTAAGATTGTTTTGGCTATTCAGGGTCTTTTGTGTTTCCATACAACTTTTAGGATTGTTTGTTCTAGCTCTGTGATAAATGCTGATGGTATTTTGATAGGGATTGTATTAAATGTGTAGATTGCTTTGGGGTAGTATGGACATTTTAACAATATTTGTTCTTCCAATCCATGAGCATGGATGTCTTTCCATTTCTTTATGTCATGTTCAATTTCTTTCATCAGTGTTTAATAGTTTTCAGAACACAGGTCTTTCTCCTCTTTGGATAGGTTTATTTTTAAGTATCTTATTTTTGGTGCAATTGTAAATGAGATTGTTTTCTTGATTCTTGGTATATAGAAATGCAGCAGATTTCTGTTTATTGACTTTGTAACCTGGAACTTTACTAAATTCGTTTATTCTAGCGGTTTTTTGGTGGAGTCTTTTGGGTTTTCTATGTATAACATCATGTCATCTGCAAAGAGTGAAAATTTGATTTCTTCCATATCAATTTGGATGCCTCTTATTTCTTTTTGTTGTTTGATTGCTGTGGTTAAAACTTCCAGTACTGTGTTGAATAAAAGTGGTGAGAGTGGACATCTTTGTCTTGTTCCTGACATTAAATGAAAAGCTTTCAATTTTTCACCATTGAGAATGATATTTGTTGTGGGTTTTTCATATATGGGCTTTATTATGTTGAGTATCTAAACCTACTTTGTTGAGGGGTTTTTATTATGTAAGAATGTTCTACTTTGTTACAGGGCGCCTGGGTGGCTCAGTCAGTTAAGTGTCCGACTTCAGCTCAGGTCCTGATCTCACAGTTTGTAAGTTCAAGCCCCGCATCAGGCTCTGTGCTCATGTGGCTCAGAGCCTGGAGCCTCCTTCGGATTCTGTGTCTCCTTCTCTCTCTGGCCCTCCCCCAACTTGTGCTCTGTCTCTCTCTGACTCCCAAAAATAAATAAATGCAAAAAAAGAATATTGTACTTTGTTAAATGCTTTTTTTTTTTTTGGCATGTATTGAAATAGTAATATAGTTCTTACCTTTCTCTTATTCATGTTATGTATCAGATTGATTGATTTGAGAATATTGACCCACTCTTGTAACCCAGAAATGAATCCCACTTGGTGAGTGATTTTTAAAAAAAATGTATTGTTGTATTCAGTTTGCTAGTATTTTGTTGAGGATTTTTACATCTATGTTAATCAGAGATATTGGCCTGTAGTCCTCTTTTTTTGTGTGGTATCTTTATCTGGTTTTGGTATTAGGGCAATGCTGGCCTCATAGAATGAATTTGGAAATTTTCCTTCCCTTTCTATTTTTTGGAATAGTTTGACAAGAATGGAATAGGTATTAACTTTTCTTTAAAATTTTGGTAGAATTTGCTTGTGAGGCCCTCTGGTTCAGGACTTTGTTGGGAGTTTTTTGATTATTGATTCAATTTCTTTGCTGGTAATTGGTCTGTTCATATTTTCTGTTTCTTCCTGTTTCAGTTTTAGTAGGTTGTATGTTTCTAGGAATTTATCCATTTCTTCTAGGCAGGTAGTTTTTCATAATATTCTCTTATAATTGTATTTCTGTGGTGTTTGTTGTTATTTCACCTCATTTGTGATTTTATTTATTTGGGTCCTTTCTCTTTTTTTCTTTATTACTCTGGCTGTAAGTTAATCAGTTTTGTTTTTTTTTTTTTTCAAAGAATGAGCTCCTGATTTCATTCATCTGTTATGTTGTTGTTGTTTTAGTTTCTATATCCTTTATTTATGTTCTAACCTTTATTTATGTTCTAACCTTTATTATTTTCTTCCTTAAGCTGGTTTTAGGTTTTTTTTGTTCGTTTTCTAGCTCTTTTAGGTATAAAGTTGTTGATTTGAGATTTTTCTTGCTTCTTAAGGTAGGTCTATATTGCTGTAAACTTCTCTCTTAGAATCGCTTTTGCTGTATCTCAAAGGTTTTTAACCTTTGTGTTTTCATTATTATTATTTTTTTTCTGTATAACCCATTCATTATTTACTAGCATGTTACTTAACTTCCATGTATTTGTATTCTTTGCAGATTTTTTCTTGTGGTTGACTTCTAGTTTCATTGCATCATGGTCAGAAAAGATGAATGGCATGACTTCCATCTTCTTGAATGTGTTGAGACCTGTTTTGTGGCCTAATATGTGATCTATTCCGAAAAATGTTCCATGTGCACTTGAAAACAATGTATATTCTGCTGTTTTAGGATGGGATGTTCTGTATATGTCTGTTAAATCCATCTGTTCCAGTGTGTCATTTAAAGCCATTGTTTCCTTGTTGATTTTCTATTTAGATGATCTGTCCATCAATGTAAGCGGGGTGTTAAAGTCCCCTACCATTTTATTATTATCCGTTCCTTTATGTTTGTTTTTAGCTGTTTTATGTTTTTGGATGCTTCCATGTTAGATGCATAAATATTTATAATTGTTATATCTTCTTTTTAGATTGTCCCCTTTATTATTCTATAGTGTCTTCTTTGTCTCTTGTTACAGTCTTTGTTTTAACGTCCATTTTGTCTGGTATAAGTATTCCTACTATAGCTTTCTTTTGACATCCATTTACATGATAGGTGTTTCTCAATCCCCTCACTTTGGATCTGCAGGTACCTTTAGGTATGAAATGATTCTCTTGTAGGCAGTATATAGATGGGTCTTATTATTTTTTGTATACATTCTGTCACCTTATGTCTTTTGATTGGAGTAGTGAGTCCATTTACATTCATGTAATTATTGATAGTATATATTGATTGCTATTTTATTACTTGTTTTGTGGCTATTTCTGAAGATGTTCTCTAATCCTTTCTTGCCTTTCTGTCTTTCATGGTTTGCTGGTTTTCTTTAGTGATGTATTTGGATTTCTTTCTCTTTATTCTTTGTGTATTTATTAGTAGTATTTTCTTTGTGGTTGCCATTAGGTTATATATAACATGCATATGGCCATCTATATTAAGTTGATGATTATTTAAGTTTCAACCTATTCTTTACTCCTCTCCTCCCCACATTTTAGGATATGTGTCATAGTTTACGTCCTTTTATTTTGTGAGTTCCTTGATTGATATTTTACAGAAATATTCATTTTACTGATTTTTTGTTTCCTACCTTCATATTGCAATTTTTGGTCTTTCCTTTCCACTTAAAGAATCTCCTTTAATATTTCTTGCAGGGCTGGTTTAGTGGTCATGAATTTCTTTGGGTTTTGTTTGGGAAACTCTTTATCCTTCCTTCTATTCTGAATGTTAGCCTTACTGGATAGAGTATTCTTGCCTGCAGGTTTTTCCCATTCAGCATTTTGAATATATCATGCCACTCCTTTCTGGCTTGGAAAGTTTCTGCTGAAAAATCCCCTGATAACCTAGTGGGGTTTCTTTTGTATGTAACTGTCTTCTTTCTTTTGCTGCTTTTAATATTTTCCCTTTATCGCTATACTTTGACATTTTAATTATAATATGTCTTGGTGTGGATCAGCTTTTGTTGATTTTGCTGGGGGTTCTCTGTGCATCCTGCATCTGGATATCTGTTTTCTTCCCTAGGTTAGGGAAGTTTTCAGCTATTATTTCTTCAAATAAATTCTCTGCCCCATTTTTTCTCTTTCTTCTTCTGAGACTCCCATAATACGAATGTTATTATGTTTCATGGAGACACTGCATTTCCTAAGTCTATTCTCATTTTTTGTAATTCATTTTTTTCTTTTGTTCAGCTTGGTTACTTTCCATTATTCTGTCTTCTAGGTCATTATTCATTCGTTTGCCTCCTCTTGCCTACTGTTCATCCCATTAAGTATATTTCTCATTTTGCTTATTGATCTCTTTATCTCTGCTGTGTTATTCATTATCTCTATTAATGGTCTCACTGATTTTCTCCACTCTTCTCAAGTCCATTGAGTATTCTTATGATTACTGCTTTAAATTCTCCATCAGGCACGTTATTTATATCTGTTTTCTTATATTTCTGGCCATGACCTTGTCCTTTTATTTGGGAGTAATTTCTCTCTTCTCTTATTTTGTCTATGTTTCTGTGCCTGTTTCTGTGTTAAGAATGTCAGCTATGTCTCCGGTTCTTGAGGGTAATGGCTTTATGAAGAAGACATCCTGTAGTGACCTGCATTGAAGGCCTCAGGGCCTGGCATTTATGGGAGTGTTTCCAATGTGTGCTGCATCTGCTCTGCTGTTGTGTCATGACCACTTTATCCTTCAAGCCAGTTGTCTGTAGAGGCTCTTTGCCTATTGTAGTCAGTGTTTGGTTCCTGGCCTGAATGTGGTGTGTTTTAACTAGCTGTGCTTTAGTCTGCTTGTGAAATGAGACCTGTCACCACCTCCACTGGGACCAAGTCCTTGCAAAACTCCTGGGTTGGGAGACATGACATGGGCAGGAATTTGTGCCTGTCTTTTAGGGGGGTATGCCTGCCATGCTGGGACTGAGGCAAGTGAGACTGGGAAGGGTGGTTCCACAGGAGTGTGGGGTGGGGTTTGATATAAGCAAGTTAAGTAGCAAGTGTTTGTGCTATGCAGTTGGCTCGGTGTTTACACTCAGGGGTGGGGAAAGGAAATGGTACCTGCCAGTTCCTTTATTTCCAGAGGGGGTCTCTCCATGAATATTACCTCTGTGGGATAAGCTCTGAGATTAAAAACTAACCTCCCCACTGGTATCCCAGGTGCTCTAAAGATCATTGTTTTCATGCTATACATCCACAGGCTGTTTGCCCTGCCTTTTCTCCAAGAGCAGCTCTAATGTCCTCTAAGCTCTCCCAGAGCCAAGTACACTGATGTCTCTTGCCCTTCTCCGTGACCACGGCTCTCTCCCCATCCCTGTCACCGTGATCTGTTCCTCCCCCAAACTGCATATCTGCACTTCCTACCTTCTTTCATGGGACATCTTTTCCACCTTTAGTTGTGGAGTTTGTTCTGCCAGTCTTCAGATCGATTTCTGGGGTATTTTGGATGATTTGATAGTTGTCTAGTTGTATTTGTGGGATGAGGTGAGTCTAGGGCCCTCCTACTCTGCTGCCATCTTCCACTTCATGGAGCTACTTGAGATGATCATGATTTTTATCCTTCATTTTATTAATGTGGCATATCACATTGATTTATATGTGAATATTGGGCCAGTCTTGATTCCCTGGAATAAATCCCACTTGACCATGGTAAATGATCCTTTTAATGTATTGTTGAATGTGATTTCCTACTATTTGGTGAGGATTTTTGCATGTAGGTTCATCAGGGATATTGGCCTATAATTTTCCTTTTTTTCTGTGTTTCCTTTTTGGTTTTGCCATTAGGGCAATGTGGTCCTCATAGAATGTATTTGGAAACCTTACTTCCTCTTCTGCTTTTTGGAATAGTTTGAGGAGTATAGGTATTAACTCTTCTTACTTGTTTGATAAAATTAAACTGTGAATCCATCTGGTCCTGGACTTTTGGTTTTTGGGAGGTTTTTGCTTACTCATTCATTTTTGTTCCTAGTAATTTGTATGCTGAGGTTTTCTCTTTCTTCCTGATTCAATTTTAGAATATTCTAGGAATTTATCCACTTCTCAGTTGTCCAATTTGTTGGCATATAATTTTTCATAGTAGTCTCTTATAATCCCTGTCTTTCTGTGGTGTCGGTTGTTATTTCGTCTTTTTCCATTCTGATTATATTTATTTGGGTCCTCTATTTTTTTTCTTCATTTGCTAAAGGTTTATCAATTTTCTTTATTGTCTCAAAGCTGTAGCTCTTGGTTTCATTGTCTCTATTTTTTTTTTTTTTTTTTTTTGGCTCTGTTACATTCACTTCTTCTCTGATCTTTATTATTTCTTTCCTTTTACTGAACTTGAGCTTTATTGGTTTCTCTTTTTCTAGTTCCTTTAGTGTAAGGTTAGATGTTTAAGATTTTTCTTGTTTCTTGAGGTAGGCCTATAATCACTATAAATTTCCCTGTTAAAACTGCTTTCACTGCCTCCCAAAGATTTTGGACATAGTGTTTCTATTTTCATTTGTCTTCATGTATTTTTCTAATTTGATTTGTTGTTTGACTCATTGTTTAGTAGCATATTGTTTAGCTTATGCATGTTAGCGTTTTCCATTTTTTTTCTTGTGATTGATTTCTGGTTTCATACCATTGTGGTTGGAAAAGATGCATGATATGATTTCAGTCTTATTAAATGTATTAAGACTTCTTTTGTTTAACACGTGATCTCTTCTGGAGAATGTTCCATGTGCATTTAAAGAGAATGTGTTTTCTATTGTTTTTGGATTGAATGTTGGCTCTATATCTTTTAAATTCATCTGATCTAATGTGTTACAGGTCAAAGGCACTATTTCTATATTGATTTTCTTTTTTTTTTTTCTATATTGATTTTCTGCCCTGTATGATATATCCATTGATGTAGGTGGGATGTTAAAGTCCTCTACTGTTATTGTATTTCTTTCAGTTTTTCTCTTTATGTCTGTTAATATTTGCTTTATGTATTTATGTGCTCCAGTGTTGGTTGCATAAGGTATTTATAATTGCTGGCCTGGCCTGATTGTTATACTAATCCTCTTGTTATACTGATCTCTTTATCATTATATCATTCTTTGTCTCTTGTGACAACCTTTGTTTTAATTTCTATTTTATCTGATACAAGTATTGCTACCTAGGCTTTTCTTCTTTTCCTCCACTTCCTTTTGCATGGAGTATCTTTTCCATCCTCTCATGTTCAATCTGTATGTGTCTTTAGGCCTGAAATGAGTCTCTTGTAGGCAGCATAAATATGGGTCTTTTTTTTTTTTTTTTAATCCATTCTGTCACCCTAGGCCTTTTGATTGGAGTACTTATACCATTCACATTTAAAGTAATTATTGATAGGTATGTACTTACTGCAGTTTTGTTAATTGCTTTCTGATTGTGTTTATAGTTCTTCTTTGTTCATTCTTTTCTTTTCCTCTTGTGATTGATGACTTTCTTTAGTGTTATGTTTGGCTTTCTTTATCTTTTGTGTGTGTGTGTGTGTGTGTGTGTGTGTGTGTGTGTATGTGGTATAGGTTTTAGGTTTGTGGTTACCATGAGGTTTATATATAACATCCTAAATATATAATAGTCTGTATTAATTGATGGTCACAAGTTCAAACACTTTGTAAAAGATATTTTTTAATCCCTATTCATGTTTACTATTCCCTCCCCTCCTTCTAATTACGCCCTTTTCTTTTTCACTTAAAGAAGTACCTTTAACATTTCTTATAAGGCTGGATTAGTGGTGATGAATTCTTTTAACTTCTGTTTGGGAAACCCTTTATCTCTCCTTCAATTCTGAATGATAACCGTGTCAGATAGAGTATCCTTGGTTGTAGATTTTTTTCCTGTCATCACTTTGTGCATATTTTTTCCCTATCATCACTGCCTTTTGGACTGCAAAGTTTTTGCTGAAAAATCAGCTGAAAGCCTTAGTGGGTTTCCATTGTTCATAACTATTTGGTTCTCTTGCTATTTTTAAAAATCTCTATTTTTGACATTTTGATCATGTGTCATGGTGTGGACCTGTTTGGGTTCAACATGTTTGGAGCTCTGTGTTTCCTAAATTTGGATGTATGTTTCCTTTCCTAGGTTAGAGAAATTTTCAGCTATTATTTCTTCAAATAATTTTTCTGCCCCCTTTTCTTTGTCTTCTTATTCTAGGACCCCTATAGTATGAATGTTTTTTTTTTTAATTTTTTTTTAACATTTATTTATTTTTGAGACAGAGAGAGACAGAGCATGAACGGGGGAGGGTCAGAGAGAGAGGGAGACACAGAATCTGAAACAGGCTCCAGGCTCTGAGCTGTCAGCACAGAGCCCGACGCGGGGCTCGAACTCAGGGACTGCGAGATCGTGACCTGGGCCGAAGTCGGAGGCTTAACCGACTGAGCCACCCAGGCGCCCCGAGTATGAATGTTTTTGTTTGCTTGATGTTGTCCAAGAAGTCCCTTAATCTATTTTAATTTTTAAAAATTCTCTCTCTTTTTTTTTTTTTCTGTTTAGCTTGGGTGCTTTATATTATCCTGTCTTTCAGAGAGCTGATCTGTTGTTCTGCATCTTCTAATCTAGTGTTGATCCTCTCTTCTATATTTTTCATTTTAGTTATATTCTTTAACTCTGATTATTTTTTAAAAATATTTTCTATTTCTTTGCTATAAGTGAGTTCATCCACTCTTCTGTCTAGTCTGCTGAGGATCTTTATGATCATTTCTTTAATTTTTTTTTAATGTTCATTTATTTTTGAGAAAGAGACAGAGACAGAATGCAACTGGGTAAGAGGCAGGGAGAGAGGGAGACACAGAATCCAAAGCAGGCTCCAGGCTCTAAGCTGTCAGCACAGATCCCAATGTAGGGCTTGAACTCACAAACTGTGAGATCATAACCTGAGCTGAAGTCCGCTGCTTAACTGAGCCATCCAGGCTATGATAATTTCTTTAAACTCTTTGTTAGGCATATTTTTAAACTCTGTTTCTTTAGGTGTCCCCCCCCCCCCCCCCCCCCCCCCCCCGCTCTGAGGTTTTGTCTTGTTCTTTTTGTTTGGAGTATATTCCTTTGTCTCCTCATATTGCTTGACTTTCTATGCTATGTTTATTTCTGTGAATTAGGCAGAACAGCTACTTCGCCTAAACTTGAAGGGATGGTGTTATGTATATTGTTCTTTGTATAGACTGTGGGTGCTTGGTGACTTAGGCTGGTTGGCTGGAGCTATGACTGGTGTGGGCTGGGGATCAGGTCACTTCTTGCTGGGTCTGCCCTGGTGGGATAGCTGGAGCTGAAGTTGGCATGGGCTGGGGTGGTCCCAGGGCTCTCTGCACAGAGGATGCTCTAGCAAGACAGCTGAGGCTGAAGTAGGTGCAAACCAGGGTATCCTGGGCTATCCATGTAGAGGATGCCCAGGCAGAGGAAGCTGAAGTCAGCACAAGCCAGGGAGTCCTGGGGTGATCCTCACAGAGGCCAGGATGGTAGGATAGCTGAAGCTGAAGTGGGTGCAGACTAGGGTGTCTTGGAGTGCTCACTATAGGGAGAACCTTGGCAGGGTGACTGGAATCAAGGCAGGGTGCAAGTTGGTCCCGGGGCATTTCGTTTATGTAGCGCCCTGGTGGGGCAGCTGGAGCTGAAGGGAATGGCTGGGGGACTTCTGGGGCACTCTTCGTAGGGGGCACTCCTCGTAGGGGGCACTCCGGCAAGGTGGTTGGATGCAAGATGGGGCATGGACAGGTGGTAGTCCCCAGGTGCTCTATACAAGGGTGCCCTGGCAGGATATCTCTAGCCGAGGTGATCTTGGGCCAAGATGCCCCTGGGATAGCTGGAGCCAGTGCAGGTGTGAGCTGGGATGTCCAGTAGCGCCATGTGCCAGGGTTGCCTGTGCAAATTGTCTGCAGCCCAAGTGCTGTGGGCCTGGGGTATTCCAGGGGGCTTCAGGCTGTGGCTTTCTGGTGAGATGGCTGGCACCGTCGAGTGTGCTGGCCAGTGGTGTCCTGATATGCACTGTGCCAAGGCCGCCTGAGTGGGGTGGTTTGGGCTGTGTCACCAGGGACCCAGGGCTTGCTAAGGTGATCAGCTGGCTTGTGTGCTTGGACCCTTGTTCACATCCTGGTTATCGAGCTGGAGGAGGAACAGAAACTAGCGCTCCAGGCCTTCTGACCCCGAGAGAGTTGCAGCAGTTCCCCTGCCAGCTGGCAGGGCTCTAGGGCAAGTTCTTTTATATTCTAGTTGGCCTTTTAAATCACCAGCTCCAGGGTGTCTTGGGCTGGTGTGGGCTTTGCACCTGGGGCTTGCTGAGACAGCAGGCCAGCTATGACATTCATACCATGTTCCAGTCTGTGCTATCAGGTGGCAGGGGAATGGAAACCGGGACACCCGCCAGCCCTTCTGACCCAGACAAGAGTTCCAGCATCTCCTCTGACATCTGGCAGGGTTCTAGTTCCTTTATATTCTAGTTGTCCTATAAAATGCACCTTTTTTTCTATGCCCCAGGACAGATGAGTCTGCTCACAGTTCCTCAGTACTAGCTCTCCCTCCCCACTGGAGTTTGCAGTGTTGGGGGTTTATTACTTCATTTATTACTTCATTACTTTGTCTTTATTACTGTGTCTCCTCCTGCCATTCTCTGTGTGGTCTCTTTTGTTGTGCAGGGGCTGTTCAGTCAGCCATCGTTCTTCAGGAGGAATTGCTCTATAAATAGGTATAGATTTGTTGTGCCCTTGGAGGAGGGGAGTTCATAGTCTTCCTATATTGCCATCTTGGACCAGAACCAGCTTTTTATCCCCCCCCTCCAATTTTAAACACATAACAGGAGCCCCATTTCTGGAAATTTTGTTATGTGTATTATAGAGTGAGGAAGATGTGGACATCTTTTAGAAAGAAAAGTTTTCAGTGATTCAGAGTGTTCATTACTTCATTAAATAAATACTTATTCATTCTTACTATATACCAGATACTACTAGTCATGGGAAGTACAATGGTGAGAAAAACAGAAATGAACCCTGGTTTCCTGGATCTCACAGACTAATGGGGTTGTGGTGGGGGGCAAGCAAACCTTAAACAATAACACAAATGGAAAATGCCTATTGTGATAAGCATGACAACAATGAGAAGCTCTTGTTACTATTAAGTCATCTGACTGGGGAATTTGACCTATTCTGGAACGTTAGGGATGGCTTCTCTGCGGCAGGGATAGTTGAACTCAAACCTTCCATTTAGAAGGAACAGCATGTGTTAAAATCTTTGGTAAGAGGGAACATGGTGAATCAGAGATTGAAAGGCCATTCATTATGCCTGGAATGCAGAGCAAAAGGGAGGGTGGTGTGAGAAGAGGCTGTAAGTCTAGTCTGTACAGATCTTTGTAGCTCATGTTAAATGTTTTGCACTTTATCCTAAGAGTCATTGGAGGATTTCAAGTAGGAGGGAAATGTGATGCATTTTGAAAAGATCATGCTGGTTTTAGTGGGGAGAAAGAGTTGAAAAAGAAAATAGTGCGGGGAGACCTACATTTGAGGTAATGCAAGTGAGAGATAATAGGAAGTTGAATCTAGGGGTAGTGGGAATAATGGAGGTAAGTGGTCAGAGAAAATTAAATCAGCAGTACTTGGCAATGGATTGATTATAGGAAACAGATGCATTTCTGATTTACAGACATGGATGAGTGGTGGTAGCATTTGCAGAAAAAACTGAGTAAGACCAAATTTTATGGAGGGAGGAGAGAGAAGATCATGAGTTTAATTTCAAACATGCTGAATTGAGGTGTCTTGGAGATATCTAGGAGGAGACATCAAATAGGCATAAATTAGGAACTCCAAGGGGGATGTCTGGGCAAGACATACACTGTAAATCATCCCTGTATAATAGTACTTAAAGTCTTGAACACTAAGAATTGAAGAGCTTGCCCAGGTAGAGAGTTTAGAGTGAAAATATGATGATGATATTCCCCAAATACTTGGATAGTACTTACTATGTGCCAGGCACTCTTCTAAGTGTGAACATAGGGTGGAGTATTGAGTAACAATGGCATTTACTCACTGGTTAGAGATAGATGAGCCTGCAAAAGAGTTTTGAGGACTAGTCAGAGTGGTAGGTGGGAAATGAGGAGAGAACTGTGTTTTAGAAGCCACTAAAAGAAAAATTTCTTGAAGGAGGGAGTCCTGAATATCAGTACTGCTGAACATGTTAAGTAAGGAAGTAAAAGATGGATTGCTAATATGGAAATGATTGATTTCTTAAATGAGAGTTATTTTTGTGGAATGATGGAAACAGAATCCAAAGGCAAATGGGGAAGGAAATTGAAATTGGTTCTTTTACTTCACATTAAATACAAAGATCAATTCCAGAAGAGTCAATATCAAGAATATAAAATGAGTAATAAATCAGTAACAATAACCCTGTAGGAAAATATGCAAAAGTTACAAAACAGGCATTTTATGGAAGAAGAAACACATAGTCAACATATGTTGAACTTATGTTCTAACTAATTAGAGATATACAAGTTAAGACCACAATGAAATTTCATTTGGCATTTGAGTGGCAAAAATTAATGAGTAGGATAATACTAAGTGATAGTGGGACTTCTCAAATTTTAATATGAATTACTTAAAGATCTTTGAAAAATGCATGTTCTGATTTATCAAATCTGGAGTGGGGTCTGACATATACTGGCTTTCTAACAAAGTTTTAAGTGATGCCTATGCTGATGGTCTTGTGGACCACAATTTCATTTGCAAGGTTGTAAAGGATATAAGTGAATGGGCGCGTTAAATATGACATTGCTGAAATGAGTATTAATTGGTACACAGTTTGGAAAATAGGCATTACTAATAAAGTTGAACACACACATATCCTATAACCCTACTATTTATACAAGGGGAACTCTTGCATATGTGTACCAGGAGACATACATGTAGCAGAACTGTCAGATCTCTCTTTTTTTTAAACATGAAATTTATCATCAAATTGGTTTCCATACAACACCCAGTGCTCGTCCCAACAGGTGCTTTCCTCAATGCCCATCACCCACTTTCCCCTCCCTCCCATCCCCCATCAACCCTCAGTTTATTCTCAGTTTTTAAGAGTCTCTTGTGGCTTGGCTCCCTCCCTCTCTCTCTCTCTCTCTTTTTTTCCCTTCCCCTTCCCCACAGTCTTCTGTTAAGTTTCTCAGGATCCACATAAGAGTGAAAACATAGAACTGTCAGATCTCTATCCATCTCTCTTTGGAACCCTTTACCATACTTGTGCATGTTGGTCCTCGTGTACTTTTCATTCCCAGTAGCCACCACCGTTTTCTTTCTGTTGACCGGCTATCCTAAGGCTGCCAGGACACTGTTTGCCTGCTTGCACAGAGAGCTAAAAGTGCCAGGGAATTTATGTTCCCTAGAGTTATATCCACTAGGGAGTTAGTGTTTTCATTTTGTTCAGATAAATCCCCAGAAGTGAGATTGCTGAATCATAGTGTAGTGCTATTTTTTGAAGAGCCTCTTATTTACTACAGTGGTTGCACCAATTTATATTCCCACCAGCAATGTACAGGGGTTTCCTTTTCTCTATATCTTCACCAACACTTGTTATTTCTTCTCTTTTTGATAACAGCCATTTGGCAGGTGTGAGGTGAATTTAGTTTTGATTTGCATTGCCCTGATGATTAGTCATGTTGAACACCTTTTCATGTGCTGTTCTGTCTGTTCAGGTCCTTTGCCTATTTTTTTTATCAGATTTTTTTTTTTTAACTATTGAGTTGCATGAGTTTCTTTAATATAAAATTTTGGTAGTAACCCATTGTCAGATATTTGCAAATGTTTCCTCCTATTTGATAGGTTGCCTTATCAATTTGTTGATGGGTTTCCTTTGCTATGCAGAAGCTTTTTAGTTTGGTGTCGTCCTATGTGTTTATTTTTGCTTTTGTTGCCTTTGATTTTGGTGTCAAACCAAAAAATCATCAAAGAGAAATGTCAGGGAGCTTACCATTTGTGTTTTCTTCTAGGAGTTTTATGGTTTCAGGTCTTACATTCATGTCTCCAAATCCTGAGTTAATTTTTATGTATGATGTAAGATAGTGATCCACTTTCATTCTTTTGCATGTGGCTGTCCAGTTTTTCCACCACCATTTGTTAAAGATACTGTTCTTTCCCCGTTGTATATTCTTGGCTCCTTTGTCATAAATTAATTTGCTATATTTGTCTATTTTTAATTTCTGGGTTCTTGATTGTATTCCATTGAACTATGTGTCTGTTTTTGTGCTGATAGTGTACTTTTTTGATTTCTATACCTTTCTAGTCAGGGAATATGATTCCTCCAGATTTGTTCTTCTTTTTCAAGATTTCTTTGGCTGTTTGGGGTCTTTTGTGGTTCTATGCCAATTTTAGAATTGTTCTGTTTCTGGGAAAAATGCCATTGGAGTTTTAATAAGGATTGCATTGTATTTGTAAATTGCTTTGGGTAGTGTGGACATTTTAACAGTCCACTGGAGAAAGAGATCTATCCAGATCTTTCAAGGATTATTGGGAACTGGGTCAAGCTCACTTGTTACTAGGGGATTTTAGACACTGTAATGATTCCCATGTGTATATGGGGGCATATGGAAGCCAGGTGATAAATGGAGTCCTGGCTCAAGTCTGTCTCACAACTGGGCTCACTGTATCACTAGACTCACTGTGTGGTCATTTTCCCTGTTCCTGAATGTGTAATTATCATGGATACATTTAGTAATTGACAGAACCATCACGTTTAACCTATAGAGTAAGAGTCCTCATGGTAGGAAAAGACAGGTGGAAACTACTGGAACTTCTGCACAAGATAGCAAATCAGAAACAGTAATCTTTCCTGGTTGAATGGTAGAGATTAACGTTAGTCTCAAAGACTTAACAGTTGAAGGTAGTGATTCCTGTCAA
Source organism: Panthera onca (assembly GCF_046562875.1). Taxonomy (NCBI): domain Eukaryota; kingdom Metazoa; phylum Chordata; class Mammalia; order Carnivora; family Felidae; genus Panthera; species Panthera onca. The sequence goes on along the minus strand of NC_138342.1, from coordinate 145,485,505 downwards.
ATCCCCATTGAATTAATGAGATTTTTCCCTGCAAAGGAGTGATGGTAAGTGATGGTGAACTATTACACATTTAACCAAGTAATTTGCTGACCACAGCTGCTGTATCAGGTAAGACACCCTTACTAGAGTATAGCAGCACAGCCTGTGGCACTTCATATGCAGCAAGCAAGTGATAATGGAGAATGCCTTCTTTAAGTATCTATCAGGAAGGGGGATCAGAAGCAGTTCATACACACTTAGAATGGACAAAAGTACAGGTTTATGGTTGGTCATGTTCTAGGGCTGTATCAACTCTACTTCCTTCTGTCACAATATATTCCAAAGGGACCTTGATTGTCTGGAAATTCAGTAAAACATTATATTAGATAATAACATTCTTTGACAGTGTCCTACATTCCCTTGTCCTTTTTGTATTTTTATTGCATCTTTCTGGCAAACTCATAAATTTACATGATCAACTCTTGGCTTTCTCTGTGTTTATACTGGAAGAGCTAAAGCCTGTGTTAGGAAGTCATGTAAAAGGGAAAAAATGGTTTTATGTGAAATTCATGACTATCAACCTCAAATGGTGACTTTTATTTTCTCTGTAGAGAAGGTGAGAGACTCTCTAGAATCACCATCAAAGGGGCATTGAGGTTCGAGGAGAGTAGGGGAGGCTTGAATTTGTCATTGTGGAGAGTGAGAATGTGAGGTGACTAGAGGAAGGTAATATAATTGCCAGGTAGTGTTGAGGGCCATGTTTGAAGATTATCTGCTACAAAGTTGAGGAGTATTCTAGAATTATGTTTTTTCCCATCCTCATTTTTAGTGATTTTCTGGAGTTAATAATTGCTTTGTTTTATATTTGTTTGGTTTGAAATATATCCATCAAGGTTCTGTCTCCTAAACTTTTTAACAGAACTCTAAAACTCCTCTCTATAGCATGACCTATTACTTTGAGGTATCTTCCTAGTGCCCCCCTTCCCCCTGCATTGTCCCCTATCCACCTGCTCCAATCTGGACTGAATGCTTTTTAGTGTGATGTACAGTTATCAAACTGGGACTTTCCTTTACCACCACCCTGGAAGTTTCTTTTGGCTTGTTTCTGTCTTGGATGATTTATTATCCTAGGAGAGATTGTTGGTTGTTCTCCAAAGTCCATTATACTCTTCTTTCATTGTAATGAAAGTTTGACACATGGCCTTCTGCAAAAAAACAAAGTATACTTCCCAAACTGCATTGCAGTTAAGGGTAGCCATGTGATTAAATTCTAACCAGTGAGATATAAGCATACGGGTCTAGTTCACTGTAACTAGATCTAGTGTTTAACACAGTGATCAACCCCAATCCACAGTAAATATTTGTTGATTTACTAAATCAGTATGTTGCCTCAGCCTTGGAGCCCCTTGACAGCTCCTTGTCATCTCTTGACAGAGTTTTTCCCGATTATTGAAATCTTTCTCTTTAAGGCTACTTTCTATATCCTGCAAGAAGCTTTTCTTGTCTGCATTCTTCCCCTATTAGGATTATTTCTTATATTAATGTCTGTACTTGAATTTGAGGAGTTACAGTTGTTAAGGGGTTTCTGTATAGTTGCCATAATGGCTGGATTGGTTTGTTATTAAGAATATGTATTAAGTTCTGTTCTGTGACATTTTTAGCACTGCTTACAACAAAAAGTTGATAAAAAAGAGAAGGTCCCCTGGCTTTGCAGGGGAAAAATATCTTATATTGTATTAATTTAGTCTTTACTTGTCTTCAGTAGTGGGTTGTGTGTTTATATTAAGGGTCCTTTTTTTCCCCTCATTGTTTTGTCCTATGTCTGGCACCATGACAGATTGATTTTGACAAATTTGAATTGTATGGATAATGATTAGGTTAGATGAATACTGTGAATCTTTTCAGTATTTAAGATTACTGATTTCCTGGAAGAAAAGGCAATCAAAGATTAACAGAAACTTCACAACTGTTAATATCAATGAGGGTTTTTCTGGAGAATGAAATAAAATTTTCAGATCACCTTCTTTAAAAATCATAAATGAAAGTGGGAGATGGCTTTTCACAAGGGGGAAGATGGCGGCATAGGAGGTTGCTGGGCTCACTGCGTCCTGTTGACCACTTAGATTCCACCCACATCTGCCTAAATAACCCAGAAAACCACCAGAAGACTACCAGAATGGACTCTCTGGCGCCAAACATAGATAAAAGGCCCACGGAAGAGGGTAGGAAGGGCGGAGAGGCAATGCACGCTACACAGATGGCGGGAGGGAGCTGGAGCAGTGGAGGGGCAGCCCACCCGGCAAGACAGAGCCCCTGAAGTCTGGCTTGCAAAAGCAGAGGGGCCGGACTCCGTTGAGTTCTGACAGCCAGTGGGACTTAACATCTGGAATGTCAACAGCTCTGCTCGGAGTGTGGGAGGGCGAGAGGACACCGGGAGGGAGAGTTGGTGAGCCTGGAAGACAGAGCTCAGCTTGGCAGGGGAACAAAGGCGCTGGCAAGCGCCATATCCCTCTCCCATTCCCCAGCCAAAATTCCTAAAGGGAACCAGTTCCCATCATCTAACTTGCTTGCACCGTGCAAACGCCCAAGGCTGTGCTTCTGTGGATCCATTCCTCCGATGGGTCTGCCTCCGTCCTGGTGCTGCAGGGCCCCTCCTGCAGGGGACCACCGACTGCAAAGGGAGCTAAGCCTGTCCCTCCTGCCCCTGTGCACCTTGCGGATCCACCCCGGCTAATACGCCAGATCCCATCCAAGCAGTACCACAAGCCTGGCAGTGTGCAAGTAGCCCAGACAGGGGCCACACCACTCGACAGTTAGTCCTGCCCTTGGGAGAGGGGAAGATAAGTTACACACCAGTCTGAATGTGGCCCCAGCAGTGGGCTGGGGGAAGACATTGGGTCTGACTGTGGCCCTGCCCACCAACACAAGTTACTCCAGACACACAGGGGAAGTGCCCTGCAGTTTTGAGCCACCGCAAGGACTACCCAAAATGACAAAACGGAAGAATTCTCCTCAAAAGAAACTTCAGGAAGTAGCGACAGCTAATGAATTGATCAAAAACGATTTAAGCAATGTAACGGAACAAGAATTTAGAATAATAGTCATAAAATTAATCACTGGGTTTGAAAAAAGTATAGAGGATAGCAGAGAATCTATTGCTACAGAGATCAAGGGACTAAGAAATAGTCATGAGGAGCTAAAAAATGCTATAAATGAGGTACAAAATAAAATGGAGGCGGCCATAGCATAGATTGAAGAGGCAGAGGAGAGAATAGGTGAATTAGAAGATAAAATTATGGAAAAAGAGGAAGCTGAGAAAAAGATTAAAAAATCCAGAAGTATGAGGGGAGAATTAGAGAACTAAGTGATGCAATCAAATGGAACAATATCCGTATCATAGGAATTCCAGAAGAGGAAGAGAGAGAGAAAGGGGCTGAAGGTGTACTTGAACAAATCATAGCTGAGAACTTTCCTGATCTGGGGAAAGAAAAAGGCATTGAAATCCAAGAGGCACAGAGAACACCCTTCAGACGTAACTTGAATTGATCTTCTGCATGACATATCATAGTGAAACTGGCAAAATACAAGGATAAAGAAAATTCTGAAAGCAGCTAGGGATAATCAGGCTCTAACTTACAAAGGTAGACCCATAAGAGTAGTGGCAGACCTATTTACTGAAACTTGGCAGGCCAGAAAGGAATGGCAGGAAATCTTCAATGTGATGAACAGAAAAAAAAAATATGCAGCCGAGAATCCTTTATCCAGCAAGGCTGTCATTCAGAATAGGAGAGATAAAGGTTTTCCCAAAGAAACAAAAACTGAAGGAATTCATCACCACTAAACCAGCCCTACAAGAGATCCTAAGGGGGATTCTGTGAATGAAATGTTGCAGGGACCACAAAGTACCAGGGACATCACTTCAAGCATGAAACCTACAGACATCACGATGACTCTAAACCCATATCTTTCAATAATAACACTGAATGTAAATGGACTAAATGCTCCAACCAAAAGACACAGGGTATCAGAATGGATAAAAAAAAACAAGACCCATCTATTTGCTGTCTACAAGAGACTCATTTTAGACCTGAGGACACCTTCAGATTGAAAGTGAGGGGATGGAGAACTATCTATCACGCTACTGGAAGTCAAAAGAAAGCTGGAGTAGCCATACTTATATCAGACAAACTAGACTTTAAATTAAAGGTTGTAACAAGAGATGCAGAAGGGCATTATATAATAATTACAGGGTCTATCCATCAGGAAGCGCTAACAATAATAAATGTCTATGTGCCGAATATGGGAGCCCCCAAATATATAAAACAATCACAAACATAAACAACCTTATTGATAAGAATGTGGTAATTGCAGGGGACTTTAATACCCACTTACAACAATGGATAGATTGTCTAGACACAGGGTCAATAAAACAAGGGCTCTGAATGATACATTGGATCAGATGGACTTGACAGATATATTTAGAACTCTGCATCCCAAAGCAACAGAATATACTTTCTTCTCAAGTGCACATGGAACATTCTCCAAGATAGATTACATTTGGGTCACAAAACAGCCCTTCATAAGTATACAAGACTTGAGATCATACCATGCACACTTTCAGACCACAATGCTATGAAGCTTGAAATCAACCACAGGAAAAAGTCTGGAAAACCTCCAAAAGCATGGAGGTTAAAGAACACCATACTAAAGAATGAATGGGTCAACCAGGCAATTAGAGAAGAAATTTAAAAATATATGGAAACAAATGAAAATGAAAATACAACAATCCAAACGCTTTGGGATGCAGTGAAGGCAGTCCTGAGAGGAAAATACATTGCAATCCAGGCCTATCTCAAGAAACAAGAAAAATCCCAAATACAAAATCTAACAGCACACCTAAAGGAACTAGAAGCAGAACAACAAAGACACCCCAAACCCAGCAAAGAGAAATAATAAAGAGGAGAGCAGAAATAAACAATATAGAATCTAAAAAAAACCTGTAGAATAGATCAATGAAACCAAGAGTTGTTTTTTGTTTATTGTTTTTTTTTTTTTTTTTGAAAAATAAACAAAATTGATAAACCTCTAGCCAGGCTTCTCAAAAAGAAAGGGGAGATGACCCAAATAGATAAAATCATGAATGAAAATGGAATTATTACAACCAATCCCTCAGAAATACAAGCAATTATCAGGGAATACTATGAAAAATTATACGCCAACAAACTGGACAGCCTGGAAGAAATGGACAAATTCCTAAGCACCCACACACTTCCAAAACTCAAACAGGAAGAAATAGAAAACTTGAACAGACCCATAATTAGGGAAGAAATTGAATCAGTTATCAAAAATCTCCCAAAAAATAAGAGTCTAGGACCAGATGGCTTCCCTGGGGAATTCTACCAGACATTTAAAGCAGAGATAATACCTATCCTTCTCAAGCTGTTCCAAAAAATAGAAAGGGAAGGAAAACTTCCAGACTCATTCTATGAAGCCAGCATTATGTTGATTCCCAAACCAGACAGAGACCCAGCAAAAAAGAGAACTACAGGCCAATATCCCTGATGAATATGGATGCAAAAAATCTCAATAAGATGCTAGCAAATTGAATTCAACAGCACATAAAAAGAATTATTCACCATGATCAAGTGGGATTCATTCCTGGGCTGCGGGGCTGGTTCAACATTTGCAAATCAATCAATGTGATACATCATATTAATAAAAGAAAACCATATGATCCTGTCAATCGATGCAGAAAAAAACATTTGACAAAATTCAGCATTCTTTCTTAATAAAAATCTTCGAAAAGTCTGCATAGAAGGAACATACTTAAACATCATTAAAGCCATTTATGAAAAGCCCACAGCTAATATCATCCTCAATGGGGAAAAACTGAGAGCTTTCCCCCTGAGATGAGGAACATGACAGGGATGTCCACTCTCACCGTTGTTCTTTAACATAGTGTCGGAAGTTCTAGCATCAGCAATCAGACAACAAAAGGAAATCAAAGGCATCAAAATTGGCAAAGATGAAGTCAAGCTTTTACTTTTTGCAGATGACATGGTATTATACATGGAAAACCCAATAGACTCCACCAAAAGTCTGCTAGAACTGATATATGAATTCAGCAAAGTCGCAGGATACAAAATCAATGTACAAAAATCAGTTGCATTCTTATACACTAATAATGAAGCAACAGAAAGACAAATAGACACTGATCTAATTGACAATTGCACCAAGAATCATAAAATACCTAGGAATAAATCTAACCAAAGATGTAAAAGATCTGTATGCTGAAAACTATAGAAAGCTTATGAAGGAAATTGAAGAAGATATAAAGATATGGAACAACACTCCGTGCTCATGGATTGGAAGAATAAATATTGTCAAAATGTCAATACTACCCAAAGCTATCTGCACATTCAATGCAATCCCAATCAAAATTGCACCAGCATTCTTCTCGAAGCTAGAACAAGCAATCCTAAAATTTGTATGGAACCACAAAAGACCCTGAATAGCCAAAGTAATATTGACGAAGAAGACCAAAGTGTGAGGCATCACAATTCCAGACTTTAGCCTCTACTACAAAGCTGTAATCATCAAGACAGTATGGTATTGGCACAAAAAGCATAGACACATAGACCAATGGAATAGAACAGAGACTCCAGAATTGGACCCACAAAAGTATGGCCAACTAATCTTTAACAAAGCAGGAAAGAATATCCAATGGAAAAAAGACAGTCTCTTTAACAAATGGTGCTGGGAGAACTGGATAGCAACATGCAGAAGAATGAAACTAGACCACGTTCTTACACCATTCACAAAAATAAACGTAAAATGGATAAAGGACCTGAATGTGAGACAGGAAACCATCAAAACCCTAGAGGAGAAAGCAGGAAAAAAACCTCTCTGACCTCAGCCGCAGCAATTTCTTACTTGACATATCTCCAAAGGCAAGGGAATTAAAAGAAAAATGAACTATTGGGACCTCATGAAGATAAAAAGGTTCTGCACTGCAAAAGAAACAATCAGCAAAATAAAAGGCAACCAACAGAATGGGAAAAGATATTTGCAAATGAGATATCCGACAAAGGGCTAGTATCCAAAATCTATAAAGAACTCACCAAACTCCACACCCGAAAAACAAATAATCCAGTGAAGAAATGGGCGGAAAACATGAATAGACACTTCTCTAAAGAAGACATCCAGATGGCCAACAGGCACATGAAAAGATGTTCAGTGTCGCTCCTCATCAGGGAAATACAAATCAAAACCACACAGATACCACCTCACGCCAGTCAGAGTGGCTAAAATGAACAAATCAGGAGACTATAGATGCTCAAAGGATGTGGAGAAACAGGAACCCTCTTGCAGTGTTGGTGGGAATGCAAACTGGTGCAGCCACTCCGGAAAACAGTGTGGAGGTTCCTCAAAAAACTAAAAATAGATCTACCCTATGGCCCAGCAATAGCACTGCTAGGAATTGACCCAAGGAATACAGGAGTGCTGATGCATAGGGGCACTTGTACCCCAATGTTTATAGCAGCACTTTCAACAATAGTCAAATTATGGAAAGAGCCTAAATGCCCATCAACTGACAAATGGATAAAGAAGATGTGGTTTATATATACAATGGAATACTACTTGGCAATGAGAAAGAATGAAATCCTGCCATTTGCAGTAACATGGATGGAACTGGAGGGTTCCATGCTGAGTGAAATAAGTCAGTCAGAGAAAGACAGATACCATATGTTTTCACTCTTATGTGGATCTTGAGAAACTTAACAGAAGATCATGGGAGAGGGGAAGGAAAAAAAAAGAGAGGGAGGGAGCCAAACCATAAGAGACTCTTAAAAACTGAGAATAAACTGAGGGTTGTTGGGGGGTAGGCATTGAGGAGGGCACCTGTTGGGATGAGCACTGGGTGTTGTATGGAAGCCAATTTGACAATAAATTTCATATTAAAAATCATGAATGAAAGCAATTAAACTGTCGAAAGGGCCACAATAAAGTTGAGGTTAAAGGAAAAAGTTTGAGAGAACATGTATGCTCAAGTTTCTCAGATCCTTATTTTCCACAGTAGCCTAAATTCTGATCATACAGTTGGCTAATCATGGAACACAAGCAGGGGGAATGAGTTGAATAGGGTTAATGGTCAGAGTATTGTGCTATGATGACTTAGATGTCATTACCAGAAAAATACCCATGCTTGTTTGATCAGGCTGTTTGATTAAGCATTTTCTTGTTGTGGTGCTTGGCAGAATAGTTGACATTGGAAGAATGATTACTGCATTAAAAACAAAAACAAAAGTGGTTCAACTTTCATACAATATATTGTAATGAAATAATGATTCCATCATAGAAATTCACTTTTTCCACCAAATACACTGTACAAAAAAGAAAGGAAAATTTCTGGTATTGTAGCAAACAATAGGAAATGGGGGAAAATTCCATTTACAATAGTATCAAAGTATTCAAATATTTAAAAATAAATTTAGGGCGCCTGTGTGGCTCAGTTGGTTGAGTGTCTGACTTCGGCTCAGGTCGTGATCTCATGGTCCATGAGTTCGAGCCCCGTGTCAGGCTCTGTGCTGTCTGTTCAGAGCCTGGAGCTTGCTTCAGATTCTGTCTCCCTCTCTCTGCCCCTCTTCCACTCATGCTCTCTCTATCAAAAAATGAATAAATGTTAAAAAAATAAATTTAACAGAAGCATAAGATCTCTGCATTGAAAACTACAGAATATTGATTGTTGAGAGAAAATTAAGATCTAAATGAGTAGAGAAATTTACTGTGTTCTTAGATTAAAAGATTCAGCATGTCAGGTAATATGTTAGTCTTAAATTGATCTATATATAGCTTCAGTACAGTTTCAATAAAAAATCCAACAGGTTTTTTTTAAAAGATAGAAATTGATAAGCTGATTTTAAGTTTATATGGAACTATAAACAACCTAGATTAGTCAAAGCAATTTTATATAAGGTGAACAGATTTGGAAAAATTACCACCTTATTTCAAGACTAATTATAATGCACCACTAATGAAAAAGTGTGGTAGTGGTAAAAGGATAGATATTATCGATCAGTGGAACTGAAAAGAGAACCCAGGGCTGGATCCACTCAAGAATGCTCAGTTGGTTTTTGACAAAGCTGCCTAGGCTATTGAATGAAGAAAGGGAAGTCTTTCAGCAAATGGTGTTGTGACAACTGTATAGTCTGTCATATAGAAAAATGAACCTTGACCCTAACTTCACACCATACATAAAAGTTAATTTGAAATGGATAAGATCATAAATATAAACACTAACATTATAAAACTTCTAGAAGAAAATATAGAAATAAAAGTTTGTGACCTTGAGATAGGCAGAGATTACATAGGGCACAAAAGGCAAAAATCATGCAGAAAAAAATGGTAAATTAGGTTTTATCAAAATAAAGAATTCTTGCTCTTTGGAAGATCCTATTAGGAAAATGAAAGGTAAGTCAGAGACTAGTAGAAACTATTTGCAATACATATATGAAAAAGAACTTGTATTCAGAATATGTAATAAGCTGTTACAACTAAAAAGCAGACAGCCAAATAAAAAATGGCCAAAAGATTTTATTAGACACTTCACAAAAGAAGATCTATGAATGACTGTAAGTACCCCAGAAATTGCTCAGTAGCTTAAGTGATCAGGGAAATCTGAATTAAAACCATATTGAACCACAGTGAGATATTACTATGTACCCATTAGAATAGTATAGTGAAAAAGACTGATAATACCTATTGTTGAGTATACAGAGTAACCACAACTCTCATATGTAACTGATGGGAAGTTAAAAAAGTTAAAAGCTGTTTGAAAACTGTTGGTGGTGTCTTAAAAAGTTATACACTTAGTGTACCACTCAGCCATTTTACTCCTAAATACTTTCCCAGTATAATAAAAATACATGTGCACACAAAGATTTGTACATTATTGTTTACAGCAGCTTTATTTATCATAGCCAAAATTGTAAGCAACTACACATTCATTAATAAGAGAAAGGATAAACAAAAACTGGTATATTCATACAATGGAATACTGCTCAGCAGTACAAAAAGAATCAACTACTGATACACGTGGGTGAATTGTGGGTGAATTGCAAAATAAGCTGGGTGAAATAAACAGACCAGAAAAAGTACATACTATGTAATTCTACTTATCTAAAATCCTAGAACGTATAAACTAATCTCAAATGACAGAAAGTATGTGAGTAGTTGTCTGGGCCTAAGGGTAGATGAAGCGGGGGGGCTACAAAGAGGCATTGGAAACTTTTCAGGGTGATGGATATGTTTTGTGTCTTGTGGTGGCAGCTTTATGGGTGTATATGTCTTCAGAATTAATCAAATTATACATTTTAAATGAACGAATTATACCTCAGTGTTGATAATAAAGAAAAGGAGGATGGTGGGAGGGGGGAATAAATTTGTGAATTTTGGGTGAGAATACAACTCGGGGCATACCCTTTGGAAAACAAAATTTCCCTCCATTTTCACTAGGGGCACAACAACATCTTCTTAATTAACAGTCCTGTAGTAACATGTCATGGATGTCATCTAGTGTGACATTTGCCAGAACAACCAAAGTGATTATTTAGTTTTTTTAAATTAGAAGCCTCCAAATTGTCTTCAACAGTAAATAAAATCACTTTTATTTTAGTCTAAGTACAAGAGTTTAGTATTAATTTCTTCCTTAAAAAGCTTTTGGTGATCAAGTTTTCAAATAATGCTGATGTGGTATTCAGAATGCTGTATATCCTGAAGAAGCAATACAATTCTTCCTTCCTGAGAGTGATGTAAATCTGTGCTTTATTTTGAAATTAGTTTAGCTGACTAACATATTTTGGTATTGTGGGTATTTTTGAAATTAATACATACAGTGCTTTGCCAGGAGTGTAATAGGAATTGTTTGTGTATATCATACTGGCATTTTGAGTGATCATTTTTTTTTGAATTTGGATTTTTTAACATATATTCTCATGGATCACATTGCACATATTCTTTTAAAATTTCAGATTTGTACGTATATAAAGAACCAGGTAAGCATTTCCACTAGTAGTACACAGCTGTTCAACCATGAAGAATATACTAGGCTTTTAAAAAATTTAATTAATTTAATTTATTTAATATTATTTTTAAATTTACATCCAAGTTAGTTAGCATATAGTGCAACAATGATTTCAGGAGTAGATTCCTTAGTGCCCCTTACCCATTTAGCCCATCCCCCTCCCACAACCCCTCCAGTAACCCTCTGTTTGTTCTCCATATTTAAGAGTCTCTTATGTTTTGTTCCCCTCCCTGTTTTTATTTTTGCTTCCTTTCCCTTGTGTTCATCTGTTCTGTGTGTTAGAGTCCTCATATGAGTGAAGTTTATATGATACTTGTCTTTCTCTGACTAATTTCACTTAGCATAATACCCTCCAGTTCCATCCATGTAGTTGCAAATGGAAAGATTTCATTCTTTTTGATTGCCGAGTAATACTCCATTGTATATATGTACCACATTTTCTTTATCCATTCATCCATCAGTGGACATTTGGGCTTTTTCCATACTTTGGCTGTTGTTGATAGTGCTGCTATAAACATTGGGGTGCATGTGCCCCTTCAAAACAACATACCTGTATCCCTTGGATAAATACCTAGTAGTGCAATTGCTGGGTCGTAGGGTAGTTCTATTTTTAATTTTTTGAGGAAATTCCATACTGTTTTCTAGAGTGGCTGCACCAGTTTGCATTCCCACCAGCAGTGCAAAAGAGATCCTCTTTCTCCGCATCCTCGCCAACATCTGTTGTTGCCTGAGTTGTCAATATTAGCCATTTGACAGGTGTGAGGTGGTATCTCATTGTGGTTTTGATTTGTATTTCCCTGGTGATGAGTGATGTTGAGCATTTTTTCATGTGTCGGTTGGCCATCTGGATGTCTTCTTTGGAGAAGTGTCTATTCATGTCTTTTGCCCATTTCTTCACTGGATTATTTGTTTTTTGGGTGTTGAGTCTGGGAAGTTCTTTATAGATTTTGGATATGAACCCTTTATCTGATATGTCATTTGCAAATATCTTTTCCCATTCCGTCAATTGCCTTTTAGTTTTACTGATTGTTTCCTTTGCTGTGGAGAAGCTTTTTATTTTGATGAGGTCCTGATAGTTCGTTTTTGTTTTTGTTTCCCTTGCCTCTGGAGACGTGTTGAGTAAGAAGTTGCTGTGGCCAAGATCAAAGAGATTTTTTCCTGCTTTCTCCTCAAGGATTTTGATGGCTTTCTGTCTTATATTTAGGTCTTTCATCTATTTTGAGTTTATTTTTGTGTATGGTGTAAGAAAGTGATCCAGATTCATCTTTCTGCATGTCGCTGTCCAATTTTCCCAGTATCACTTGCTGAAGAGACTGTCTTTATTCCACTGAATATTCTTTCCTGCTTTGTCAAAGATTAGTTGGCCATACATTTGTGGGTTCATTCCTGGGTTATCTATTCTATTCCATTCATCTTTGTGTCTGTTTTTGTGTCAATACCATACTGTCTTGATGATTACAGCTTTGTACTATAGCTTGAAGTCCGGGATTGTGATTCTTCCTGCTTTGGTTTTCTTTCTCAAGATTGCTTTGGCTATTTGGGGTCTTTTCTGATTCCATACAAATTTTAGGATTGTTTGTTCTAGCTCTGTGAAGAATGCTGATGTTATTTTCATAGGGATTGCATTGAATATGTAGATTGATTTGGGTAGTATTGACATTTTAACAATATTTGTTCTTCCTATCTAGGAGCATGGAATCTTTTTCCATTTTTTGGTGTTTTCTTCAATTTCTTTTATAAGCTTTCTATAGTTTTCGGCATATAGATTTTACACCTCTTTGGTTAGGTTTATTTCTAGACATTTTATGGTTTTTGGTGCAATTGTAAATGGGATCGATTCCTTGATTTCTCTTTCTGTTGCTTCATTGTTGTTGTATAGGAATGCAACAGATTTCTGTGCATTGATTTTATATCCTGGAACTTTGATGAATTCATGAATCAGTTCTAGCAGTTTTTTGGTGGAGTCTTTTGGGTTTTCCATATAGAGTATCATGTCTTCTGCTAAGAGTGAAAGTTTGACCTCCTCTTTGCTGATTTGGATGCCTTTTATTTCTTTGTGTTGTCTTATTGCTGAGGCTAAGACTTCCAATACTATGTTAAATAACATTGGCGAGAGTGGACATCTCTGTCTTGTTCCTGACCTTAGGGGGAAAGCTCTCAGTTTTTCCCCATTGAGGATGATATTAGTGTTGGGTCTTTTGTATATGGCTTTTATGATTCAAGGTATGATCCTCGAGGTATGATCCTTCTATCCCTACTTTCTTGAGGGTTTTTATCAAGAAAGGATGTTGTATTTTTGTCAGATGCTTTCTCTGCATCTATTGAGAGGATCATAGGATTCTTGTCCTTTCTTTTATTGATGTGATAAATCACATTGATTGTTTTGTGGATATTGAACCAGCCCTGCATCCCAGGTACAAATACCACTTGGTCATGGTGAATAATTTTTTTAATGTATTATTGGATTTTTAAAAAATGTATTGTTTAATGTATTGTTGGCTAATATCTTGTTGAGGAGTTTTGCATCCATGTTCATCAGGGAAGTAGGTCTGTAGTTCTCTTTTTTAGTGGGATCTTTGTCTGGTTTTGGAATCAATGTAATACTTGCTTCATAGAAAGAGTTTGGAAGTTTTCCTTCCATTTCTGTTTTTTGGAATAGCGTCAAGAGAATAGATGTTAATTCTTCCTTAAATGTTGGTAGAATTCCCTGGAAAGCCGTCTGGCCCTGGACTCTTGTGTTTTGGGAGATTTTTGATTACTAATTTGATTTCTTTGCTGGTTATGGGTCTGTTCAAATTTTCTATTTCTTCCTGTTTCCGTTTTGGTAGTTTATATGTTTCTAGGAATTTTTCCATTTCTTCCACATTGCCCATTTTATTGGTGTATAATTGCTCATAATATTCTCTTATTATTGTTTTTATTTCTGCTGTGTTGGTTGTGATCTCTCCTCTTTCATTCTTGATTTTATTTATTTGGGTCCTTTCCTTTTTCTTTTTGATCAAACTGGCTAGTGGTTTATCAATTTTGTTAATTCTTCCAAAGAACCAGCTTCTGGTTTCATTGATCTGTTCTGTTGTTTTTTTTTTTTGGTTTCGATAGCATTAATTTCTGCTCTAATCTTTATTATTTCCTGTCTTTTGCTGGTTTTGGGTTTTATTTGCTGTTCTTTTTCCAGCTTTTTAAGGTGTAAAGTTACGTTGTGTATCTGTGACCTTTCTTCCTTCTTTAGGAAGGCCTAGTTTGCTATATACTTCCCTCTTATGACTGCCTTTGCTGTGTCCCAGAGGTTTTGGGCTGTGGTGTTATCATTTTCATTGGCTTCCATGTACTTTTAAAATTCCTCTTTAACTTCTTGGTTAGCCCGTTCATTCTTTAGTAGGATGGTCTTTAGTTTCCAGGTATTTGTTACCTTTCCAATTTTTTTCTTGTGGTTGATTTTGAGTGATCTCTTATACTAACTTCTCATCTACTAAAAGGTTGTTATGTCACTAATTTTTAGTTCCTTTTCATAAATGTTCAAGGTCTGGCCCCAGTAGAGGGTTTCATATCTTTTGCGCTGAGGTTATTGGAACGATAAGGCCCTTGGGGCTAGAAAGTCTTGGTTTCACATTCTAACTCTGTAAATAGTTGAGTGATTTTGGTAAATTACATTCCTCTTTTCAGCCTGTTTACTCACCTGTAAAAGAATAACAATTTCTAGAATTGCTGTAAGTATTAATAAAATAGCATTAGTGTGCTAGTACAATGCCTGGCATGTAGTAGGTGGTTAGTAAATGTTATTTCCATTCCTCCTGAGAGGATTTCTGGTATCTCTTATTTGGATTCTCTGAGTGCCAGAAGCATTATGTTTTGTACTCCAGTGTTTCCACTTTTATTGATGTACTTTCTCAGCTTTATTTTTTCAAGTCCTGTTTTTAAAATTTATTCATCTTGATCTGACACGTATGGGTTATGAGCAATATGATTTTTGGTTTATTCACAAAATATTAACCATGATCTATATCTCTGAGAATATCGCAGAGAGTGAAAACTTAATCTAAAATCAGTGTCTGCTGTGTATATTGCATTCTTTACATCAGGCACTTTATTCCCCTTAAAGGGGTCTGTTAGAAGTAAATATTTATGCCGTTAGGCCATCAGGGAACTGGCAAGCCATCATGCAACTTTTTCATGGTTTCTCAGAGTCTGAGTCATTTTAATCACACCTTTCTCTGTGATTCTTTTGTATGAGTTCCAATTAATCCCTATGGACATTGCTGTTCCACAGCTGGCAGCTTTTCTGCTCTTGGCCCATGCTCCATGGCTTGCTCTGACCAGTCTCTTGATATGCACAAGAAGTCAGTTCTAAAACTGGGTGGCCTTAAACTTCAATCCATAGTGAGAGTGGGCTGGGGCTAGGACTGAGAATATATTTCTACAGAATATTTTGCAGTGTATCTTCCATAATGGCCCTGCCTTCTTTCCAATTTTTCACAACTGGGAAAACTGTGTATCAGTCTTGTGAGTGAGAAAGGTGACCTAAGCTACAGATTGAAAGCAATCAAAGAGAAAACCAAAGAAGCATAAAATATATTTGAAAGAGTACCTACTGTCCAAAACTCCAGCACTACCATTTTTATGGTTCAGTATTTAAATTTAGTTTTTATATGTGTCACTTACACATTGACAGAGAGTCATTTGATATTAACCTCCTTATTTGTAATTAACATGTTTGTTTTTTTCAGAATTAGGCATTATGTGACAACATCCCACTAAGAAGATGATTTTCTCTCTGTGAGCTGCAAGCACCCCCAGCATTCTGGATGCAAGCACACTTCCCATTTCACCAGTTCTCAGTATAGTTACATCATAATGAGCAGTTACATTATTATAATTACATAAACAGTATTCATAGCTGAGCTGTGTTAGTATTTGGTGTTTACTTTTCTTTCCCGGCACAATATTTTGTTTTCCTTGGAATGGATAATCTTATTTGTTTAGTTTTCTGTGTTCTCAACACTCACTAATCCCAAACCTTTCCAATTATATAAATATCCTGTTGATACAGTTGGCCCCTGAACAACACGGGGTTTCGGGGCACTGACCTGCCTCCCCCCATGCAGTCGAAAATGCACATATAACTTTTGACTTTCTCAAAACTTGACTACTCGTAGCGTACCATTGACCAGAAGCCTTACTGATAACAGTTGTTTAACACGTGTTTTCTATGTTATATGTATTATATACTGTATCCTTACAATAAAGTAAGCTAGAGAAAGAAAGTGTTAAGAAAGTCATAAAAAGGGAAAATACATTTATAGTACTGTATTGTATTTATTGAAAAAATTCTGCATATGAATGAACCTGCACCATTCAAACCTGTGTTGTTCAAGGGTCAACTGTGTATGCCAAAACACTGGGTAATGAATCAAATTTATGCTTTCAATAAGTCTTTCTTGCCTCCTGATCTGCTAAGTCTTGACTGGTTATTCTCTAGATTTGCTGCATAACTGTTTTCTTGGGATCTTCCCTCAGTATCATCTTACACATTCCCTTTGCTTCTCCCATCTGTTGGATCCCCTGTGGATCTCATATCTTACTTTTTTGATTTACGACTTCTTTGGTAGAACACATCTTCAGGTAACTTCCTGAGAAAAGGTGCATAGGAGATAACATTTTTGAGAACTTCATTCTTTGTCTTTAATTCTTCCTATTTGTTAAATTGACCGAGTATGGTATACTAGGTTAGGAATCCTTTTTCCTCAGAATTTTCAAGGAACTCCTCCAAAGTCCTACGTCTTCGTGTTGGTATTAAGAAGTTTTAAAGAAAACCTGTGTCTTTGGTATCTATATTTCTCTCTGGAAGTGCTTAAGACCTTCTTTTTGCCCATAGCATTATAAGATTTTATTATGGTATGCTTTGGCATGGGTTTTTTCATCTATTGGTGTACGCTTTCAATCTCTCACTCTCCTTTTTGCCTTACTTTCTGGGTATGTCCCCCAATTTTATCTTGATACTACATTTCAATTAACAGCTTTTATTTTTATTTATTTTTATTTTTTTAAGTTTATTTTGTGTGTGTGTGAGAGAGAAAGAGGGCTGGGTGGGGAAGGGGCAGAGAGAGAGAGAGAATCCCAAGTAGGCTCCATGCTGTCAGCACAGAGCCTGACTTAGGGCTCCATCTCATGAACTGCGAGATCATGACCTGAGCCAAAATCAAGAGTCAGATGCTTAACTGACTGAGCTGCTAGGCACCCCATCGCAGCTTATTTTCAATTCCTAAAATATTCTTTTTGTTTTCTGAATATTCCTTATTCATAGCATCCTGTGCTTGTTTCCTAGATGCAGTGTTTTCTTCTATTTCTCTGAGTTTATTAATAATAGAAATTTTCTGCTTTAGGTACTCTATTTCTCTGAGTCGCTTTACTTTTTGGATTCTTAGCATATTAGATGCTGTTCTCAGATCTTTTGTGATTTTTGGCTGTTTGTTTATACTTAACAGTGGGATATTAAAAACCACAATGGATTGAACTCAGGGCTGATCTACCTCCAGAGCCAGTTGCTAATTTGCAGGAAATGCTGGAGAAGAAGAACATGTTGAATTGCACCATGAGTAGCACTTGACAAAATCCAGTCTATAAAACATGGTATAGCCCCAACTGTTTGATTTCTTTAATAAATAAATTATAAGAAAAAGAAAGAGATGAAAGGAAAACTGTAGATTAAGAGAGACTTTAAAAACATATTAAATTTAAAAACAGGGCAAACTATGGGGCGCCTGGGTGGCGCAGTCGGTTAAGCCTCCGACTTCAGCCAGGTCACGATCTCGCGGTCTGTGAGTTCGAGCCCCGCGTCAGGCTCTGGGCCGATGGCTCGGAGCCTGGAGCCTGTTTCCGATTCTGTGTCTCCCTCTCTCTCTGCCCCTCCCCCGTTCATGCTCTGTCTCTCTCTGTCCCAAAAATAAATAAAAAACGTTGAAAAAAAAAAATTTAAAAACAGGGCAAACTAAACTTTGCACTTAAAAAGCTAAAACAGTAAATTTTATGTTGCATCTATTTTACCACAATTTAAAACAACAACAACAAAAACAACAGGGGCAAGATGAAATGATAATATTCATAGGACATGTAGAGGGGCTTCTGGGGTATGTGGCAAAATTACGTATCTTGACCTGGATGGTGATTTTAAGAATGTTAGCCTTAGAACAAACCACTAATCTACATATTTGTTTTATTGGTTTTTTTTTTTTTTGGTATATGTGTTTTATTTTGAAATATGAAGTTTTTTTTTAAGTTATTTTAAAAGAAATAGCTTCTTGTACATAGGTGGGGATTGTTGGCTATGGTCTTCACCATGGGATGATGTGGACATTTTCACTGGCAGAATCCCAAGTCAGTTTTTTTTTGCTCATTGGTTCTCAAATGTTTTGGTCTAGGGACCCATTTATGTGCTAAAAAGGATTAAGGACCCCAAAGAATTTGTTAATGTGGGTTACATCTATTAGTATTTGCCATGGGTTACTTCTATAAGTAATTTCCAGAATTAAAACTGAATATTAAAAACATTTATCCATCAAAAATTGTATTAACATTTCATTTTAATATAAATATTTTTATGAAAAATGATGTTATTTTTAAAACAAAAAAAGAAGTGACATTATTTTACATTTTTGTAAATCTTTTTAATATCTAGCTTAATAGAAGACAGCTGGGCCCACATTTTTTCTGCTTTTAATATTTTGCAATATCACACATAGTGTAGTCTTTGAACACTTGATACTTTTGAGAGAATGAGAGTGAAAATGGAAAATAACATTTTAGTATTACGTTGCTTACTCTCTGAGAGGATCTAGGGACTCTTAGGGGTTCTTGGACCATAGTTTGAGAACTAGTATTTTAGCTGGTTTTCTCTTGAGCTGGTCAGATTCTCCAGGAAGATATCTACTGTCTGGAATGCTGGCTGTCAGTATTCTGGAACTGAAAGGAGGGAAGAAAGCTATAAACTTTTACTTGATTCCTCAGTTGTTGGTATTCTATCACTATGGGTGCCTGATTATCTCTCAGACCAGTCCAGAAAATTTGTGTTTTACCATCTAGTCTTGTGTGCAAAGTGTAGGAGAGGATCAGAGAGTCCAGTTGCTTCTAAAATATATTTTCAACCAGTCTTGCTGTTATAAGCTATGCCATCGTCTTGACTTCCAAAAGTACCAAATTCCCTAATTCTAGAAATTTTGTGGGGTCTCTCATGGAAATTGGGTTGTTTTTCAGCTTTCTCATTCTGGCTAGAATTCAGTTTTGAGTCTGCTGTTAAGTTAGTGCCCAAATTCCATTTGTTTCTAGTTATCAAAATGTTCTTTCATTGGTCTCCTCTCCTTTCGCTTTGTCCCTTTGGATTTATACCTGAACAAACAAACAAACAAACAAACAAATGCACCCTTGAAGTATTTTGCTTTTGTTGTCTGGGGACATAGTGGTGCTAAAAATATGTGTTTAAAGTACCATCTGGAATTGGAAATCCCAACAGTTCCATTTATAAGGATGTTTCTCTATAACTTGTTCACATTTTGCGATAGTACATTATTTTCATGAGGTGAATGGACATTCTTAGAGTTTACCTCTTTCCTCAGATAATCCTCTTTCTCACATTGGGAAAGATTCTGGTGCTACCTAGCATCCTGAAGACCCTGAACAGATAGTGAGGCTACCTCTACAGGAGCAGCAACCACTACTTCAGCAAATTAAGACAAAGTTCCTGAGGCCTCTTAAAGATACTCTCATTGGCAAAGAGCAGACTGTCTTATTAGTCTTTTGTTACCAGGTACTGTGAAGAACCACATGCAAACACCACTGTCTTCCTGAAGGAAAATTCTTGCAGAGATTTTTACAGAACACAACAGAGATTCTGTTCAGAACACAACAAGTAAGAACAGCTCTTAGAATCAACTGAGCAGGTAGGGAATTAGGATTTCTGATCCCTCCTAAGACAATGGTTCTTAAGCTCTAGTGTGCCAGAATCATCAGGAGGGCTTTTTCAGCCTCCGATCGGTGGGTCTCACCCTCAGGGTCTGATTCAGTGGGTATGGTGTCAAAAATTTGCACTTCTAGTAAGTTTCTGATGATCTGTGCATCACACTTGGAGAACCATTGCCCTAAGAGGTAAACTTCCCAAAAGAAGGAATTTAGTGAAAGCATGTTAATTTAAATATTTAACGTGGAGTTGTTCCTCCTGAAGTAGGCAAACTCTTTAATTAGATAAAATTTTAACATAGAATACAGATCAGTGTGAATAAAAAAGTATCTCATAACATGGGTGAAATCTGAAGTGTTGCATGCTCTGAACAGCACAGGTATTTATAATGGATTTTTCTGGTTTTATATGCTTGACAGACTCTATTTATGAGAATCAGTAAGCAAACATTTGAGAGCCATACCACATAGGAATATAAATGAATACACATAAATTCCATTGCACTTTAGAAGCACAGTGGCATTAAATATCTATCACCTTGTCCAATGCTTTGTTTTATAGATGCGAAAAGAAAGATCTCTAAAATTTTTCCTATTAAATTCTTCAGTGTCCTTTTTCTTTTGAATAATTAACAATTTGTGACAAAAATATAGTCCAAATTCATAATTAAACTATCTCTTGTGGTTGAGGAACTTAAAATCTTATGGAAAAATAAAGTTGAGAGACTAAAAGTGAGAGTGAACCCATGAAAGTCCTATAAATAATTTTATATTTACTAAAAAAGTCAAGAGTGTTTTTCAGAAGGGAGTATAAAAATTGTAATAATGTATTCTCAGAGGCGTGGTTTAGCACCTCCCTTGCATGTTCACCTTGTCTCTGGTGTTTTGACTTGAAGTTGTTGATTCCAAACATACTGTGATACGTAAGATAAAAAAAGCGACTGTTTATTTATTTTAATGTTTATTTTTGAAGGAGAGAGAGAGGGCATGAGCAGGGAAGCAGCAGAGAGAGAGGGAAACACAGAATTCAAAGCAGGCTCCAGGCTCAAAGCTGTTAACACAGAGCCCGACTCGGGGCTTGACCCCACGAACTGTGAGATCATGACCCGCACTGAAGTTGGACACTCAACCGACTGAGCCACCCAGGCGCCCCTAAAAAAGTGACCTTTTAAAACTTTGTTCTGTGTGGCGTTGTATTGGCCAGTTTACCAGCGGGCTAGCTTTGTTTTCTCAAACCCCCTTCTATGTACAGGATTATGTATGGCTTTCGATAGCTCTATCTAGGATAGTGGCGTGTGACAGTCTGTAAGAGCAGAGTACTGACATCTGGTGGCAACCATTTTCCAGGTTCTTCCTTCCTGTGGCTCCAAGGTTTTACTTCCGTTTCTTTTATTTTTCACAAGGCTGCATTGCCAAATTCTCTGTTCTTACTCAGGCTTTTATTTTACACCCCCTTTTCTAATTATCCCTTACAGGAGTGATTTAACATCTTTCATACTAAAGCTAAAATTGTCATAGTTTAGGAAAGGATACTGGGTATGATCTGGTTATAATAAGAATTTCATGGGTGGGAAGGTTTTACTGCATCTACAGAACATTTTTCTCCTGACACATTTTTTTCTTATTTTACACATCAAAGGCAAGTATGTAAAATCAGCCAAATAGTCAACAACTTATGTCCATTTCAATCAAGGAGGGGAATTTGTTCTGAATTAGATTATGGTCAATTTATTTGTGACTCCTTTGAGTGTTTTTATTCCCCTTTCCCCATCAATTGTTTTTTATATACAACCTATGTGGAATTTTGTTTTCATAATTTTACTTAGATGTTTACCTTAGCAAGCCACCTTGCCATATTCAGTAATTGAAGTATTATTCCACATAAATTTTTTTCCGAAGATCTCAACATCTTTGGTCATAGGTACACCTCCTTGTACGAATAATTGTTATCCTACTTTTGGTTGAGGTAGAGAGTTGGAGAAATTATCTAATGACCTGCTAACTGGCTCAGAGATTAATCAGTAGCTGTACTGTCTATCACCTAGCACAACCCTTAGCCTTCATATCACGTGACAACACAGTCCCCAGGCTTTAGGCCATAGATCTCTATTTCCAAGTGCTTTCATAATCGAAAGAGCTTATTAGTTTGAATTGTCACCTTTATGATATGTGGTGATAGGTGATTTGCACTTTGGGCAGAGCACTAATTTGAGCCGTTAAATGTCTCAGGCTGGTGTGGTAGCTTCTTAAGTAATAGTGTTACCAGCAGCCCACCTCGTGCCCACATAGCACCACGCTTTTGTATTGTGTTCTTGTCATGTATGTAGCAACTCCCTTGCAGTGATAGAAACACTCTTTCCTAGTGAAATGTCAGTTGATGGTACTTAGGATGAATGAAGAAGTCTAAGAAGATGATGATCATTCCTAGCCTGAGAATCAGAAGTTTTGTAAGGAAAATTGTCCTATATGACATCACTTACTTCTTCAAGCATTTTTCCCAGGATGTTGATCTTATCAGCACTGAATAAAAAGAAAGCTTTTATGAGATACGTCTTGAAAAACATATCCTGTGGCAATTTCTTTGGAATACATTAGATTGAAAAAATTTCTTTATTGCAAGATTTATAATGTTTCATATATTGATGTATTTAATTATTTAATTTCATTTTTGTATCTTGTTATTGAGGCATAATTGACATTTATTACTGCTTTAAGGTATACAACATAATGATTCTTTTTATATTGCAAAATGCTCACAATAAGATCTAGTTAACCTCCATCACCACACATAATTACAACTTTTTTTTCTTGTGATAAGAACTTTTAACATCTACTTCTTTTAACAACTTTTTAAAAAATATTTATTTTATTTATTTTACTTATTTTTTTAAGTAGGCTCCATGCCCAGTGTGGGGATCGAACTCACACCCTGAGATCAAGAGTCATATGCTCTACCGACTGAGCCTGCTAGGCAACCCTTCTTAATCAACTTTCAAATATGCATCACCATGCTGTATATTACATCCCAGGACTTACTTATTTTATAACTGGAAGTGTATACCTTTTGACCACTTTCACCATTTTGCTTACTCCCTAGCCCCTGCTACTGGCAACTACCAATCTCTTCTCTGTATCTGTGAGTTTGATTTTTTGTTTTGTTTTTGTTTTTTTAGATTCCACATAGAAGATCATACAGTATTTGCCTTTCTGTGCTGCTTATTTCACTTAGCATAATGCCCTCAATATTCATCCATGTTCTTACAAATGGCAGGATTTCCTTCTTTTTTATGGCTGAATAATATTCCATTGTGATATATACCACGTTTTCTTTATCCATTCATCTATTAGTGCACACTTAGGTTGCTTACATGTCTTGACTATTATAAATAATGCTGCAAGAAATGTAGGGTGCATATATCTTTTCTAGTTAGTGTTTTCATTTCCTTTGGATAAATACCCAGAGTGGAATTGCTGGATGATATGGTAGTTCTATTTCTATTTTTTTTTTTAGGAACCTTCATACTATTTTCCATACCATCTGCATCAATTTGCATTCCCACCAGCAGTGCACAAGTGTTACCTTTTCTCCATATCCTCATCAACACTTGCTATTTCTAGTAATAGCCATTCTGACCGGTATGAAGTGGTATCTCATTGTGGCTTTGATTTGCATTTCCTTAATGATTAATGATACTGAGCTTCTTTTCATGTGTTTCTTGGTCATCTGTATGGGGTTTTTTTGGCTAAAACGTCTATTCAGATTCTCTACCTTGTTTTTTTTTTTTTTTAAGATTTTATTTTTAAGTAATCTTTACACTCAACATGGGGCTTAAACTCACAGCCCTGAGACCAAGAGTCACATGCTGTACTGACTGAGCCTGTCAGGTGCCCTATATGCCCATTTTTTAATAAGACTTTTTTTTTTTTGCTATTGATTTATATGAGTTCTTTATAAGTTTTAGATATTAACCATTATCAGAGAATAAGATTTACAAATACTTAATGCCATTCAGTGGATTGGCTTTTTGTTTGTTGATCGTTTCCTTTGCTGTGCAAAAACTTTTTAATTTGATGTAGTCCCACTTATTTATTTTTGTATTTGTTGCCTTTGTTTTTGGTATAAAATCCAAAATATCATCATTAAGACTGATGTCAAGCTTTCCACATAATGTTTTTCTTCTAGGAATTTTATGGTTTTAGGTCTTATGTTCAAGTCTTATTCCATGTTGGGTTATTTTTTTAAATGTATGGTATAAGATAGTGGTCCAATTTCATTCTTTTGTATGTGGCTGGCCAGTTTTCCCAGCACTGCTTATTGAAGAGACTGTTCTTTCCCTAGTGTATGTTCTTATCACCTTTGTCATAAATTAATTGACCATATATGTGTGGATTTATTTCTGGGGTCTGAATTCTGTCTCATTGATCTCTGTGACTGTTTTTATGCTAATACTATGCTGTTTTGACTACCGTAGCTTTGTAATATAATTTGAAACAAGGGCACATGATGCTTCCTGCTTTGTTCTTCTTTTTTTCTCCACTTTTTAAATTTATTTATTTATCTATGTATTTATTTATTTTTAATTTTATTTTTAATTTTTTTAAATTTACATCCAAATTAGTTAGCATATAGTGCAACAATGATTTCAGGAGTAGATTTCTTAGTGCCCCTTACCCATTTAACCCATACCCCCTCCCACAACCCCTCCAGTAACCCTCAGTTCTCCATATTTATGAGTCTCTTCTGTTTTGTCCCCCTCCCTGTTTTTATATTATTTTTGTTTCCCTTCCCTTATGTTCATCTGTTTTGTCTCTTAAAGTCCTCATATGAGTGAAGTCATATGATTTTTGTCTTTCTCTAATTTCACTTCCTGCTGTGTTCTTCTTTTTCAAGATTGCTTTGGCTATTCATGGTCTTTTGTGATTCCAGACCAATTTTGGGATTATTTGTTCTATTTCTGTGAAAAATGCTGTTGGAATTTTGATGCGAATTATGTTGATTTTATGGATTTCTTTGTGTATTATGGACATTTTAACTATTAACTCTTAAAATCTCTGAGCATAGGATATATTTCCATTTATGTGTGTCTTTTTCATGAAAGTTTCTTCATCATTGTCTTATAGTTCTCAGTGTATAGTTCTTTTACCTTGGTTAAATTTATGCCTAGATATTTTATTCTTTTTGGTCCAATCATAAATGGGACTCTTTTCTTTTCTTTTTTCTTTTTTTTTTAGTTTATTTTATTTAAGAGAGAGAGAGAGAGAGAGAGAGAGAATGCATGTGCACATGAGCAAGAGAGGGGCAGAGAGACAGGGAGAGGGAGAGAATCCCCAAGCAGACTCTTCACTGTCAGCACAGAGCCCCATGTAGGGTTGGACTCATGAACTGGTGTGATCATGACCAAAATCAGAAGCCGGACATTTGACCTACTGAGCTACCCAGGCACCCGAAGACTGTTTTCTTTATTTCTCTTTCTAATATATAGTGTATAGAGACACAACTGATTTTGTATCTTGAAACTTACTGAATTCATTTATTCTAATAGTTTTATGGTGGAGTCTTTGGGGTTTGTACATATAGCAGTATGTCATTTGCATATAATGTTAGTTTTTCTTCTTTTCCAACTTGGATGCCTTTTTTTTTTCCTTGTCTAATTTCTCCGGCTAGGTCTTCCAGTAATTTGTTGAATAAAAGTGGTGAGAGTGGGCATCTGTGCCCACTAATCTTAGAGGTACCTCTAATCTTAGAGGTAAAGCTTTCAGGTTTTCCTCATTGAGTATGATGTAAGCTATGGGCATGTCATACATAGTGTTTATCATATTGAGGTGCATTCCCTCTGTACCTACTTTTTTGAGAGTTGAAAAAGTCATAAATCAATAATGAATTCTGTCATATGCTTTTTCTGCATCTATTGAGATAGTCATGGGTTTTATTTTTCATTTTGTTAATGTGGTACATCACATGGATTTGTGGATGTTAAACCATCTTTACATACTTGGAATAAATCCCACTTGATCATGTTGTGCAACCCTTTTTATGTATTGATGAATTGGTTTGCTAATATTTTGTTAAGGATTTTTGCATCTATGTTCATTAGGAATACAGGCCTATAATTTTCTTTTCTTGTGATGTCCTTATCTGGTTTTGATACTGGGTCAGGCTGCCCTTATAAAATGACATTAGAGTCCCCTCCTTCTCTTCTATTTTTTGGAAGAGTTTAAGGAGGATTGGTATTAATATTTCTTTAAATGTGTGGGTAATATTCAGGACCAGCCATCTGGTTCTGCACTTTTGTTCGTTGGGAGGTTTTAGATTACTGATTCAATCTCCTTATTAGTATTTGTTCTGTTGAGATTTTCTATTCCTTCATGTTTCATTCTGGTTAGGTTTTATGTTTCTAAAAATATACATAATTTTCTTCTAGGCTGTCCAATTGGTTGGTATGTAATTGTTCATAGTAGTCTCTTATGATCCTTTGTTATTTCTGTGGTATTAGCACTATGTCTCCTCTTTCATTTCTCATTTTATTTGAGTCCTCTCGCTTTCTTGGTAAGTCTAGCTAAAGTTTTGTCTATTTTGATTATTTATTCAAAAACCCAGCTCTTTTCATTGCCTTTTGTATATTTTCTATTGCCTTTTTTGTCTGTATTTATTTTTGCTCTGATATTTGTTATTTCTCTCCTTCTACTCACTGTGGGCTATATTTTGTTCTTCTTTTTCTAGTTCCTTGATAATGTAAATTAGGTTGTTTGAGATGTTTTTGGTGTCTTAATGTAGTCATCTATTACTATGAAATTTCCCTCTTAGAACTGCTTTTGCTGCATTCCATAAGTTGTGATATATTTACATTTTCATTTGTCAAGGTATTTTTTGATCTATCTTTTGATTTCCTCTTTGACCCATTGGTTGTTCAGTAACATGTTTAATCTTCACATACTTGTGAATTTTCCAGTTTACTTTTTGTAATTGATTTCTAGTTTCTTACCATTGTGGTCAGAAAAGATGCTTGATAATGATTTTAATCTTCTTAAATTTGTTAAGACTTGTTTTGTGGCCTAACCTATGATCTATTCTGGATAATGTTCCATGTGTGCTTGAGGAGAATGTGTGTTCGGTTACTTTTGGATGGAATGTTCTGTATATATATATATCTGTTAAGTCCCTCTGGTCTAATGTGTTGTTTAAGGCCACTGTTTCCTCACCAATTTTCTGCCTGGATGATCTATCTGCTGATGAAAGTGAGGTATTAGTCCTTTATTGTTACTGTATTGCTATGTATTTCTCCCTTTAGATCTGTTAATATTTGCTTTATATCTTTAGTGCTCCTAAATAGGTGAGTGCATAAATACTTGCAAATATTATATCCCCTTCTTGGAATGACCCCTTTATTACTTATAATGACCTTCTTTGTGTTTTGTTACCATCTTGACTTTTATCAGAAACAACAGACTTTACCCCACCTTTCCTTTGGTTTCCATTTTCATGGAATGTCTCTTTCTATCCCTTCACTTTCAGTCTGTGTATGTTCTTACATCTGAAGTGAATTTTTTGTAGGAAGCATACAGGTGGGTCTTGGTTTTCATCTTTTCAGTGACTCTTGTCTTTTTATTGGATAATTTAGTCTCTTTTCATTTAAAGTATTTATTGATAGGTATGTACTTATTGTCATTTTGTTAATTTGTTGTGGTTGTTTGTTAATTCTTTTTCCCTTTCTTTCCTTGCTCTTTTCTTTTGTGATTTGATGGTTTTCTGTAGTGGTATGTTTAGCTTTCTTTATCTTTTGTGTGTCTATTATTGGTTTCAGCTTTGTGGGTACCATGAGGCTTATATAAAACAACTTCTGTTGTTAAGTCTATTTTTAGTTGATAATGACTTAAGTTTGCATACATTCTACAGCTTATTTTTTTACTCTCCTCCACCCATTTTATGTTTTTGATGTCACAATTTATGGCTTTTTATCTTGTGTGTTCCTTAAACAATTATTGTTATTATAGTTATTCCTTTTGCTTTTTAACCTTTATTCTAGCTTTATAGGTGATTAATCCACTACCTTTGCTGTATTAAATTTGCCTCTGCCAGTGTGATTTATGCTTTCATATGTTTTTCTGCAACTAATTAGTGCCCTTTCTTTTCACCTTAAGTAAGTCCCTTTAACCTTTTAACCTTTTTTGTAAGTTTGGTTTAGTGGTGATGAACTTTAACTTTTGTCTGGAAAACTTCTCTCTCCTTTAGGTCTGAACTGTGACTTTGCTGGGTAGTGTAGTCTTGGTTAGATGTTGTTGTTGTTGTTCTTTCAAAACAAGAAACAACAAGATGATGTTTCTTTCATCATTTTGAATATATTATGCCATTTCCTTCTGGCCTGCAAAGTTTTTGCTGAAAATCTGATAGTCTTATGCGGTTTCACTGGTATGTAACAAGTTTGTTTTGTTTTTAGATTTTAAGATTTTCTCTATACCTTTAACTTTTGACACATTAGTTATAATGTGTTTTGGTGTGGGTCTCTTTGAGTTCATCTTTTTTGGAATTCTATGGGCTTCTTGGGTCTGGATGTCGGTTTCCCTCCCCTGGTTAGGGAAGCTTTTAGCCCTTAGTTCTTGAAATAAATTTTTTCCCTCTTTCTCTCTCTTTTTTCCTCTGGGACCCTATGCTGCAAATGTTGATCAGTATGATGTTGTCTCATGAGTCCCTTAAGCTATCTTAACTCTCTCATTTTTTCTTTTTGCTGCTGTGATTGAATGAGTTCCTGTGCCCTATCCTCAAGTTCACTGATCCTTTTTCTTCATCTGGTCTTTTTTTGCCATGATCTTTTCTAATTTTTTTCATCTAGTCTGCTGTTGAACCCCTCTTGTATTTTTCAGTTCATTTATTGTATTCTTCAGCCTTGTGACTTCTGTTTGGTACTGACTTATATTCTCTGCCTCTTTTTGAAGTTCACACTTTGTTCATTCATTCTTCCTCTATGCTTGGTGAGCATAATTATGAATGTTATTTTGAACTCTTAATAGGTAAGTCACTTATTTCCATTATGCTAAGGCCTTTTTCTTGTTTTATCTGGTTCTTTCTTTGGAATGTTGTCTGTGTTCATTTTCCTTGACACTCTGTATTGGTTTTTATGCTTTGGATAAAGTGGCCACCTATTCCAGTCTTGAAGGAGTGGCCTGGTGTAGGAGATGAATTTTATTGTCCAACCTGCCCTAGCTCGAGCCTTTGAGATTGTCTAAGCAGCCTACTTCATCCTTAGTGGCTCCTAGTAGTTGGGGCTGGTGCCAAGGCTTGTCATTGTGCCAACTGTAGAAGAACCTCAGTCAGCACCTAGATTCAGGCTGTTTGGAAGCCAGATTCTCAGCAACATTTGAAGTATGCAAATATACCTCTTTCAGCGGAAGACTGGGAGAAGGGCATATGTGCTGCCTCTGCACTGAATCCTGGGGCTATAGCCAGTTAAGAGCTATTTCTTTGTGTGCTACCATTCTGTTGAAGCCCTGCTGGTCACCAGGGCTGGGCTAGGCTGTCGAGCGATGTGCCCTCTGGAAAGGAGCCAGAAAAGCAGGGGTACCAGATGTGTATACGAGCTCCTTTCTTGGAAATACCGGTGAACTGGGGCTGGGTGGAGGGGGAGTGTGAAGATAGTGCCTGCTGGCCTAGATGTGTATTTAATTACAAGCCTCCCCTCAGGGCACAGCTATGATGACAAGCTAATTGTCCTCTTTCACAGAGAGACTGGCAGTGCTTTTCAGTCTGCTGTCTCTATGCTGTGTCTTGTGGGAGGGATAGCTGGTTACGAATTTCCTTCATTACAGCCTTATAGGGCTCCTGAATGTAAATCCTATTGGCCACCAGAGCCAGGCTGTTGAGGGGTGTCCTCTGGGCAGCAGCTGCAAAAACCGGGGCATCAGACATGTGCCCAAGCTCCTTTGGGGGCGATACCAGCAATCTAGAGTGAAGCAGCGGGAGAGTGGGAAGTGATTGGCCTTGCCTTGGAGGTCGTCTCTGGAGAGGATTATAGTTGGCTCTTAGGTGTGTGTGTCAGAAGCCTGCCCCTCTGGCTGCAGCTATGACGATAAGCAATAGTCGTCTCTAGCAGAAAGACGGTTTCATTCTGTCTCTGCTCAGCCCTCAGGCAGTAGGTGGTTGAGAACGGTTTCTCTGTTACGGTCCCATGGGATCTGCTTCCACTAGCCACCACAGCCAGGCATTTGCATAAACTCTTCCTGGGAATACTGGCGACCTAGAGTGAGGCAGGGGGTGAGCAGACAGATGGCACTTAATCAGCCTCCGTCTTTGGAGATTATTTCAGTGGGCCCCTAGATGTTTGTTAAATCAGGTGTCCACCCCTCATGCTGAAGTTTTAAGATGAGCAAATAGGCTTCTTTCACAGAAAGACTGGGCACTTTTCAGCGGGCGGCCTCTGCACTGGTCTCTAGTGTGGGCAACCCCATGGGAGCCTTTTAACAAGTGTTTGGCGGATTGCTATAGCCTTATGGGTCTTGTGGATGTTAAGTCCCGTTGGCTTGTGAAACTAGGTGTTTTGGGGGCTTGTCTCTCAGGTGCTGGTCTTAAAAGGGTGCTCCTGTGGGTTCAGATCCTTTGATCCTTGAAGCATGATTTTGAGCTCCCTCCTGATTGTAGGTTGCCACACCAGGGGTGGGGTTTATGGCAAGATTGTTTCATCCTCTTCTATTTGTTTTGCTGTGGGTTGTCTCTTGTTTGCCTAATGTGTAGCAGTGATTCGGCTAGTTTTTCGATTTTAGAGGAAATTTTTATATAAACTGGTGTGGTAGGCAGAATTCTAAGATGGCTCTCAATGTCCCCACCTCCTGGTGTATACACACCTTCTCTCAGTTATCCAATCAAACACAGATTGAGGTGTTGCTTTGAAAAGATTTTGCATATGTAATTAGATAAAAAAACCAGGTGATTTTCAGGAAAGAGAGGTATTCACTTGGTTTTGATTTAATCAGGTGACCCCTTAGAAGGGGCTGGGCTCCTTACAAGATCAAGGCGTGGGATGGATCTGTCCTGAGGGAGAGTCTGCTGGTTTTGAAAATGGAGGAGACCACATGGCAAGGATTGCCGGTGGCCTGTAGGAGTGGGGACTGGCTCCTAGCTGACAGATTACGTTGAGACCTCTGTCCTGCAACTGCAAAGAAACGAGCTTGGGAGAGCTCTAGATGAGAATGCAGTCCCGTGGATCTGTTGATATAAGTTAGCCTTCTAGACCTCTGAGCACAGAACCCAGCTCTTCTGACCTATAGAACTATGAGCTAATAAACGTTATTTTAAGCTTCTAAGTTTGTACTAATTACAGCCCCAATATAAAACTACACCAATGGAATGTTTTGCTTCACAAAATTGCAACTATTATTTGTTAAATATTTATTGATGTTAAATCCACATTACACCAGCACAACAATCCAAAGTAGTATGACAGTACTTTTTTTTATAAATACAACATAAAAGGTGGCAAATAATGCTACTTAACCCCAAACCCAGCAAATTAGCAAACAGTCACATTCAGAAAAATTTGGCAAGTAAGATATGACGTAAGTCATAATTCTACAATATAGATAGGTCCATGAAAGACTTTGTATGGTATCTTAAATTCCATATTAGCAATGCATATTAAGTGTGGTCAAAGAAACTTGCACCACTCTGCAAAGAACATCTGCCACCCAGTGATTAAGCCTATGAATCATTTAAAACTTGGTTGGTTGGTGTTCTTACAAAGAAGTAGAAAGCTGTACATGTGAAGCAGTAATATGAAATATATGGGGTGGTACACGGATATAAAATTATTTTAAAAAATACTACGTACTGAATTAACTGAGCTAAGACAGTTCAACGTTTTTATTATAAATAATGAAAGATATATGTGTTTTGCATAAGGAATACAGTGTTTTCTTTTCATAGCAAAGTACCATTAAAACCTCATGTCTTGTAATACCATAATATCCGGCCAAATTGTTTTTTCTCCTTTCTAAAGTTTATTGGTTCCGACTTAAAGCCATCAAGTCTGGTCAGAATCCTCTCAATCTAGCTGTTGCAAGGATCAATATGCATTCAAAAAGCAGTCTGTCTTTGCAGAGATGCCTTTACAAACTACCCAGAACCCAGCACCTTCTTAAGGCAAGGTTTCATGGCAGCGTGGAAGTGAACCAATGTTTTTCACTCACCGTATTGGTGTCATTGGGAAAAAAAATAGATTATGGCACAAACCTGTTTTTGTCTCTCCCAAGAATCCATCTCCCTCGCGTAGACTAGCTCCCACAGGCAGTTTCTCTTTGATGCCAATCTTGCAGTCTCGGCCCATTTTCCACTTGCTCAACACATCTAACCTCTTCAGCTACTACACAGACTTCAGACACACTGAAACTTCCATAGCGCATGTGCTCCAATCTCCCAGCTGCCCCTAGATCCCCTGACTTTTGAGTGGCAGTGTTTTTCCACCTATACTTGAATTTTGAGGAAAACCAAAAAAAAGCCTGGCCTCTATCATGTCTCCCGCCCATCTATTTTTATCTCCATGAATACAACGTAAGTGTGCCGGTAGCATTTTCCTTCATTCTTCCTACTCCTTCCAGGCCCGTCTTTCCTCTGAATACTATATGCCTTGGCCATTTGGGTGAGTGGGGTGTCTTTCGTGGAATGGACTGTAATATAGTTCTGCTTTATTCAGAATACTTTATATTATTTATATTTAAATTAGCCTTTTAATATGGTCTGTAAGTAAGCTTCCTACCAAGGTAGCATGAAAAGAAAATACTACACATAAAGAAAAAGAAAGTTAAAAACTAAGGTATCAACCTCGTTAGAAAACTCTTGATATTAATAAGATTTAAGGCAAGTAATTCCTTCCTTATGATTTAATATAAAACAATTTGCAAAGACAAGGCATTTACTTGGATTTGTCATTTCCTCTTCCTTTTCAGCCCCACATATTGCACTTGGTTCACTGTAGCTGTCTGAATACGCTGCCCATTTCGAGTCATTTTAGTATTAACTTGTACAACTGCCTCGTGTTAAGCATTCCACACTGTCATGCTATGTAGCACCTATAGCTAGTGTTTAAAGGCACGTCTGAAAATACAAATTCTGGTTACCTTTGAACAGTGGATTTCCATTAGCATTTTGGCATTTCAGATCGCTTTCATCACAGAAATTCCAAAAGTTTTAAATTGGATGATGAATGTGAATTTTCTGTGCAATGTGTACACTTCTATTAGCATCACCTACTTAAACTCTAAATTTGGTATATCAAGTAAGAAAAATATTATTTTGGTGTTTATTTCTTACAGTCAAAGGTATGTTTTTGCCCTTTACGTAATGTGACAAAGGAGTATGTTGGTCAAGGCAATGGCTGTTTCAGTGTCTCAGCTTTAACAAGAATGTTGGATTACAGGTCCTCACTTTCCACCAAGCCAGTGTTCAGTGTCAGGTGAGACGGGCTGGCTTCAGGTTGGAAGGCTGCTTTAATGTCCAGTCCCTGGTCCGAAAGCGCTGCATAGCGACTGGCTGAGGGCCGTACTTTTTTTGGCTTGGTGCTCTGTGGCTGCTGATGCCACTGGGCTACAATAAAAAAGGAAAAAGTAAAAATAAGATTTTTAAAATAAACAAGATGTAATTGGAAAGCACTTAAATGTTTCAAGTAAATACAGTATGTCTTTATATATGTACCAGACACATGTTCTTTGTCATGGTAGAAATCCTAAAATTTAAGCACAGTTTTGCATTTTCCTCATATGCTGCGGATTTACTGCAGGGTAGTGGGACTATAATAGCTATGCAGTAGTTTGGTGTAGTTTGTTTTAAATACTGCAGCACAGGAAATCTTTCGAAATAGTCACTCAGATTCCTAATTCTCAACTCTTCCCCTCTTAAAAAAATCTTCAAAGCTCAAAATGTATAAATGCTATAATAATTATAGTAGGTGTATTCTGGATGGATGTTTTTAACACTAATCAATTGAAAAAAACTGGGCAGTAGGGAAGGTTGAGGTCACTCAACCTTGAAGAACCTCACAAAGTTACTTCCTATTCAAGAAGAGGTAAAGTTTGAAAATCAGTTCTTAATTTTTTCTAGTAGTTTTCTTTACGTCAACAGATCGCATAATGCTATTGTACTAGTCCGTGAATTCAATAGAAATAATTTTCTTTAAATTCAGGATGCATGTACACAAATATTCATACACAAACACAAACCTATTGCTAAGCTGCTTAATGTATATTAAGGAGGAAAGCGCTAAGCCACAAGAAGTATGCATTCCAGGATCAATGGTACACACATTGAGAGTGCATGAAGACGCTGTGATAGGATTATAATACAGGAAGAAATGTTAAGAGGCAGTCATTTGCAGAACACAGTAACAAGAAAATGTGAACAACATGGTTATGTCTTTGCCTACTGTTAATTCCTAAGAATGCTTGAGTAAGGAAGCCAACAACTGACTAGCCAAAGTCAGAGAAATAAACATGCATATTTGGCTACTAATGCAAAGTTCCTGAATGATACTTGGGTATTTGTTCTCCTGGTGTAGTTCACTATTAATGTTGAGAAACTATAAATAGAAAGAGAAAGAGCAGTATGAAATTTTTGGCAAATAAAATGCTAGAGTTGTTTATAAGCTTATATAAAAGTAATGTGATTTGCTGTCCCGATGTCTAATTTTTCATGATTTAACGAATAAACGCAATGAGATGAGATGAAGCGGCACTCACTGTAAACGTCCAGCCTGGCAGTACAGGACACAATCCCTGCTTCATTCTTGGCTGACACTGTATACCACCCAGCATCTTCTTTTGTGGCTCCCTGAATGAGCAGGCAGATGTAGCCATGATTATCCTGGTGCATGCTGGAGAAATGGATAAAGTCATTAGCGTTCTAAATTTTTAAAGAGTGGCTTTGGACACGAAGCATCATTTTTAATTAGATCATTAGAAACAGAATTGTGCAAGTAGCAGATAATAGGGTCATACTTATTCTGGAAAGGCTGCTAGCCCCATTAAAGTTAATGGGAGAGAAGAGCAGACATCAAGAGGTTGAATAAATGTGCGCACTTAATTTCTAGTCGAGGATCCGCCTTTACAAAGCCCACTGAATAGTTTCTGTATCGCCACTGAAGCGAATGAATTCATCTTTTCTTTTAGACATAACACTCAAAAATCACGATGAAATTAAGTTAGAATGTGCCTCATCACATGCCATTAGAGCTTCCTTCCAAAAGCTTAATCATACATTAGGGTGAAGAGTGATTTTTGTCTTTGATATCATTAATGGCATGACTCTTACACAGATTTATGTGCTATATAAAGTGCATCTTTATATATCCTTAGGGCCTATTGAGCAGGTGTGGATTAAGTTAAGTCATCGTGTATTCTCACCTTACTCGGTCAGTGCTGTGAGTGAGTGATTCATTTTCTTTCTTCCAAAATATCTGAGGCGGTGGCATGCCCAAAACACGGCATTCCAGTCGCACGGGGTACCCATCCGCAACTCCTGTGTTTTGCAGCTTCTCGAGAAACACAGGGGGTTTGTGTGCCTCTTTAGCTAAGGAAACATGAGATGCGTGATGTATCAGTGATATACAAAAGTGGCACTATAAAGAATCCAGAAGCTTTTAGAACTATCGCTTAAACAGACCTTTTATTTTATGGTACCATTTTTCACTTCAGGTGGTTAGGATGCTAGTCCTCTCTCCAAATTATTCTTTTACCAAGAAAGGTTCCTATGCTTCATTCCACTCATTTATTTCCTCAATTAATTCAAGTCTGACAGGCCCACACAGTCCACTGGCCATCTGGTCCACAGAATGCCTGTCTGACAGGCTGCATGACACTCCTAAGTCATTGCTAGCATCTGGGATGGCTTCACTACTAATTATGTCACCAAGCACTCGCAGCCTTTACCAACCACCGCCACCTAGTGACTCTGAGGAGAACAAGTCTTTCTAGGAATTTGATCCAGATTCCCTTCCTGCAATCTGAAATGTCTGCTATGAAGATTTGTTAAGTCTTGGCTTAAATGAGACATACCATAGGATTTAAAGGGGGAAAAAGTGGGGGACACATCTTTATCTAAATTTGGCAGCTTTAAATTGTTATGTATAAGCTAGGAATATACATCTTCCAAATTATAAACTCCGGTTTGTATTCTCTGAAGAAAGCTATAAAAAGACAACTTTATTATTACCTTGAAGGAAGGAAGCCATAAGAGACAACTTTATGACTTAGACTGAAAAAGTTAGAACTATTTGTTAATAACACTCTGAGTATTACTATCCAATGGGAAATTGTTTTCTTAGATCTGAGGTGTAAACAATTTCAGAAAAAGAATAAAGTTTAATTATTTTCTTCTCAGCTCCCAATAATGAACTTGAGGATGCATGTTTTTATCAACCACCCTCTCCTTTGGGATGACAAATATATCAAGGCAAAACAGCTAGGGGAGAAACAGGTGAAGAGAATAAAAATTCTACCTGAAAATTTCAAACACCTAAGACTCTCTAAGACCTTGAATGATGTAGAGGATTATACTTTTATTTCATTAACCGTATTTCATATGGTTTCCTGCCCTAGGCTGTTTGAGGGAAAGTGGGACCAGACCTCACTCAATATTCTTTTTCTGGATCCCAGTTTGAAAAGAGCATACAAGGCATAAAATGAACCTTAACGTCAAAGCCACTCTCCAGTAGGAAGAACATCCACCATTTGGGAGCATTGCTACACAGGGAACTGATGATACAGAGCTTTGCATGATTTAATCCTTATAAATGACATAATCCTTGGGGCGCCTGGGTGGCTCAGGTGGTTGAGCATCCAACTTCAGCTCAGGTCATGATCTTGCGGCTTGTGGGTTCGTGCCCTGCGTTGGGCTCTGTGCTGACAGTTCGGAGCCTGGAGCCTGCTTCTGATTCTGTGTCTCCCTATCTGTCTGCTCCTCTCCATTTCACGCTGTCTCTCTCTTCTCTCGAAAATAAACATTTAAAATGACATAATCCTTGTAAAAGTTCTGTGAGGCATTATGGTCCCTATTTTACACATGGCGGAATTGGGTTGCAGAGATGTTATATATGTGCCAAAGGACATAGCCAGCGGACGAGAGTGGGGATTAGAACTGAGATCTGACGCCAAAGACATGACACCTGTAATCGCTGTGCACCGCCACCTTTCTAATGCAAGTGCTGACCAGGCACACCAGGATGCCTGTGTCTTTCAGACCTTCAAGTCTCATCCTGAGGACAGATATGACCCAAGGGAACATTAAACAGGAGAATGCTGAATGGTTTTGGTTGGAGGAGGGATGGTTAGAGGAATGGATGAAATTGATCCTAGTTGTGTAGGAATATCAAATACTTGATGTAAAATTTAAAAGCACGGTTAAGACATACTACAACAGCCCAGGTATTTATGACTTTTGTGTGTGAAAAATGTCCTGGTGCCTTAATTAGCATCATTATCCAGGATTTTAGCCACGACCTCCTGGGCTTTATTCTCATTGCTATTTTATTTCTTGAAAGAGAAATAAAGACTCATCATGTGGGGAAGAGCACTAGGAGTCAACAGACTATGGGAATCTGGCCCTCAGTTAATTAAATAGGACCCTGGGAGAGTCGCTTACACTGCCTCATTTCCGCACCTGTAAAATGAGGAAGAAAATTTGCTCTAATTATCTCTTAGGGCTTTTATGAGGACCAGGTGATACAGTGGTTAGGAAGCACTTTGCAAATAGGGATATGAGAAATAAACACTGTTTCTTTTTTAAAAGAGAACAGATAATAGATGCTCAACTCTTAAGGATACTATAAACCTTCCTTATCTAAGGGTAAAACTTTATATAACATTATGTACTTCTACAAAATTTAATAGTATGTAATTCATTAAAAAGCAAATCTGAGTATGACTGTGACACTGGGGGTAAATGATAATGTTTAGAAGTTTTGAATTTTGAAGCCAATGCCTCTTACTTTAAAAACTGGGTAGCACTTTATGCATCAGCCAAATCCTATATATAAGTTTGGTTCTGGAATCCATGATGCCATTGCTCCTTCTCTATGGAACACTGGAGGCCAACTCACACATGAGAAACAGAATGACCAGAATAGCTGCTAAATTCCTCCTCTCTCTTGGCCAGGCTAATGGGAGAAGGGAAAGATAAATAAGAATGGCTACACTGAAAACAAGTAATGTTTCTGATCTGGTAAGTCTTGTGTCCTAATTGGCTACTTTGGTGATACACTCTATTTTTTTCAGCAGTTTTATGTGTTCTCCATACTGGTTAATAATGCAGGATCAGTTTACATTTTTACAGCCGATACTCATTCTGAGAGAAAAAAATTCACAGACTTGCTTACC
Organism: Panthera onca; assembly: GCF_046562875.1. NCBI lineage: Eukaryota > Metazoa > Chordata > Mammalia > Carnivora > Felidae > Panthera > Panthera onca. Next base: position 145,447,149 of record NC_138342.1, on the reverse strand, counting down.
AGCAACCACAAGCTCCAGGCTGAATGAGTTTTGTCCTGCTCGATTAGTGGCTATACATGTGTAGATGCCAGCATCTCGTGATGTGACTGGCTCTATGATCAGAGAGTGCACCCCGTTCTCACGCACGAGCATCTTGTGAGCGCTGTCGGGGCGTATAGGTTTTCCATCTAGTTGCCAGCTTAGATCTGGGGTTGGTAACCCACTGACCTAAACCAGAAAGGAGCATATAAATTTCTCTAATACTGAAAGAATGAAATCGTTAATAGCTGGGAAACCACCATGATTCCTCCTTTGGTACTACAAGGATGGGTTTTAGTGTCGGCTCATGTTACTCTTTTGCTTAAACCTTTCAATGGCTTACTGAGCAATCATGGACTCCCTTCTAAACATCTCTTGTATCTCTTAGATCTCTTATAAGATATCTTAGATCTCTTCTATTTCCTAGAGAAAAGGAAAACAGGGGACTTAAAAAAATTTGTTGTCTTACCTCACCAGGGTTATGAAGATTACTGGGATCAGGGCGCTGAGCTCTTTGGAAAAAGGTGTCCAACCACAATAACACACTCAGCTGGCATTTATACACTATAAAGCTTATTATCAAAGGGTTGCCATAGCTATGGAGACATCAGTTAATGCATCCATCAGCACACAGAGCTATTATTATTTTATCATCTTTGAAATTAAGTAACAAGAGCAATATGAAATTACCCAGAAAGCCATCTCAACAAATTAGCATCACAATGGAAACATAAAATCCTGAGAGCATGACAGTTGTGTTGACCAGAGACCAGATAAAAGCACATTTAATTGCTAATAACACATTGTGCTGTGAAGGGGTAGGGATGGTTGCCATCTGTCAGCTCTTTATAGTTTTGCCCTTGATTGTCCAAGGGAAGAAAAGCACCATTAAGGAAGGCTTTTTTTTTTTCCCACCCCCACCCCAGATTTACTAGTGGGAAATTGCATACAAAAAGATGTCATTTGGACTGTAAAATAATTCTTTTGAAAAACCAGCTCTGCCAAGTTCCATTCTTGCCGCGTGATACTCTCATTTAAAAGAGTATCTATAAGATACCCATCTCTGCACATATAGCAAAGTTCTTGAGAATTTAAGGGAAAAAAGTAAGGAAACTGAAATTACTGGCTAAAAGGATGAAGACAGTTTGGAAACAAACAGCAGTAGTTAGCTTGGCTTCGGAGAGGGCAGGCTCTCCGTTCTCCATCTGGGCACTTGCTCTCCCTCAGCTCTCCACATACACTGCTTTACCTGTTTGGAGGTCACTAGAGGTGGGGGGAGGAGGAGGAGGAGGGAGTGGACACTCCTGGTCAGGCTCCAGGCCTTTCCCAAGGTTAGAAATAAGGTGGCACTGCTCACTGCCACCTTGCTAGGTTAGATCCTGACTGAGGTCATGGTATGTTTAGTAGGAGAGTCCTTCAAAGTGACTGTGCACTCTCAAACCACTGATCCACGTGCATCTCTGCCAGTACAGACCTAATCACATTAAAGGCAAAGGGAAAATGCCCACTTCTTCTACCCCTATTCTAATTCCAGCTTTTCTGGTTGTGTAAAGAAGGCCTGATTTCAGAAATTTAAGGTCATTATAAGCAGGTCATAATTTGAACAGATACATGCTCTGAGCTCATATGGGGATGGGAGGCGGGAGATGAGCAGATTTGTTACTAGAGGGATTGGATTAGTCATTTTCCCTTAGCACTTAGCACCAGGTCAACAGTAGTTAGTGTCTAGGAATGCACCTAATGGGTTAAAAGCAGGGGAGTGGTGCTTTTTTGGGGGTAAATCTATCTGTTGCTTTAGTGATACAAGGCTTACTTTGATTTTTTTCTTCTTAAAGCTTACATATACTGATAATTTTTTTCTTAAAAAAATGTAGATTTTTTTAGACCTTTTTACACATGAAGTAATAATCCCTTGGTATCATCTAATAACTAAAATAAAATTTACTCTGTTAAATGTCATCTTACAGGTAGTCTATATGAATTAATTATAGACCAAAAATATACATATAAATACACAGATGCTGAAACTCAACTTTTGTACTTATACTGTAGAGAGAATTATGTTGGAAAATAAAATACTTCTGTGAAGAGTACTTTTTAAAACACATTTCTATAAACCTAGATTTAATACTCAAGTACCTTACATTTGTGTTCTGCAATCCCAGACGGAACCAGCAGAGGGACCCCAAATAATTTTAAAAACCTTTTCCATATTTAAGAGCTAAAACTTATAATAAATAATGGGGCAAAAAACCAAAACAATCAAAAAAATTTTCAGAGCAGTGGTAATTAAACATTTCTGGCCTTGAGCTCCTTTGAGAAATTGGTGAAAGCTATATCATATACATAATTTTGTATGCAATTTCAAAACTCACACACCTAATGAAAGCTGCCTCCCCAAGGACCCTGGGTTAAGAAGCCTTGCTGTAAAAAGGGTGAGAGAAGGATGTCACTCTAACCTTGGAAATGGGAGGAATAAAAGAGTAGATACATGACTACAAAATTTATATGAAAAAAGAATGAAGATAAATTATTAGGACATGTAACAGATTTAACACATTTACTACTTCAACAAAATTGGAAACTTAAAGGGAAAAAACCTCCCAGTGACTTTGTACAGTATGCTATATAGAGTTCTAAATAAAGAAAACATTTAGTAAAAATTTAAAAGAATGACAAAACAATATATAAACATCTAGTATATTTCATTTTTTTCCCCGATGTATGCTGGAAAACATTTTAAAGATGTATGTATACCTTACATAATTTCCCTAAAAGGAATTCAAGAGTCATGTCAGTGAGGGGAGAAGGGAAGCCAGAGATTTGCAGGCAATAACCAGCTCTTACTTTACAATCCATTCTGCAGAGTTTTCCTTCTTGAACAGTTAGGTCTCCAGGAGCCTGTAAGAAGTGAGGTCTGAAGAATCGCTCCTGAATTGGTTCGTTTTCATCTCCACTGTCCCTTGATCTAGAACGAGGCCTTAGCACAAGACAGATAATAAAAAGATAGAAAGATGAAAGGAAGAAAACAAAGAGGGAGTGGGAGGGGAAGATAGAAGTTATTTTCAGACTCTCAGTCATTTATTTTTTTAATAATATGTGGAGCAATAATATAATTTCCTTACCTAATTCTTACTCCTACAGTTTACACATAAAGTCAAAAAAGCAAAACCTTATTCATTTCCAAGTTTATTAGAAATTTAATAGTCTGCTACTTTCTGGTGTTAAATAACTCTGCTATCCTAATTCTTAGAGCTAATATGAATAATAAAAGGGGAAATGGAAAAAAATGAAGTACTCTATATTAACCTATTTTTTTCCTAAATCCTTTCGAAAGCTATATGAGAAGTAGCAGCAACTGCTGCTCATTTTTTGCCAAATCTTTTTCAGTAGTAATTACAACTTCCCACTATGATTTTAAATTTATAGGAAATTAACATTTCTTATTACTTTGTAAGAATTTCAGATCTTTCTAATCAAAATTCCTTTTCATATTAACCAGGAAAACATTATGTATTTTTTAGCTTTAAAATAAAATTGTGCAAATCTTCCAGATTTTGTGTACCTCTCTCACTTTTAAGTATGTTGCTAGAGGCACCTTTAAGAGCAATAAAATTTAAAGTAATTGCAGGGAAGATGTAAGAAAGGAACAAGATTGTCACTAATCACTAGAAGAGAAGTTTAAAAACATTTGACCAGAAAAAGTAGAACAAATGAAAGAGCAGTATAATTAATAGGTCAGTAATTCCCAGTTTTAGATAGTTTCCTCTTCTCTAACTACAGGTCTAATTTATGAACAAAATGCTTTCCTAGGCGACACTGGCACATGGACAGTCTTAAATGTATTGAAGACACAAGCGAAGCAGAAGAAAAAAAAATGCAAGAGCATGGATGTGGTACTATGTTGTGTTTACATTCACACATAAAGGCACAGGTTCCTGTGAACAGACACTGCCACAAACAAGTTAGAATTAGACCCATGTGTGTTTCAGAGCCAGAATTGTCTTCCAAATTGTTGAACAAAGGGCTCTGTGCATCCAGTCATGAGGAGGTGTAGAAACACCACTTGTTTGGTGCTTACCTTCTGTGAGCCTAACTTAGTATGCATTCTCTTCACCAAAAGTGTTTGCATCTGTGGCCTGTAGTTTACTGTCTGGGCTATTTGAGCATACTGTGTAAAACACCTAAATAGGAACCCAAGATGACAGGCTGGTTGACTTACCATATTCTTTTTTTAAGTGCAATATCCTTTCCTTGTCTCTGCCTACTGTTACTCCATCAACATCCTTGCACAAACTCAGGGTTAACTAGGACTAGAAAGCACACTCTATTGTTAGCAAGTATTTGTTGAGCATTTAAAATAGGACACACCTTACCTACAAAACTGTCATCTAAAATAAACTCTTTAGAAGTGACTGAAATGTGAACATTAGGAAACTAGCTGATTTTAAGAAATCCAGTGGCAATAATTTGTCATGGGCAGTCTAGACAGCTGTTGGTTGGAGAAGTTTGGTTTTGAATATCTGTGTATCGTTTACTGGTATTTTCACATTAATGTGCTGCCATTTAAAGGTGTTGAGTCTTGATATCTTCATACATAAATTGGGCCCCAATTAACAAATTAGTGATAGTATATCTAACTGGGCTTAGCGGCATTGGCAACCGTTTGTTCCTTTCCCGTTTCTGAATTGCAGACAAGAATAATCAGGGAGCTGTACAATGTATCATTTTAAGATTGTATTCACTTTCTTCTGTCTTGCAACTGTGTTCACTTTTGGGGTCCTATCACGGTTCTAGTAGTGTTGAATTTATAGTAATAACTGAAATGAAACCGTAGTAACACCTATGAGAAGCAATGTGTGAAATACCTTCTGACATGAGGATGGCCTGAGGGAGAGCGGGGACTGCGACCTCTTTGGTTTACAGCCTGTACCATTAGCCGTCCCGTACAACTGATGCGGCCCTGTCAGAGACATCAGGAAAAGAAATGATTTGCAAGCAAAACAACTAACCTCCAAGCACCACCGTGTTTACTGTCCTATTCTCCATAAGACATTATTTCTTAACCAATAAATAGACCATATTAGTAATGACACCAATCCCTCTCAGAAATGTACTTTCCCTGAGTTAAACTCCTCAGTGCCCTGTATTTAAGGAACTCAGTGACTAGGTCTGATTTAGGACTCTTAAAAAAGCTTTACTGTTTTATCTAGAATGGTCTTTAAATGACAATCCTTCATGAATTCATTGTAATCTGCTATGGTCTCCCTAAGACACAATGTTGGATCGTGAACTATGGCAGGGGGACATTACTCTCTTGCGATAATTCCATTTTCATGGTCGAATATCTATTGGTTGTAGCTAATTCTGAAATCAAATGAGATGATTTTAGTTTTCTAACATATCTTTTTAGTAATATATTTTTTAAATGTTAGTAGTGTCTCTTCCAAAAACCATACATTAAAGAGATGCCAGCATGATAAAATGAACATTATGTGAGAATACACATGGGGGTGTCAAGGAGAGTATAATGACCCATACGTAGGTCATCATATTCGCATGAAATGAGCAAAATCATGACTTAAAAACCAGAAGTAAATATCTAAAATATGTGTGTGTGTGTGGGGGGGGGGGGTCATATGATATGGGCCTGTGTAATGAAAACCATATTTTCTCTTTCAGATTTTCTCTCTTAAAGTTGCTTGTCAAATTGAAAAATTGATAAATGTTCTCCTAGGATAGACAAAAGTAATACTTAGAGGACTCAGATGATATGAATAAATCACCACTGTTACTCTGGCTTTTTGGTTTAGCCCCTTCTTTTAATTTTTCCCCGATTACTAGCAGAGTGGCAAAATCAGTGATTTTCTTCTCTCACATCTTAGGAGAATGTGAGCAGCTGTACTTCTAAATTCTGATGATGGCCAGAAGGGAACGGCAAGAGAGGAAAAATGATAAGCAGATTATTAATGATCAGACTCAGTGATTTCTAGCTCATAGTGGATGAGCTGCCTTCATGTGCACTTAGAGTCAGAACTGACAAGTGAATCTCCTTTTCATTCCAAGTTGCCAGTACTGGCAGGTAACAGGAGCAAAGGTGTGCTGTATGCTTTGAGGAGCTGCTTTCTGAGTTCCAGCCGATGATGAACTACGTGAGGGGGGCACGGTGCTGGAGGGGACACACAGAAACCCCACAGCAGGACTCAGTGAAGGGCGGGAATCTAGTCAGCAGGGTTGTCAGGGTCTCCCCGCAGACTGGGCTTCTCTGGGGACTTGACCGCTCCGAAAAGGCAAAGACACATAGTGCTGTAATACAGACAGGAGAAGAACCGGGGGCTATCAGATAGAAAGAGGTGGTCGTAAAGAAAGAAAACTGAAGAAGTGTTACCCCACTAGATATGTAACTTCCCCTGGCATTCACAGTACTTGCTACTGAGGTCATATTTAAACATGGCCTTTCTTGAAAATTTCCAAGGAGACATGAAGTAGAACATTATGAGGGGAATTCTTTAAGAAAAAATTTTTTAATGTTTGTTTGCTTATTTGTTAGAGAGAGAAAGATGGAGCACAAGTGAGGGGCTGAGAGGGGGAGACACAGAATCCAAAGCAGACTCTGAGCTGTCAGCATAGAACCTGGCGCAGGGCTTGAATCCACGAAAGGTGAGATCATGACCTGAGCTGAAGTCACACACTTAACTCACTGAGCCACCGAGGCACCCCGAGAGGGATTATTTCTAATTTAGATTTGTTGCGTCTGAAGTTCAGGTCAGTTCTCTCATGCTAATCTCTTGCCAAACCCTTGGGAGGCCCCCCTAAGCCAGCCTGAAATCTGAAAATTAATTTTCTCTAACCCCTCTAAGTCTTATGCCTGCTACAGAAAATCTAGACGTGACTTGTTTAGAAGACCCCCATTAAAATTATGCAATCGATGCATTGTAGTAACTGATTTAACAAGTCAACATGTAAGATCCATGATTCTTTTGGAAGCCAAAGGCAAGGAATTTTATATTTTGTTTTATACAAATAGCTTCAAAATTGTACTGATATGGGATATGACTTTCTTAGTATTTGCTTTGCTACTTAAGTAAATAATTTTAATCTGAGTATCTTAAAATAGATTTATATAATTTGTATACACTTTTCCTCGTTGTGTAAAACCCAGAGGACCCACAAGGGAAGTTAACATTAAGTTATCATTTCTGTGGTTAGAGAAAGATGTAAGTTAAATTCAATCTTTAACCTTGAATTTGGGGAAGCAGAGAAAAAAATTTTCTCTAACCTGGATTTGAGTTTTGACTTTGCGAAGACTTTGGCCAAATCACCAAATTTGTTCAAGCCTTTGTTTCTTCTGTAAAAACCAGCGTACTATATTTGTCTCACATGGATGTTGTAAAGATTAAATGATGTAACCCAAGATGATCTTCATCTTCCAAATATCAAATGGTACTCGATGTCATAAGTTACCAAGTTACCATTATTAATCATTGCTGGTATTTTTACTGTGAGTCTGAGACATTATACATGCACAGACATGCACCAGGATGATTTTCAGGGGTCCCAACAGCTTGGTTGACTGCAGTAAATTTTTCCAAGTGGTTATACTTTGCCTGAGTATGCTTTTACCTCCCCCCCCCCTTTTAATTCCTTAAAATAACTCTTTTAATGAGTGTCTCCCCTGCCCCTCAGTGCTCTTAATGCTGGGATGAGCCTCAGACACCTTTGTATGACACTCCTTAGCTCTGGAGTCAGTCTAGGTTTGTAAACCAGTTCTGTCCCTTATAATTGAGTGACTTTAGGCAGGTAATTTAACCTCCTGAGTTTCCTCATCGATAAAGTAGGACCATATAGTTAATCAATCCTGCAGGGGTTCTTATGAAGATTAAATGAGTTAGTAGGTGTAAAGTACTTAGTATTATGTTTTGTACACAGTAAACACTCAAAATGTTAAATTATTATAGCACTGAATATGGATATAATTATCATAACAACCAGATGGACATGAAGCATCCCTTAGAATTGTTTTAAAAACATTTTTTTTCAAAAAAAAATATTTTTTCATATGCAACAGGTTTTCTTTCTTCTTTCCTTCTCTCTCTCCCTCTCTCTCTTTCTTTCTCTCTTTCGGTATTAGGATATAATTTACTCCAAAGGAAAAACTTATGCTGTAGTTTGAAAGGTGCCAAGCACACTGCTATAGTCACTGTATTTATGTAATGGCTGCATTTGAGGTATGAGATAAAAGTTGTCCTACTCAACTCTAACCACTAGACTCCACTTAGGATAAACCCTGCCTCTTCTTCCATCTCCAAAAAATAACAACAGGTTGGTATACTGCTTTGTCAAGATTACACATTTCTACAGTGTTTTCAAGATTTCTACACTACCGCTTAGAACCATATACACAAATAGTGCCACAGAGTATCTTCCTAACTACCCAAATTTAAGAAAAAGGAATATGTCACCATTTGTCACGTTTTTAACTCCTACACCATCTTTCACTTCTGAACATAAAAGGGGAAGTCATGACCTTCAGGAAGCAGAATTGTTAGTTTGATAATACAGTATTATTGGCTAAATACATATTACTAATCAGTAAATGACCAGGAGCATTTAGAAAGCATCCAGGGGCGCCTGGGTGGCTCAGTTGATTAAGCATCTGACTTCGGCTCAGGTCATGATCTCACAGCTCGTGAGTTCAAGCCCCGCATTGGGCTCTGTGCCGACAGTTCAGAGCCTAGAGCCTGGAGCTTGCTTCAGATTCTGTGTCTCCTTCTCTCTCTGCCCCTCTCTGCTCATGCTCTGTCACTCTCTCTCTCTCAAAAATAAATAAGCATTTAAAAAAATTAGAAAGCACCCAAACTCATAAGCTGTATAATTTTGATATTTTTAGTTAGAAAAAAGATCCCAGAATTCACTGTAACACTGTTGAAAGGATGCCTCTGGTGTATGCAATTGAAAGTTCAGATTTTTAAGTCTGACCATCTTATTTATGAAGGTCATACAAAATTTTAATCATATTAATGTGCAAATGAACCCCAGTAATCCTTGTGACTGCTGGGCTCTGAGGGACATTAATGCTGCTGCATTTGCTTTTAACTTTCTCATTTCTATCTACTTTATTATTAACACATGAAGGAGTAATGGAAGTGAATGTTTAAAGTTTGAAATGAGCCAGGAAACCTTATAATGCTAAAACAAAACACAAGCAAACCAACTTCTTAAATTTAATTCAGCTGTGTGTTACTTTTCTATTCCAAACAAATCCACAGAGTTTAAAGCTATAGAACAAGTAATAAGCTTGAATTCTTAAAGTGATTATGTATTAAACATTCAGCTTATAAAGATTATTCATGCCTCACGCAAAGCCAATTATTTGTATAATATGGAAATAACATTTATATTTCCTAGCTTATGAAATTTAACTGTGGCACACAGGTCTTTATATAAGCTTGCCACTTGTATACATAATGCAACTTGAGGAAACATCAAATTGCAAAACAGCCCTTCCAAACTCCAAGTGCAACACAGCGTAACTTAGCAACACAACAAAAAGTAAAACATTCATGTTTAGATTTACTTGCGTCTTAAACCGAGTGTGCGATCCTCATTTTGGCATTATGTTTGGTGTCGCACCGCACAATCACTCATTGTTTCACTAAACTATGTGACTGCTTTGGTCTCTCATGAATTGCCAGAGCCGCACACATGGCGTGTGATACACAGTCCAGTATGTGCTTGGAGCTGTGGGTTCCATCCCAAGTAGAATTTGGACGCAGTCAATAATATCTAACGTGTTTCTTATTCCCCAAAGATTAACCCAGGTGGAAAACTATTCTATAAAATATTCTGGTAACCTTTAGTATTTCTCTCTTTCCTTGGTTCTCACCCTTTCTCCCGGCTGCTTTGTGTAATTATTTTCCACTGCTCAGGAAAGCCCTGCCGTCTGTGTTTCATTACTGAACTCATTTTTCCAGGCCAGCCTTTTCCTCTTTCCCTTGGTCATTCCACATCATGTACAGTCCAGTGTACCAGAAAAAAAATAGAAGGAGCTGTCTCCCTTTCAAACCAAATGTTTTTAAGATGTGAAAAAAAAGTTTAAGGTAACTAAATGGCATCAAGGAATTGGGGAATCAACTTAAGTTTTCTTTTGACTATATGTTATGCCTTCATGATTAGTGTATCCTGAGAAATTCAGCTTTGACTCTGTAAATGTTTTCCAGTGCCTTATTATCATGCTTCTTTTAAATCAAATTACAAGAATGGCAAAATACTTCAATATACAATAAAAGATGTTATAAAGTAGAGATGAAATAAAACACTGTTAGACATTTCTATTATGGTATTCCTATAGCAACAAATGATAATGGTCTGCTGTTTGTCATGGTTTAAATACCTCTTTGTCCTTCTAATGAATGGTAGAGTTTGTTCCAATTTCTAGGTGATAACTCACAAAACCTACATGTGGCATATTTGCACATACTTGCTCAGTATTGAAGACGCCAGGAGAGGAAAGGAGTTTTACTCTCGAAACTAAAATCAACCAGGCAACATGCTGAGACTTGGAATGGCATGTAATACCAAGTACCCTAAATCTAAAAATTCTCTCACAGCAATTTCAGTCTGAGGCCTGCGTGCCCACTTTTAGGATTTCCTCAGATTCTCTTCACAAGTTCCCCCTCCTATGCCTGCCCCTGGTCCTTAGGTAGAAAAGGAGACTTAATTTAGCCTCACCCTCTTTAAGTTAGAATATTGGGTGGATCAACTCACACTGAGAGGTAGTTGGAATTCTTGGTATCAGGAAGTGCTCTGGTTACTGTGGCCTCGGAGCTCTTTGAATCTTTTGCTCCCTCTGACAGACCCAGGGCAGTCACATTACTGTTTGCTGAAATCCCAGGTGAGATGGGACATTCTGTTAGAAGGGCTGGGCTTTTGGCAACCTGATGTAAACTGGTGCACTTCTCATTCCTTTGTCTCCTCTTCAAAGGGTAGAGGCCAAGATTGAGAGAGAGTTAACGGAGGGACTTACCCCGGGGCTTGGTTAAAGCAGCAGAATTCGCTGGGGGCTGGGGACTGAGATGAGGGCCCTGAGCGTGCTGGGAGCAAAGCCACTTCCCAGCTTCCTGTGTGGCTCCCGTCAGCTGTGCTGTGGGTGTGGCCGGGTCTCCTGCTCCCAGCTCCCTCCACCCAAGCCCACAGCTGTGGCAGTTGTGGCACGGTCACATCTGCTGCCTGACTCCTTTCCCATGGGGGTGGTAAAGAGGAGAAGCCAGGAGGTCAGAAGACCACACACCAGCAACATGCTGGGTAGAAATTCCATCCTGAACTGACTTGCCTACTCTCTAACAGTTCTGTAGGGGAGTATCTAGAGACAGAACTGATCCTTCACATCCTGATTCCACAGGCTCCTGCCAACGTTTAGGGCTGCTGCTTTAAGACAGGGTTATTAGTGTCTCTGAATTAAAATAATGACAATAACTAGCTTTTACCAAAAGCATATTATATGCCAGGTAAACCAAGTATATTATTTAAATCCCTATTATCACTCTTATTTTCACAGAAGAGGAAATAGGCACAGAGAAATGATGCCACTTGCTAAAGGTCACATAGGTGGTGAGTGGCAGAGGTAGAAATTCAACTCAGATCTGTCTGATGCCAGAGTTCATGCTCTTAACCCCTGAACGACACCATTTAGGCTCTTCGGTAGCATCAACCCTGTCCGACATTTCTGGCCTTTGTGGTGTTATTTCTTTCCCTTCCTCCTCTTCTGTATTACAAAGGGGATCTTCAGCAGCCCTCCTGTATCTAATGACTTCAATAGATATCGAATGACTTCAACTAGTTTGTCAGTAGTTTAAATGCTCAGAGGCTGGCACGCAGTCTGCAACTCTGCACCCTGCCATTGGCCGTGAGCAGCAAGTCCTTCCCCGTTTAGAACTTTTCCATATGTAAAACTAGGTTAGTACAATTTGAAGAAGACTAGAAACAGACTCATAATTGCAATTTTACATTTATGTTCTTTGTTCTATAAAACCGCTGACTCCAGTAACAGTTTAAAACATTCGCTAGGAAAAATGCCTCAAAATTAACATCGGGACCAGCACTGGGGAGTGCTGGAACACAGTTAATTCGATCTCCATAATATGTCCCAGGCTTTCTAGGGGACAGAGGAACAAAGGACCCAGCATGAAGAAAAAGTCTGGATTTTGTGGAGTTCTCTATTATTTTAATTAAAGGCAGAAAATTGAGAATTGAAATTTGTTAATAATATTGAAGGAAACATACTGAAAATACAATAAGAAAAAAAAGCAAGTTCCACTTCTGTTCCCCTGTTCCCTCAAATCCTCCAAATATGAACACAAATAAGTATTAAAATGTAACTTTCAGTAAGAGTTGCGCTTTTGACTATTTTTCAAGGTGATGGTCATGTATTCACCGATTGAAAAATTGGAACCTGGAGAAAGTGCATATTTACCATGGAAACTGTGACAGTGAAGTCGGCTGTGCTCCCTCACAACCTGATTTGTGGAGAATTCGAGTTCCATTCTAATCTTAGTAGTATTGCAGAAACAGATGTTTATATGACAATGTAATATTAGGACAAACATTGCGCAAACTGTTAGAGGTCTGTAAGCTTTGCTGAAATTATTTGTATCATTTTCTAACATTTCATGCTTCCTTCTAAAGAAATAATGAAATATGGAATGATATAAATAGATCAGAGATTTAAAAAACATAACTGGACAATCTTCATTAGTTCTATAATTGTTAATTTTAGCTTCTTTTTTTTTTTTTTAAAGTGACTTCTGCTGACTTTGTAAAATTACCCTGTCACCTATGGAGGTCTTAAGGTACAGAATCACTCCTTATTCACTTTTGCATCCTCTGTACTCAGCAAAGTGTATCAAATATATACGGTACTCAAAAAGGAATCTGCAGGCTTGAACTGGGGATTTGGTACCAGTAGCTGCCTGTTAAATTCTAAAGGAGTCAGCTGGTTTTTTGACCCTAAATCTAAGGGCAAATACAAGAGAAAACATTTGGATGGAAACAAATAATCCTGAATGCCATATGCAGGTGCTATCAAAATTATAATTTATCTACACTTATATACGACTTAAATTCCAGTGAATTAAGTGTATCTGTATTTCTTTTAAATATCTTACTTTTTTGAGGATTTTTACTACAACATATTTATATATGTCACTCACTACACTTTTCTCCTTTTTTTTCCTTCATAGAACTTAATCCCATCTGAAATTATATTATTTATGTATTTGTTTACTGGCTTACTTTCTATCTCAGGACTTTCTTCTGTCCAGCACTGCAACCCCATCACCTGCATAAGTGTACCTATGAGGCCCTCAGTAACATTGGTGGAAAGAATGCACGTCTACACTGGAATTACTCATGTGAAAAACACCTGATGAAATAGATACTAATAAAGAATTTTTCTATCTTCTGAAATCAAGATGGATGTAAAATTTGGGAAAATCATTTCAAGTCAAAGAAATAAGATTCCACCTTTTTAATTAAACAGTTCCTTTCTTCAAATAAATGCCTGTAAGCACTATGCACAGAACTGAAGCCAGACCTATACCCTTAATCTTTACCTGAGGGTTTGCAGCCATAATTGTGTAATTGCCATCATCATCTAGGGTGGAGGCTGTGGTATGGAGAGAGCAGGTCCCGTCAAGATCTCTTTGAATGGTGTAGTGATCATTCTTTGGAGAGATCTGCTTTCCATCTTTAAACCAATAGATCTGTGAAAGGAAACAATGATTAAAGATTAAGGATGTGTATAGTATTACTCTGTTTGGGGGACTGATAAGGAATAACTGTGTGGTCTGCAGAGCTGATCTGAGTTTTCATGTTAAAATGTTAAACAGAACATCTGAACAGGAAATTGATTTTTGAGTGAAAAAAGTAGGTGAGAAACAGGTTTAATTCTATTTTAGTTTTTAAAAATGATATATCTTGGGGTGCCTGGGTGGCTCAGTCGGTTGAGCATCCGACTTCCGCTCAGGTCATGATCTGGCGGTTCGTGAGTTTGAGCCCTGCGTCGGGCTCTGTGCGGACAGCTCAGAGCCTGGAGCCTGTTTCAGATTCTGTGTCTCCCTCTCCCTCTGGCCCCTCCCCTGCTCACGCTGTCTCTGTCTCTCTATAATAAACGTTAAAAAAAAATTTAAAAATGATATATCCTTATATTTAAAAAAGTATGTATGTAAGTAGGTATTCACATATTACTCACATTTTTTTTACATATTATTTATCTGGAGGGATCTAGATTGAACGTTGACAGTAATAACTTCTGGGGTGGCTTCACAGGCATTTTCCATTTTTGCTTCTATTTTCCAATGTACTGAATTAAAATATATTACTTGTAAAGGTAAAAAGGTATTTTATTTTATTTATTTAAAAAAAAATTTTTAATGTTAATTTTTGAGACAGAGGGAGACACAGAATCCGAAGCAAGCTCCAGGCTCTGTCAGCACAGAGCCCGACGTGGGGCTTGAACTCAATTGTGAGATAGATCATGACCTGAGCCAAAGTTGGATGCTTAACTGACTGAGCCACCCAGGTGCCCCAAAAAGGTTATTTTAGAGAACAATAACAGACTCCTTACTCCATTCCACTGAACTGTGTTAGACAAAATAGCAGTGAGGAGTGAGCAACAGTTAAGGGTTGGTGGTGGGTGGAGGCCTACTGTTTTCATTCTGGGCCAAGGAGCATATGCTCAAAGTTGAGTGTTTGTCAGTTCTCCCCACTATGTTAAGGAAAACACAGTAGTATTTAAACTTACAATAATTTTCAATAATATTTTCACTTGGTTTGATAGAAAATTAAATGTGAAGAATAAAGTAAAAATAAATCTGGACTAAATAACACATTTTAAAACGGTCCAGTTACCTCTTCCCTAGGTCCTCCTACCTTTTGTCACCTTTAAATAAAATCACTGGCCGGCGGATCCCTCATGATTTAGTTATTATTTTGGACGGCTGAGAAACAGGGCCATCATGATGAATCACAGTGCCAGCAGCCCTACCATGGCCTAGATGCAGAACTAACGCCTGCATCATCCCGCCTCCAGACTTCTGGCTAGGGAACTAAACAAATCCCCCTCTCTAAAGCCACAACAAGTTCTCTGTTGTCATCTGTGTTCCTTGCAAACTCAAGCTTTCCTAACTCATTCCTAACAGAAGAAACCTCCTTTAGAGCCTTCAGTTTTTAAAATGAGCTTCTTCCTTAATGTAAATCAGAATGCACATTGAGACCACAACTGGCATTCAAATTCAGCTCTCTATCAAAGCTTCTGAATCTGAAAAATCTTTCCAAAACATACATTTCTAAGAAAGGACGGGCTAGAAATATATGGCACTAAATAAGGGCATGAATAATCGGGATCTGACTGCTGTAACTCTTCCAACCCCCATTTTTCAATTAGCTCTAAATTTACAGCCTATATTGTTAATCCGCAGAACTAAAGATGAATCATCAACTAGACTAATAACTCACAGTCTTAAAAATTAAATTATGTAAAGCATGATACTTCATAATTATCATTCTCTGCTTGGTGGTTTTATTATTTCTGATGGAACCCAGAAGCTGTGATTAGAACACAGTTTCCTCCTTTTGCATTCTGGCCACTATGCCAGTTCTTCAGAACTGTTTCTTTCCTTTAATCCTATTCCTCACCTCTGCTACATCTGGACTGCAACTTTCAAATGAGAATTAGGAAACAGTCCAACAATTTTACCAAGACTGTTGATGGAGAGGGAAAGGGAGGATATACAAGATGAAAACAGGGTGAACTAGAAACGCCTTTCAACCTTCTCATGTCTCAGTCAGAACAAGCATGTAAAAGGCAGAATTTTTTTTTTTTTAAACATAAGCTAAAAGAAAGGATGTATTTTTTGGAACATGCTGAATATTCCACACTTTGATAGGGAGGGAAGAAAAAGAGCGGCAGTGAGGACAGGAGGAAGGAAGGGGAAGGAGGAAGGAAAGGTGAAGAAGAAAATCAAACAATAAAACGTTCTTAAAAAATTAAGCCTTAAAGCTGTGAAACATTGAAATTCATACCAGAAATGCAAAATTATGTTAAAAACAACAGCTCATCTTTCTGGTGAACATGGTGTTTTTTAAAATAAGAATCGGTGATCTTAGAACTTAAGCAATGATCTTAAGCCTTGAGTAAGATTTAAAAATAACAAGGGATTTGTGAATATTTTGGAAGCTTAAGATATTTGGAAACAACAATATCTTGTTGAGTTTCATTCATAAGCTGCAAATTTATTTTTAGTATGTGCATTGGATATCATATTTGTGAATACACAGCAATTATCCAAATCATGTCAAGAATAAAGAAGCTTTCTCTAACAACAGTTTACTTTAAAAGTCTCATTTTATTAGGAGGGGGTACGTATGTAAAATTTTAACGCTATTTTCTTTGCTTTTTTTTCTATGACACCACTGTTAAACTTTTAATTTCAGTGAGTGTATTTTCCCTTCTATATGCTTATTGTACAAATTTGCCTGGCCTTTGGTAATGTCCTGTTTTTTTTCATTGAAGTTTCTATTTCTTTTAAAATTGTTTCAATCATTTTAAACATAGGTATTTTACAGTTTGCTTAAGATTGCCCAACACTGAACAATACTTAAGCTTCTATTGTCTTGTTTCTTGTGCTATTGATTCTCCTTATCGTTGCTTATTTTCTCCTATGGTCTGTAAGTTTTTACTGTGAATTTCTTTTTCCTCCCTCTAACTCTACAGAAGTTTGATATGACCCAAATTGTGAGAGTGTTGTATAGGGCAGTGTTTGCTTGCTTCTGCCAGAAACTTAAGGATTTTAATCCATCCTGGACTAAATTTCGTATTAATTTCTCAGCTTTTGGCTCCATATCATGTGTTGAAGTAAATTTGGAGTTTCAATTTCTCACGGGTATCTTTTTTATTCTTTTCTCCCAAGTTCTAGGGAAAAGTGTAATCTGTGCATTGTTTTCTAGGCTAGTGAGCAGTTATTCTTGTCTCCATTTAGAGACAGGGCAATGCTTTATCTAGCATTTCCATGCATCTGTAGAAAGAGGGCTCCCATCTAGGTCAGCCTAGACCACCTGAGTGTCAGAAGTTCCTTTGATTATCCTTTCTCAACAGTATTCTGGCCTCTAGCCCCTTTATAAATACAGGAAGGCTTGGTTTTGTAGATTAAAGATCTGAAGTTTTTATAATCCATGGTAAACTTTATTTCTTTGTATGGTACACAGCATGGGGTTCGTGTTCAAGCCTGGCCACTCACCAGCTCCCTGACCTTGGGCAAGTTGATTAAACCTCACTGAGCGTAGTTCAGTCATCAGTAATTTGGGAGTGACACTGATAATATCACATGAGGAATAAATGATGTAGGTGTATGAAAAGCTCCTTGTCAATTATTTAATTGTTATTCTCCTATTCTATTCTTTGAACCCAAACTCTACCCTTCTTCTGCTCTTTCTGGTTTCTAATGCCTCCTGAGGAAGGCCTTGAACTTAATAGTACTTTAAACATTTTACATCATGGGTACTGAGAAAGGTAGTCTGTATCTCTTCCTCCTATTATACATGCTGTACTTTTGAAGCCTAACTCTTCCTCAGAAAACAGGACTCTTAAAAAGCCATGTTTTTAGCTTACCTTTGGTTTTGGATTCCCAGTCACTCTGCATGTGAAAGTTACAGGCATTCCCTCAAAGATCTTGTAATGTTTCAGTTTCATCTCAAAGAACGGTGCCACTCCATTTTCCACAGGTGCATCCCCATATTGGACGTCATCACCTGATTCATCCACAGGAGACCTTTCTAGCCTGTACTCAATTTCACTGATGAGTCTCTGTTCACAGCTGGAGACTTTGTATTCCTACATCAGGTAAAAATAAAGGTCATGTTAGCAACCTCAGTTTCTTGTGGTACAATGTGTCTCATGAGTCTTACCCTCCCCTCCAATAAGGCACTCAGAAGACAGTGATATTTTTACCATGGAGCTTAAAAACAAGTCTGAGCCCAACTCAGTCCCATACAAAACAAAAAAACATCTGGAAGTAAGTATATATGATATTTCAAATTGTCTTCAAGTCTTATCATCCTCCTCCCCCAAAAAACTATGAAGATGAATTTCTTTCTCTGGTCTCTTGGGGGGTATGGGGAAAGAAAGAAAAAGGCAACAGCTTTATATTCTCAAACTGTTCATAAGAATAAAACCTGATGGAACACTGATTTCTTTCTGTAGAGTAAAAGCTGGGGGGGGGGGGGGTGCAGCTCTTCAGAAGGGTAACAGTGCATGTGGCCAGCAGCTGCAATATTACATAGCATTTTATCAAATGAATAATGGGAAAAATGGCATTTCTTTTCATTCATAACAGTCCTCGGCCACAAAGCCTCTGAACTCCTCCTCAGCTGTGCAGCTATTAGGGACTATTCTCCACCAATGTTTCAAAGAAAAATGGGATTGGCAGTCTAGTCAAAACTGTGATTAAAAAGACAAAAACAAAGTACCCATCAACATCCTATGGTGATCAAGGTGGACCCTACAGTTCTCTTGCTTACAAAGCACAGTGAACACAAGGCAGCCCATTAGAAACTACTCTCTATTTAATTATAAATAAAAGATGTTCCAGCTAGGTTTTCCTTAAAGAAGTTATTCAACCTTTAAAAAAAGTTTGTCGTCTTGAGGGAAGAAATACAACAGTATGAATAAAACTGCAAATGAGTTGTTTTAATTACTATCAAATGAATCAGTTTAAGAATGGGCACATTTATCCCTAGAAAGGTACAACAAATGAGAAACAATTCACAGTTCAGAGTGTCCACTAGTGACAGAAGCAAATTCAAGTTCGTAAATGTATGACAAAAATCACACTGCAGTAATTTTGTTCATCTGATCTTAGACACTGGTCATAGTATTTACAATTAATATGTGGCAGGAAAGATAGATACACAGGCAAACAAAGAACACAAGATAACAGATACAGTGAAAGACCAGAAGGAGAAGAAAGGTGAAAAGCTTATTAACCTTTTGACCATCCAGAGGACTCCCTACAGAAGCATGAGGAGACCCAATTTCCTGTAATGGTAGAAAAAAAGAAGTGAAGACTAGTGACAGAAATAAGAATCTAGCAAGATATCTAGTTTTAAGTGAAATTTTTGCAGTAGCAATATTTAACACAGAAAAATCTTCAGATATTAAAGGCAGATCCATTTTTTAACATCTATAAGAGTTGACTTGATCATTTAAACAGGTTTTAAAACGCCTTCTTTAATCTTGAGACTACATTTGGAAACTCCAAGCAGAAACAGTGCAGATTATAAAACAGCTTACATCAAATCCATGCAGTGACTTTTTTGGGGGGAACAAAAATAGCATTTTAGGTTTTCTGCTGATTAGTGACTTACAAATGTATATGTGAAGGAAAATAAAGACATAATTTTTCTATAAATAAATAGTTTACTTTGACTAAATATTCACTGGCTGTTTCAAATAATTTCAGTGAAATATGTTTCTCCACACAAAAGGATTTTGTATGAAAGCACAGGACAGCAAAAACAGAAAGATACTTGAAAGGAGAATAAAGTGATCAACAGGAAGATAAAAAGAACAGTTATCACTGACTGCAGTAACTCTAGCAGTCACTTAACACACTGTTTGGCACATGGTATGTGCTCAATAAATATTAGCTATGACCTTGATTGATGATGTTAATACTGCTTTTCTTTGACTTGCCCTCTACTTCCTACAGAATTGGCTCCAAGAATAGTGGCCATGAAGACTATGGGGAGAGGGAACAGAATAATTATTATTTTTCTAAAAAGTCCAGATGGGGGTGCCTGGGTGGCTCAGTCGGTTAAGCGTCCGACTTCAGCTCAGGTCATGATCTCACGTTTCGTGAGCTCAAGCCCCGCGTCGGGCTCTGTGCTGACAGCTCAGAGCCTGGAGCCTGCTTCGGACTCTGTGTCCCCCTCTTTCTCTGCCCCACCCCTGCTTGTGCTGTCTTTCAAAAATGAATAAACGTAAAAAAAAAAAAAAAAGTCCAGATGAACACAGTACCTGATTAGCTGTTTCCTCTTCTGGCTCCTGAATATTAAAAACAGTTGCACTGTCAGCACCTAGTAATCGACGAGCCATTCTTTCTTCATATGTTAACCTCTAAACAAAGTAAGTCACAAAAAAGACAAAATTAGAAAAGTCATAATTATATACTGCCTGATGAAAAAGAATTTTATTTATTCATTTTTTTTTAAACTGAATTGAGAGAGACAGAGAGACCGAATCTGAAGCAGGCTTCAGGCTCCAGAGCTGTCAGCACTGAGCCCAACGTGGGGCTCAAACTCACGAACCATGAGATTATGACCTGAACCAAGTTGGAGGCTTAACCCACTAAGCCACCCACATGCCCCAAACACTTTTTAAAGTTTATCTATTTATTTTGAGAGAGAGAGAGCAAATGTGAGCAGGGGAGGGGCAGAGAGAGGGAGAGACAGAATCCCAAGCAGGTTCCATGCTGTCAGTAGTGCAGAGCCCGACATGGGGCATGAAACCACAAAGCATGGGATCATGACCTGAGCTGAAATCAAGAGTCAGAGCTTAACTGACTAAGCCACCCAGGCACCCTGAAAAAGAATCTTAAAAAATGAGTTTTGATATTTTCTGTAACTATTTTCCCCTCAACCTTCAGATACCTATATATAAAAGGAGTCTCTTTCTTTCCCTTCCTTCAGTTGTTCAGTCTGTCACCTTTCCTTCTGGTCTTTGTGGCTTAATATAGTGTTGGGATATGAGGTAACTAATCTTGAGAGCCACTGACTGATACAGCACAAATTTAAGGTGAATATAATAAGCAAACAAGGCAGAAACCACATAGGAAATATGTGTCATATACCAATCCTTAATGGTAAACATATAGAAAAAAGAGATATTCAAATAGCAAAGTATTTTTTTAAGGAAAGGTTATTTTCATAACCATCCACAGCTTCAAAACAGCCTGGTCAGCTCCAAGCCTCTGATAAGGAATTTTAGACAGCTGGCAGTGATAATCCTCTCTGTTTCGGGGTTCTCACCTCTAAAGGCACTTCCCAGGCTGTCTGTGTGGCAGGTGAAGGTAGGCAAATATAATAGTCCACAGAGAATGACTGCACACGGCTGAATTAGCAAAAGGACTGTGAGGGACACTTGCCAAAGCTAATCTCCACAATTTGAGATTCTACTCAGATGCAGATTGCTTGCCCATCAGGCAGAGAAAGTGGTAAAGTTTTCACGTCTAGCAGCCAGTGCTCTGGATCTGGCCAAAACATATTTGCGGGGCCATTCTTATGCCAACGTGTTTGTTCTGTCCAGTGGGCTGTTTCCTGCTTTTGAGTGTTGGTCCTAAAAAATCTTAGAATTGACAATTCTAGGAGGAACTTTCAGAGACCCTCTGTCCCATGAAGGGCATTTTACAAACAAGTGTTTTATTCAAAAGAGAGAATTAGTAAGACAGAATCTTAAAAGAAAAAATAGACAAGTTATTTCAGTAAGCTTCCAAACTTCTGAACATCGATGCAAATTCTATTGGAAACTCTCTAATCAGGAAAATATGTTGACTAAATTTACAGTTTCCAGTAATTGCTGGTTCTAGTCCCAGCTGAAACCGGGAAGTGAAACAAGTCAGTGCCAAATGACAAATAGTCCCGAAGTTCAAATTATTTCATTTACTGAAGAAGAGGCAGAATACAAGAAGAGGTAGAGGCAGGTGTTTCGTGCATGGGCTGTCTCAGGCCACTATGTTATTATTTAAATTAATTTTCTCACATCTGTTAAAGAATCATTGAATTCAAGTTTTCAAAAGGAGTTTTAAATACCTGCTCTCTTAAATGCCTCTAATGTTTTCATGGAGAGCTGTAGCAATATCAAAGGTAGGAGTGGAATATTTTCCACTCTGTTTCTTATAAGCAGAAATATCAGCTATTGATACTAACTCCTTTCCCACGATGTACTTGCTACCATTAAAAGCCAGATTTACTTCAGTTTTGTTTCTAAACCACTAGGCTATATGGCTATCCAAGCCCTGTCTACAGAGGACAAAAATAAGTAACAGAATAATATGCAACACTAGGAAAAAGTTGTCCTTTTAAACTCTCAAATGTGGAAATCCATGGAACTTGTGAATATCATTCACTGCTAAACAGATAAATATAAATATATAACATAATATACACAGTATGATATCACAGCCTATAGAAGTCTTAAGACGCTTTAACCAAGAGAATCTTAGCCCATAAGGAATATTTAAACAAAGGTCCAGAAAAACCCAAAAAACTGGAGAAATGCCTTTACCTGGCTTGAATAAGTTCCCGTAAGTATTTGCTTTAATCTTTCAAAGGCTTTCATTGATGGAGCAGGGAAAGCTTCCTGTGTATGTGTATTTACACATGCAATTACTTATTTCAGGGAAAAAATATTTCCCCTTTGTGAAAATCTTCTATTCTCAATGAAATGAATGACTAACACAAGATCTCATTAGAATTTTAATCTTCCTGAACTCAGATTAGGATGCCCTAATAATTAAAAGCAGCATTCAGCACCCCTCCTCTATCCTCCACCTTTCTAATCAAACATGGTCTGTTCTCACATTTTTATTTATCAATGTGAGATAATTAAAATTCCTGGAAAACATTTAACATAGAGAGCTTTCTACTCTGAAAAAGGTATCTGAGAGGGAGATTTTATACAAAGAGGCCCTTTTCTTCTACTTAAGAGCCAGGCAAATTTTTCCAGTGGCAATTCCAAAATAAAGCCACAAAAGGCTCCTTTCCTTCACCTGGGAAATCTTATTTGCGAGACTTGTTCTTCCTGTCCCCTTAAAAATAACCTGGATGTGGTAAGAGGAGGGTCAGTAAAAAACAAAAAAAAAAAAAACCAACTGATGAGGAAACATTTAAGTCCAGTGGAGGAATTATCTATCAATCTATCTATCTATCTTTAATTTTTTTTAATGTTTATTCATTTTTGAGAGACAGAGAAAGAGCATGAGTGGGGGTGGGGCAGAGAGAGGAGACACAGAATCCGGAAGCAGGCTCCAGGTTCTGAGCTATAAGCATAGAGCCTGACGCAGGGCTCGAACTCATGAGCTGTGAGATCATGACCAGAAGTCGAACGCTTTACTGACTGAGCCACCCAGGTGCCCCAAATCTACCATACAGATACTATACTAAACCCCCTTAAAATGTAATTCTTTTTTTTTTTTTTTCTTGAGTTTAGTTGTCTGGCTTTGACAAACTAGAACAATATTGTAGAACAAGCATTACTCCTTCATTACTGAATCATTATCTATTTATGGTCTAGTAGTACAGTCCTGGACTTCAGGGGTTGTTTCCTTAGTGAGGATAGTTTTTCTGTAGAAGCAGTACATGTCTTAGAATCCAGATTCTCCTTTTGGTAGATACAAATCATTCCAGAGCACGCCTTCCCCCTCCTACCCAGCCCAGGTCTGTTCCTTTTTCTTTGTAATGTTGCAATTCCTCCTTTGTTTTACTCCCCACCTTAAAATCAGACTTTCCTCTTTATCTCCAACTTGCTATCTTCACTCCCAGAATGTTTTTCATGAATAGGAGGAAACAGTGAAGGCTGAGTAGAGGGAAGCCTTTCTACTTTCCTCCCTTTCCCCCAGATTCAGGCCATAATGCTAAGACGAACACCGAGGTTTAGGGGTAATGAAATCATTTCATGGACAGATTGCAAGAACCTAAGTCAGGGAAGAGCTCTCTGATGTGGGTAGCTAATATTCCAAGTACAAGGCCCAAATCTGTCTCTCCATACCGGCTGGCCATTGTTCAGGAGGTCCTCCTTGAAGCGAAGTTTTCGTTCCAGGTCTTGAATGACAGCATCCTTTGTGCCTTGAATCTCCTCATCAGAAGCTATTCTAGCGGTTCTATTGACTTTCTTTGGAAATCCCCTGTAGGACAAAAGCACAAGACAGTATGGTCAGTTGTCAGGCATTCAAGTTCAACAAAGAGAGTACAATGTATCAATGTATCCCACTCTTTTCTAATGTTACATCTATTCCAACTAATTATGGAAGGAACCATGAAAGCTGCTTGCAGTGTTCAGGTAACACTAATTGGAACCAGCTTTCAGAGAAAGTGGAAATGCCTTAGGGAGTGTGTCTCAGGTGGTCAGATACATGCCAAGGATAGGGCAGGCCTGTGCTTCAGTCCCAGGGAGGCAGCAATGTGAAGTGAAAAGACAACGATTTGTAATCACAGGTTTAAAATCTGGCTCTGCCTTGGATTAGGTTTGTGACTTTGGATTAGTTTCTTAACATGTTTTATAAACAAATATAAAATATATGCCATATAGGGCTGTTGAGAAGAGTTCAAAGAGAACATATTTCTTTCATACTT
This sequence comes from Panthera onca, assembly GCF_046562875.1. NCBI lineage: Eukaryota > Metazoa > Chordata > Mammalia > Carnivora > Felidae > Panthera > Panthera onca. The sequence continues at coordinate 145,422,729 of NC_138342.1, read as the reverse complement.
CCAGAAGTTCAGTCCTTCTGATCCTTTGTAATCAACTTATTCAACAAGAGTGTCTAGCTCATTCTAAGCAAATATCGTTTGTTACCTTCCCTTCTATCCTGATTTGATTAGAGGAGGCCAATGTTATAAAAGGTCTATTTTATACTAACGGGCCCTGGAAGGTCTGCAGGCTCCGCTCTGCCTGGCACTCCCCAAGCCTCCTAAACCCCCTGGAGAGCCTAGGGCTCTCAGGTGACACCTCAGAATGTTTCTTTCCAAGGGCAGCAACAACGTCGGAACACGTGAGCCAGGGGTCGCTGGGGCTGGATGCTTGATGGGTGTGGTATCGCTTTTGTTGGTGCTGTAAGCAATTTGCTTCCCACTTCTCTTCCTTTGCCCTCACAGGGCTGTGAGTAAAGATGCAAGAGAAAGAGAATACTATACAATAGTGAAAATGAGTGACTCATAGCTACCCTATCACCAAAGATGAATCTCAAAAACATAATGCTGAGCTAAAACAAAGCCAAGTTGAAGAATACATAAAATATGCTTCCAATTATAAACATGCAAAAAGCTAAGCAGTCTTCTGCCAAGGTAGGGGTTCTCAAAGGGTGGTCCCTGGCCAGCAGCTTCCGCATCACCTGAGAAACTGGTAGAAATGCAGATTTTTGGACTCACTCCACACCTGCTGAGTCAGAAACCTTGGGGTTAGGGTCCAGCAGTTTGTGTCTTAACAAGCCCTCCAGGTGATTCTGATTCATAAAAAAGTTTGAGATATAAACTTAGGGAAACACACATATATAAACCATTAAGACAAGAGAAGGATTAACTCTGAAATTCAGGGTAGTATCTTCTAGGGATAGTTGTGGATACGACTGGGGAGGGTCATGTGGGGAACCTTCAAAGATACTAGAAACAGGTATGACTTTTATTATTATTCTTTTAGACTATATATATACATTGTATATGCTTCCTCATTTAGATTATATGTTTTATGATAAGACATTTCTAAGTTAAAAAAAAGGTTTACTGCAAATAATGAGTCAAGGCATCCTGTGCCTGATACCACCTTGCTGATATGGTAGAAAGCACTAGTAAGGCTGAGGATGTCATTTAACACTGAAGTTCACCAAACCCTCTGCTTCTCACCATTGCACCCCAAAATGCTGGGAACAGCCAATCACTAAATATGCAAGAGAAAGCATAAGCATCCTGTAACAGCTGTGTACTCGGCCCTCATCAGTAATACTCTGAGCCCTGAGGCCTGGGCTCCTCCGGTCTATTCCCCTTTGTTTCCTTGCAGAGCTTCCCCTGATTTTGCTGGGTGTTCACCCCTCAGTGTGACCACCTCCCCAAGGTGACCACCTCCCCAAACTCAGGGGTGAGTGATCTAAGTTAATTTGAGTGGTCCCCATCTCCTGGACGGTGATTAGTGTAGCCAGAGACCTGTGATGGAGCCCTGGCCAGTGAGATTGGGGAAATGAGGGTGGGAGAGGGGGAGGTGCTCTAGCTAAAAATTTCTCATCTCTAAAAAGAAGCACACAGGAAGAAATACGCCTCTTCTTTCAATGGCTGCCATTATGTCAAAAGGAAGTGCGCAAAACTGCTGCAGCCGTGCTGACCACAAGGGGCTAATGATGACAGTCTGGGAGGACAGAGACCCTGGAGCCCTTAACCCACCGTGGAACTGCCTGACCCCATACTAGTTATGTAAATCAATAAACCATGTGCATTTAATCTTGTGATACCTATAACAGAAACTACCCTGACAGCTTTTCCAGGTCCTTTCTTTCTAGTCACTTGCCCCAAAGTTCAAGTGGGAGGGTGTTAAACATTGGTATTAAAGAAAATACTGTGATATCCTGTGTTTGAATATCAAGAATGAGGTCAAACTTCGTTGTATCTTACTCACTGGGAGTTGATCTTGAATTTTAAGGAGCTGGGCAGTGAAGCTGTGACATATTAACAACAAGAGCCATAGAAATAGTGATTTTTAACCTCAATTTTTAGGACCATATAATCGGTTAACAAAAATGTGCACACATTGCCAGCTTCCCTGAGCTGGAGCCTTTCTCCCTTCCTTTTTTTCTCAAGACAGTGTCATCAGCCTTCAGGCTTCAGTTTTTTGTCTCCTTGGAAAGGAGGACCCTGACCCAGTCTACCCATGTTGTATTGTAACATGTTTGTTTTCTTCATAGCACCTATCAAAGTTTATTAATGTACGTTCTTTTTAAATTGTCCCTCTCTCACCATGCCTTTTTTGTTCATGACAATGCCTGCCAAACAGCAGATCCTCAAATAACATTCATGGAATTAGTGAATGGACGCACTATCTTCACTTCTGACCTCTCTCTCCCCTCCTCAGGCAAGAAAAATTATGCCAAAGCCATCCGTATGATCAAACCACATGTAAATAAGTTAGGCTCAGAACAAATACAAATTACATAGTTTTGGGGAAAAAAAAAGTTCTACACTGCTTTTGACTAAAGCCTTACATCTGAGAACTGGAAGAGGTAGGTTTTGAAGTCACCTGAAAGGCAACATTAAAGCTAGCTCTGTGTTACATCACTTATTATTGGGAACACACAGGTTCCCATTATTTTACACTTGACAACATAAATGAGTTGCACAACTCCGTGATGATGAGCAGCCTCTGATGACAGAAGCTTCACTGTGCTTCTGCAGGCAGAATACACTGAGAGCCATGTTCCTTGCACCAATAAGAAAGAAAGGGGCAAAGGGCAGCTATCAAGGGCAGAACAGATCATCTAAACAATATAAACAGGGAACTGCTTTTGTAAAAGACGGCCCCAAGTCCCCTTGAACAAGTAAACACCTGTCTATTCACAACAGAATAAGTCCTGTTGCTTAAAAAGCAGTTCTCAGTATCTTTGACTCTTTAAGGGACCTGAGAACACCTGCCCTAGGACATTTCATAGAGAAGCCATTCACCTTGGTTTGGATCCCTGCCACCCAGGTATTATACTGTTTCAAAGAGTACAATTAAAATTACTCTTTGACCCAAATACAAACCCTGGCCATTCTATATTTCTCTTAACAAGGTGATTCCCTAAATGTATCAAGATCACAAGCATTAGAAGAGCATTTGCTTCATCTCTATTCCCCGCCATTTTAAAGACATTTTCTTTGACTCACAGAATTTAAGGTACACATAATTTCTTGGTTCTGAACAATTAACACTGAAATCAAATCAATCAACTAAAAGATTTTTAAATGTCTAACAGTCACTGACAAATATTACTGAGTATACAGCAAGGCACAATGCTAGGCAAACATCAATATGAGTTCTGTTAAGCCTGAAATTCAACAGTTGGTTTGTAAGACAAGCGATTGTGTCACCTGATGACATCTTGGAATTCTAAGCAGAAGCTCTATACATAAAAACAAAAAATAATAAAACAAAAGCTACATCACTGGTAGTCCCAACACTACTCTATGTGACAAGAAGATAGCCAAATCCTAACAGGTGGCCTTTGATCTCAAGGGGCTGATAAGTTGGAGAATAAATTAAGGAATAAACTATGTCATGGTGATTCTAGGTGCAATAGGAGTAAAAAAAGTAGGAAAGAACGCTGGCTAGACTGACTGCAGAGGCTCTGTGAAAGAGGCAGTACCCAGGATCTTGAACCATCATAAGGATGTAGACAGGTGGTTGGGGGGGGGGGGGGGGGAGGAATTCTGAATCAGCATGACTAAAGGTGTAGAAGGGACAATCTCTTATTTTTTACTCCCTAAAACACTGGGGCTTGGGCTAGTTACTTATGTCTATGTGCCTCAGTTTCATCCTCTGTAAAGTGTAAAATGTGGGTATTAATAGCATGTACCTATAGGGTTATTAGGAAAATGACATGAACTAATACATATTGAGTATTTAGATTGTGCCTGGCATACTAAGAGGGGCTCTGGAGAGGCCAACAGAAACTACCCAGTTAGGGAAGTGAATCACAGAGATGAAACTGGCCAAGGAGAACGGAATGAAAGACATAAAGGAGTTTAAAAAGATGCCAAGAACGCTTGACCAATTTCCAAAAAGGTGCAAATAACCTTTATTGATTGGCTTTTTCAGTGTTCAGCTGTGTTCTGAGTGCTAGCAATACCATGTTTATTTTCCTGTAAAACTAAGGGACTGAACTCAGAAAAATTATATTGTATGGTGGGGATGGCAGAGAGAGAAAGGAAATAGAAGAGTGAAAGGAAGGGCATAGCAGGAGGTGGTAAGTGCCATGAAAGGACAGGAGTGTGAGTGGATGACTGTATTACACAGTGCAGTCAATCACAGGTCGGAGGAGATGACAGAACCATTGAGGCCCAAGTGACAGAGTGAAGACTAGAGGGAGAGCGAGGCAGTGCAAAGGTCTCAGGGCCTGAATGAGCGTGGCAAGGTCAACAGGGCATTGTGAACCCTGAGAAAAGAGGGGTAGGACACAATATTTCTCACCCTTGTTTTAATACGGAACCTTTTTTTTTTCAGAGAGTATCTCATTTGGACTAACATAATTGAGAAAACACTTCAAGCAACTGTGTTAAAAACTGAGCACAGAGTTAAGGGTTCCTATATAATGTTACAGTAGAAAAGAAAAATAGTTGTAAGTTTTTGAGGCAGAGCTTTGGCAACTGAGTTTGTTTTCCTGTAAGACGAATTCTTTGTTGGAGCCTAATGTAAGATGGCTGTGGCTGGTTCTCCCCAGTGGCACCACTTTTGATAAATGAAGAGCAACAACTCATTAGGAAATTTTAACAAGAGAATTTGATGACAAAGAGGTGATCTCCTTTCATGATGGTTTGTACAATTAAAAATGAAATTGCTTAAATGCTTATTCAAAGTAAACTGTTACTAAAACCACAACTCTTCACAAAAACTCATCCTCAGAAGCAAATCTTAACCAGTAAACAATTCATGCAAGCCTCCCACACGAAATATAAATACTTCAGTGTATACACAATTCAGCCGAACTGTGCAAAAAATATTACTGATCTGTTTACTCTAGCTTAAACAGTAAGTCACTTAACATTTTAAAATAATACTCATGTGGTTGGGGGTAAAAACTTCTTAAACACACACACATGCATCTGGAAGGTAAAATCTTCCAGATTCAAACACCACCAAATCCTGGGAGGTTTTCTTTCTTTTTCTTTTCTTCTTGGCTACTGAATAATCTTGAAAGCGTCCTGCCCTTGATACAACTTCTGAAAGTCCTCTTATTCTCCTCTTCTCATATTCAGTGATATCTAATAATAACTAAACTCCACAACATTTCAGAGGAAGCAAAATCATTAACATGTTGGCATTTAGGTATCCCTCATATCCACGAATGTAATATGTGAATTAATATATGAAAGAGCCCAAGATACCCAAACTGAATTTTTGTATATCAATTCTATTTTCTTACTAAATTCTATGACAAAGCCCAAGCTGTTAGAGTACAAATGGATAAATTGAGCTCTTAAAGGAAAATAGGTGACTTTATAAAAATATTACGTTCTCTTCACGTTACCTTTTGGGTTCTTTAAAGGATATACTGACACATGTGTGTTCACTATACCTACTTGGTACAGAGCCATCTGAGATGAGCAGGTCTGATTCTGACCTGTTCCTGGGGCAGACATTTCAGCAGATCATCATCAGTCACAGCAGACCCCGAAAACTTGCCTACTCATTTGTTAGGAAATACTTGCTCAGAATTGGATGCAACTTTCTGTGCAATCCTCTAGGATACTAGACATTAATGAACCCAATAATGAGACCCTGGGAAGGTCCTCAACCCCTTTGGGCCTCTGCCTCTGATGGGGAGCAACAAGGCCCCCACCTACCCCCACCTACCTGTTTCCTGCAAGGGGGGAGAAAGACAAGAATGAGATAATGTCTGCAGAGTCCAATGCAGCTTTTGTCTTTTCTGTTAGTTACTATCTAACCACTATCTTGACTTCAAAACTGCCTAAAACACAAATAAATCTTTACAAACTGTTTCTTAAGACTTAGGGGATTTTGTTTTGTTGGTCTGCAGCCGTTTTCTTTAATCAAGAAATAGCAGACATCAGACTTAACTGAGATCAACCTGGGCAATACAGCCAAGGTTAAGTCACTCCCTCTTTGCTTAGGCTTATTCCAGAACCCTGGGGAATCGCTTCACCTCTTGGTGCCCTCACCTTGCATGTAGAGTGATGATAGTGTCCCCACCTACCTGTTTCTTATAAATCAGGGTGAAAGAGAAGGACAATGAGATAATGTCTGTAAAGAGCTGGGCGCCTACAGAATAAAAGCTCTCATTAATACATGTATATAAAAGCTCTTATTGACACACGATTTAACTTTGGACAAACATGGGGTATCACTTCAAACCAAAGGCCTCCTTATACAAAGGAAGCAATTAAGAGTAGGAAACATTGTTGCACTGTGGCTATATGGCACTCCCTTATGAGAACACATTGTAGGAATGTGAAGATGGGCAAAAAATGCAGTGCCAACAAGCGCCAATCTCGTTCTCGGGGACAGTTCTGACCTGCTTCACCACGAGACTTGGTACAGCCACTCAGAGACCAGCAGAGACAGACCTGCTGCACTATTCCTAGGTGGCATTCCTGAATCCTCTGGATTGCCACCATTTTGCAGGGCTGATTTGCAGGAACAGGCTTACAGCAGTGGAAGCTGTAAAACCAACTATCAGCGACTGAGAGGGGAATAGAACACACTAATTTTTATCAAAGTGCAAACAGGCTTCTTTCTAAGGCATCTTTTCTCCTCATTGCCTCCATCTGAAAGATTTAGTCAACTTAACATTTGTGTCTGTCAACAGCTTTGAGAAGCTGCTGGTGACCCCAGTAACCCTCGGGAAGAATGAAGCTATTTGAAGAAAGGAAGGCACCAGGGGAACTGGATGTGCAGAAGTTCCCAAACCACAATCAGCCAACAACCAAATACTGTTGTTGCGAGTCTGACCGCCGCCCACTGTCACCGGCCTTCTTGACCTTGTGGTCTATCACTGGCATCCAAGGCCTTTGTTTCCTGACTTGACCTCTGCTACCCAGACATGTGAGAAACAGAACCTTATCTCCACAGACTATTTAAAAACTTAGTGCGTGACCTTTCACGAATTAAAACAAAGACACTGCTAAACAAACAGAATAAAACAACTAGTATGCAACTGATGATTAAGAAAACTAAGATAAGTGACATTTATATGTAAGATTTTGGTAAAACAAGGAGGGCAAAGAAAAAATACCGTATTTCTGCTTACTGAATCATGTATAATCAATCTACTCACCGGCGCTTGATAAATATGGCAAAACCATTCAACTTGAGAAACCATACATATAAGCAAAACTGAATTTGCTATCATAATCACAAATTCCCAGTGAAGTATAAGTGAAAGTAATTTAAAAGATTCATTTGACAACAGTTGGCCAGTTCTTACAAGTTCAAAGAGGTCAGAAATTCGGTCTTGGGCAAATCATTTGGATTATTGTGAAGGATAAAAGCTAACTTTTCATTTTAAAAACAAAATTTTTTAATTTTTATTTATTTTTGAGAGGGAGAGAGAGAGACAGAGCGTGAGCAGGGGAGAGGCAGAGAGAGAGAGGGAGACACAGAATCCAAAGCAGGCTCCAGGCTCTGGCTGTCAGCACAGAGCCCGATGAGGGGCTCGAACTCACGAAGCGTGAGATCATGACCTGAGCTGAAGTTGGACGCTTAACCGATCGGGCCACCCAGACGCCCCAACTACCTTTTCATTTTTAATTCAGAATACAAATGAGGGATCCCACAAAATACTAGAGGAAAAAATATGTTCCAAAAGTCACATATATCGAATCAGAAGGGTGAATTCTTCAGATATGTATGATTTATTAGCAAAAGGAAAAATTCCTTGAAGACGAAAGGGTAACTGTATAATAAGGGCTTACTGGACCAGCACAGAGCTAAAAATCTGTAGCCTGCTACTGCCACTTATCTTTGGTGTCACAGTGTCTATCTTTGGGTACAGTTTTCCATAGGAGCCACAAAATTAGCATGGCTTCTCCATTAATTTTTAAGGAATGGCAGGAGCTGCTAGAATTTTTAGTGATAACAATTACACAGTATTTTACTCCATAAAATTAATAACTGTGATACATGTTGATAAACAAATGCTTCTATTACTTGAGGTACGCTCTTGAAGTTGCATACCTTCTTAAGAGAATTTCAAAGATCAGAATAAACTATTATTTCTACTTAAGAGGATAAAAGACTATCTACGATGATAAAAGGCATGACCACCCAACACCACTGAGGAGAAATATTACACAGATGAGTACTTATCTTCCTGGGAAGCAAGGTTTGGTACCATTTCCTAGTAAGAGGGACAAAACAGTGTCCTGCAACAAATTACCACTTTTTGGATCTAACAGTGAGCTTCTTTGTGGCAAGATAATACTTCATTTCCTAGCAGCCAAATAAAAGAAAACAAAAAAGTAGGAGAGAAAAAGCAAGTTTTCTCAGGCAAGTTGACTCACTCAACTTTCAGTAGAAGCCCATTATCACAACATTACTATACAAACTCTCCTCCTTTATTCTATTTACATATTCATTTGACTGAGGTTTTTCCAATACGGATTCGAGAAGCCAGATTTCAAATATAGAATTCATATAATCGACATTTAGAAAGTGCTTATCAAAACATGATATTGCTACCTGAAGCTCCTTCATACACCTTGTCAAAGTCAAACATAGCAATGCTCATCTCTAAGGTGGTGTTAGTACATCCGAGAATGGAAAACTTTTTCATATCAATGAAAATAACCTGAATTAAGGTCTTCTCATTCTTTTTTTTTCTTTTTTTTTTTGAGAGACTGGGTGCAAGCATGAAGGGAGGAAGGGCAGAGTGAGAGGGAGGGAGAGAATCTTAAGCAGGCTCCAACGCAGGGCTCGATCTCATGGCGGTGAGATCATGACCTGAACGGAAATCAAGAGTCGAACACTTAACCGACTGAGCCACCCAAGGGATGCCCCTCATTTTGTTCTTCAGTAGGGTTTCCTTCTCTCTCTGGACAATATTGGGATTCTGGGAGACTCTGAAGTAGGATCTGAGTTTATTTCAGAGATGTGGGAAATGTCTTGACCTTTGCTGACGTGTACTTGTGTTGAACTCTTCAGTGAAATGAGCATGTGCTAGCTTTTAGTCATCGACAGTATGTGCTAAACACCTACGTTATATATTTCTTTTGAGGGCTTTAATGTACTCTTGTAGATGTTATCTTATTTATCCTCATGGATTTCCTACTTAAAGATTTCAGATGGCTGCCACATCACTGTGACATAAGGGAAGACAGGTATTTAGATAATCTGCAAATAGAAAGACTGAGTTGGAGGTTCCATGTAGTTTACATAGAGATCACTGTCAGGGACAGAACCGGCACGGTCACTTCTTCACTACATTGCACACGTCCTCACTCACGTGCATCAATCACACAAAGACACGTACACGTTTTCCTCTCTTCCGCTCAATCACTACGTCTACGTAAAGGCTGGCTTTTTAATTCTGTTAATTTAGATAATTCAAAAACATGAAACGTACACTTAATAACCCACCCCCTCCACGGTTATTTTAATACTGATCTCAAATATCTGGATAGTTTGTTGGTTAGTGCATGGATCTGAGGTCAGACAGACAGGAACTCAAATCTCAGTTCGGGGGCTAATGTGCCCCTGAGCAAATTCTTTAATTACTGGAATCCTCAGCCCTAAGTGGGGCAAGGACACCTCTCAGGAGTGTATCAAATGAGGTAACATACGTGAATTGCTTAGCACGACGTCCTATATAGTAGCCAACGCCACTACCGTCAAAATCATAGGCGCACCGCATAGACTGGGTAGTTTCTGAGCAGAATCTTGTATTGCTTAGTGCAGAATAGAAAGTACTGACTTGGCAACGGTAAGGTAGCTGGACAAGAAGAGTCTGGGAAAGCTGCTGTGGTAAGAAGCTAAACACCAGCTGGATGGAAATTCGTAAAAAAGGCCCAGGGCTACCCCTGGGTTGCGGATCAGGGGGCACTGCCCCGCGAGCTCAGGGGGCGGGGCAAGCGGGGGCGTGGGGCTGTCACTCACGCGGGGGTGACGCCCTTGGGCAGGCCCAAGGCGTTGACGGCCGCCGGGGCAGGCTGCGAGGGCAGCAGGGCGCTGAGGAAGGCCGCGGGCGTCTGGCTGTGGCCGAAGCGGGCTGCGGGCGAGGCGCACATGGACGCCGGGCCCGGGCTGGGAAGCGGCGGCGGAGGCGGCGGCAGCGGGAACACGTCGGGCACCGGGAAGGCCGTCGTCGGGCTGAAGACGGGGGGCGGCGGCGGCGGGGGCGACGGCGAGGACGGGCACCACGGAGCCTCGGCCTCGGCGCCACCGAAGGGCTGTGCGAAGGGTGGCGCGGGCGCGCGGCCGAACTGCTTCAGGGTCGGGGACATGGGCGACGGGAGGCTGGAGGAGCTGGGGCTGGAGGCCGGCGTGCCGTGGCCCGACGCGGGGCCGAGGTTCTGCGCCGCGATGAACTGCTTGGGGCGCGCGTAGTTGAAGGAGCCGGAGGACTGCATGGCGGGCGCGGAGCGGGAGGCGAGCGTGCTCATGGGCTCCGGGGAGGCGGGCGACGCGCAGGCCGCGAGCTCGGGGAAGGCGGGCGGCGGCGGGAAGGGCGGCGAGGGCGGCGCGCTGCGCGGGGCGCCGGCAGGCGGGGGGTGCCGCGCGCTGGCCTCCTGCTCCAGCCGGACCTGGTTCTGCAGCTGCTGGATTTTCAGAGGGTCCCTGAGGGGAGACAAAAGCGACACCTTCAGAGAGGGAACTAGGGGAACGTTCGTGCGAGGCAGTGAGGATCACTTGTGGACGTAACTCCCCACGAATGGCAGCTCCAGGCCACACCCGGTCGGAGTTAGGCACCGGTTAGTAGCCTCACGTGTGCTGCCCGTTATGGATTGTGGACAAGGCGCTAGGTTAACTAAGCGTAACCGGTTATCTCAATGTCTAATTGAAGTTTTACCCAAGATGATCCAAATCAGTTTACAAATAAATCTCAGTGATGGAAATTTTAGATCTGACTCCCAGGGGCCGTATTTCATTTGAATAGAACCAGAAATATGAAGAGAAAAATTTCCGACAGGAGTCCTCGGTCCTCTCGTTTGCCAATGTTTTGGAAGAAAATTCTATCATAATGAGAAAGTTAAAAGAAACATTTAAGTTGTTTTTGGAAGATCTAGCTTCATCCAATTTGCCTATTTTAGTGCTATCAACTGCATTTTTTTTTTAATTTTTTTTTTTAACGTTTATTTATTTTTGAGACAGAGAGAGACAGAGCATGAACGGGGGAGGGTCAGAGAGAGGGAGACACAGAATCTGAAACAGGCTCCAGGCTCTGAGCTGTCAGCACAGAGCCCTACGCGGGGCTTGACCTCACGGACCACGAGATCATGACCTGAGTCAAAATCAGATGCTTAACGGACTGAGCCACCAGGCGCCCCTCAACTCTGCATTTAATAAATACCACATGGTGATTTCCACTTTAATTCCTGCATTTGTTACCTACAAAGACATATGCAAAATTTACTATCACCAGAATTTTAGACTCTGAACTGCCAATTATTTATACAAACCTTAATACACACCGATATTTTGTGCCATGTCTAAAATACACAAATGACACCTATTTTTAATATGCAAGTGTTCAATAAGGAATAAATTACAATAATTATTAATAATAATAAATAATGCAGTTTTAATTCCCCAAGTACTTTCCATCGAGAAGAGATAGTCTGAATTTTAGATTTTACAAAAGAAGTTAGTAAGCAGCTAACAATTGGCTAAAATCTTTTACTCAAGCTTTCCTAGTTAGCTGAATTTTACATCCAAGACATTTTTAATTCAGTGCACCAATGGCTGTCAAAAGAAACTTCAACAGAAGGTGGCACTGTAACAACCAGATAAAGCAATCATGAATAGGTAAAGCTAACTTTGCTCTTAACTTTAAACCTTTGGAAACTAAAACACAAAACCCCCAATTTAATTGTTTAATTAATTTAATAAAATTTAATGTTATTAAACAATGAAATTATTGAATTAATTTAATTATTATTTAATTTTCAAAATCAAGCTTTTAGAGATTCAGAGCAATAAAAGGAATTGAAGTTGCTGACAGTAAAAAAAAAAAAAAAAACCCAAAAGGATTTTAGCTCTGTTAACAAGTATCATTAGATGTAGGAACATCCTTCCCTTGTTTTCCATTCCCTTCTATAATTATCCAGTAAACTGATTACACTTAAATCCACAAAGAGAGCAAGAAATACTTTCCTGGGAACTGAAAAGTATATATTAGGTGGTTCTAGTGTGTATATGAAGTATAAGGATGATTCTATATGTTTAATCTGTGCAGAGTATCAAAGATTTCAACACCAAAGAACTTTGTGGGGTCAGTCCTGTGGAACTTAACTGGAGCGTTTTAAAAGGACTTTTAACTGGAGCGTTTTTAAAGCTGGAGCATTTTTAACTGGAGCGTTTTTAAAGCCATGACACTGCTAGGATTCACCAGATGCTGAGTTCCAGATGTCAGTGTGGTTTGGGTCCACTGTCCAGCACATGTGTTCCTGCATTCACGTATTTAGAACTGGCCCAGGAATAGAAGGCATAAAAAACCACCCAACAGCTCTAAACCCCATCATCTAGTGCTCATCTTGAATCCCCAAATCTCCTTTCTGATCTCCCTGCCTGTTCTATCACCTTCTTATTTCCTACTTATGCATCCTAGTCCTCGAATATTCATCTTCAACGTTTGGCTGAGTGCACCTGAACTGGGAGTCATCCGCATGGCCCTCCTCAGAGGCACTGCTGCCCTACTCTGGCCAGCTGGGCTCACCACAGCCAGAGCCTCCGATGTGTTTTAAGGTATTTTAAGCTCGGCCTGGCATCAGCAAATAACTGCGTGTGGTGGCTCCAGCAGGGTTGCTACAGACAACATATCGTTCCCTATATCTAGTGTGAGGACTCCTCTGCCCCAAGATTAGGGAGTGGCTCTGGGAAGCCAGTCTTCAAAGAAGCCAGGGCAGGAAAGCCCAGACCACCACTGTATTCTAACTCTCCTGGGGTCAAGCCTACTCATTCGGCCATTAAAACAACCACCAAGTTTGTTAACCCATGTGGGCTTAAAGCTGCTGACATGCTTTTAGACAGTTCAGTTCAAGAAAGTATTAATACAGCATTTCACAAGAAATGAACAGGCATTACAGTGATTTGGCTACCAACAGATGCTGCATCAAAGAACTCTGCTAGGGTTTCTACTCCCCCATTTTGCACTGGAAGAAGAATAAAATATGCAGGGAACTGGAGAGGTGGGAAGGGAAGTAAAATAGTTATTCTGAATCAGTAAGTATCTGACTTGATTTCTGGCAGATCATCATATTTTAAAGAATACTGGAGTTAAATGGATCTAAAACCTGGACTCTGAGGTGATGAAATGCACAGTTCTAAGTCATTTTCTTCGTCCTCATTAAGTTACAAAGGGAATGAGAGGTTCCAGAAAAGCCTTTGGAAGTTACTTTAAAAGATATACTATAAAAAGTCATCACTTTTCTGGTTTCCCCATTTTTTTTTTCTGCTTTTTTCTGAAAATGAAACTTAACTTCTTGGAAATACTGGGTAAAGGTTGAACTGTTAGGCTTAAAGAGTTCTGGGAAGCCCTACTCGCAAGGACAGCACTTTGAGCATCATATTAAAGTGTTTGGCTTTGCACAACTACTCCATCAACCAACACCTCCCCCGCCTCCAGCCTTTTTCCCCTTCCTGTACCACAACACTCATTCAAAAAATCTAAGAAATTCTCTACTCTTACCCCTCTTGCAATTCTAAAGGCGTCAATAGTTGAGGAAATGAGAGGGCTGGGCTTTTTGTCATGCACTTGTCACACTCCATTTACAAATGAGGACACTTCAGGTAACCTGCTCAAGGTCACAGAGCAAGTAACCTGTAGAGCCAGGTTAGATCTGTGTCTGTGTCTGGCTTCTTTAACTGCACCAGGCATGTCAACATGGAAGAACCCCGACTTCCAATGTGATTTAAAAAAAACTAAAACATTCTGCGGTCATCGTTCCCTTCTAAGAACTTTCTCTCCTCATGCTTCTGTGTCACTACAGCATGAGGGCCTTAAAGATCTGAATCATCAAAGTTTTAAGTTTTACATATTCAAGAATATATTTAAGAATATTTGACCTCAAACTTGATTCTCTTTAGGGTGAAATGGTGCAAAGATGAGAAGATCTGGGCAGCTCAGAAAGGGAATATATAAATACTAACTCAGTGGATTCTCCTCCTGCATTATAGAAAATCAAGAGCCTCCTTCCCCCAATCCTAATGGTTTAGACACAGATTTAAAATTTTTTTTATATTTATTTATTTCCGAGAGAGAGAGACAGAGTGCGAGTGGTGCAGGGGCAAAGAGAGAGGGTGACACGGAATCTGAAGCAGTCTCCAGGTTCCGAGCTTGGCCAGCATAGAGCCCGACACGGGGCTCGAACTCAAGAACGGCGAGATCATGACCTGAGCCGAAGTCAGACGTTCAACCAGCTGAGCCACCCAGGCACCCCTGGACACAGATTTTAACTAGAACAGTTGTACAGACAATTGGATGGGGCCAAGATTTAGATCTGACAGGGATAAAGGGAGAGAGATGTGGAACACAGTTTACTTTCCAATTCAGTCATCTGTCTTGCCACCAGACTAAAGCAGCCTTGGAAAACGTAACCAGCCAAGCGGCAGTGTGGTACAGGAGAAAGAAGCTAGACTCGAGCTGGACGGTACTGGCTTGAAAGCCAACTCCACCCGCTACTAACTGCGGGGTCATTGCGAGGATAAAATGAGCACAGTGCCTGGTTCACAGTGTGAACTCAAGAAATGTTCCACAACAGGAGAGAGCCACCGCATGGATTCTGGTTACTGTACAAAATGGACCTTTAAAAAAATGGAGACGATGTTCGCCTTACTGCAAGGGGATTTTCCTGTTTATCTCTTCCCACTGCAAGCAGTGGCTTTCTCGTACTCAGAAAGCCATAGTAGGGGTGGGAGAGGAGAGACAGCACCAATCATGTACCTGGCATTTTCATCCCCCTTTCACAAATTCCCCATAGGTCAGCGAGGTCAAATAATTTGTCTAAGGGCAGAACCTGGATGTGAAGGGTTGGTTGGTGCGAAAGCCTCGTGCTACACCATTCTCTCTAAAGTGCTCGATAAACAAACAAAAAAGGTTTATTAAAAATGTTAGTTTATTATTACTACATATCACTTTTTCTCTGGGGAACTGCAGCCCAAGTTCAAAATAAATGATGTGAAAGCAAACTTCTGGAGAACAACTTTTATGTAAATTGGGAATTCCCAGTATCTCTCTCCGGAGCAATGTCTGGATCGCAAGAAGTAATTTATCCCCTGCTCATGTTAATAAAGATGGAGTATTTATAATTGTCTGGAGGAACTCTTGGGATCGCGAAGCTGGAAAACATTTGTGCTTTCAGAATAAATATGCTGTTGGCTTATGTATTTTCTTTCATTTTTTATTGTGTGATACAGAAGCCATTGTATGACAAAGCGGGGCCGTGGCTGCACCCTCTGAACGGAGAGCTGTGCTGGTCCTGCTCTTTATATGCACTTTGACAGCCAGGGCTGTGACTTCCAGCATCCTCCCAACACCCAGCCGAACACCCGCATAGGGCAGACACATCACTGTCAATGACAACAACCGTTGTTAATTTCCGGTCGCAATTTCGATACCATGCTGGGTTTATCAGGTATGTTCGGTATATTCAGGCCTACAACAGGAGGGCCCCATACTGGACTGGGGAATTTTAAGAATTCTCAAATGAAAGTAGGTAAGTGAATTAGGGAATAAACTGGGTGTTCCCACAACATTCCTCCCCAGCTGGGATTAGCTCAGTATCAGATCTATGAGAGAACTCAATATATTAATTCTGGGAACTTATAAAACAGAATATAAAACTCCTACAAGGGCTTCAGTTCAGAGAGTACTGATTAAGTTCCATCTACTTTATTATATTAGTACTTCAGCTGTCTTGCTCTTGTTTCTATTATTCATACTTTATGTCTTCGTATCCTATAAAAAAAAGGTCCACTTGGTGAGCGTTAGTATCTAACAACTTGCTTTGGTTAGGACTAATTTATTATTGCCCTTTGGTAAAAGGTACATAAATCACAGTCTTGAGGACAATCATTTACATAATAAAAACGAGTGAATATAAGCCAAATGAGAATGTACTACATTAGGTTTTGGGGAGGTTGTTAAGTGCAAAAATAACTATGAGTTTAAACACATCCCCCCTAAGGTTGGGGGAGAGGGCAGGGATAAAAGATTTGGATTTTCTACAAAGTACCATAAACAAGAGAATGTTAAAATCAAATTAAAACTGACCACTTCTCAGGAATGTGTGTCTAACATTTATTGCAAAATGACATAGGTTTCTTTACAAAAGCCCTGCTCTTTGATCTTTAATTTATTCTGAGCCTTTTGTAAATCATCCTGACTCTCTAGATAGAGCCAGGACTCAGCACAATTAATTACATAGGAGGGTTCAGGGAAGAAGTGACCTGAGTGAAATCAGCACATGACTTCAGTCTCTTTTAGAAAGACTCGTCCTTTCCACTTAGAATAAGAACTGCATTTGGCTCTGCTACAGAAAAACAGTAGCTCTTTATGTCTTCGTATATAAAGCTGATGTCTATTTGAAGTCATTCCATGTACCATGAGAAACGGAGCAAGTGCGGACCAATCCATAATCCTCCTGGGAACGTCTCTGGAGTATCAAAGCACGGCCGTGTCCCTCATGTAGCTCAGGGAATAAGGACTAACAGGTAGGGGTGGTGTTCCTAACAGGGGCGGACACTGACCTGAGCTGTTCCTCAGAACGTGAATCCTGCAGCTGGCTTCCCAGACGCACAGGAGTCTCCTTCAGGAGGTCTGTGGAGATGCAACTCTCTATGGGGCACATAAGTAGCAGTTTGGCTTTGTGAAGGCTAAGGGATTTAGTCCAAAGCATTTACAGTCTTACCAAAAAAAAAAAAAAAACAAACAAAACCCGGATTGTATCCTGACTAAATTATATACGATAAGGGACACACTCGGATGGTGTTGGCAAGTCCTAATGAATAAGCCTGATGAATCTATGGGGTGGAATGCTGGTGTCTCAGCCTTAGCCTTTTTTTTTTTTTTTTTTACAGGAGGAATGTGAGGTCAGGATCTAAAAAGCATCAATTCCACATCACAGTTAAATGCCTTAAATAATTTTCATTTCTGTTGCTGCATAGGCCAGTGAAAATAGCCAAAAGATAATAGCCACTGATTCTTATAAAAATTGCTAATATAGTGGACATAACAGAAATTAACATGGACTGTTGACAACTGAAAATGTTTGGTATTCTTTTTTTTTTTTAAGTTTATTTATTTTGAGAGAGAGAGAGAGAGAGAGAGAGCACGTGCGTGCACAAGAGGGAGAGGAACAGAGAGAGAGGGAGAGAGAGAATCCTGAGCAGGCTCCACACTGTCCGCACAGAGCCCTGCGTGGGGCTTGAACTCATGAATGGTGAAATCATGACCTGATCTAAAATCAAGAGGCGGATGCTTAACTGACTGAGCCACCCAGGTGCCCCAGTATTAATTCTTAACATAGGCAAAGTGTACTTTTGAAGAGAAATCTGGTTTCCAACCTTTTCTGTCAATACCTGGGGCAGAGTTAGTGATCTCATTTCTAAAGGAAACACCATAAAACAAACAAACAAACAAACAAACAAACAAAAACAAACATAAAACCCATTCCCTGTGAGGCGGATGTTGAGGAACTATTCAGCTCTTGAGCATTACATTTCTCTGAGCTTTAAAATAATTGGGGGGAAAATGATGGACAGATACCTAGCTTTCGGTCTTATAATGAGATGAAGAATTCATATCATATTTTAAGGTTTCGTATGGTGAATATGAATGTTTGCTCAAATTTCCACGTTGTCATTGACAGCCTACTGTGTCATCCATTTTAGGTTATGTTTGCTGAATTGAATATATCTAAAACAGTGGTGTGCATTCTGTACTGGTAAGACTGCATTATTACTAAGGGCAAAGTGTCATATCTCTCAAAAGAAATAACCATTATCTACTCACCAAATGGCTTTAATCCACTCAGAAAACAAAAGAACAATTCTCTCACTTGTCTGCCCCTTCCAAACATTTTATCTTCAATATCTCACTGTGCTCACATGTAAGATCAATAAATATTGGCAGAATTTAACTAGAATCCTCGGATTTTGCTAATGTACAAGACTAGCTGTTCCATCAGGCTATGTGGCACTCAGGACACCCGGGTGTGCTGCTCTAAGGGAGTACAGATACCCTGCAGATAAAGCCACTCTCCCACAGGCTATTTACAGGTAAGAACACAGAGTCAACCGGAGAGAGAAATGTTCAAAATGGGAACTTATAGGGGGCCTGGGTGGCTGAGTTGGTTCACTGTCTGACTCTTGATTTCAGCTCGGGTCATGCTCTCATGGTTCATGAGATTGAGCCCCCACATCGGCCTCCATGCTAATGGCAGGGAGCCTGCTTGGGATTCTCTCTCCCTGGCTCTCTGCCCTTCTCCCACTCTCTCTCACTCTCTCAAAATAAGTAAATAAACTTAAAAAAATAAAATGGGAACTTACAACATAGTATTTGTAAGGTCCTAATAAACTTTCGGATTTTACGATCCTTACTCTTCAGTCCAGTAACATTTAAACATTATAAAGAAACTGATTTTAAAGGAACTCATAAACAGCTACCCAAGCCCAAGTGTGGTGTTTATTCGTATATATACATTCATCCTACGCATATGCTGTTTTCATGTCCAATGAAACAGTTTTTGAAAAATGAATATGTTATTTCCTGGTAAGCAGAAATAGATTTGAAGGCATTGGAGAGGCAAACTAAAATCCTTCCACAAATGACTCTTAAAAAAGGAAGGATACTTTTTAATTTTTTTTTAACGTTTATTTATTATTGAGAGACAGAGAGACACAGAGGGTGAGCAGGGCAGGGGGAGACACAGAATCTGAAGCAGGCTCCAGGCTCTGAGCTGTCAGCACAGAGCCCGACGCGGGGCTCGAACTTACAAACTGCGAGATCTTGACCTGAGCCGAAGTCGGTCGCTTAACCGACCGAGCCACCCAGGTGCCCCCGGAAGGATACTTTTATGCAGTAAACAATCATCACCTAATTAGTGAACATTAACTGCATTTGTTTCTTAATACAGATAAGTTCTGTCCATAAGAAAAATAGCTTTAGGGTTTTGTGTGTCTCAAAACAGCTCCCATGGGAATTGGGTTGGCTATGGTTCTGCTAGAATGTTCTCCCTTAAAGAAATGTGAACTATTTCAGTGGCTCAGGAACCACTCACCGTTCCATTAATAAACCCTTCTCTTTCCACTGCAAAACTTATCCCTTTGGCTTGATTTTGTAAACCTCCTGAAAATCAAGGTATTTCGTTCACCATAAAGATACAGTTATGCTATGCTCTGGACCTATAATCTGTCAGTGCTGGTGCTTCCTCCGTCCTTCCTCCGCAGCACCTGACAATGCATAGCGATCACCCCCTCCTTCTCGAAGCTTTTCTGCTGCCATCACTACCACCAGCTTCCTTGTCCTCTTGCCTTTGATACTGTGCCTTTTCCTCCCAGGTTCTTCCCTGGCTCTCTAACTATGGGTGCTCCCCCAACATCAGAACTTTCCGATCACTCCCTAATCTATCTCTGACCCAGACCCTAGTCCTGAATTCCACTTCTGTTGCCCAGTTCATGTGACAGAAACTTAGCATGCCTAAGACAGAGTGCTCCCCCCTTCTCTAATGTCTCCCCCTAAATAACATGATAATTCGAAGATTCCCACAATTTGGCTCCAAACAGCCCTAACTTCTTATCCCTAACTCCTGTTCTATCACCACATTTTTATTCTTCCAAATTAGTCTCATTGTCCCCCACACTCACCTTGGGTTTTCCTTCTTGGTCTTTTCTCTTTTGGCTCACACCCCACCAATTTCTCTCCATCCACTGAGGCTGTCTTCATCCTTTCGTGCCCATTCCAACATCTATCTTTCCTTGAAGTCCTCCCCGATAATATCTAGCAACTCTTTCTCCCTCCTCCAAGCTGTGCCTACCCTCAAGGCAGGTAGGGCACTGTCGAGGTTCGGCAGTGACGCTCTCACACACCCACGGGCCAGATCTTCTAGAGCCAGGTTTGTGTGTTCTGTGCTTTCGTTTGCTCGTCAATGTCCCTACCTGTGAGATCAGCAGGTGTCCTTTTATGTGGCATATGGGAAAGGTGAAATAATCAGAGCTCTCATAGTAAGACAGTACTTATACTCTGGTTTTTCAGTATCCATAATATGAAACTCCCATCCCCCAGGGGGGAGTGTTTGTGAAGCTGGCAGCGTAGTTCCCAATTTGGCATCTGTGAGGCACTCCATCATGTTCCAGGCAGCGGAAGCCTGTACCAGTGCCCATTTTCCATTTTATTTGGTTTTCAGTCAGAAACGCCTCAAGTTTATGTTTACCTTGAGGAAAAGAGTCTCAGGGATATTTTCAGGACTCGGTGAGAACTTTAGTCATCTCTAGGCATTTCTTTTCTTTAGAAGGGTGCATTCTGCCCATTGCTGCAGTGTTCTTTTTCAAAGCATGGATTGTATCCTGTGATAACAAAGTTGGCCCCCGTACCGAAAGAGGAAATGGTTCCCTGCGTGTCCGTCGCGAGGCAGGTCATAAAGCCCTAATCCAGTGCTACAAACAAAGCTGCGAGGGATGACTGTATTGGGTCTGGAATCAGAAGCACTGATGTCTGCCCACAACTTGATGTTGATATCTGGACCCGTTTTTCAAGTATTGTGGAAGCACCGCCGGGAGTTCCTAACGGCTGATACTAAGTTAAAGAATGTGGAGGTGGAGGTCATGCTTTATTTCTGGAAGGAGAATGGGGCCAGTGGTTGGCGACATGGCAGTAAGCATTCATAAATGCAAGTAATGACTCACTAGTTGGTGAACTGGATGAGTTCCCTCTTCAAATGGGTTTCCTGAAACTCCAAGAAGAGTGGACATCTGTTGTCCTTATCTGCCATTCTTCCTTTCATCTGGTAAAAGTAGTTCATCCCTTCCTTTACAGATCTGCTTCTACTCTATTCCTCGTGGGTCTGCCTGTCATAATCCCCCAAGCCTTGGTCACAGGGCGAGCATATGACCCAGGACTAGCCAATCATTGTTGGCTTCAGCAAATCATTCAAGGATAAATATATGACCCAGGTCAGGCCAGGCCAGTCAGGATTTTTCATACTGAAGATGAAAGGGAAATGTGTCTCTGTCCTTGGACAGCTAACCCAAAGGACAGAATCCCTCGGAGCTGCTGGCCGCCATGGGAGAGCCAATATATAAAAAGAAGCCAAGTGGAGAGAAGACAAGAGAGGTAAAACCGGGATGCTATTTTAGCACCTGGATGTAGATAACTCTCAGATCAGTTTTATCTCTGAATCCCACGTATACGATAACTGCTCTCTTCCACCATTTTTTTTTTTTTTTTTTTTTTTTGCTTAAGTTAATTCAAATGTTCCCTGACCCTTTGAAGGAAGTAGCCTTGGAGACCAACCAGCCTAATTTCCTTCATTTACCGATATGGAAATGGAAATGTAGAGATTAACTACACAAAGTTATCAGCTGGTCAGTGCCAAAGGCCTGACAAGAATATCTTGCTGGTAAGAATCATCTTAAACACTACTAGCACTATCTGAAGTTGATGAATCAGTGAACAATGAATGCGTATATTGCTCATAAAATGGTGAAAGAAACCATTGGAAGTTGTAAGAACAAATGGCTAATAGTGTTCCGCTCATCTTTGCATTTGATAGTCTCCGCCATTAGTAGTTTGAGTGTTTTTAGCCTCGTGCATAGAAACGATATAATGTTTACAATATATACAATTCTTAACACATAGAAACATATTAACTCTTAAAACATAAAATTGCAGAAGCTTATATTTGAAAGCAGGTCACATCATAAAAGACGACACAGTGCTACTGTCCGAATAACTCAACACCCTGGAAGCATGAGAACATCTATTCCATGTATCTGAAGTCACCAGGGGAGGCCTCATCCAAATATTTAATCAATCATGATGATGATTACTACCACTACTGATAATAGCTCTTATTGAGCACTTACTACGTACCAAACACCGTTTTAAGAACTTAATCTATATTAACGATATTTAATCTTTATAAAAACCTAGAGGTAAGGCCTCTTTTATTATCTCCGTTTTACAGACGAGGAAACGGAGGCACAAAGATACAAGTAAGTTGCTCCAAGTTACGCAGCTGGACGGTAGTGCCGACGGGCTTAAACTGAGGAAGCCTGGCTCAGGACTATACGTGGTGGTATCTCTGGTCAAGGCAGCAGGACTTACCCATAGTTCCATGTGCACTACGATCCCTTCAGCCGCAGGGGACCTTTCTAATGTGGGTTCCACCCAAGACCGGTTCTGTCAGTCTTACCCCTTTGTTTCTTCATTACTGGAATATAAACATTGCAACCGAGCCCCAAACAGCCACGTACAGAGACAACTTGGCTACGTCCTGAAGATACTCCATATGGACAGTTTTAGGCACGTAATGCCTCATGTCTCACACGCTGTGCTTTACAGACTTTTATTTCTTGCAGACACTGCCACTGGGCTACTCAGCGCTTTCCCTGGCAGAGGTGATTGTGCCACAAATTATTTGTGTGGCCTTAACTGAGACAGGTCTCAGTTTTTTCTTATCTGTGAAAAAGCAAGTTGGACGACTGTTAAGTAGTCCCTTAACATAGGTTTTAAAGTTCCTCCAAGCTATAAAATCCACAATCTAGTCTTTCAAGATTGTACACGTGAATATTAATTTGTTTCATACTCCATTTTTTGAGAGGCTACGTTACTGAATATGCGGGAATTAAAAAAAAATAGTATCTTTCACATATTGATGAACAACACTAATTTATAAAGAGGACTTTCTAGATTTCTATGTTGGCCGATCATGGGGTGCATGGGTGGCTCAGTCACTTGAACGTCTGACTTCAGCTCAGGTCATGATCTCACAGTTCATGAGTTCGAGCCCCACATCTGGCTCACTGCTGCCAGCGCAGAGCCCGCTTCAGGTCCTCTGTCCCACTCTCTCTCTGCCCCTCCCCTGCTTGCCCTGCTCTCTCTCAAAAGCAATGAATAGACATTAAAAAAAAAAATTAAAAAACATATGCCTATCACTGAAGAAGTGAACCACATTTCTGAATAGATCATAAGCTGCCAATAACATTTTGTACATATTTCAGTCTTGCAAAGGTAAAGAAATGAGTGGAAGGCACGGTTGGACCTGAGTCCTCAAAGAGTAATTTGTTTTCATTTAAAGGTTGGCCATTGCTGGTTTATTTTTTTAATCTTTTTAAAGTTTATTTATTTATTTTGAGAGAGGGCAACAGAGCAAGAACACATAGGAGGGGCAGAGAGAGACTCCAAAGCAGGCTCTGCACTGTCACAGAGCCCAACGCAGGGCTTGAACTCACAAACCGCGGTATCATGACCTGAGCCGAAATCCAGAGTCGGATGCTTAACTGACTGAGCCACCCAGTACTCCTGACCATTGCCAGATTAAATGTTAACGGCCAAGTTATATAAGCCAAGGGTTCCACAGTGTGACTATAATCATTGCCTGATCACCAGGCTCCAATTCCAACCTCTTATCCAAAGAGGAAAAAGGTTCTTGAAAAAAACTCAAAAATGCATTTTGGCAAGCTCAAGAGATGTAGCTTAGCAGCATGCACTAAGAGACTTGTGACCACGGAAAAGAATTGCAAATTTTAAATGGCTCTGACCTCTCTTAGCTTATAACCAACTGACCTTGACATTCCTTAGAGGCCAAAGGAGGAGACACAGTAATGACAGTGCTGACTGACCTTCCCCCTCAGGAGGCAGATCCAGTCCTTCCAGCAGTAAATGAAGCTTATCAAAATGTGTCTTGGGAAGAACTGTAATAAATGAGGTTCCCTCCCTGAGAAATGACTAAAACCACGAAAATAATTCTTAGATAAAACAGCCCAATTACTTAATGTAATTACTCTTAAGAAAAAACGAGACAGATTTACCATAGCTACATGAGGTTTCAGCATGGTTATATACAACTGTGTATAGTCAAGAGGCATTTACCTGGCATTTGATTAAATGGAGTTTTCTACAATATGATACTTATGACCTCTCAATACAATTAAAACCCTGCAACATCTTGCAATGCCTTTTGAAAGAATAAAACTTCATAGTATATACAGCTATAGTATTGAGCTTGTCTTATTGTACTTTCTTAATCTTTTCCAAAACATGTAAATAATAAAGTTTATTGCACACTCTACTGGGTTTTATGATTAGATTATAAGATTTTACAAATTAGGTGGCCCTTCATTTAGGGAAGTAGTATAGACACCTGGATGAGACTATTCTTTTTAAAATTTTTATTTTATTTTATTTTTTTTTAAATTTTTTTTTCAACGTTTTTTATTTATTTTTGGGACAGAGAGAGACAGAGCATGAACGGGGGAGGGGCAGAGAGAGAGGGAGACACAGAATCGGAAACAGGCTCCAGGCTCCGAGCCATCAGCCCAGAGCCTGACGCGGGGCTCGAACTCACGGACCGCGAGATTGTGACCTGGCTGAAGTTGGACGCTTAACCGACTGCGCCACCCAGGCGCCCCTATTCTTTTTAAAATTTAAAACAAACAATGGAAAAAAGCTACTGGGGTATAAATATCTGTAAGATGAGGGGCACTGGGATTGCTCAGTTGGTTAAGCATCTGACTTCAGCTCAGGTCGTGAGCTCACCGTTTGGCTCATGAGTTCGAGCCCTACAACAGGCTCTCTCCCGTCAGTATAAAGCCCACTTCGGATCCTCTGTCCCCCACCTCTCTCTGTCCTTCCCTTTCTCGCGTGCTCTCTCTCAAAAATAAACAAACATTTAAAACATAAATAATAAATAAATAAAGATATGTAAGACGATACAAACAGGAGATTTACAGAATGACAGATGGAAGGAACCCGGATCTTGTCAATATCACGCAGGAGGCCACTGACGGAGCTTCGAGTAGTAACTAGGTTTTTGCTTTCAGCTACTCATGTGAAGACACCAAGGTACAGACTTCTTTCACTAACAGGCTTGCACTAACAAACCAGAAAGCCACTTCTAACAAGAATACAGATAAACAGTCCAAAAACCAAAGGAAAGATATGTTATCAATCAGTCAGGCTCCAACAAGGGAACTGTGTTCTTCCCAGAAGAGTAAGGACTGAGCCCTTGCTTAGGAATCACGCACAGCTGTTTGGCTAACAGTGGTATGTCCTAGTAACACAGTCACAACATTCGTGTGTGTGTGTGTGTGTGCGCGCACGTTTATTCCTAACCTGACCTTTCAAATACGATCTTCTATCTTGATCGTGGCCACCAGTAAACAGAAGCATATCTGTAATCTCAGAAGCACAGGAGGAGTTCATACGAGGGAACCAAAATTAATATGAATTTTTGTTGTTAATGCCTTCTAGATCAGACAGGATTAATGTAATAAGTATAGAAACATGAGTTATGAATTTGCGAGGGATTTTTTTTTCTGGCCGTGGACATATTTCCTGGTCTCTAAAATATATGAGTAAATTAAAGATCCACAGAATTCATAAAAATGTGAAAATAAGCCAGAGGACACTAGTCGTTTATGGTGTATGTTAAACACACACACACACCCCTCTCAAGAGCATTATGCTCTTTAAAAAGTATTACTTTGTAGCATCAGTAGGACATTAGGCCATTGAAGGAGTGACACTCCATCCTTCACCCTGTTTCCACTTTGCGGGGCGGGGCGGGCGGGGGGTGGGGAGGGTACTTCCATAAGAAGAGAACCCTTTCCAGTGCATGGGAGGTGCATCTGGGCATGCTCAGATCAGCCCTTCCTTCCTCTTCCCCTTTGGACCTGCTGCTTGCAGGGAGAGTGTGTTCTCCTCCCTCTTGGGAAGCGGGACCTGCCCCAGTGAATGTATAATGCTGCCTGTGAATCTGTGAATGGGCAGCTATGCCTGCTTAACTGCAGGGGGAAGTTATTAGCTCACTTGGCCCATATCTCCTCTCTCCTCTAGTTCTCCCCAGTACAAGTCTGAGGCTTGGATCCCTCTCCTTCTGTCTCCTCAGGTTATCCCTCCAATGGTCCCAAACTTGAAAAGGAAAAAGGGATAGCACCCTCCCTACCACCACCGCCTCAAATAGAAATCATTCATGCACTTCAGTGGTCCGAAAGAACCTTCGATATATGGGCTCCCTTGCTACTTAGTGTATTTTCAAACCATTAGTCATTATTTCTCCAGCCCCAGCTCTGCTCAAGGACGGAGAAGGTGTGGTGGCCTCCGATGGGCTCAGTACAACAAAATAGGAGCATTAAATAGATGCATTCCCCCTTGGAAGGCGATTTGATGGCAGGACGCCACTCCTCATCTAAGGGATATGGAAGAGCCCTCTACATCGTGCTTTCCCTGAGGAATTCTGGCAATCGCAAATTTATCCATAACCTTTCGTTTCCAGTGAAGTTTTAGTACCCCACCTTCTCCTGGAGACAGCAAGTTTGTCTTTATAACCCCTTTCCAGTCAGCGGATCTAATTATGTAGTTGAAATTTACTCTTACAAAGGCCGGTAACATTTTTAGTTTCTTACCCATAATAAAATACTGCCATCAAGTTTTGATTGGGAAACTGGTTGGAAAAACAAGGCATCAACATAATCTTTTTGATCAACAGAATTTAACTTGTTTGGCTTAGAGAACTAAAGCACAAGGATAATGATAGTTCCTGAAAATCAGCAGGGTAGTCAGAACGAAACTTTTTCCTTTTAAAAGTAGATTTGTAATTATAATGAATAGCTGCAGACATTTCTGTACACTTCCCTTTCATCTCTTTTGGAATTAAATTCTTTATATTAAAGTGCACATGATAAAATGCAAAAATATATCCTGCTTGATTTCCATACGCAAAAAAAAAAAAGAACCCTGACCCCAACTCATACCTTATATGAAAGTAACCGATACGTATCTTCTAGCTAAATTATGAACCTAAAGTATAGAATTTCAAGACGAAAACAAAGGAAAATCTTTGTGACCATCAGTAAGGCAAAGATTTCTCAGGTAAGACACCAAATGTGTGATCTACAAAAGAAAAACATCTGCTAAACTGGACTTCATTAAAAGTAAAAACTCATGCCCTTCAAAATGCAAAAGATACAAAAAGGACGCTACGAAAAGGTTCCACCTGTTTCCCTCCCCAGCATCAACTAAATACTGTTAACCATTTCCTGGTTGTCTTCTAAGCCAGGTCCTACACAAAAAACACAGATACACACTACATGGTAGTTCTATTGCATCTTTATAATAAGATATTTTTCAACACAAAACTTTCATATTCCGTACACTTACTAGATTATTCAGTTAGTCCCATATCTTGACAACATTCGCTGCTCATGCACATAGTTGAGACCAAATTCTTTGGAAGTACTTAGTTTTGAAGTTTACTTAAGCAAATGAGGAAAAGGAACAGATAAAAAATTTTAATTTGTTTGCCTCTGTTAAAACAAACATAAAAATCTTTCCTAAATTATCAGTCTCTCTGTGTATTATTTAGGCCATACTTCATATTTTAGCTATGTCAGCTGTTATATCCTGGGGGAGAGATGTTGTCATCTGGGGCCTGGCCCTAAAATATTATTTGAAGTACACAGAAACCATTTTTTTCAGTGGCTTCCATTTCTTTGGGTACTGGTGTTTTTCAATAATGAAATTCTCTTTTAAAGAAAAAAGAGAATCTCTTGAGTCACTTTGATAATTAGAGGAAGTATTTGCCTAAGGCTGAACTAAAAACATTTTTCACACCACACAGCCCAATTCACTTCCTAAATGACTCATGTAATACTCAAATGAGCAAGAAAAGGACTCCCACGTCGCTCTAATTCATTATCCTGTTTTATTTCTTCACAGCATTTACCACAGAATTATTACATTTCTGTGTCTCTTTTTATACTTTCTGCCTGAACACCTAGCCCTCCGGTCCACCCTTACTCTAGCCCTGGGAGGTCAGTGCCTTGGGGGTGGGGTGGGGGGGGAGACCTTTTCTGTCCATTTGTACACAACTGTGGTTCAGGATGTGAAGTAGGTCCTGACACACAGTAGGTACTCAACAGATACCTCTCTGCTAAGTGAACTCCATTTCTACCACCGGGATCGGCTCTTATTCCTGTCATATGGTTTGTAAAATTCATCTCCAGCTGTGAAAAGATGGAGATGACCATTTAGAATACTGAACGCTGTTTCTGCTACACTGATTTAGAGTGTATACGCAATTTATATCCTCTAGACCTGTGCTGTCCAAACGCGGTAGCCACTAGCCACATGTGGCTATTGAACACTTGAAATGTGGCTAGTCTGAACTGAGATGATCGATACGTGTAAAAAACACACCAAATTTTGAAGATTTAGTTCAAGAAAGGGTGCAAAAAATGATCTCATTAGTATATTACTTACATGTTGAAAAGACATTTGTAATTTATGGGGTTAAATAAAAGGTATTATTAAAATTAACTTCAGTTATTTTTTTTCTTTTTTTTTTTTAATTTTTTTTTTAACGTTTATTTTATTTTTGGGACAGACAGAGACAGAGCATGAACGGGGGAGGGTCAGAGAGAGAGAGGGAGACACAGAATCGGAAGCAGGCTCCAGGCTCTGAGCCATCAGCCTAGAGCCCGACGCGGGGCTCGAACTCACGGACCGTGAGATCGTGACCTGAGCTGAAGTCAGAGGCTTAACCAACTGAGCCACCCAGGCGCCCCTTTTTTTCTTTTTAATATGACTATGAAAGAATTAAAACTGCATTTGTGGCCTGTATTTGTAGTTCATATTATATTTCTCTTACACAGCACTCCCCACAGGCCTGGTTCTAAAAGTCCCCTCACTTCTTCTCACAAGAAGATTCTGGACAGGAATCATACTGCAGGGCTTTAGAATCATGGGGGAGCGGTGATGGATGTGTCCATGGTGGTGGTGAAAAGCTGTTTTCCAAATTCTTATTCATTTTCTAACATATTTACTGATTTCTCAGCAAGTGATATCAGAAATTTTTCTAAGATTGTGTTTCTCAAACTGTCCCACTCTGCTGAGACATTCACACAGGTAGGCCTGTTTGGGGCACCCTTGGTGCTACTCATCATGATAGATGAGGGCACTCTACCATCTCGGACAGCGTTCTCCTTGGCAGTAAGAGGAGTCTCCAGCTCCACAGAGAGCCATATCCTGTGAACACGCACACTGTAAGGCCGTGGTTCTGTGGGACAGTCAGCCCTGCCAGCCGCAGTGAGCGTGGGTATCGACCAGCCACGGGGA
The DNA here is from genome assembly GCF_046562875.1 of Panthera onca. Taxonomy (NCBI): domain Eukaryota; kingdom Metazoa; phylum Chordata; class Mammalia; order Carnivora; family Felidae; genus Panthera; species Panthera onca. The sequence continues at coordinate 145,393,255 of NC_138342.1, read as the reverse complement.
AGATCGGTGAGATGCAAGGCGGAGAGAGCAGGCTTTGGGATGGAGAGGAATCTGAATTTTCTCTCATATGAAATACAACCTAAGCCTTGGATCATCTGACGAAGCAAAAGCAAACATCATATAACACATCAACAAGACAGGGAATGACCAAATTACAAAGCTGATATTTAAATAAGGCTGCAAATTTTACTTTTTTCCTCTGGTTTATAAAAATGTTTAAATAAAAGTCTCAATGCCAAAGTACAAAAGTCACAGCCTACTGTCTTAAAATGCACAGACTATGCATTCTAGTTAGAGAAAGTTTAGTGGATGGGAGAGAATCTAGATTGAAAATGGCCAGACAGGAGACAGAACATGGCTCTCTAACATGTATGATCTTACTTCTGAAAGACTACAGTCACCAGCTCTTGCCTCCTTAAATTCCATTCTGAAAAACTGAGTCATTTCAACCATGGGATCATCATTAATTATCTATCTTTTCACCCCCCAAAACAGCATCTCACAGAAAACCTGCCAAGTTAAAGAGAGACTGCAAAAGATACTTTCTTCATCCTCAAAGGAGAAGATAAAAATGTAACTAAAAGTATTATTTATCCTTAATCAACTATATACAAACAGGATGCCTGGAAAAAAACATCATATAGTACACTGGTGAGTATATAATTAAAAAAAAAAAAAGCCTTCTTCTGGTGTTACTTACGGAGCTTGGCTAAATATAGTTAGCAGCCCTCATGCTTCGTAGCACATTTTCCCCTGGAATTCAGCTAATATAAATAAAACAAACGGAGGGAACCTGGCCCCCCTCCATACACATTACATCATTCTTCCTTATTAGGAAAACTTCTTCAAACCTGCCATTTTGCTCTAAACAATCAGTGTTGAATTCTCAATGAGCAACTCTAGATAGACAGCTGCCCTACCAGCAGAGGGCTGTTATATGGCAGGAGAAATGTGGGTGACACATAGGCTCATTTTCACAATGGTATTTTAATTCTCTAAACAACAGCACCATTATGGAAAACATTAAAAAGGTGCATATAATGCTCCTTGAAGAAGATACCTTTAAGAAAGCATATTAATATTAATATTAAATGTTAATATTTAACATTCCTCAAATTTTTGCTTTCTATTTTTTTGATATATATATATGTTGTGGTGAACAGACAGAGAAGTCAGAAATTGTTAGATTCTTGATTTATCACAATTGCAATATTGGCTGTAACCAAAGATTTTTCTATCTGATTCATCTTACGGTAAAGATGTGGAAGTTAAGAAGCCAAGAAATACCTCTCTTTCGCTCTCCTCAAACAGTCCTCAGTGTGATGTTTACTGTGTTACACAACTTTGGATGATCTTTTTTTGCTCTGAGGCATTACCATATTAACATCATAATCTAGCCACCACAGCAAAAACGAATGAGGGAGATTCTATCAAACTAAAAAGCTTCTGTAGCAAAGGAAACTGCCAATAAAATGAAAGGCTGGCAACCTAGGTAATAAGAGAAAAGATTTACAAATCATATATCTGATTAAGGGGCTAATATCCAAAATAAAGGAGGCACTCATGCAACTCAATTCCAAAAAATACACAGACTCCAGTTAAGAAATGACAGAGGAACTAAATAGGCATTTTCCCAAAGAAGATATCCAAATTGCCAACAGGCAATGAAAAGATGCTCAACCTGACCAATCATGAGGGAAAGGCAAATCAAAACCACAAAGAGACATCACCTCACACCTGTTGGAATGGCTATCGTCAAAAATGCAAGAGATAACAAACACGGCAAAGAGGTAGAGAAAAATGAGCCCTGGCGCACTCTTGGTAGGAACGTAAACTGGCGTAGCCAAACAATGCAATGGAAAACAGTATGGAGCTTCCTCAAAAAATTAAAAATAGAATTATCATATGATCCAGCAATTTCACTTCTGGGCATTTATCTCACACAAATAAACCGCTATCTCAAACAAACACCCTCATGTTCACTGCAGCATAACTGACAACAGCCAGGACATGGGAACAACCTAAGTGTCCATCAGTGGATGAATGGGTAAAGAAAATATAGTTAGTTATATGTATTATGGACGACAGAATATTATTGAGCCACAAAAAAAGGAAAGGCTGTTATTTGTGACAACACGGATGGACCTCGTGGGCATTGTGCCAGGTGAGATAAGCCCGACAGAAAAGACAAAAACTGTATGATTTCATTTACATGTGGAATCTAAAAAAACTGAACTTGTGCAAACAGAGAACAGATGGGTGGTTGCTAAAGGAGGGAGTGGGGGATGGGTAAAGGAGGTCAAAATGTGCAAACTTTCAGTTATCAGTAAATTCTAAGGATACCATGTACAGCACAGGGACTATAGTGAACAGTACTGTATTGCGTATTTGAAAGGCACTAAGAGAGTAGATCTTAAAAGTTGTCAGCACAAGAAAAGAAGATGTAAGTTTTTGAGGTGATGGATGTTAACTAAACTTAGTGTGGGGACTATTTTGCAGGAGTATATAGGTCAATTCATTATGTTGTATACCTTCAACTAACACACTGTTCTATGTCAATTATATCTCAATAAAACTGAAAAGGAACTGAATTTTGATGTGTTACATAATAAACTTGTTTGCAAAAACAGAAACCATGTCAACTGATCTAGACTTCTTGGTATGAAAGGTAAGATTGATGAAGATGGGTAAAGTAAATACCAATCAAAGCAAACCATTCCCTGAAACAATTACCTTTCCATGAATATAAATAGGATTATTCATCAGTGTGCTGATTCTAGCTGGTATTTGACCTTTCTTTCATCTTGATATAAGGACTATTTTTATGAGAAATGAGAGAGAGTAGGAAAAAAAAAAGGTTTAAATCTAAAGTCCACAATGGTGCCCGGGTGCTGACAAAGCTAATATGATACTGTAAAATAATTAATTTATAAATGAACAACCCTGAGATGCAATGGATCGTGAGAGTAACGTGCTAATGTGAACACGAGGCCTTCTTTTATAGCCTTCAGCAGGTAGTAAATAACAAACCTCTCAGTTACTGTTCATTTTCACTTTGGTTCACTAACAAAATCAGATTTACCACAAGATCACGAAAATGTGGGAGGTAAGGAAAGGCTTCCAGAGAAGGGTGTAGAGAGAGAAGGAAGGCCAGCCTGGAAAATGAGGGAGGACGGTTCGAATACTTCCGAGTTTATACTTCTAAATCTAGCCTCCTCCAGAACTTTTTTCTTTTAAGTTTTATTTTTTCAAAGGAAAGAAAAACAAGTTCACCTGAGTCTTCTGTGCTCAGTAAAACCGAAACTGGACTGTGGACGGTCCTCGCTGTCTCCATAAAGTACTCAGCACTGGCAAATTGGGAAACCAATTCCATTTAAGAACCCAAAGAGCTTTCTAGTCTAACAGGTGCTACCATCTCCTGGGAGTTTTATCTACACACTTCTTACTGACCTTGGAATTAAAGGTAATGGTGTACTTCTCAGGAGTGTAGACGCCTGAGTTAAATCACCTGTGTTTAAATTAGTGGCTGAGTGTCCTTGATCACTTAATCTTTCTGAGCCTATTTCGTCATCCCTAAATGGGGATTGTAATAGTCCTTCCCTCTGAGGCTGTGAAGATGAAATTCCTTATTACATATGAAGTGTTTAGAGCAAAGCTTGACCCAACCTTCAATAACTGTTCGTAATTAATATTCAGGATGACCCTGTAATTTAGGGTCCAAATGTGGACCCTGGACTCTCAGCCAACAGGCAAATTGAGAGTCCTGGGAAAAATGGAACTTGTAGTCCTCCCACTAATATTATATAATGTCAGGGTCACATAATGTAGACATAAACTAATGTATAAATTTAACATAATCTGTGCATCAGCAGGCACTAGAGAGTAAGAGATTAGATGGGTTAAGAATGCCTTTATAAAATGAAATCGCTAATAGCAACTTAAAGCATTTATCTGAAAAGAGACCTAACAGTAATATGTTAGTCCATTTTACTGAATTGAGAACATTCCTTTTCAACATTATATCCCAAATATATTGTAAGGTTGAGTTTAAATCATTTCAGCCATGTTTTCATTCTTCCACACAGCCCCTTTGCCACAGACATCAGGGGATCTGGGAGCTGGGGAAGAGGAGCAACATTAAGTAAAAAGGGCAACAGTATCATCGTATTTACCACGGATCCAGTCTGTGCTCAGTACAGACGGACCCAACTGCAGCTCCACAAGTAAGTGAACTGTTTCCCTCCTGACCTAGGGAACTGTCCCCCGGTACACTGTCATTGCAGAAACAGAGAAAACACATCTGTTAAATATGAGCTTTAGTGGAAAAAATTCAGCTGGCATTCTCTTTTCCTCTCTGTCGTCTTGTTTTAATAGCACTCTTATGTAAGTTCTTTACTATATATAGTTGAGAGTGGGGAGCTGTGATTTGACCTGTTCAGAGGCAGTCCGACTTGGGCCATTTCCTTCCACCTCGTGTCCAAAGGCAGCTGTTCTTGAGGTCCAGCGGGAGCGGCCAGGATGCAGAAACCCGTGTTGCTTTAGACCCTGACACTGTCGTGTTGCGGTCTCTCCTTGGAGCTTCGGCCGCCCCACCTATACAACTGGCACCATGCCTATTTCTGACCTAACTCGCTGGGGTTGCCTGTGGAACCTCGAGAGGACATCTGGGAAACATTTTTTTGGCCTAGTCAAAACGCGTATTTTTTCCCCTGTTATGTCCATCCAAGATTTATGCAAGAGCTAGAATTCTAACTTTTCAGTCTAAGGGTCCTGGACCATCCTACCAACCTGCCCAAGCAAGATAACAGTTGGTTTATTTATGGTCTGTTTCCTCTACCGGGCTGCAATCTCCCTGAGGGCAGGGTCCCCATCTATTATATTCCCCAGTGTATTTTCTAAAACTTGGCACACAGTCCATGAATGAATCCAAGAATCAATGGACAGGAAGAGGAGGTGATCTCTAACATTTACTGAATACTTAATAAACGCCAGGCACTGTCCTCTTTTATATGTATGCTTCCTCTCTCTCTCTCTCATATGCATGTGTTTTCTCTCTAGTTCCCGCTAGCTGTATGATCTCAGACTACTTAATCTTTCTGTACCTCAGTTTTCTCATCCACGGGATGGCATAATAGGACCTATGTAAGAAGGCTAGTGCGAAGATAAAGTGAGACCAGCACTTGGCACAGAGGTGAGCTCTGTTGGCTGTTGTTAGAACCCTCTCTTCCTCCTGAGTAAATGGTACCATCACTGAGCCAGTTTCACAAGTCAGAACCCCAGGAGTCAGCCCTGTCTCTCACCTACCATAGCTAAATTTTTTTTTTTTTTTTTTAACATTTATTCGTTTTTGAGAGACAGAGAGACAGAGCAAGAGTGGGGGAGGGGCAGAGACAGAGAGACAGACGCACGGAATCCGAAGCAGGCTCCGGGCTCTGAGCTGTCAGCACAGAGCCTGACGTGGGCTGGAACCCACGGACTGTGAGATCATGACCCGAGCTGACTGAACCATCCAGGTGCCCCTCACCTACCATATCTACATCACCACCAAGTCCTGCATTTCTCTCTCCTGACGTCTCCCCTGCAGGGTTCTCATCACGCAGCCCAGAGATTTCTTTTCCAGTTGCACATCTAGTCCTGTGACTCTCTCACTTACCGGGACCCCAGCAGCTCTGCTTGCTCTTGGGATAAATTTTGAATTCTCTAAACGGGCCACCGGGCCTGCTCGCCTGGCTCTAGCCTCTTGTCACTGCCCCCATTCTCAGAGTTTCAGCCTTACCCTTCAAGGTGCCAATCCTCCTGCCTTAATGGCTGTCCCGTCCCCCATTCACCCTTTGGACGTCAGTTCCAATATCAGTCCCTGGGGAAAGGCCCCTTCTTCAGGCCTCCAAACTTTATCAAGTGCTTCAGCCTCCTGTCCTCAGAGACCTGGGCACGTTTTTCACAGCATTTGCCACATGAGCATACTCTGCACATCTTTTATCTAGCCTGATGGTTCCACCTGCCCAGACCCTCAAGGCCTCTTCCCGCTTCAGTAAAATGAGAACTGGGAGGCCACAGGCTAACACAAAGAAATGACAGCTGGTCTAGAAAACACCTGGGAATTGGTGTGGACTTCTCCCAGTGTGGTCGTCTCTGGACTTCATTGTGGTGATCTGTAAAATAACCTGTACCAGACTTTCGAGGCCAACATTTTTTTTAAGTTTATTTATTTAGTTTGAGAGAGAAACAGAGCACACAAGCAGGTGAGGGGCAGAGAGAGGAAGAGAGAATCCCAAGTGGGGGGGGTCGAACTCACAAACCATGAGATCATGACCTGAGCCAAAGTCAAGAGCCGGACACTAATGGACAGAGCCCCCAGGTGTCTGAAGGGCAACATTTCTATTAAAAAACGTTCTCTGTATATACATGGGAAAAGCTAGAAATTATGCTGCATAAAAGCTAAAGTTACTACATGAGATGCTCACATATTAGGTTCCCCCAGGTGCCCCTACATCAGCTCTCATTTTTCTTTTAATTGGCTGGTTGTCACTCTTCTCCCTCCACAGAACACTGTGGTCTTTTCTGTTTTCTCTCAAAAGACGAGAATTATGAAAACTGACTTTACTAATTCTAAAAAGTAAACCTGACATTTTTTGCAGAGTTTATCAGTGAATGAACAATTAATATCATCAAAAACAAATGAGGCAGAAGAAAAGGCAATTCTAGTTCCAAGTCCTACTTTCAGGACTGTTATCATTGAGTCATACCTATTCCAAATATGGTATATAATATCCAAACCCAGAAAGCACTAGAGGAAATCAGAAGAAATCCTGGCCACTTAATTCACCTAATAGTCCACAAAACACAGTAAATCCAATTATCAGGGCAAAATTTAATGCCCCCTGGAAAATAACAAAAAACTCCAGCTTAAAGAGCAACTATAAGCTTCTTGTACCTACTATTAATTTTGGGGATGGCCTTTTATTTTTTCATTGTGTCTTCTTACCCATGAGCTTTACCACATGCTGGCACTAGGCTCAGTGCTGAGAATCTAATAATGAACAAAAAACAGACGTGGAGCTTGCCTTCACTGAAGCTACAGGAAGCCAGCAAGCATGGCATGGACTAAAATGGTGTTCGGCTGCATTAAAGCAGTGTAATCACGGGGCGCCTGGGTGGCTCAGTCGATTAAGCCTCCGGCTTTGGCTCAGGTCATGATCTCACGGTCCGTGAGTTCGAGCCCCATGTCGGGCTCTGTGCTGACTGCTCAGAGCCTGGAACCTGTTTCCGATTCTTTGTCTCCCTCTCTCTCTGACCCTCCCCCATTCATGCTGTGTCTCTCTCTGTCTCAAAAATAAATAAACGCTAAAAAAAAAAAATTAAAAAAAAAAAGCAGTGTAATCATGGGAATGCAAGCTGGTGCAGCCACTCTGGAAAACATGGAGTATGGAGGTTCCTCAAAAAACTAAAAATAGAACTACCCTATGACCCAGCAATTGCACCACTAGGTATTTATCCAAAGGATACAGGTGTGCTGTTTAGAAGGGACACGTGAACCCCCATGTTTATAGCAGCACTATCAACAATAGCCAAAGTATGGAAAGAGCCCAAATGTCCACTGATGGATGAATGGATAAAGAAAATGTGGGGTGTGTGTGTGTATACATTTGTGTATATATACATTGTGCGTGTGTGTATATATACATATATACATTTCCATATATATACATACATACACAATGGAGTATTACTCAGCAATCAAAAAGAATGAAATCTTGCCATTTGCAACTACGTGGATGGAACTGGAGGGTATTACGCTAAGTGAAATTAGTCAGAGAAAGACAAATATCATATGACTTCACTCATATGAGGACTTCAAGAGACAAAACAGATGAACATAAGGGAAGGGAAACAAAAATAATATAGAAACAGGGAGGGGGACAAAACAGAAGAGACTCATAAATATGGAGAACAAACTGAGGGTTACTGGAGGGGTTGTGGGAGGGGGGATGGACTAAATGGGTAAGGGGCACTAAGGAATCTACTCCTGAAATCATTGTTGCACTATACGCTAACTAATTTGGATGTAAATTTTAAAAAATGAAAAATAAAATTAAAAAAAATAAAAGCAGTGTAATCACATCGCTGGGTATAGTCTGTATTTCTTCACTACACAATTTATTTAGCTTTAAACGTGTGCAGCACTGTATGTCTGATGTAAATACCTTTGGCATTCCCAGTCAGGTACTGGGGCCCTGTCTGTTCTGTTCCCGGCACTTCACCAGCCTTGCCAGGCAGCTTCTATGTATCTCACTCAGGAGGGCAGGTGATTTCCAAATCAACTTCAATGTCAGCAAAAGCTAGATTGTAGCCATAAAGCTGGTGTAAGCTTTGCAAGACCTTGCTCATTACACTCCCTTTCTCTGCTCTTACCAGCAACTCGCTACCCCCATTTTCCAGTTTTCCAGGAGACCACAGCACGTTTCTGGAAGACATGAAAGGTGGTGGAAGGGCTCAACATTGATTAGTTTTCTAGAAAGGGCTAGCATTTAGGTTTCCATTAGTGTCACATGTGCGTTTATCCGATGGGCATAAAGGAGTCATAGTTTTGTTTGTTTGTTTTTAACACCCAGCATTAATGGCTTCTGATAAATTACTTATTAAAATGCTAAGGTATAAGTCTTTCAATAGAAATGGGTTCCGAGGAAAACAAGAAAATCCATTGAATTTCAATTCAATTCCCAAAACTGCACAATTGTCCTGTTAATGTAACAAACAGTTTTGGGCGGCTACTTTCTCCTATTTTACAGAAAATGCAGGTTTACTTCTAATTTATGGGGGTATGAGGGAAAGACATATTCCGGAGACGGAGAAAGGTCAGCAGTATCCAAAGTAGAGAATCCATGCTGGTGCAATTGGCAGGCTTGGAACACGCAGGAGGAAGGGAAGAGAGGCTGTAACGATGGAGACAAAGCAATGAAAGAGACCCAGCATAGGCAATGGTGCATTACACGGCTGGCCTGGCACATGGCCGCCCCGCTAACCTGCCCTCTCTCAGTGTCCGGGCCACACTCACTCTTGCTGTGCATGTGTCTTGCCCACCCACGGTATGCCAGGTCCTACGATCACATCTGGGGACATTCGTGCTAAGCATAAGTTAAAAGTGTACGTTTTGTACGACACCTGTCTTCTTCTGATCTAGATCCAGGAGAGCATATTACAGATGACAGATTTAGAAATCATACCATTAGAGACCATATAAGTGACAAAGAGACGGACTTTCCCCAGTGGTGGACTGGATTTTCCAGGCTTTTTGAACAGCTTCGGAATGTGAGGAACTGTCATCTTTTAAAGGACTTTTATAAGGAAGTTTAACACTGCAGGTCTAGATACATTAAAAATAAGCCATTTTATGGTCAGGGAAAGGTTTTCCTCTTATCCTCTGAATTTTTGGAAGGGGTGGGGAGGGAGAGCATCTGTTCCCTCCAGGAGCCAGGTGACAGACAGCAGGAAGGCCTCTCACTCGGGAGGCAGAAAGGCCGCAGGCCTCACAAGCTACCACTCACACTCAGGTTCCAGCAAACACGGATACCTCGGGAGCTAGGAAAATTAAGTTTCCTGGCTCTGCGGCCAGACACAACTTCTGCTTGTCATCAGATCCTCATTTCTTAGTATGCCTCAACTCTGAGGGAGGATTAAAGGAATCGATTGCTTTTTAGAATTAAATACATTGAACAACTGGTCAGGAGTTTATTCACTGTATTTTAGGACACCAAGTTTTAGCAAATTCATTCATATGTGTACATAATAACAGAGAATAAATATGCCCCAGGATCTCTCTTTTAGTGGCGGGGGCGGGGGGCGGGGGGAGGGCGGGTGTGGGCATGAGAGAAGGGAATGGAACCCACGGCTTGGTTCTCCGTGCTTCTCTTACCACGTGCGGTGTGATCGGTAAGCCACGTGTGCTCTGAACCTCACCACTGCCAGCTACTTAACCTCTCCACGCTTCAGTGTTCTCTTCTTCAAGAACGGGGATGATACTACTACTGAGCTTTCTTATAAAGTTTCAGTTTTATTCTTACTTAAAGCCTGTTTTAAAGTTTATTCTTAGGAAGTTTAAACGAAGTCCTGAATGTAAAAGTAACGCCAAACCTGGCTTCCACAGAATTTTAGTTTCCTTTTCCTTTCCTTCAACACTGATGAAATGTAAAGTTTGGTTTGTACTGAAATCTCTTGTAAGATCTCAGAATCTAGCAGGAATTCAATTCAGACTTTTACGAGCAGACATCAGGTTCTCTGCAGCCCTGTCCATGAATTCAGTATTGCTACAGAAACTGTCACATGTCAAAACATACTGTCTCCTCCTTCCTCCTTTTCCTTTCCACAGCTAAGTGCGCCGGAGCATGAGAGATCACCTTAAAAATGTATACCTCGTCTCTGGCTGCAGTTTCCACAATGAAGCAAATCTGATCTGGCTGCTTGAGCAGCAAACAACAAAACCTCCCAAACACTTAACGTAACCCCGAGTCTTCAAAAGAAATGCTTGCGCAGAGGGCATGTCCAGGTCTGGAACCCATTATGGCTCAGTTCTCCAGGGGCAGCTTATCTCTTCCTCTGACGCTATCAGTTGCCAAGGAAAGATAAGGACGAAAGTCTACTGCCGTGCCCGGTCGGAACGTGAATATATTCAAGAATAATATAACAGGGGTTGGGCTGCGGCCGAGAATGAAAAGAGAATGTTGTAATACACTGGACTCATTTACGTTCAGATGTTAAGTGGCTCTCATGCTGAGGACTGAGTTGTATACTCTGATTTAAGGAAAAAAAAAACTTCTTACACCCTACAGGAACAGTTGCAAAATAACCTATCCCTCTCTACTGAGTGCAAAGTACTCTTCTGTTACATTTTAAGGGGAAGTTCATTTGTGTCTGCAGTGACCTCAGAGGTTAATCATATTACAAGGGTGCCTGAGTGGCTCAGTCAGTTAAACGTCTGACTCTTGGCTTCACCTCAGGTCATGATCTCAGGGTTCATGAATTCGAGCTCCTTGTCAGGCTCTGTGCTGCAGTGCAGAGCCTACTTGGGATTCTCTCTCTCCCCCTCTTCTCTGCTACTCCCTCACTCTCTCTCAAAATAAATAAACTTTAAAGAAATAAACTTCAAGAAATTAATACAATTACAAATCACGGTGAATATCTTGAAATTATTTCTTTCTTCCAGAAATAAGAGTTCCAAGAGGCTTTGACATTGATGAAGTTCAAAAATGAAATATGGTCACAGAGTAGAATCTTTTCATTCCTTTGCTAAAGACTATGATTCAGGACAATTATTCAGCACAAAACACATTTTGTGAATCTAAGCCTTTCCTTTCTACTACTAAAGGTACAGAACGAAAGTATATTCCATATTGAGGGTTTGAATTCCACCAGAACGCAGAACTCCGATGAACTTAATTCTAAGTTTGACAACTACCTGGAGTTTTTGCTTTCAGAACTGTCTCTTTCCTATACTGAGTTTGCTTACATTTTCTTCATATTATTTTATCATCTGTAATGAATATGAGAAGCCTTCATTTAAGATGAGAGGGAGAGGCAGTGGGAGAAGAGAGGAGTTCCAAGTCAGGTCGTTCTATATGGTATACTTGCCGGGTTGAAAGGCAGTTAATGAATACTGGTTCTTGCTCAGTAGCCCTGGCTTCCAGTCACCACCCACCAAGATAATAAGTACATTCAATCTTTAAATTACACAAATTTCTGGCTTTCGTTATTAGTCTTGGAACCCATCAAGGATAGGCCCTAAGAGGAGACAAAGCGGGAGGCTCATATTCAAGAGTGACCATGAATTTCAAGCATGAAGCCTCCCTTTACTTTGATTCACCTTCATGTCTCCAGGGGGTTGGGAAGGGCCTCTACTTGCTTCCTCCCTCAGCCACAATCTGAGGAGACCCCTCTCCATCACTCAGCCCCACTAGGCTCAGTCTCCTACAAGTATAATTAGTAGATTAGGCTACATTCTTGCTCTAAAATTCTGAGTAACTCCGATATGGGGAAGTGAAAAATAATGCCGAGCAACACCTATCGGGAAGTAGATCAGGGTGCCAGAGTTTGTTCTACTGCTAATTAGCTCTCTCTTAATATTCTGAGGACTTAGTTTCTTCCTAATTATTGTCCCCAAAGGAATACATACTCATTGTGGGAAATTCAAGTATAAGAAAGTGAAACTACTTGAATCATAAAGTAAAAGTGAAAATTCTTCCCCATCACCACCCACCAGGGAAAACCACTGTTAATACTTTAAAGCTCTCCTTCCAGAACTATGCAAATATAAATACATATAACACATTTATGTTTATAGTTTGGATTTTTGTTTGTCCACAAACATTGGATCGTGTGTCTGCATTTTCCCTCAGGGATCTTTTATCTTTCAACAACGTATCATGGCTATCCATGCACGTCAGCACACACAGATGCACTTCACGATTTTCAATGGCCTCACGGCATTCCATAGTACAGATATGCCATTCTTTATTAACGACGGACATGTTCTCCTCAAGGAGTCATTAGTACAAATAGTGTTAACAATGACGATCCTTGCACAACTTGCATATTTGTTTTGAGTTTTCTGTGGGAAAAATTTCTAGAAATTGTCAGGTCAAAGGGTATGTGAATTTTACATTTCAATGATTACAGCCAAATTGCCCTCAAAAAGATCTTACGACTGTATCTTTATCTGAAAAAGGAGGAAAGAATAGATGATCTTTTTCCAACTGAACTTTCAAGTTAATTAAGAAGCTTTTAAAACCAGGATGGAAGATGGGGCAGCTCTGAAAGCCAGTCTGCTTTTAGCTAGTCCACTAATTTCAGGCTTTTTCTTCATTAGCAAGCATTAAAACTTTGTTTGGCTTTGGTCTTAATTGCCAAATTGACATTTTTTTGCGGTAATACGGCCAGCCAAAAATGAAGGTACTGCTTTGGGTAAGAAATGGACGTCCTGGCATTTGGTAGATCATCATTTTCAAATCTTACTTATTTAAGGAACAACATACTCCTTTACAGGACTGGTTCCCAAACGTTTGTAGGCATCAGAATTATCTAGAAAGGTTGAGAAACCAGATAGCTGGGCCCCATCCTCAGAGTTCCTGATTCAGTAGATCTGGGATGGGGCCCAAGAATTTAAATTGCTAACAGTTTTCTAGGTGATGCTGATCTTGTTGGTATGGGGACCACATTTTCAGAATCTCTCCTTTTCAGAATAGTCTTTAATTACTGGCACAGACTTGCAATGAACAGACCATTAGCTTACTCAGGGTAGACTGTGCCTTATAGGAGTCTGAATGACAACCAGTCACTTTAATTACTGCAATAAATCTTCTTTCTGTTGCAGTTTCACTACCATGACATACAGGCCACCTGCAAAGAGCAAGCTACAAATTCCACATGATTGCTCCCCAAGGTTATCTCTTATGCCCCAGACCCGCTCTCCCTACAGGACCAGTACTTAAAATTCACATAAGACAACTACAAAATAATTGTACCTCTTTCTCCCTCTTTTTTTTTAAATGCTTATTTATTTAATTTTGAGAGAGAGAGAGAGCAGGGGAGGGGCAGAGAGAGAGGGAGACAAAGAATCCCAGGCAGGTTCCATGCTGTCAGCACTGTGAGCCCGACGCAGTACTCGAACTCGAACTGTGAGATCATGACATGAGCTGAAGTCAAGAGTTGGACACTTAACCAGCTGAGCCACCCAGGCGCCTCTTCTTTCTTTCTCCCTCTTATAAAGGAAATTCTTTGTTGATCAGATACTACTAATATGGATACTGATGCCTTGTTTGTTATTTAAGGCCTTAAGTTTAAGATGATCACCAGGTACTTACAGCCACTTACATTACACATATCAAATAGAAAAATTTAGCTCTCAGTTATTCAAGTTATAAAAGAAAACATGAGAAAACAAATGACGTATGAACTTGAATCTTCACCTTGACTGCATATAGTGGATCCACAGAGCACTTCCAATGTATTTTCCTGTTCTGGATCTTATCTAAGAATGAAAGTGGTAAAGTGTGTAGAGGTGTAAAATTGCACCAAATGTACAAGTTAATATCTGCACATTCGTGATAAAAGAGTGAATTTTGTTGGAGAAGGGAAGGAGGGAGGTTGCAGGAAGTACTGTTTGAAGAAGAGATCTAATCAGGATGTGTTGTCAAACTAGAGGCTTTTTCACCAGTTGTGCTATACCTGGTTCATGGGGTGTTTTAAGAGTGAAGTCATAGCATTAGTAGTTGAATTCAGGTTAGAGCAGATAATTTAGTAATGAACTGGCCAAAGGGCCCACCAGGAAGGGAAAGAAGTGAGAGGAGTAAGAACAACGATCCTGGAACAACTATTTGCTATCTCCAACTACAGGGAGAGGAAGCTTCACTCATTCAGATTACTTTAATTTAAATTTGTGGTACCTCTGAGAGTTTTTCACAAATCACTCTGAAAAGGACTCTCAAGTCCTTTGGAAGAATACATCACGTTAATATTTAAAACCATGGCTCCAGTTCCCACCAACATTTGTCGAATTCTTTATATAATCTTTCTTAAGAAAGTTATGATTTTAGATTCTCTTAAACTCATAACCACCTGTCTTATGGGTAATCAAAATCAGATAATGTTACTGAAAGAAGAATAAAGGGGTTAGTAAGAAGTGATAAACAGGCCCTAAAATACTAAAATAAATACTTTATAAAAGTATCTGGAAAGATTTCTCACATTATATAGACATATACGATATATTTTGACCAATCTGTGACTGTATCCCTTCACAGAAAAAGTGATTTGCATACTTTCCATGACACTTCAGTGTGACAGGCAGGGCCTGTCTCTCTCTGGTGAAGCCTTCCCCAGCTCCATCCATGTGGGATCCTCTCCAGCCATACAAGTGCCCGCCACCCTCCAGGCACATAACCTTCTCTCCACCTCTGAGTTTTTGGGTGTGGAGCCAAGCTGCCTTTTCCACCCAGCTTCAACTTCTTTCAGACTGGTCTGCGGTCAGGTCTCAGCTGTCTCCTGAAGCTTCCCCTGGTGCTTCTGGGGCTGAACATGCACCCTTTCCTTTGAGGGCTTTGCATCCCCTTATCCGCTTCAATGCATAGTCCTCACCAATGCATTCTGCTGCAGGCTCGTCTCTCCCCCAACCTAAGAGAAGGCCTGGCCAACGTTTCCTTACTCATTCGGGCACCTGCTGAGTGCAGGACACATTGAGTAAGTGTTTGCTGAGTAAATGAATAATACCGGATTTATTTGCTAGCTTTTTAAAAAGCATATGGAAAGATTTTAAAGCATGTCATACTCCAATGGTAACTTTTTAGTGTTTGGAACTCACCCTTCATTTATTAGGAAGTTGGCAGGGAAAATTTGCTGTAGGATGTTTTAGTTCAAGTCCCTGTGGCACAACTTTTTTTTACCTCATATATTCTAATAAATCTTAGATAAAATTAGAATTCTATGGGTTAAAGAATACCACAGCAGTCACACAGTCTTGTACATCGAGGGTATGTGGTTGTGAGTGGAGTCTAGGACACGGTGAGGGAAGCTGAGTGAGTGAGCTCTATGCTACCTGACCACTCTGGGAAATACTTCCCCTTCTCAAGGTTCGTTTTTTCCTCCTCTAAAACAGAGGTGTGTGTATGTATGTATGTATGTATATGTGTCTGTGTGTATTTTATCCTTTAAAAATGTCATATATATATGAATTTTCACATCTATATTCATATATATATATATGTGACATTTTTAAAGGATAAAAAGGATTTCACAGGATTGTTGTAAGAATATAGAATGTATATAAAAAACACTTTGAAAATTAACAGTACCATTAAATATTTATTGAATGAATGAATAAAGCTATTCATGTGGATTTGGGTAGAGAGAAAGACCAGTCAAAAGCAATCTTGGGCACCTGGGTGGCTCAGTCCGTTAAGCGCCCAACTCTTGGTTTCACCTCAGGTCATGATATCATGGTTCGTGAGCTCCACACTGGGCTCTGTGCTGACAGTGTGGAGACTGCTTGGGATTCTCTGTCTCCCTCTCTCTCTGCCCCTCCCCTGCTTGGGCTCTCTCACACAGACACAAAATAAATAAATAAACATTAAAAAAAAAAAAAAGCAACCTTTACTTCCAGGCACGGTCATGATTATTAATTTTTAATGGTAATGTAGTCATTGTTTTCTGGAGGTAATTGTGGTCTGAAACCAAACAAAAGACAAAGCTATTTGATTCTCACAGCCAGATACATTACTTTCTCATGGATAATAGTTCACAGTAAATGCACACTGTAAAACCCTCATTTTTATTTTTATTTATTTTTATTTATGTTTTAGAGAGACTGGGGGGTAGGGGCTGAAGGAGAGGGAGAGCGGGAGGAAGAGGGAGAGGGAGAGAGAGGGAGAGAGAGAACCTTAAGCAGGCTCCATGCTCAGCACAGAGCCCGAGGTGGGGCTCAATCCCATGACCCTGGGATCGTGACCTGAGCTGAAATCAAGAGTTGGATGTTCAACCGACTGAGCCACCCACGTACTTCTAAAAGCCTCACTTTTAATGGGCAGGGGAAGCATATCTACACTGTCCTCTAGTCTGCTAAATTACAAGCATGACTGATTCCTTCTTCACTTTCACGGAAGTTCTTGGTAGATGTGCTGTAAAGCTGTGATTATTCTTGAGGCAATAGGAGAGGTACCCATGCTTGGGCAAGGTGTGGTAAATTTGGCAGGGAAGTTCCATTTCCGTAACATTGTTTCCAGCCCAGGAAATGTCTCAGGTGGCCTGGTATGGGTAAGCTGCTGCCAGTTTTTCAGGCATGGGCTTGCTTCTCTGGGATGACATCATTTGACTGAATTCTTTACTCTGCTTGCCTCTGCATTCAGTTAGGCTCCATTTTTCTTGAAGACCTCATGTGTTCCCCAGGATGGCTGTGTCTCCAAAAGCCTAATATGGAAGACCTCTAATTCATGTGATGAACCTACTTGACTATTAAAACAGCAAAAGCATTTACTCACGTACAGTTCAAAACCACTGTACAATGGGAAGACTTTCTGATTATAGTATAATTATTACCTAGAATAATGGGCTATGGCTGCAGCCTTATGTCAACATAACTCACACAGTACATAAGTACTATATGCAGTCTGTTTATCCTGAGGTCTAGGAACTGGGATCGCTGAAAATCAAATGTAAACTATAAATGCTCTTTCTAAACTATGTAAATTTCCTCTGACTTGAGCTAAACAGAAGATAAACTGACCAGATGGAACCTATGATTTTTGCAAGCTAAACTTTCTGTTACCCTAGCTCAGGGGTTGCTCCAACTCATTAATTATCCTCCGTTTCCCAAATTACAGTATACCCAAAAGGTATTATGTCCTGAAATATAAATTAGCATACAAAATTCTAAAACGTTTGTAAGGAAATCTTTTATTTATGCTACATGGCCTACTGATGGTAAACCTTGCTGCCTTTAGAATCCCTTCCTGGCAAAGCCACAGAAGCTAGAGTGAGGTCAGATGACATTATATACTTCCCTGGTCTTTGAGTACTATGATATCTACACAATCACACATTTGTTTCAACATCTCTATCATTTTTTTTGGGGGGGGGGCGTAACTGGCACCTGGGATTTCTGTGAAGCTTTTACATCTAATACAGTTTTACTGATCACGCTCAGGCTTATGATGTAAACAACAATGTGTCATTTACTGATGTCTGAGATATAGCTTTCTACTTCTCCAAGACTAGGGAATCACAACCCATCAAGTCATCAACTTCTTAAATGTTTTAATCATGCCCTCCAAGAGATCATGGAAAGAAAATGAAGAGGAAAGAGGCCGAGTTGGATGGGAATGCCCTTTTGTTTCTCTCCTTACATGGCACCGGGAAAGTAAAGCTAAGGATACTGAAGCTCACCTCCTCTAGTCGTTGGTTTAATGAGAGGCCAGCAGAGACCCAGGGGCAACATGGGTTGCCTGGGAAAAGACGGCTGGCTGTGAACAGCTTGAGCGAGAACCCCCAGCACATCAGAAGACAGACGGGATGACTGCCATTTCCTCAGCTGGTTCAGAAAATAAAAGGAGGCAGCATGAAAGCAACAGGCCTGTGAGTCACTGACACATTTCTGAGCCTCACTACACCAAGATGCAGACAACTTAAGACAACTTAAGACAACTACACCACGATGCAGATTTCTGGGTGGTCAAGGAGAACACCAGGTGTACGTCAACCTTGCCAGGATATGACCCACAGGTTCAGTCAGATCCTGTGGTTTCATAATACTTTAACCTTTAATCTGACTGCCGAGAGCTAGAATGCCCTATTTTTCTGATTCATAATTTTAGTTGAATGCCTCTCGCCAACAAAAGCGATTTTTTTTTAACGAAAACTGCAGAAGGGATACGGTATTTGAAGCCAGACCAAAAGCAGCAATGAAAGGATGAGCTGATTAGCTCAAAGTCAGAAGAGAATCCATTAAAGCCATCGCGTGAAAGAGAAAATTACACCCACGTTTCAGAGCAGAGCCAACCATATCACCAAACTTTGTCTCAAGATAATCAGTCTTCCTCATATTCTTTGCTAATTCTTCAAATGAGTAAATTTAACAATGTACTGTATTACTCTGTGAATGCTACATAATTTATTTTGCTTACTTCAAACACAGTGACCCAGTAATTATCGTACCACACAGGCTGTGAAATCATTCATTATCAATGTCATTCTGAAAGGCGACCTGATTATAGATGTAAGTAGAACATTACAGTAAAATGAAGCAACCGGAGCCACTATTTAAAAGTCCAATCTGATAAGCCTTCTCTTTCATTATCAGATTTGCATTTGGCTTAATGAGTAGACAAAATCAAAATGATATGGTCAGAGAGACAATAAACACCAGGCAGGTCAAGCTCGAAGCCGAGCTGTAGAAGTCACCTGGTGCCTGCCTGGGAGCTCCCGACATTATAGGTACACAGCGGGGACAGACGCGGAGCAGCCAGAGCACCTGGTACACAGGGACTGTCACTCCATGGCTGAGCCGTCCACTCGACACCACTGTGACACTTTCCCCTCAGCTGCCGGCCAGGGCAGGTGGCCAAGTTGCAGAAAGTGTCATTGTGTGGTTCCCTCGGTAACCCAACCGGATTCTTCCGTTGGGATTCTTTTCCCGGGTAAACTGCTCTTTAGGATCTGAAGCATTTAGCATTTACCCTGAAAACCTTTCCTCCTGAACTTGTAATCAGCGTTCTTACATGGACTTTGCCAGATTTGCCATCTGTGCTTAAGCTTTCAGAAAATTCTGTAGTTGCCCAGAGTGCACACTTTCAGATGGTAATATCACCTTGCATCTCAGGATGCTTGGTGTGCTGGAAAGAAAAACAGAGTTGGGAGTCAGGAGGTGCAAGTTCCTACGATAACTGCACCTTCAGAGTCAACCAATTACACACTTTATACTTTTTAATCTGTAGGGCGGAGGGAAGGACAGCTGCCCGACCCACCAACCCTACTGGGATGCAGCAAAAGCCCTGGTATTTTTTTACAGGAATGAGAACTTGGCCCTTATCAAAAGAAATGGATTTCATAAGTCTCAACCTTGGTATGCTTGTGATGGGCCGGGATCTAAATCTCTAAATATAAAATAATTCCCAGTAACTTCCTCGAGTGCACTGCCAGATTTTATCACTTATTTGTCTCCTGAAGCAAGGAAGCCAACTTGAGTACAGAAAAGGTCTGACAGCTTCACGTACCTGGTGGTTTACCTGACCATCCACCACCACCTTGAAGAGTTCTGGAAAAGCAGATGCACTGACAGTAAACAGTAGAATTCTGTGTGTTGCAAACTGACAACTCTTGCTGGTTGTGAAGATGGGCCAAGGAATAGCCTGCACTTGGGACAACTGCCATCTTATCCCTACATGATTTTTCTGCCTTTCAAGGAGATTCGCAAGTTCTTATGTAGCATTGTCTCTTGCAAATACAAGCTTCCCCTTGGAGAGGCACGGTCTAGCTCCTTATCTACTGTCCCTGGGTATCTCCGGTCACTTGCCGGGATGGATCTGTAGTTGCTGATGTGAACAGTATGTGCTCCAACACTCTGTTACACAGCACAGTGATGTGAGGTGTAGGAAAAGTATGGAGCACGTGTGGATTCACTCTATTAATAAGTGCCTAAAATAGATTTTTTTAATCCACCTATCACCTTCCATATAAATGCATCCATGTATGGTTATGAACACAAGTAGGAAATGAGACTTGATCAAGAAAAACTACAAATTCTTCCAACTCCAGTTTTGAATTAGTTCATTTGTGGGTTTATACTGGGATATGCTTAACTTCAATATTCTGTTACTGGGCAGATGTTGCAGACGACAGCTTAGTCAAATGACAGGATCTTCACTCTCTCCCCCCCACCGCACCCCCAAATACTGAGTCAGATTTTCTCTTTTCACTCTCTTTTTGGGGCAGCCATCTTCCCCCAAGGCTTTAATTACCACCTGTGGAGGTAACTGCCAACTCACTGTCCCCACTTTGATCTCCCAGAACGTCAGATCTAGGCATCTAATTGCCTGCTGGATACCTCCACTTGGTAGGTTCAAAACCAAATTTGCCCCTCCTTCAGAGCTGTCCCACCTCTTGTCCCTATCCAGCCACCATCTGGCAGGACCCTGGGAGGAATCCTTGATGCATCCCACACTCCCTTACCTTTTGCATGCCATCAATACCAAACAAGTGCAGTCAATTCTATCTTTTAACTTTGCCTGGACTCAACTACTCCAATCACTTCCTTTACCACTAATTTAGCTGAGACCACCAATATCTATTTCCTGCATTATTCTAACCATTGCGATTGGTTTTCCTGTTTCCCAGCTGACTACCTATAGTGTGTCCCTGCAGTGTGCTAACCACCCAGCAATGATACAAAAGTAGAAGGCATCTTTATTACACTCAACAAAGGCATAATATGGTAAAGATGAGGTTTGATTTATGTAGCCACTGCAAGGTAATACAAAAAAAAAAAAAAGCATACCATTAAGAGCTCTTTCAGAGTCTAAAAAACTCAGTCTTAATGTTAGAGAGATGAAATTAACTCAGTGAGGGGCGCCTGGGTGGCTCAGTCTGCTAAGCATCCAACTTCGGCTCAGGTCACGATCTCACAGCTCGTGAATTCAAGCCCCACGTCGGGCTCTGTGCTGACAGCTCAGAGCCTGGAGCCTGCTTCTGATTCTGTGTCTCCCTCTCTCTCTCTGCCCCTCTGCCATTAGTGCTCTGTATCTCTCTGTCTTTGAAAAATAAATAAAACCATTAAAAAAAATAAAAAAAAAAGAAATTAACTCAGTGAAATAATCAGGAATAGAATAAATTGGTATACCAGTGCTGTTTTAGGAAGTGTATGTATCTGAGCATTTCAGAGTGGAATGAGATTAATGTGATTAGGATAGGACATTTTTTAAAAAAGGAAATTTCTGGACAAGTGCATAGGTAGGTTATTACAGCAGCCAATCAACAACATAAACCACACATATACTAAGTGCAGGGCTCTGTTCCACTGAGTGATGTGTAAAGAAAAAAACAGTAAGACAGTCCTTCTCATGACTACGGAATTCAGAATTCTGAGGTACAGTATATTGTGGATGCCGAGTCAGAATTTGACCTTAGGCAGACCCTGTGTGTACATTTCTCCAGCCAAACTCAGGCTTCTCCTCTCCCAAGTGTCTGTTTCACACCTTCCTCTGTCCTCAAAACTCCCTCAAATGCTCTTTTCCCCCTGCCCTCAACTGATGACCATGCTTTCTAGTTCACTGAGAAAAACAGAAACACGCAATAGAGAACTGCCATGAGCTCCCCCTGTCTCTTCCGTCCACTTTTGCCTCTGGCCCGCAGACTGCCTTCTTCCCAGGGCGACTATGGGGCCACCTCTGTCATTTGCAAAGCCCAAGCACTCTGCTTGTGCACCAGATCCCACTGGCCTTTGGACAGATGTCAAGCCCTTCATCCTTTGTTCTTGGATCCCTCCCCAATCGCTTGCTGGAGTATTCAGTGACTGATGAAGATGGCACACACTCAAACATTTGGTGTTACAAAATAAGATGGCTTGCTGCGAGAAACAATTGTGTCAGCACTCCTGGACTCATCTTGTGGACTTTGAGCCACTCTTCTGCTATATTTGTCTCATCAAGCTGCAACCCCCACCTGGCATTCCTTGTCCTCCTCCCTGGCTTCATTTCCCCCCATAACACATAACTCCACCAGAAGCACTGGGTGTTTAGTTTGTTTATGGTTTGTCTCCCATCCCACCACTGGAAAAGAAGCTTCACAAGGGCAGGGGTTTTTGCAGATGTGTCCACTGCTTTATTCCCAGAGTCCAGCCAGTTCGCAGGGCACTTGCTCAAGGATCTTCAAATTAATGAGGCTCCAGCCCTGCCATTTCTGATCCATGTGACTCCAGGCAAATTACCCTCTTGAAATCTCCCTTTTGTCATTTTTAAGATGGTGGTGCTGACAGTACCGTGGGATTGTGGGATTGGGTTAAGGATTAAACGACAAAGTGTGTTAAACATTTTAGCACATTTTCTGGTGTGAAGTGCCCAACAAATGGTTCTTATTATATGGTTACTTACAATATAATAATTATACATTAGCATTCAAGGTTACGCTAAGTTTACCTAGTCCCAAACAGGTACTTGTTTGGGAATTTGGTGGACTGGCATCAAGAAGAAAAATAAAAGGTCTATGAATATGTTTTCCTCCTATTATTAAAGACTCCATTCAAAACCTAATCCTGACTTTAAAAATAATGAGCATATGCGGTGCCTGGGTAGCTCAGTGAGTTAAGCATCCGACATCGGCTCAGCAGGTCATGATCTCATGGTTCATGAGTTGGAGCCCTGCATCGAGTTCTGTGCCGACAGCTCGGAGCCTGGAGCCTGGAGCCTGCTTCGGATTCTGTGTCTCCCTCTCTCTCTAGCCCCTCTCCTGCTTGCTCTCTTTCTCTGTCTCCCTCAAAGATAAATAAAAACATTTTTTTAAAAAAGAAAATTTAAAATGAATAAAAATAAAAATAATGAAATACAACTCAGTAGTACTAATGTCTAGACTGAGGTTCTATGGTAAAAATTATGTTCAGTAAGGAAATAATGTCAACCAGTAGGCACCTCGCATTGACTGGCCATCCAAAATAGGTCCCATAGCTGACAAATGGGCCTCACTTCTGCCCTACTGCCTGGGCCCTTTTCCCATTCTTCTCTTCCCCCTCTGCTGTTACAAAGACAGCTATTGCTGGGACCCTCTCTTCCCGTGGCTCTGCAATTCCAGGGTGGGGTCTCTTGTTAGCACAAGGGGAGTATGAAAGGAAATGTACTTCTCTGTACCTTTATTTTCCCTTTAGGGTTTAAATGGAAAAAGAGAAGGTGGGGTCCTTTCAGCCATTGTTGCTAGGATTAAAAACCTTGGGAAAAAAAATCAAGTTGGAGCTTTGAGTGCATGTTCCCACAAAACCCATGTTATATATAGTGGCTCAGTTCTATGGTACTATTAATAAAGCAGAATATTTCAGCTATGATTTCTGGGCTGTCCTGGGAACCTAACCACAAAGTGGGACATAATTTCAATAAAAAAGTATGTTCAGAATTCTCAGCAACTAATTTACAAATCCACATTCAGAATCTAACCCATCTGAAAGGAGAGGGTTGCTAATTCTCAGTAGGGTTGGCAATTTCACAAAGATATCACAAATGTCATGAAAAGGAGGATCAAGTTGAAGAGTCTTATGTATGGTAGTCGAGTGGAACTTCATTCCTATTTGGATGGGGTACCTGATCCTAGTTCTGTAATACCAGCAAATGTGTTGGGTCTAGCTCAGAGAATTTTGTGAGAACTGAGTGTGGTAAAAGAACATAACATGGGGAGCTTGGGTGGCTCAGTTGGTTGAGTGTCTGACTCTTGATTCCAGCTCAGGTCATGAATTTGTAATTCGTGAGTTCATACATCCAACTTTGTGCTGACAGTGAGGTGCCTGCTTGGGATTCTCTCCCTCCCTCTCTCTCTCTCTCTCTCTCTCTCTCTCTCTGCCCCTCTTCTGCTTGCAAACTCTCTCTCCCTCAAAATAAATAAGTAAACAAACAAACAAACAAACAAACAAAAGAACCTGACGCATCCGGCAGAGCCTGGTTAGTGATAGCTATTTAACAAAAGTTAGTTCTCTTCCTTCCCCTTGGTGAAACTTCAGTGTCTATTCTTTTTACTTGGTTTTGTGTGTCTTCCTATGAATCTATTTTTAACACTTACATAGAGAAAAAAAATGCAACATTTTGCCAATAGAAACCAGAAAATGGTTATTTGCTCATTTCTTCTGGCTGACACACCTTGTCTGCAAATGGCAGCTTCTCCCTCAGGAGGAAATCTTTTCCATCAAATAAGCCTTTATGCCTTCCAAAAGTCCATGCCAAACTGTGAAAATCACCATCTTAGCTTCCCAGAGTGGTGAAGCTTTGGCAGTTGGGCCAATGCTCATTGAGTGGGAGACCGGGAACAGACGTTAACTGACCATCCCACATTTTCGGTTTCTGTCCTTGCAGTCGTTATCCAAAATATACAAGTAAGGGAGCTCGCCTAACTGGAATGGCATATGTTACATATTACGGTTAACCCTAAAGCACATAACCATAAGACAGCGAAGACTTACTGCTCAGGAAGAAGTCTGTGCCATTAGTAGTTAGTGGAGTTGGGCAGAAAGCTGTAAACGCCCTGGTGTCAGAATGGCGTTTCTCCTTCCTGGACACCTCAGGCTTTCCTTACTTCCACCATATCTCCAGACCTTCCCCACAAGAATGGGCTACTGCATGTTATTCATAAAATCTCCTTGGATGAAACCTTTCTCAGCTAATTCTTTATCCTTTGACAAAATCCTTTTTAAAACAGCTCTTGAATTAGTGCAGCCTCACAGGGATTTTCTAGAGCCAGAAACCTGGGACACAGAACTAGGCAGAATTAAGTGCCTCAGTTTTATCTTTGTATGATCCTGGACAAAACTCTTATGTTCCCTACACCTGTCTTTAAAGTCTGGTAGAGTTTCACTTCTTGTTCTGTGTCTCAAAAGAATATTATTAGGATGAACCAATATATCTGATGTGTTTAATTATTAGGATGAACCAATATATTTAACTTTCAAAAAAGAGTTGAGTGCTCTTTTAACATAACTTTAATTTTTAAAGCTTATATTTAGTGTCTGTCCTCCCCCCCCCCCCCAATCTCCTTGAAGAGAATTATTTTGCAAGATACTGAACAATAGGGCAATTTTAGAAGCATAGTGAACTTTGATTACCCAATGTTTATCTGGATCTTCTGAAAGAAATGTTGAAAAAGTACAATACCTTTTGATATGAAATTGTTTATGTTGAAACATACACCGAAGGGAAGATGGTGGTTAATACATATTTTTACAGTTCTCAATGATTGTGAAAAAAGATCTGGAAAGTGGGAGTAAAAATCAAACAACTGTTGAACAGATTAATAACTTCCTCTTGAAATAATATCCTTACCACCTTGAGCAGTGCAGACTCCTTGACAATTTCCAGGAAATTTCAGTAATACATAGTTGTTTCAAATATAGTAGAGTAGAGGAATTACTACAGTCTAGGGAAAATAATATTTTGGGGGTAGAAAGAAGCAACTATTCTCCAAGTAGGACAAATACTACAGCCCTTCTACAGAGATGACAATATTGTACGGTATTTGAGATCAACCACAGAGCAATGTGGTGAGTGGCATTCAAATTTCATTCTGTTAATCTTAGAAAGTCTTAAAAGTCAACTAAAGCACACAAAGACATACTGAAGCATACCAGGGCTACTCCACACAGGACATTTCCCTATTGTTTACTTAGTCAATGTCCTCACTTGCGACAGACTGGACATGCAGTCATTACACTATTCAAAGCAGGTGAGCTACTTTATTACACGAGCTGTCAAATTAGGACTCATGGATTCCAACAGTCCCCCAAAAGAAAGCTATGTTACTTTCTTAACCATCTACCCATGCTCTTCACTCGGATCAAGTTTTCACACAGCTGAAGAGATGGTTAGAATGCTGGCACGTTTGTTATCTGCTGTACTTGCCTAGTTTCTGATTAATGGATGTGGCATGGGCACTGGGCAACCCTCATTCTAAAGACAAAAAAAGATAAGTATCAAATAAATCTTATTTTATATAAAATAAATAAAAAATAAAGCTCAGGAATTAGTTGAAATACCTGCTGGTTATATAACTCTTGCCTATTTAGCATACATTTATTGTTCAAAGTACAAGAAGGCACTCACTCTAAGGCATACGGATGCGTATACTTCATACTGTTGCCCGTATCAATCAATGTATACAGACTAGGAGGAAAAATTCACTTATCACAAAATCGAAGTCTGCCAGATCTTGCAAATAATATCCCCTTTCCTTGAGGACGTGAAAATATAGTAAAAAAGCTAATGTACTGTGAGCTCCAGAAGCAAACCAAACCAAAATGCCTGGACAATTAGTGGGACAATTTTTCCTTAGTGGCTGTTGTTGATGCAGTTCTGACAGGAGCCTCATAACACAACTAAGAAGGTGTCCTGAAAGGCAAAACTTGGCAGTTTCCAAAGTTGGTTAAGACCAAGGCTGAGCCCGGAGGATGGGGGAGGTGGGGGAGTGGGTGTGATGGTTAGTTTTTCAATTCATGCCTCCAAAAATCGGGTCCGTTCATTTCTGCCTTTCTCATACTAGTTCTCTTTGACTACAAATCAAAACGTAGATCCAGCTAGCACGGGGCTCTAGAGACTCCCGGGTCTGAAGAATGCATACCCTCCTGGTGTCTGGCCTGCAGACCAGCAACTGGGCTAGGCTGGTCCCAGCTCAGCAGGGTGGAAAGATGCCTGTGCGCCCCCTTCAGTCCCCAGCAAGTGCAAAACTCGCTAGCCTGACTCAGGGCTCAAGTGGCCAAACTCTCCCATTCTGGAGTCAGAACCACTCACCATTCCAGACAGAACCTCCCCGAATGTTAAATAAGGCAAACAGGGAAGAAGCCCCCAGACCCAGGGTGGGGTCCGTTTCCTCCGGAGGCCAGCTCCCAGCTCTGCAGACTTCTGAACACACAGCATACCAGAGTGGGCCAGCCTGACCGTTCACAGAACCCTTTCTCGTTGGCCCCGCTGTGGCCGCCGCTGCACGCCGCTAACTCTGCAGCCACGTCCAGGGGCCCGGGCCCGCGCCCGCGCCCGCCCAGCGCAGCTAACAAAGCAGCTCCCACCGGGAACTGCAGGGGCGGAGCTGCAGACCCCCTCTCCACCAGCGAGCCTCGCAAGACCAGACTACTGCCTTCCAGCCACAGCACCCTGGTCGGGGGAAAGCCCTCAAGTGACAAGCAAACTTTCTTTGAATGGTACTGAGGTGAATTCCCCCCAAAGAAAGGAGGATGGGGTTGGGGAGGGGCAAGGGCGCAGTGCTCTGGTATGGCTCCAGATGAACGGACCCTATGGACCCTTTCTCCCCCGCTGCATCCCCCTCCAGCGGCCAGGGAATGAGGTCATCCCCTCATCCCTTAAATCTCCGCCAGCCTCGCTTTCTCTGCCCTTCCACAACAGGTTTGATCCCCGTTTGAGTGGGGCCACGATAAGCGAGGGATGGGGCCAGAAAAGTTTATGAGGGAGGGATCATCCGTGGCAGCAAAGCATCTCCAGTCCCGATCCTGTTAAGATGAAGCAAAATTCCCATCTGGAACTGTTTTCAGTGATTCTTGCTCTGATCAGGCATGGGGGAGGGAGAGGGTTCCGTGAAAGGACCCTCCTCGGGTGGAAAGTCTGCATTTAGAAGTTACTCTGCCTCCCTGCTCCCCACCCCCTCGTCCACTTTTAAAGCCCTCCCACCCTAGCTCGCCGACCACCGAACCCTCCGCTCCTTTTAATTCATACATTTCTACCAGTCAAGGGGCCAACTCCCCCCGCGCCTACCTCGGGTCTCAGAGCCTGGGGCCCCGGGGCTCCTTTACTCCCAGTCCTGCCGGCTCAGCGGGCTGTGGCCACCAGCAGGTACCGGCGCTTTATACGGAGCTGCACAGCACCGCTGTGTGACTCAGTGAATCTCTGAAAGGCTTGTGTCTATGGTCCTTCAAAATAAGAGTCCTCAGAGGAGGCGTGGCTCGAGCCTAACTAAGCTAGCGGCCCCAGGTTAGCCAAGGCTTCCCGCCCCCTCCTTCTGGCCACCCTCCTCCGTTTGCATCTTTCTGGTGCCCCTTCCAAGGGCAGCCAGCGATGAACCAGGCTTTCTCAGAAATTTCAGGAAGAATTGATAATGGGAAAGAATTTAACTCCCCCCACCCCCGCCCCCAGGCCAATGGAGATGTTGGCTGCCAAGTCAGGATGATTTCCCCCCAGTTTATGATTGTTTTTCCTTTATAGACTAAAAAGAAAAGAAATGTCCAATGACTCTGACTCCAGGGCAACATTCCCCAGGGCCAGGAATGGAAGCCGGAGGTGTAATGGAAGCAGCCCCGAAGGAATGAATCCTCCGGGCTGGAGCTTGGGGTAAGGGAGGGTCCAGTTCCCAAGGGCTACTCATATTTAACTGGGGTGCTACAGATTTGCAGGTACAAGCAGAACGTGCAGCATTTAAATTAAAAAGTACAAAGTGACCTGTGATACGCTCTTTTAAAGTAAAAGGATAATTTCTAGATTTCCATTAGTTTACTCTGTTCTGAGTGTCAATGAATAACTAAATTTAGGAACCCTTAGGGTAAGAAGTGTAACTCATTCTGATTTAGCAACATCTTAGGAACGCGTTCCCTATCGGCCTTTTTCTTCTGTCATAAACTACAAGAGGCCCTGAGTCACTTGTTTTAACCTACGTGGGGATGACTCTAGAGTGTTTTAAAGTAGGAAATGGACACATTAATTCCCAAATTAATTTCCTGCATAAAATTTGTTTGATTTATTGTGGGCCCAAACCTAAAGCCAGCCAGATCAGCAATTTTTCCTTTCACCAACCCTCCCTCTGTGCGTAATCCTCCAGTAGTCAGTTTGGCACACTTTTATTTCTGTCCTATTTCTCCTACAAGCTCCTTGACCACTGTGACCAAATTTCTTTTACACACAACAAGCTGTCAGTAAAATAAATGAATGAATGTTAGTACCTAACATTTACTGAACATCTACTGTTGGGGCAGGTCCTTTCAAATAACTGCCAATAATGCCAACTAGATTTGAATAGCCAGTGGACTGCATATTTAAAGTACCCAGTAATTTTATCCCTACCTTCATTATTAATATTGAGCAGTCGGGTTTCTAGGTTCACAGCCCTGAGCCAGATATTCTACTTTCCTCTCTCTGAAATAGATCTGTAAATTTAAAATATCTGTAAAATATTCAAATAAACCAAAAGTGGATATTTCACCGTAATTCTACCAGAGATAAACACTGTTAACAGCCTACAGTCTTTGCTTCCAGACTTTTGTATGTGTATTTAAACACATTATAAAACCGAGATGAGATCATCATTTACATATGAATCTGTAACCTACTTTTTTTTTTTTAACCTACAATATAATGCAGTCCTCTTTCTAGGCAGAGCCCGAGGCACTGCCATCTTTTCAATTTTTAAGAAGATGAGCAGGTAAAAACCTCAGTATTTCACTATTTAACTTCGCCTTTGACTTTCTCGGGTGCTCATTCCCGTGTCAAATGGCCATGAGGGCAGCAGCAATGACATCACTTGGCGCATCACAGGGTTTTCTTTGCAGGCTGCAGTGGGACAGTGAAGAATGAACTCTAAAATGGGAGTTAGGATTTAGTGATCTGTGCCATTAACTGTGGAACTCTGTGAAGTTTTCTTACTTCCACCATAATGGGATTAATTTGATGAATTTTAAAGTTTCGGTTCTTAAATTTTAAAATATTATGATCTAAGAGTCCATTCTCAGCAAGAGCACAGAAGGAATAAATTAGATAAGCATGAGTTACTACCACCTCACATGCTTCCCCACCACGGGAGGGTGTGGAGGGTGGAACAGACAGGTTGATTAGCTGCAAGAAAACATCCAATTCCTTTACTCTCAAGAGGCAGCATAAGAAGGGTGACCCCTTAGATCTGCCATCTCTGCCTTATTCCTTCCATAGGAGCCCAGAAAGCAGCATTCGTGTGGACCAGTTTTCATTTCTCAGAGCTCAAATCCAGGGGGATTTAAGGAACTGGTGCAAAACACTGAATATTTTAACGTTTTCAACTTTTAAGGCTCTTATGTATGAAGCGTGGGAGGCGTGGATACATCTTAGCTATCACTCTGGCAAGTCCCAGAACTGTGAAAACTATTATCTGTAGAAGCACTGATAGGAATTTCTGCCGAGCCTGAAAAAGAACACTCTATCCTCTCGTGCATAGTGAGGATTTTGATCAACAACCTTCTCTTTAGATGGTTCTTCTTCATTCTCCCTTAGCTAAACCTTAAAGTTCTATGGTTTTAAGGTAAGATGAAAGGCATAGAGAACAAGTATGCAATCAACTTTTATTTGACCAGGGGCTGCACTCTTTGGATTCTGTCTGGCCACACTGGAAATATTTGACATTTAGGACTTAAAGGGTTGTGTTTTAGGACTTTTGACTAGCTTCACTGTTAGCATGCTTTGGCTCACAGACCTATGGCTTCAAATGGGCAAATTTAATTGTGGAGATGAAATAACTTGCTCAAGGGCCTGGTTGTTTGGGGAGAAATGTGGAACGGGTAAAAGTAATCCTTCAAACCATTCCTTTTCATATTCTTTTCATATTCTCTCGCACAAATGAAAAAGGTGAAACATAGGTGGTTAAAAACTAACAGAATGACAAAAGACAACTAAAAACAAATGGCGTTCACTGAACAAACAAGATCTTGGCGGTGAGGCTAAACCATAGAGTATATATATAGATATACAGATATAACTGCTAACTGGTGCCACACAGCACCTATCTCAGATATGCTCAGCATAGGGAACAATAGTTTATAAAATGGATAGCATCAGCAAATGCCCATTCAAGAAACAACAACAACAACAACAAAACTACCAACTCTACACTGATTGCTCAACCATGCTTTTCTAACATATAAATTAAGGCCAAAATCTGTATTTTCATTCCCTTTATTTACATGTAGCAATAAAAGAATGTTAGTATATCTTCAGGCATTTTATCTAAAATAATATTTTAATGAAAATTACCCAAACCTTGGGATTTTCTTAACTCTTGGCTTTGGGGTTGGCACATTTTCTATATGGAGGCTTTTGCTACGTATTCTCTCAGAGTGATCAATGCTGTGCACAATACGTTCTGATATCAATTCAGCATAAGGGAATATTTCCATTCATTTCTGTCACTTTGATATTATTTTTAAAAAGTTGCTGATTTGGCTGTTGCTATACTTTTAAAGGTACAAAATCGTGGCTGAATGGACCATTTCTTTCATTATAGGTAACTACTTTTGCAATGGTTCCCAATCACATACAGCCAGCAAGAACAAGCCTAGGAAAATAGTATACAGCCAGTATAGATTTTATCTGATATTGGTTCCAATTAATATTATTTCTGTGAAAATGTTTCTGGGAGTAGAATGCTTCAGATTAACTTTAATCTGTATTCATTTTAAAAGATGTACACCTTTAAAAACTCTTGGACCACTTTGAATATGGACCTTTTCTAATTAAGTGCAGCATTTTATACGAAACACATTTGTTTCCATAACAACAACTACCAAATTATTTTAACAAAAGAAATCTTTAAACATGAAAATGTGCATCTTCTCAAGAGGCTAAACACTGTACATTATTTGATCATGAAGACAGACCATTAGGGGAGGAGGTACAGGGCAAGCCTCCAAGGACAATTCATAGTTTCAACATAAAAACAAATTAATGTATTTCATTGGCCAAGAGAACTTTCTGGCTCTTTGGTTTGTACATAGCTTTTTATTAAGAGGAGGGAGAAGGGGAAAAGAAATGGACTGTTTGTACTTGTGTAAATGTGACTAGAACCCAATGAACATAAAAGACCATGTGAGAGGGAACACGACAACCAGAAGGTCTGCAGTTGTGGAATGCAAAAAAAATTAAAAAAAAAAAAAGATCCTGCAATTGTAAACAAAAGAACGGATTGCATTTGTGTGAGCAAAGTAAGCCTTGAGCCTCCAAGCAACTCAAGAGGAAGCACAGAATCTGAGCCAGCAGGGGCCTGAAGGGATCTACTACAAGGGTACCCTGTAAAGGGCATGGGCTGTGGAGCCAGACAGATTGGGGTCAATCAGAGGCTGTCTCCATGACCTTAAACTCACAGAGCTTTTGTTTTCTCATCTGAACAATGGAGGTAAATGTATTTACCTTGGAGTAATGTTGAGAATATAAAGTGAGAGGCTGCGTGTATAGTGCCTAACATGGTGTTTGATATGTAGAAGGTAGAGGCTGGTGTTCCTCCCCTTTTAATGTGTATATGTATAACCTTCTAGTGTCTCAGGAATGTATTTTACACAATACAGTCTTTAGTTAGGAACGGACTAGAAAATAATAACCCGAACTTTACTTTGTGCTGACACTATGCCAATTACTTCACACACGTTCTCACATTTTATCTTACTCTACAACCCGTGGGGAGATATGGTTGTTATGGCCATGACCCTCTTCATGGAGGAAGAAGATGAGCACAGGGAGGTTAGGTAACTTATCCAAAACCAAACAGTGGGTAAGCAAGTGGAGGAACAATGAATGACATAAATTGTTAACTCCAGAGAATATAAATCTGGAGTGAAAAGTATATAATTATGGTGAGTCCATTAACAATCTCAGGACACTACGATGTCCAACAGTAAATCAGCAATTTATTACTACAAAGTTTAATTGTACACAGTGTCAGTGTGACCTGAAATAGTTAAGGCAGTTTCTAAACATGTCCTGCTTCATCCACAGAAGAATCTGACTCATTATTGAGTATCCTTTTCCAAATCAAATGAGTTATGCTGGCTCTGATGGAATCATCCACAGATTCCACGTGGATTACTGAAAAGGCATAGTTAAGAGCCGGAATTTGACTTTTATGCGACTCTCCTGAGTCAATGGCGAAATACTGTTATCAGTTGACTGGTTAGTTTAACTTCATCCTACATTAGAAATACCTTAAGCTGTGCCTTAAAAATACAGTGACTGATAATAGATAAATATGACATAATCAGTTTAAGATTACACATTTTCAGATTTTATACTAATCCCAACGGCAGTTCAGGAGGTTATGGGTGAGATGATTCTCTTGATACTATTACTTCTGGTGACAGCAAAATAAGGAAGCTTGTGTTACATTTCACATAGATGCTTTGGACACTTCGAAAACAAACAGATCAGCCAGCATTCCATTGTTGCTCCCAGAAACACAGGAAGTGAAACTACCTCAGTAATGGAGCTGCTGTGAGTGTTGCAGTGCCTTTCTCAGGAGGACAATTTAAATGAAAACGTGGGCCTGTTTTCCCTAACTCGGAAACCTTTCCTCGACCAAATCCTTTACATCCTAAACTTGAGCATCCATCCCCTTGAATTAATAAACTAATCCTTTGGTTCATATTAATAGGATTATGTTCTCTAAAGTACTTAATTTTTCTCATTAGGGAAATACACAGGGATTTGGTTGAGGGCAGCAATGAAAAGTCTGTGGGCAAAGATACCTGACTACTAAGAATTGGGGAGATTATTTTATGGTAGAGTAAAACTTTGGTTTGTGAGCATCATTTGTTCCGGAAACATGCTTGTAATCCAAAGAACTTGGATATCAAAGCGAATTTCAAGAACCAGTTGTGATCATGTGACATTCGACATATATCACTTGTTTACCAAGTTAAAATTTATTAGAAATGTTTGCTCATCTTGTAGAACACTCACAGAAGTTACTTGCAATCCAAGGTTTTACTGTATACATCTTTGACACAATAAAATGTGCAAACCAAGGCTCTAGCACAGAAAGGGAATGAGACAAGGGAGAGAATAAGGGGTAAATATTCTAATTAAATTTTCTTTAAAAATAAAAACTTAATAGATGCATTTTACAATGGAAAACTCTTTCACTGTAGATCATAAAACTCATAAGAGGAAATATTTGGTAACTAAAATATTTGGTAATTAAAAGAATGAATTTATCTGATACACAGTTTATATGATGGACAGTTACAACAACTGACAATAACATTGATACTGCCTGTTATAAGCCTATTAAAGGATGGGTCCATTATACTGTGTTGCCACTGATACAATGAAGTAAAAGATTTCAAGAGATAAAAATAAAGATTTTTATGTATGAGTTCACTAGATGCGAATGAGAGTACTATGGTCCCAAGGAATTAAGATAATTATTCTTGTATCAGTATATTTGTCTTTTTTTTTTTTTTAATGTTTTATTTATTTTTGAGACGGAGACAGACAGAGCATGAGCAGGGGAGGGGCAGAGAGAGAGGGAGACACAGAATCCAAAGCAGGCTCCAGGCTCTGAGCTGTCAGCACAGAGCCCGACGCGGGGCTCGAACTCACAAACCCCAAGATCATGACCTGAGCCAAAGTCAGATGCTTAACTGACTGATCCACCCAGGTACCCCGTCTTTTTGTTTTTAGTAACCCAAGACAAAGGAAACTGATTTTGAGGTAATGTGGTCACTTGATCGGGATGGTATCAAGTGACATTTCAAAGTAAACTTTGGTTCAATCTGCTTTATTCAGAGAAACTAGCGACCTATTAAATGTTTTCAAATGGCCACATCTTTCATAATATGTGACGAAATTTAATGAAATGTGGCACATAAATAAAGTTCAAAGAGAGAAGATCTGTGCTGCGAGTCATCGGAGCTGAGAGCACCAGTTTAAAAAGTGTCATTTCTGTGCAAAGTTGACAAGGTTAAGATTCAGAAAGTAAAGTTTTCAATTCAAGAAAGAAAAAGACAGGGGCGCCTGGGTGGCTTGGTCGGTTAAGCGTCCGACTTCGGCTCGGGTCATGATCTCGCGGTCCGTGAGTTCGAGCCCCGCGTCGGGCTCTGTGCTGACAGCTTAGAGCCTGGAGCCTGTTTCAGATTCTGTGTCTCCCTCTCTCTGACCCTCCCCCGTTCATGCTCTGTCTCTGTCTCAAAAATAAATAAACGTTAAAAAAAAAAAATTAAAAAAAAAAAAGAAAGAAAAAGACAGCAATCATAAGGACTAAATTCAGTCTTGCCTCCTGAAAACCAAGCCTTCTGCCAATCATTATCTCAATTTTTGAAAAGCTTCAATAGAGATTAATTTATTAGCAACAGGTACATACATGTTTAGCACCACAGCTGCATTTAGTTCATTAGCTTATAGATGGCAACATTATTGCATCTTCACTTGTGGGTGGCACGGAAGAAGCCTGACATAACTTTGGTGTCATTGTTCCCTTGTTTGTTTGCCCAAGTGGATGACACTTCACAAAACCTTGCGTTCCAGCAATGGATAAACTGGTCTGACAAAAATGATCCTCTCAAGTTGACTCCATATCAGAGAACAAAGGCACAGTCTTTCAGCATCACAGAA
This sequence comes from Panthera onca, assembly GCF_046562875.1. Taxonomy (NCBI): domain Eukaryota; kingdom Metazoa; phylum Chordata; class Mammalia; order Carnivora; family Felidae; genus Panthera; species Panthera onca. The sequence continues at coordinate 145,357,697 of NC_138342.1, read as the reverse complement.
GGATTCATTCTGGATTCAGTTACCTGCCTCACAGTCATCACGACATGGCTGAAAGACCACGTGAACAGCTCTAGCAGGGTGCAGGCTGCGGGGCAGCCTCCGGCTTTTCGGGGCCACCTGGTGCTACTTAAGGAGAAGGGAATTGCAATCCTGGAAATCCCTGAACCACCTGTTACTCAGAGAGAAGCATCAGGAAAACCAGAAGAAGTTACAAGTGGCTAGCAACGTTCTTTACTACAATGACAGTAAAAATAGATGAGGACATTTGTGGTTTATGAAGCTCCTGCATCCATAACCTTAGGGGTGGCCAATATACTCATCAGGCACTCTGGACACAGTGGCTAGGGCCCACAACACTTTTGGCAGCCCACAAGAAACCTTTTAGTTTTAAGTATTTTTATACTTAGGAAAAACTAAATGTAAGAATTATAATGAGGACTACTATACAATAATGAACCTAACTTGGGTTACATTCATCTCTATACCAATGCAGTTAACAATACAATTCTAACTTTTTTTTAATGGAGAAAGGGACACACCAAGATAAAAGAGCCTAGGGCCTATAAAAGTCATAATGTAGCTCTAATCTTAGGTAGCTGATGTTTGTCTGAACTCTTGACACTTTCCTTTCGTCAGATATAAAGACAAACTCTACCACTTAGTCTCTATTCACGGCGTGTTCTGTGTGAACCTAAACCAGTAGGTGTCACAAGGTTTTAAAAGAAGAAAACACAGTCTCATATGCTCAAGCTCGTTATAATCCAAGTGAGGAGACAAAATCAGCTGTTAACAACAGGTGCTTTGCAGTTGTTCATTCATTCGGACATTCCTTTTACGAGTTAATTACTCATAACTCGCCTGTGAACAGACTGCACATCTGGGAAAATAAAACTGCCCACTGAAAGTAAATTACGGGAGTGTAGGTAAAGCACACTAGTTAATTCATGTGAATACCCTTAAAAGGCTCAACAAAAATCCCTAAGCACTTAGAAGTTGGACTTGCGTCTGAAGAACGAGTTGGCCTTGGGTTGCAGGCTAACAACATGGTGATCTGTCATTCCAAGTTAGCATTGCAGCTCCGGATACTTCCTGGGTTACCACGCTGTCAGTTACAGTTATACAGCCACTTGGCCCACAGCTTCTACTGATCTGGTGTCATTCAACCTCATCTGCAAAATGTTCTACCTTTCACTTTTTAAGTTCCTAAGGAGTTCTTTTTCCATTTCCACTGTTCATGGTGAGCAAAGAGCTCTTTTGCTACCAAAAAAGCTCAGCTATTTGCTAAAGCAATGGCTACACTCAGTTCATTGTTATCATATACCTACTCAGACTTATTTTTTGAAAACTGATTTCTTTCCTAGCCTCATTGACCTGTGATTGGTAAACAAAAAATTGTATACATTTAAGGTACACAACATGGTGGTTTAAAATTTTTTTTAAGGTTTATTTTGAGAGAGAGAAAGAGTGTGCATGTGTGTGAGCATGAACGGGGGAGGGGCAGAAACAGAGGAAACAGAGAGAATCCCAAGCAGGCTCTGCACTGTCAGTATGGAGCCCAATGTGGGGCTCGAACCCACGAACCATGAGATCATGACCTGAGCTGAAATCAAGAATCCATTGCCTCACTGACTGAGCCACCCAGATGCCCCTTAAGAGCTACCACCTTAACAAATTTCAAGTATACCAGGCTCTAAATATAACAAATCATCTCATCAAGTGCTTAGAAATGAGATATTCAGGCAAAAGTCCCTTAGTCTCATGGTCTCTTCATCTATTCATTGAAGAGGCTGAGCTGCATGTTTTCTTCAGCTAAATGGTTCTAAGATGAGGCCTAAGGTCAACCCACCCTGAGCTTGGTGTAGGATTTTTGTGGCAACATTTCAAATGGGTATTGGGGCATTACAGAGAGCAGTAGTTTTCAATGATAATCCACTGAGAAGTAAAAAACATACTAAAATCTCTATATTCATCTTATCCTTTAAACCTTTCTATCTTTGTGTATATTTACAACATATGTCATACATAATACGTACATATTTTTTTCATATACACATGCATGAAATACACCTGTATGTACATATTTGTATATAGATGTACACACACATTCACATAATATATACAAAATATTTTTCTAACAAGGATAAATGACCAAAAAACTTAGTATCTCATGGTTTTAAGCAAAGATAGAAAGGGGTGGAGAACAAACAGGTAATCAACTCAATTCACCAGACACTATCTGGCTGAGGGTATGCTTCAGACTTCCATCTCCAGCTTTACCTTTGGCACAATTTGGTTCATAGATACATAGCTTCGAACATGAAAATTTAAGATGAAGCCATTTGGTCCACGCTAATTTGGGGAGGGGTATGGAATGAGTCAAAGTAATTCCTTCCAATTATTCCCTTTTAAGAGATTCAACTAAATATTCCAGACAGTTGAAGACGAGAAAGCACAGCAGGGGTCTAGAGTTCCCCTGCCACTGCCTGGACCCCCTCCCATCCTGTAAGTTACAGAATAATTATAATTACAGTAATAATGATAATTATTATAGCTTTATGTCTCCTATGCTTGGAGTTTGGAAGTTGTACACAAGCAGAACATTTGACCTGCCAAATCTTTTTTCCTATTGATGTGGCAGGGCCCGTAACATAAGAAAATGCAGAGACAATCAGTTCTCAACCATTTAAACTGAAACCCTCCCTTAATACAAAAAAAAAAAGTATCATTTCATTGCTTCATGGATTTATATTTCAAATTTTATGTATCGACTTCCAAATTTTTATTCATGCAGGTAACTTTTGGAGCTGTCTCTGTAATTATCATTCCCATATTCAAACTGACAAACTGCCATTTGGATACCCGGCTTCTTGAAGCCCAAAGTTTTATTTTCTGAATTAAAGTGGAAGTTCTTTCTCATACTTGTGGTTATTTTGAAGAGAACTGCCACCTGCTCGTGATATTTTAAGTGTACCCTCAAAGTTTTCACTGAAGTCATACAATTTCATATTCAAATGCCCATGCTTTGGATATGAATCCCAACTCTGTCACTTGTTAAGCAGATGTTTTTGGATACCCCATTCAACCTCTCCGTGCCTCATTTTCCCTCTCTGTAAAATGGAAATAAAGCTGTGAGGGTTCACTGAGACGCTGTAAATCATTTGGCACAGTGTACATGGTACTGTTGCAGCAGTTTAGCAATTTCTATTGTTATTACTAAGAAACATGCCATCAAGGAGTCTATATTCTAAATAAGAAACTAGATGAAGCAAGGTTGCTTCCACCTTGACGAAGGTACCACCTTGACTAAGAATATAGATTAAAGCTCCTTCCAACTCTTAGTCTATCAAAACAAAACTGATGGAAGTGTCATTTAAGTTCACCACAGGAAAAGAGCAAGAAGGGAAGGGCAATAGAGACTGGACAGAAAAACATCCATTAGGGACTTAAATACTATATTCAACAAACGAATGGGCTCCACCATTAACTCTCTTCGAGTCCTGTGTCTCAATTTTCAAATGTGCACTATAGGGAGTTGGATGAGATTATAGCTAACATCTCTAATTATTATCCGGTTATTATAAATCATCACAGGAAATTCTATAAAGATAGATTTCTTGGCTTCTCTGCTTTTTGACACCTGGGTATATAAATAATTTGTGTACTGTTTCCTGTGAATAATGCAAATGAGTTGCTTTATGCAAAGTACTTCCTCAACACTTGGAAGTCTTTATAATTATTTTCAGTAGCAGAGGGATCAAAAACGAAGCACTGAAAGATGAACTGCTCTGAGGGCAGAGACTAGAATTCTGAGCTCGTAATGCCAAGGTTTGTTACCGGGTACCATCCAGTGCTTTGAGAAGGAGATCTCTGTGGGGGTGGGTCCAGTGTCTTCTCTTTCAACTGGAGCACCGTTGGTAAGGCTTTTGAATCCTGTACCAACTTTGCCAGAGCTATTCTGGAGAGATCACAGAGAAATGGTCCAGGAGCCTCTGAAGTTATATTTTGTCTGTGTCCCTCTCAGAGGACTACAGCTGGCTCTGCTGTTTTGCAGATAAGTGACAGATCAGGTCAGTACATAAAGCAGTTCTCTAAATCACTAACTTTGTCACAGTATCATGATGCGCACTGAGCTCTGTGATTTATATTTGCTGTACAGATAAACTCTGAAGCCTCAGTTCTTTCTTACCCTGGAAATTGCCTTAGTTTTTTTTTTTATCATTTTTTTTTCAGAAATGTTTATTATGAAAACATACAATAAAGGCAACAAAAAATATATCCATAATCAGAATACACTAGCATGATTCTTTTCCCCATGTTCTTTTCCAGTCTTCAAAGCATAGCTACACTGAGAGTATTTAATTTTATAAGCTAAATTTACACCCTCATTATATTATTTATCATTAATGTTTTCACCTTCATAGCCTTATCATTGCTAGTTTTAGTAGCTGCATATTATTTACTTAATCAAGACAAGAGGACTAACATTCTGTGTGTTCTTTGGCTCTATGTTTCTTTCTTTGTTTTGAAATTTTAACAAAATGCTACAGTGAACATTTTCAGGCTTATACATCTTTCCTCTTATGAATTATTTCCTCAGGGCAAATACTGAAAAGTATAACTTTGGGGTCAAATACTGTTTGTATAACTCTTGACACTTATTGCTAAATTGCATGTTTTTAAAAATTTTAATTCTTTGCTAGTAATGATAAACATTTTTCATGAGGCTGATATCTTCCTGAAGAAACTGATAAATTACAGTGGCTTATTAAATAGGGCTTGGGGAGCCTGGGTGGCTCAGTCGGTTGGGCGTCCGACTTCGGCTTAGGTCATGATCTCGCAGTCCGTGAGTTCGAGCCCCGCGTCGGGCTCTGTGCTGACAGCTCAAAGCCTGGAGCCTGCTTCACATTCTGTGTCTCCCTCTCTCCCTGCCCCTTCCCTGCTCATGCTCTGTCTCTCTCTGTCTCAAAAATAAATAAACATTAAAAAAAAATTAAATAGGGTTTAAATCTAAATTTAAAAGGACTGGTTATTCTTGGGGACGCCTGGGTAGCTCAGTTGGTTAAGCATCCGACTGGCTCAGGTCATGATCTCGCGGTTCATGGGTTTGAGCCCCTCACTGGGCTCTGTGCAGACAGCTCAGAGACTGGAACTTATTTCAGATTCTGTGTCTCCCTCTCTCTCTGCCCCTCCCCCGCTTGCGCTGTCTCTCAAAAATAAGTAAACATTTAAAAAATTAATTTTTTTTTTTTTAAAAAGAGTGGTTATTTTCGGAAGTAGATTGCACTGCATTCTAAGATCACCTCCACGCAGTGGTCAGTCTGCATGCTGTGGTGTTCCCCTTTTCTGCCCTCCACTTAGCTCTACATGCAAATTCTCCTACTTACTAGTAAGCAGTGTTCTGGTAGTTTTTGATTCAACTGAGGGCTAGCCAACTGTGTATTTGGGGTAGGAGCAGAAGGGTAGGTTCATTCACTTATCTTACCCTAAAGTTGTTTAAAACTTAGTTAAGATTTAAAAAAATTCTGATACAAGATTAATGCCCTCTATCTATTCCTGGCTATGAACATAAATTAAATGATTTCTTGGTTATTGGAAACAATTTCTCTATGTCGTTTCTATAGCACAAAAAGGTGTTTCTAACTATGTTTAGGAATGTCCTGAAATTCTTCCAAATCTCTGTTCTGCTCCACCCACGCTACAAAAAAGTATCAAAATAAAATCAATGTTAATTCATATTATTGGTAACAAATATTATTTGCCACTATAGAGAATTTGGGAGATGAGACTGGGAAGATTAAAACAGGCACTGACAGTTTCTCTGCATAATTGCCTCCTTTGACATCTTCTTCAGTAACTATCAACATATTTAATTAGACAATATGTCTAATGGATATTTAATGAACTTGTTAAGAGGTAAGCTTTTTCTCAATGGACACAGTTGTAACTCAGTGTTCAGAGCACATCTGAAAATGGGATTCAAGATATTTTTGTGGCTTCTTGGAAACTTTTATCATCTTTGACAAGTTTCATAAATTATACATAAAAGGAATACTAGAGTGCTTCTAATGTACAACTTGCATTTTTTCATGTTTAACAAAAAAATGCTTATTATTTCAGCTGCTCAAAGAGTTTCTAAACATCTCTTCAGACACATGTCTACAAAAAGCCAACAGAAGGGGAAAGATATGCTTTGCATTTCTATCACTGCTTAAGGACCAGAGATACTTTTTTCCTTCTATATTTTGTGTAAGTGGAACAAAAATCCTTTGACATTTTTCTTTGCTTGTTTTTACTCTCCCAGATTGCCTTGAGTCTCTGACACACTTCTATTCTGAAATCCTTCGGCGCTGACTTCCTTATTTGGTTGCTGGAACTGCTCTTTGTCTTGTTCAAACATTCTGCTAAGCTTGCAGCCTCCCTTAACCCCCGCCCCTTGCCCACTGCTCCCCCCTCCTACACACACACACACACACACACACACACACACACACACGCACGCACATGCACACATACACACAAGCACACACACACACACGCACACGGACACCCGGCTGGCTTCAGCAGGTCACTCTGACTCAGCCTTCTCTGTTGTTCACTTGCCAATCACCCATCAGTTATGCCCATTTAAGGAGTACCTTTTGGAAATCATAAGAGACCAGAGAGCTTGCAGCTGTTTGGAAGACTGCTCTGTTGCGTACACTCTAAGTTACCACAAAGCATGCATTTCACACAACTGCCCTCCTCATGTGGCAGGGTATGTATTTAAAAAGAAACAAAAGCCCAGAAAAAACTCCAGGCTGCCTAACTTGTGATTATTTTATTCTTCTGCATTCTGGCTCTTCAATTTGGCTCATAGAGCGGTCCTGTTTTGTTTTCAACTTTCACCAACCTATATATAGCAAATGGCAAATACTCCCATCTAATATTCTAAGAAATCTATAACATAGGCTCAAATGGATATTCCAATTAACATGTAGAAAAGCTTCCTAAGTAAAGAACACACCCCTTTCAGTTACTGTTAATTCACTTTGCTCTCCGGAGTTGAAAACAACCAGGCATTTGGAGTGTGGAAGGGTCTTTTCTGGTTTCTCTGTGTGTGGGGAAAGTACAGCTCTCTGCATTCCCTATTTAAGAAAGAAGTTGCAATGGCTCCATCCAATAAAACAGAGCAGTGTTTCCTTACATATAAACAACTGAGAAATTCCTTGGGCAAGCACATAGCCTTTTGGTTCCTGGAACAAAGCGGATGGTGGTATTTATTATGTCAAATAAACACATCATCCACACTCCAAAGGGAAACCTGAAGCAATAAGCTGAACAAAGCAGTTTTCAAGGTTTTAATCCTTTTGCAATTAGCTCTTGTCTAACTCGGCAGAGAAATTAAGAATGAGCTATTTTCCCAGAAGTACCCTTAAGTGATTAAAGAGCCACAGTTTGTTCCCAACACTTGCCCTGAAAAAGAATCAGAGCTGGTTTCCAAAGGTAAGTAATATAAACATACAGGATATCCTATCGCTTAATGTGATTTCTCATTTAGCCACTGAAAATAGTCAGTACTTTCCCTCGTCCATTGTGCTAATTACCGAAGCCCTGTTATTTATCAGCCATTGGACTAGATGTTGCAACCAGCCTTTATGGTCACCACTGATCATTCCTGAGAACAGATCAAATTCTATAGAAAGCACATTTTCTTTCCGCCTTGTTACCATTCCGTCAATTTTGCTTATTTGTGTTCACCATGGTGACCAATGTGGAAATAACATTCAGCTTACCAAATTCCCAAAGTGTATTACCCTCTGATTTTGAACAGTTTCAAACCGGCTTGGATGAATTCTTGTTGACAGAAGCCCTAAATCTTTCTTGGATACAGGCAGGATGTACGTTATAGACGTACTTTCTTCCATCACTCCCATTGGCTGTAACCTTAAGGAATCTGGATGTGCCATACAACGTGGCTTGTGAATTCAGACTCGTTCAGGTTTTACAGCACATGGAATTTGTGACACTCTACACACCATTCTATTTAATTCCACCATAGGAACACCACGCAGTTCTGCTAAAAGAAACCGACTTTGCATGCCTGCAGTACTGAAGCACAGTCACAGCACATGTCCGTGAAAAAGACATCTGTGAGAGTCTGTTTCCGAGGTTTTGAAATTAATGTTTACATTTGCACATTCATCTTGTTGTCATTAAGAAGGAAAGTGGTAGCAGTCCTTAAAACATCAAAAAATTCATTGTTTTATGGGAGAAAAATTCTAAATTGAGAACATTCTACCAAGATTTGGGAAAGACCATCATTGCTCACTTTAAGCCCAATGTTCTGGGAAGTATCACGGACAATCACTGACATCAAGAAACTAGCCCAAGACTGGGCTTGGGGACCTGTATTCTGGAGCCAGTTTTGTTGCAAAGCAGCTGTATCACTTTTGGGGAAGTCATCTCATCCCTCTGAATCTTACTTTCCACATCCTTAAAACGCAGATATTTTAAATCAGAATTCCTGATGTGGTAAGAGTTCAACAATCCTCAGAAGCCCAGCAGAAACCGTATATTTGCTCAAGACAGACGATCTTAGCCATCACTTAATGGATCTCCACCTCCACTGTCCCTGCTTTGCTGGTAGACACATTTGGTATATTAGTGGAGGGATTTAAAATAAGAGTTCTTAAGTGAAAAAAAAAATCAGGAATTACTGGATTAAAATAACTTCTAATAATTTCTAAACTTCTAACTCTCAGAAATAAAAAGGTTATTGGTTCCTAGATTTTGATTCGTGGTCTTGACATGAGCGATTCCCAAATTCAGCCATAAATTTGGGGTGACTTGACTGACCTTCCTCTTCATGTTCTTGGGATCATGTATTTTCTGAGACTGGTCTGGAACTTCTAAAAAATGCTGGCAAAACCTATTATTGACAGGCTTAAATACATTTTTTTGTTGTTGCCTCATCCCACACATTCCCGACTGGATTCAGAGTTCGCTTTAGCTTGGTTCTTTCTCTGCCCCATCCCTGAGCTCCCCCGACCTCTCATCTTACCTCTGGGTTCACGGCACACCATGAGGTGGAGCTTGGAGGTGGCAAAGAAGGTTTCTGATGAGCACACATGATTTGGTCATAACAATAACTTTCAAAACAGCTGAAAGGATGATTTTTTTGTTTTGCAGAGGGGAGTCAAAATAATATATACGTCAAATTTGCCATTTAAGTATATATTTGAGTTTGCTATTAATTTTTCATCCTAAATTGACTGTAACCATCTTGCTCTGAGGCAGGGGAGGATTCTCAGAACAGGTCCTTCTTGTACGTTCCTACAAGAGTGTTCGTGGCATGATGCAGTAAGAAGAGCACTAATTTGGAAGTGAGAAGACAATTCCATGGTTCCAATAGTCAATAATATCATCCCCTCTGCAACCCCCCCTCCCCAGGCCTGAATCTTTACTTGGAGTTACCATTATTTTGAGGGGGAAAAAATGCATCATTTGGACCTTCCACCCTGGGGCAGGAAATGGATTCCAATTTATGTTTTTTCAAAATGATTACCTTTTACAAAAGAAAAAAAAATCTACCCCGAAAGAGCCCTAGAGACAATGAGACTTTCCACACTAGCATTCCAACCATCTATTTGCCTTTAGGGAGGTCCCTCCTTGCTAGCCTTTCTCCCAGAGAGCCTGGCATTCAAACCCTTAAGTGGATGTGGGGGTTGGGAGTCTGTGCAGTTTTTAGGCCTGCTGTAATTTCCACACCCGTATTTATACTCCAGGTTTTGATGGGGAAAGAAGGAAAATGGTTGCCATATGCTTCTCCACATTTGTTTCAAATGCAAAGAGAAACACACACATAACTCTTCATTATACAACTTCAAGTAAATGAGTATAATTGGAAGCTGATTCCTCAGATTTGACTCTGAACCTAAATACTCATCAAGGAGGCCTAATTGTGAATGTAACAAGCTCATAACATAATGTCTTCACATTAAACTACTATTAGGAAGAGCTGCAGAAATCTCCCCTGAATTGGAAAATCTTTGCAAACTAGCAGGCAGGAGAATGAGAGAGAGTGTAACTTAAATTATTACCAGCAGTGTGTTGGAAATGTATTCTCCCCTTACATCTGGTCATGACTCAGACTGCCATCCTGGACGCTTCCTTGTTGAAATTTCTGCTAAACTATGTTCCACAGACCCCGCCCTCCTTTTCTATCCAGGCAGATCAGCTCTCTATTTGACAGGTTCTGTGATCAACCATATGAGGTCCGAGAGAGATGTTTTTACATACACAGTGTCTGGACAGATGAACGTAAGCTAACGAGCTTCATGAAATGGCAGACAGCAGGGAATCTGAGCACACGCCGGATACCTCTTATTAATGGTCTGTACTGACATATTTCTAAGGAGCTGAGATTTGGACCGAGAGGGTCAAGAGTAATCCTTGCTTGGCTCTTAACTGGTTTCAAGCCACAGTTCGAGGTTAGTGTCCTGTGGACCGAAGTCTGGCTTTTGTCTCACCAATCTAACAGAACAAGGAGAGTTTCATGAAGTCATTTACTGACATGTATCTCATCTGTCGTCATAACCATTTTCACCTCATGCTCTTCCTTTCCTTTTATTGAAATACGTTTTCCTACTCTTTGATGTACCACTTCATGCCTTTGGGCTTTTCCATGTTGTCTAACAAACTTCCTGAAAACAGCTCTATGGCAACCACCTCTCCTATCTCATTCACCAGATCTTCAGCATGTAGCTTAGGGTAGGACTGTCACCTTTAACCCATATTTCTATTTGGTCTTTATACTCCTACTCCAAACCCCTAACACCCAAAGCTGAACATATCCTTTTCTCCTTGAAATCTTCTTAATATTCTGAATTTCCCATTTCTTTTCGATAAGCATTTTTTGAATACCTATTGGTTAAAAAACACTTCCCTATCTACTGATGACAAAAGTGGATCAAGATACTTATCTTCCCTTCCAAGTAGACAATTCCACTCAGGTGAGTACTAATGGAGAAGTGAAGGAACAAGAACGTGTTGAACCCAGCACAGCTGCTATGGGAGTACTGGGGAAAGACCAAGTAAGAAGATCAGAAAGGCATCCTGGAGAAGTCACATTTCATTTTGTTAGCTGAACCATAAACCCAGGCAATTCTGTCTCTTTTGGTTACTCACAATCTTTTGTTTTTGGTACAAAGTTGATTCCTTAAAAGAGTCACCGTAATAGATGTTGTTCTCCTCGCCCATTCTCCTCAAGGTACCATCTCTCTCCCTGTCCCTCCACACCTAGTCCATCTAGGAGATCACTCAATTTTCCCTCCTCAACCTCTAACTTGGGAGGGGAAGTGCTTCCATTCCCTTGAAATACTATCCAAGCCCCAACTGGTGTTCAAGGTCCCATTCCTTCCATCACCAGGGCCCACATCCAGCTATCATGCTTTCTTGAACTTCCAATCTTCAAATCTCTTCCTCTTGTCAATGGGAAAATGTTTCTCATCCTAAGGCCACTTCCCACTTCCTCAATGACCTTTGGATCATTGAGACACCATTTTTTCTCTTTCCTTCCATCACCAAATATTTTATTTACTAATTAATTTAATGTTTATTTATTTGTTTTGAGAGAAAAAGAATGAGAAAGCAGAGAGTGGAGAGAGAGAGAGAGGAGAGAGAATCTCAAGCAGGCTCCACACTGTCAGCGTGGCCCAATGCAGGACTCAATCCCATGACCCAGGGATCATGAACTGAGCCAAAACCAAGAAGAGTCAGTTGCTCAACCGACTGAGCCACCCAGGTGCCCCCATCACCAAATGTTTTAAAAGCACAGTCTCGATACTTGCTGTCTTCACATACCCCTTTTCTATTTTCTTCTCACCCTCTTACAATCTTGCTTCTCCCCTTTGCATTGTACTCAAATGGCCTTGAAGAGGTCTTGTGTGGCCACTGAAGCACCAAATCCAATAGCCTCTTCCTAGTGCTCCCCCCCACCCAATCTTAAACCATGTTAGGAATGAGCCCAGCCCTCCTCAGAGGCTGACACCAACCACTATTGTTTGCTACAACACCCTGTTCTCCCAGTTCTCTTGTCTACTTATCAGACCACTCCTTTTTAGTTTTGTTCACTAACTTCACTTTCCTGCATCTGATCCTTAGATGTAGGTTTTTCTCAAGTATCTGCCTTCAGCCTTCTTCTTTTCTACTTTATAGACCCTCACTGGGGTATTTCTCCCATTCCATAGCTTTAATCACTCTGTCTATGTGGATGACTGAAATATGTCTTTAGTCTCAACCTTTCTTCTGAGTTCCAGAAACATCTTTCCAACCACATATTAGGTATGTCCACCAGGATGCCCACCAGCACCTCAAACATAAGTCCAAAACTGAACTTACCATACCCTTGTTTCTACTCCAAGTGCCTTGGTTCAGATCCCCATTACTTGTTATTTGTACTATCATAATTATCCCCTAATTTTTTTCTCCCATATATCCTCTACATAGCTAATTACCTAAAATGCAAATCTTATTTTAGAATTTCTGTTTCATGTAATAGACCTGCCTGGGTATCTCGACCCTTCACTGAAAACAATAACAAAACACATGATAAATTGCAAAAATCATTTTCTTAAAACACTGTAACACTATCAAGAAATAAGAATTTATAAGGGGAAATTTAAATAAAGATGGGAACATAGAGTGGTAAGCAGAGTACTTAAAGGTGCTTTACCCTGTGGGAATTTTTCAGAAGCTAGAAAATGAGCTTGAGTCTTCATGGCCTCATAAAAACAAGAGACAAAAGAAAAAATCCCAAGGCTGTCCTAATAACCACAGACTCTTTCACGTTGAAACTCCTCACCAAAAAGCCCTCAGTAGAGGGTATACCAGAAGGTAAAATGACCTACAGACATATCTAAGGTGAGGGCGTTACAAAGGAAGTTACCTTGGTATCAGAAGACAGGGGAGAAAAATAGTCCCAAGAAGCTGAAAGTTACAGGGGGCTGTTTTTTTGTTTTTTCTTGAAGATTTACAACCCAGATTGCCAGCATCAGGATGATTTAAAAAAAAAAACAAAAACAAAAACAACAACAACAACAAAAAAACACCCTCAGGCCTTGGATTTAGTTTAAAATAGCACCAGACTGGTGCTTTCTTTAGACATCTGGCAGGACAAATTCTCTCTGGAAGAAGGCACCTTCATCGCAGGCCTCTAGGAATTCTCACACTTTCCTAAGGAATACCAGTGGCTTACAGTAAAAAAATTAAAAAAAATGAAATATATATGTATTTATAAATATATAAAATTTTTTTCTGAATGTGTCACACAAAGTACTTGCACAGTGCTTTCTATACAGTCAGAAATCGACATGTGTTTGCAGAATTAGGTTCAGTTAAATATCACTCACCTTGCTCAACAGTCCCTCACAGCTCTCAAATTCTTGCAGCATAATATAAAATTTTGCTATTTACAGCTTTTTATTGGCCCTCAAATAGCTCTATAAAACCTTCAATCTTGTCAGATTCCTCACTGCCCTTTGTAAACTCCATGCTCATTTTTTAACTTGTAACGTTTATTTATGTTGTTTTCCCCTCTTGCTAAGCTCCTCCCCTTCTGTCTGCCTCTGGATCACACCATGCACTACACTGGTATTTAAATGTTGGGGCCAGGCGCCATGGTATATGCATTTGGATCTCCAGTGCCATGTGGCACAGTTCCAGCCACATGGTTAGCACTCCACATGCACTTGCTGAAAGAGCAAGTAAAACTGTATATATGTAAGTGTATGTACATAGACACACACACACACACACACACACACACACCCTGTCAAACAAGTTGTAAGCTCCAGGAAAGAACTATTTTACTTTTTTTTTTTAACTCTTCAACTCTAACTGCTCACTTCTTGATAAAAATTATCCATGTTCAATGACCAGTTCTCCCAGTTGGAAGGAGACCCTTTATATCACATACATACATATACATATACATACATACATACATACATATATATATATATATATATTTTTTTTTTTTTTTTTTTTTTTTTTTTTTTTTTGAGAGAGGGTGAGAGAGCAAGCATGAGAAGGGGAGGGGCAGAGAGAGGGAGGGAGACACACAATCTGAAATAAGTTCCAGGCTCTGAGCTGTCAGCACAGAGCCCCATGAAATGTGAGATCCCATGAGATGAAGTTGGACACTTAACCTACTGAGCCACCCAGGCGCCCCTTAAATTATATTTTTACTCAATTTGGAGCAAACAAGAATAAGTGAATAGCAGCCTGATTCTGTATTCAAAAATGATAGTTGGGGCACCTGGTCACTCAGTTGATTAAACGTCTGACTCTTGACATTGGCTCAGGTCACGATTTCACAGTTTGTGAGACAGAGCTCCACACTGGGCTCTGTGCTGACTGTGCAGAGCCTGCTTGGGATTCTCGCTCTCTCTGCCCCTCCTTCACACTCTCCGTCAAATAAATAAACATTAAAAAAAATGATAGATGATTGGATCTCAAAGGACTACACAATCAACATTTACTGAATATCTATTACGCTATGTTGGACCCTGGGCCAGGTTTAAGGGGTACAAATATAATAAATGAGATAAAATCCCTTCCTTCAAAGATCTCACATTCTAATAGAGAAACAGAGATAAACTATGCCCTATAATTATAAGGTGCTAAATGCTATAACTCACCAGGAGGTAAAACAGATAAGGTCAAAACAATTACCTCTGTAGGGGGAAGAAGAGGGAGGGTCTCAGTTCACAAAGGTCTCTTTTGAGTCCCCAAAAGATGAGTTAAGTAGGAGTTTAAAGGGTTGGGTGGGGGAAGGGGCATTCCAACTTACGGAAAAACTATGCACAGAGAGGCACGAAGTTGTGCAAGAGCCCCGCATGCGCAGAACTGTGAAAATGAGTTTGGACATAACCCTAAAGGAAATTTGGGCAAGTTTAAGCATTGGATTGGACAGAGGAAGGGAAAGAGTGCTTCAGGCCTCAAATGGGGGGAAAATTCTCTAAATATTTTTATTTGTCTTACTCTTATATTTGTGTTTCCTTCCAAACAGTGCCCATGCTCAAGTCCCCCTCCCTTAATGCAAAGTTTCCTCCAATCTCACATTCTTTAGGAGAGAGTGTACTTACTACCCACTGTATTAGAGACTCCGCCTACAGCCTAGGAAAGGCTTGGTTACCTACTGAACACCAACCCTTAAAACGTATGGCAGAGTGATGTTAGCTTCCCACCTCGATCTGTCAGCTAATGCTCTCGTTTTGGAAACGAGCCACTCCTGGTCCTTTT
The DNA here is from genome assembly GCF_046562875.1 of Panthera onca. Classification (NCBI taxonomy): domain Eukaryota; kingdom Metazoa; phylum Chordata; class Mammalia; order Carnivora; family Felidae; genus Panthera; species Panthera onca. The sequence continues at coordinate 145,342,415 of NC_138342.1, read as the reverse complement.
TCTTCACAGAGAAAACACATAGCATTCATTCACATTTCTTCTCAATATGTGGCTCTTGGCATGAAAACACAATTCCTTTTAAGACACTGACAAAGATTTGATGTTGTGCACCATCAAATACAATACTTACCTGATCACAACGAACAGGAAACCTAATTTATATGCTTATTTAATAATAGGACAGGTGTGGGCATATGGCTCTATAAACAGATATTTTGTGACTGTTTCACCACTGCTCCCCAGAAATGCAGCCCCAATTTAAGTTCAAGTGGGGATACTTGGTTTTGGGGCTCTGCATCCACATTTGTCATCATCATGAACCAGAGAGATCATACATGTCCAGAGCCACAGAATCTTACAATGTGAAGGGACTTTAATTATTAGTTTTTTAAAGCTACTATGTACTGAAAGATAATGGTTTTGAAATTCTGAAGATTGTCCTGAAACATATCTATTTGTGGACCCTCAGCTAGCTTCTAGATGATTACCAGATCTGTGATAAGCCAATGGTTTGCTGATTTATACAACTTTTGGACAAATATGGGAAATTATCCCAGGAACCTCACTAGTGAGCTGTAACGTACAGCATGTTAGTTTCCGAGTTAATGTATTTCCAAATGGCTTCACTAAGAAGTAACACACTTCCTTTTTTACTTCCATCAGAAAAATAAAATCTGCAAAGATAAATTTCCTACCCGGTGCTGTTTTGGGCAATACTGAGCAAAGCAATATGCATGTCATTAACATACGCTGTTCCCACACACGGTGAGTAATGATTTAAAAAGTCCAGGCTGTTTACACCTGTAAAAGCTATATACTGTAAATGGAAAAGAGAAAGATGACAGCACATCACCAGCAGGGACATGCCTGAACAGCATTCCCAGGAATCCTGTAAGCACAGGAAAAACAACTCCAAACAAGCAGGCCTCAGTCCCGCACGGGGTGTAAATTAGCTTCCACTGACAGCACACGCTGTTCACCTTTCTGCGCCAAAGTCCTCACCGAGCCAAGGTCAGCAGAGTGCTCTCTCTCTCTTTCTAACAACACAGGCCTTGAAGCTGTTCTTTAAACCCTCACGGTCATGGCCCATGAGGGAGCCGAAAATAAAATAAAAAAAAAAAAAAATCCCTGAGACAATTCTCAACTAAAGAAATCCTTGTTTCCCTGGTGAGCCAGAAAGCAGTTTCGTAGGTCAGATAGATTCTTTTTTATAGATCCTTACTGTTGAGTGGTGTTTGTTGGTTTGTGTTGCTGGAACAATGAACTCTTGTTCGGGACCTAGAATTGAGGACCTAGAATTCAGACATTGGGACAGTCACTGTGCAAATAAGTGAAGCAGTTTTCCCCTTCTTAGAGAATTCCTAGTAGGTGACTCCTCACTGCTGTAGGCAGTGAATCGGTGAATGGCCAGAGGGGAGCAAAGGAATTTTGCTGAGGTTGCTGGCTGGGAGCCAAAAATCCATGTTTCCTTCTTCTTCATGGGCACAGAGTTCGATTACTTTCCCCAGCCTCTCCTATAGTTAGAACTCCTATAATCAGTAAGAAAAAGGCGGTACCAACCAAGCATTGTCTAGATATTGGCCATGCTGTTCTTGCCCCCTGCTTCTGGAAGAAAGTCTTCATTTGCTCGCATGGACCCTATTCACAGCTGCTGTTATTGGTATAGTGATGAGGCGGCCACAGAAGGTTTGCCAGAGCGCCAGCCTCCCTGAGCACAGCTGGGTGTTACTAGTAACAAATGAGACAGATTCTAACTCTATTACTTTCCTTGGGCTGCAGGTACTTAGTGTAGCCTAATGTATCTGGGGGCTCTGGGGGATAGCTCTCTCTCTCCCTCTTTTAAGTAATTCTTAAATTTGTTTTCTATCTACATGTCTTTTTAAAAATTGTTTAGGGCTCAACAAAGCTTTATAAAGCAAAGAAGTCATGTAACCTTTGCCCAGGTCAAAAAGTAGAACAAGTCAGGCACCTGGGCACTGCAGAAATGTCCTGCATGTGCTGTCCCCATCAGACCCTTGGCCTCCCTTAGTACCTACAATCCTGACTTGCAAGATTTTCTTTACAGTTTTACTATTCCATGTATGCACCTCTTTGTCTCTCCCCTTTTTGGGTATTATTTAAGTGGAGTCATACTGTATGTATCCCTTGTCTTGCTTCTTTTGTTCCATATCATGTTGGGAGTATGGATCCTTGTTGTTTTGTTTAGGTATAGTTCATTTATTTTACTCGCTGAATAATACTGAACTGGATGACTCTACCACAATTTCCCTATTTGTTCTACTGTTAATGGACTTCTGGGATGCTGCCAGCTTCTGGCTGCTCTGAGCATTCTGATCCATGACCCTGGGTGCACACCGGTAAGCACTGCTTTGAAGAATATACTTAAGAGTGGAATTGCGAGGTCACAAGGTTTGTGTAACACCGGGTTCATCAAATGATGCCAAACTCTCCTCCAATGTGGTTTTTACCAATTTATACTCCCACTGGCAGCATATGAAATATCCTGTTACTTCATACCCTTGTCAGAACTTGGTATTGTCAGACTTTTAAATTTTTTGCCAATCAGGTGGGAGTGTAATGATATATCTTTGTTGGTTTAATTCATATTTTCCTTATTACGAATGAGGTTGAACATCTTTTCATGTTTCTTAGCAATCTGAATTCCCATTCCCTCTATGGGGAAGCAGCTGTTCATGTCTTATACCTTTTTTTGTTTTAAATGCCTGACTGCCTTTTCCTTTTGTAAGAGTTATTTGCAGGCATTTTTTATTTTGTAAGCTACATATTGTGGTGGATGGAGGTCTGGTATTGTCTACAGGATTTAAAAATATTTTTCACTCTGTGGCTTTTACTCTCTTGTAATGTCTTTTGATGATCATAAGTTTTTTATTTTAATGTATTTGAATTTATCAAACTTTTCCTTTTATGTCTTGTGTAATCAATCTGGAATTAATTTTTGCATAAGGTACAAGGAAGAAATTTATCTTAGAATGTAGAAGCTTAGAAGTTAGCAGCTAATATTTATAAAAAGAGGAACTTTTAAAGCAAGTGTTTTATATTTTCTTCCTTTATAACAGACATGCATTCTGCCTCTGATAAGAGGCACACAGATTATATACCTTCTTTAGGGACAACAAAGTGCCAATCTGCTAATTCCCTTAAGAAGTAGGAATGTTACAGAGGCACCTGGGTGGCTTGTCTGTTAAGCATCTAATGTTGGTTCAGGTCATGATCTCACGGTTCGTAGTTTCGAGCTCACAGAACAGACCGTGAGATCATGACCTAAGCGGACGTCAGAAGCCTAACCGACTGAGCCACCCAAGTGCCCCTACATATGCTCTTTCAAGAATTTACCTGTCAAACAGACATGCTGATTTTCAATTACTTCACATGTGCTTTTTATACACACACACACACACACACACACACACACACACACACACACACACACTACTACTGGTTACTTAAGAAGTACAGAACTACATGGGTGCCTTGGTGGCTCCATTGGATGAGCATCCAACTTCGGCTCAGGTCATGATCTCATAGTTCATGGGTTGGGGCCCACCATCAAGCTCTGCACTGATAGCTCAGAGTCTGGAGCCTGCTTCACATTCTGTGTCTTCCTCTCTCTCTGCTCCTTCCCAGCTTGTGCACTCTCTCTCTCTCAAAAATAAACAAACATTGAAAAAAGAAGAAAGAAAAAGAAGTACAGAACTACATTGAAGTACATGGTACACACTCTTCCATTAAGAGACAGAACTTGAATTTCCAACACCAGCCCCAAATTCATTATCTAAATAAAAGATAGGTTAGTACAAGTGACAAGGAATTTGCCTGTATGTTCATGGTGACTAGGAATAGTATGGTTTAAAGAATGTTTTAGAAAATTTTTTAAGGTTAAGGGGCTAGGATTATTTTTCAATTAACTGCCTACTCTGGATGAAGCAAAGAACAGGGGTTTTCTCTTTTTCTTCCATCTACATTAGCTGGACAATTTAGCTGTACTGGAATGATGATTTTTTTCATCCTTTAAGAAATGAGCCCCTGTATTTCAAGTTTGAGAATAGAAAGCAATGAGTTACTTGAAGTATTATAATTGCAGCAGAATAAGTTAACTCCTTCCAAAACTACCAGAGGACAGTAAAACAGCCAAACTGAATGTCGGTCATTAGTCAACACTGACTGTGTTCTCCTTGGCTGGGCCCTGGGAGAAGCCCATCAGAAATGTAAAGCACGTGCTTTGCGCCTCCTGTTTTGGGGTACACAACGCTTGTTCTTAAGAAACTATTAGAACAATAAAATGGTTCGATATTATCCACAGATTAACTACATTCAGTGCAGAGACCTGTGAGAAACAAAGTGCTCTATATTCCTTAGAGTTTATCAACACACCCACTTGTTTTAGTAAGACCACCCTGATTCTCTCATGTTAATTACTAGGGAGGAAAACTTCATGTTTTATTAAACATGAATTTAAACAAGAATTAACAAAATTTCTCCTGTTAATTATTGTGGAGGAAAACTTCAGACCCTGTTCTACAGCCTGGTGGCTTTCAAATGTTTTTTGTTTTTAATTTTTAAAACTTTTTTTTAATGTTTATTTATAATTTTTGAGAGAGACAGAGCACGAGTGGGGGAGGGGCAGAGAGAGAGGGAGACACAGAATCCCAAGCAGGCTCCAGGCTCTGAGCTGTCAGCACAGAGACTGACTTGGGCTTGAACTCACAAGCTGCAAGATCATGACCTGCGCCGTAGTCGGGCACTTAACCGACTGAGCCACTCAGGTGCCCCTCAAATGTTTTTGATTGAAACCTATAACAAATACATTTTTTTAACTAAAAATTTTTAATGTTTATTTACCCTTGAGAGAAAGAGAGAGGGCACAATCAGGAGAGGGGCAAAAAGAGAGAGAGGATCCGAAGCAGGCTCTGTGCTGACAGCAGAGAGCCCGACGTGGGGCTTAAACTCACAAACCGTGAGACTATGACCTGAGCTGAAATCGGACACTTAACTGAGTCACCCAGGTACCCCTATAACAAATACATTTTTAATCACAATATATACATACGTATGTATACATATATATATACATACATACACACACACACACACATACACACACACATATACATATACGCAGATGGATGACACACATTTATTTAAAAACAAGAATTTTGCAAAATGATACCTGTTTAGACCAGTGTATTCTTGATTTTTCTTTTCTTACTCTTATTTCATTTAAAAACTGCCACTTGAGAACCTTTAAATTGATTTCACAACAGTGGTTATATAAAACACGCCACAGACTATATTTTTCAAACTATGGTAAACCTATATACATAGTAGAGATTTTACAAGACCAAAAGAAAAACTACTATTGCCAATAACAATGACAGCTAGATTTACTGAGCATTTACTATATATCAAACCCTGGGGGTTAAGTGCCCTCACATTTACTACAGGATGTTAAATGGCAAACCTTTGAGCTTCAGTTTTGACTAAAGCCTCACAGGCTCTGAACAATAAAATAGATGCCAGATAGATGCCCCACACCCTGAAGGCAAGTTTTAAACCACCTGCCACGAGCCCAAAGGCCTGAGTGTAGGATGTGTCTGGAGACTGAAAAACCAGTTCTGCCACCCTTAGCCATTGATTGCCCCCTCCAGCCAATGAAAAAGTGGGATCAAGGCTGTCAAAGGAGAGAGAGAGAGAGAGAGACAGAGACAGAGACAGAGACAGAGACAGAGAGAGAGAGAGAGAGAGAGAGAGAGAGAGAGAAGGGGGTGGGGGAGGGGGAGAGGGAGAGGGAGAGGGAGTTAGTTTTGTCTTTAGACTTCCACCCTGGGGGAAGGGAGGGTCACATTCCCCTAACTTTCAGATAAATGAGAGGGGCTTCAAGAGCTCCTCTAGAAGGGCTTAAGCCCCTTGGAACTTCAGGCTGTGGCAGGAGAGGGTAGCACTCCCACTGACCACTGGACAAGCATGTATGAAGTCCCCCTTGGTCCCAATAAGCCTGGGAGGGAGCCTGCCTGGATCATTATAAACAGAACCCCCCTTAAGAAGACTGACAGAGTGAAAGAACCTAACTGTGTGGAGTGGCCTCTAGAAGCCCAGACAGTGAGGCCTGGAGAAGAGGAGGAGTCTCCTGTGTTTGTAGGAGCAACAGCAGCTAGGAAGTTGGGGAGCAGGTAAGGGACCAAGAGCCAGAGAGGGGAGGCCAGTCTTGTGCCTCCCTGACCACAGGTGTCCCAGGCAGAGTTGGGCCTCACTTGAGATAGGGTTGGGGGTAGGACAGATTTTATGTAGGACTGGAACCAATTTTGGATTATTGTAACAGACAGGATTTTAATTACTATACTGAGAATGTTCTAGTTTGTGATGAGAAAACTTGTAAAACTCTAAAGCTATGGGATCTTGTGTGATTTCACCCAGTGCAGGGGAGCACCAGAAAAACAGAGCAAGAGCCTTAGCAATCGAGGAGGGGAAAGATTAGTTATGTCCTTATTGAACATGTTCAACATCTACTGAACACATTGTAATTTTAATCCTTCTAACAACCCCATGACATAAGTACTTTGCTACCACTTTCTGTGATTAGGGAAACTGATGCTCAGAGAGAGGTTAAGTAATCTCCAGCCAGAGTTTCATACTAATGAGTAGCAGAGCTAGGATTCAAACCCAGGCAGAGTCACTTAAATACTCTCTGATCCTTCTTTTTGCAGCAGTATGATTGGGGTGGGAGGCAGCAGGAAGGCGAAGTTAAACATTTTAATTAGTATACAGTGAAAGTACCAGGGTCCATTTTACACATTTTTATTTACTTATAAAATACATATATTCCTGTACTATTAGGTACACTAAAAAATAAGTCCTCCCCATCATAAAGTTTAGAGTAGTAAGATCAAATATATACTTTTTTCTGCTGGGTACACACACTCAATGTACTCGGACAGACCTTGGAGTAGGATTCTTGATTGTGGCAGATCAGTTTAAAATCTGTCCCTAGAGTTCCTGCAGTATAAGGGCTCACCCCTCTCCTCTGTTTGGGTTTCTTTCCTGGGAAAGTCTGAAAACTGAGATGTTTAAATTGAAAGATGAAGGAAACCTTCTCGGAATGGAGAGAACTTAGGTCATCTTAAGGGCACCCAAATTTGGGGTAGATTTAGGAAGGCAGAAGGATCACAAGAAAGACTCAGAAAGTGGGGGGGGGGCTGTCGACTAAGGACAAATTTCTTTCACTTGGTTATATTCCTTCGTTAGTTTTTTTTTTTTTTTAATGTTTATTTATTTTTGAGACAGACAGAATGTGAGTGAGCAGGGGAGGGGCGGAGAGAGAGGGAGACACAGAATCCGAAGCAGGCTCCAGGCTCTGAGCTGGGGACTGGAACCCAGGAACTGTGAGGTCATGACCTGAGCTGAAATCAGACACTTAATAACTGAGCCAACCCACGTGCCCCCCTTTGATTAGTTCTAGTAGTTTTCCTTACCTCATTAAATATCATGTAATTTATGATTTTTTTTTTTTTTTTAGCAACTCTGTTCTGAACAAATTTCTAAATTTTCTAAATATTCTAAAACAGGAGTGGAGTAACTTTTGGGAGTTAGGCCCTAAACAGTGGCCTCTGTTCTGTGATGCAATATTCCACGTGTGACATGGAAGCTGAAAGCAATAAAAACCTCCACAAGTATCTTAATTCAGTGGTATGTACCTTACAAGACACCAGTTATGCACAGACCCTGATCTCCACTGGAGTGCAGTGACCTTGCTTCCCTGAAACTACACAAAACTGTGTCTATGTGCATTTTCAGGGGGAAAGTGTCCACAGTTTTCATCCAATATTTGAAGAGTTCCTTGATCCCAAAAGAGAAGAATTACTGGACTAGCTATTCATTTGAGTAGTTCTTCCTTTAAAACAGAACTCATCGTGAGAAGGAGAAGGCATTTTTGTTTAAGACTTTGTATTCTCAAAGAATACCTATTTGGAGAAAAAAATGAAACAAAACAGTAGGGAAGCATACAAAGTAAAGCATCCTTTCCCCCAGAAGGCATTTTTGTTAATAGTTTATAGTTTGATGTATGGAAGCTTCAAGTAATCTTCAGAGGAATTATTTCAATCAGATAATCAATAAATACCTAGCTTAAAACCCACAAGAGTCCCAAGGGGAAATTGGAGCTTGACCTTATGGTGGTACTAGGAGAATAAAAAAGGGCTGCTCTGGAGAGGGACACCTGGTTAGGATTCCAGGGGGGCTTTGGGCAGGTGGGAGATCACCATGTGGAGGAGATGTTAGCTCAGAACGATCAATGCACCATTCTCTGCAGCCCTGGTGGCAGTGGGAGCAGAAGGCTTGGGGATCACTCCTGTGGCCCTGGATGCCAGTTGCTGATGGCAAGTGACAGGCCTGAGAGTAACAGAAATATGAGACATACAAGTTCTATATGAAATCTACAAAGTCTATACATGGGGGCATGATTTTTTTTTTTCCACACTAAACTTTACCAAGGGAGTCAGAAGAATTAATGGAGGAGTCATCTTTGCGGATGGTAAGATTCAGTGACCGAAAGATGTCAATTCTCCACAAAACCAATTTAAAATTTTAAGTCCATACCTCTAAATCGTAACAGAATTCTTTACTGAAACTGACATATATATGCAAAAGTTTATCTGAGAATAAAGAGTAGAAAAATAGTATTCAGTGTATGTGTGTATATGCCCGTTAAGGTATTTGTACTAACAGATACAAACAGGTACAATAGTTAAAACAGTGTGATACTGGCTCAAGTGTAGACAGAGGTCAATGGAATGGAAGAGAAAACCAGAAACATCCACAAGCACACAGAATTTAGAGAATGATAAAGTTGCTGTTTCAAATCAGTGAGAAAGTATGGATTATTCAATAAACCACAGGAAATAATAAATTTCAATCTGTACCTCACACTATATGACAACACAAATTCCAGATGGTTTAAATTCTTGAGTTAAAAAAATTTTAACCACAAAATCTCAGTTTAGAGCAGTAGCATAATTTTGAGGCTTTTGCATTCCTGGTCCTCACAAAACTGGAGAGAGCCGGGCCTGGGTTATTTTGCAAAAAACTGTTTATACCTTTAGCCAAGAGCTACCCATCAATAATATGATATTTAAACATCATTTAAATCTATCATTCAAATTTATGCATTTCAAAAATCATGCCCCTTCAAGGACAGATAGTGTTTACTTATGAGAAGGCAGTACATTTTACATAATAATTTAAAAACTACACGAGTTTGGGGCGCCTGGGTGGCTCAGTCGGTTATGTGCCAGACTCTTGATTTCAGCTAAGGTCATGATCTCATGGTTTATGAGATTGAGCCCCACATTGGGCTTTGCTGACAGCACAGAGCCTGCTTGGGATTCTCTCTTTCCTTCTCTCTCTGCCCTCCCCCATGCATGCTTGCTTGCTCTCTCTCCCTCTCCCTCTCTCAAAAAAACAAAAGTAAACAAATTTTCTACTTAGAAAAGTAATGCTGTATTTTTTTAAAGTTTATTTATAATGAGAGAGCAGAGCCTGATGCAGGCTTTGATCCCAGGAACTGATATATCATGTCCTGAGCTAAAATCAAGAGTCAGATGCTTAACCAACTGAGCCACCCAGACATGCCAGTAATGCCATATTTAAGCACAAAGAATATGCTATGTTTAAGAACAAAGTAATAACTGTCATATATTCTGCTTTTCTAGACATCTTCCTAAGGAAGATCCAGTTCAATGTAAACATAAGGAACTTGTGAAAATTCTTGGGTAGTTATTTAATCTTTAAGTTACTACTCAAAAAGTAGAAATTAGGTCATTTCTATCTATGGGGGTGAACAACACTTGTTAAAAGTTTGTGAAATTTTAAAAATAGTTTGCTATAGAGCAAAACCAAGTGAAAGCTAGCTATTTAACAAAGATGCTGGATTATAGTTTAACAGTTTGACATTACCAAACATGTTTTAAATTAAAGTTATACAGACTTTTCTGTTGTTCTTGCAAGCCTCAAATCTCATTTACAATCATTTCAAGTTAATATTTAATCAAAAGTACATACATATACGTAAGTGTGTAAAGAGACTGATTTGGCTTTTGATGCCTACTCTCGGGAGCGAGTGCTAACAAATGTTGAAATTCTCAGAAGCTTATCGTTTAGAGAGCTTGCAGTAAGAGCGTACAGAAAAAAAAAAGGAATAAACAAAAGTAGTTATCTACAAATAAACATCTGAATTTTAATAAATGAAGAGAAAAATTGTGAAAAATGCCCCCATACACACGAGTTTCTTACCAATTAAGTTTAGACCGGCACTGTCCAAGGGAACTTTCTGAGACAGTGTGCATGTCTTATGTCTATACTATCCAATATGGTAGCCATTATTCCCATGTGGCTATTCAGCACTCGATACGTGGCCAGAGTGCCTAAAGAACTGAATTTCTAATTTAATTTAGACTTAAATAGCCACACGTAGTTAGTAGCTCCTCTATTGGACAGCACAAGTTTGTCCTTTCCTACTGAAAAAATAGTACATTTAAAATAACTTCTATAATATTTCTGGAGAAACCACAAGTACCATAAATCAAAATTTGTGGTAACTTCTCTTGATGTCTGCACTCAAGAGGAACACAAAAAAGATGATCTCAAACAGAATTCTTGAACAATGAAAATTACTGTGGCTGTTTTATTGTAGGATTACTACCATGCAGTTTAATAGTAGGTTCTGAATAAATTTTGGGGAGAAAACGAGTAAGTTCATGAATGAATTGGCAGGCAACTTCTTTCACTCCTTGATTGGAGAATAGAAAACCTTATGGCAAAGGGTAAGAATTTCTATGAAATTTAGAGCCATTATCGCTCAGTTCTTTTTTTTTTTTTTTAATTTAAATCCAAGTTAGTTAACATATAGTGTAATACCAATTTCAAGAACAGAATTTAGTGATTCATCACTTAACTATAACACCCACTGCTCATCTCATCCAGTGCCCTCCTTAATGCTTACCACCCATTTGGCCCATCTCTCCATCCAACACCCCTCCAGCAACCCTCAGTTTGTTTTCTGAATTTAAAAGTCTCTTACAGTTTGCCTCCCTCTTCATTTTTATCTTATTTTTGCTTCCCTTCCCCTATGTTCATCTGTTTTGTTTCTTAAATTCCACATATGAGTGAAATCATAAGCATTTCTCTTTCTCTGACTTACTTTGCTTAGTATAAAACACTCTAGTTCCATATCTCTCATCTTTTTAAAAATGAGTTTAACGGTAACAGAGGTGGATGGATAGAAAATTAGCTAGATAGACTGATAGCTAGTTTGATATATGGACCTTAGTAAATGATTTTTAAATGCAGAAACTCCCACTGGGATGACTCTATCTTGCTTTGGTACTCTATTAAAGGTTGCAAGCCAAGACTTTACATGTTCTCTCAACCCCTACATTATTTTTTTCTGCTTCAGGAGAAGGGAGTCCATTTTATATAACAATTTTAAAATTACACAAATTTTCAAAACCCTCAAAAGGAAAATAAAACCATCTGCAGTATCAGGACCTAGAGATAATAGTGGTTATAATTTTTTTGTCTATCCATCACTTTTTTGTTTGTTTTGTTGGTTGGTTGGTTGTTGTTTTCTTTTTTCTGACTATACATACGTGTGCATGTAATATTCTAAAATTAAAATTGGATTGTACTTAATAGTTTAACTTGTTTTTCAAATGTTCTAATACTGGTGAACATATTTTTATGCCAGTCAGTACACTATTTTAATCAATTATATTGTCTGTACAGCATTCCACTGCCAAAATATTAATGTGAATCACAATCTATCTTTTCCTTCTATGCATTTTTCTATGTCGTTTTTCTTTTTCTTTCTTTCTTTTTTTTTAATGCTTATTTGAGAGAGCACGCACGAGCGAGGGAGGGGCAGAGAGAGAGGGAGACACAGATTCTGAAGCAGGCTCCAGGCGCTGAGCTGTCAGCACAGAGCCCGACGTGGGGCTCGAACTCACAGACTGCGAGGTCATGACCTGAAGTTGGACACTCAACCAACTGAGCCACCTAAGCACCCCTCTATGTAGTTTTTCTGATACTACTTCAACAATTTCGTCTAACCAAATTGGTTTTAAAACTCTACGTAATTCTCCATAATGCATTAGAACTGACTCTACCCTTTCCCCTTAGATTTCCCAATTATGTTACCATCTTCCTGTGAGATGATAGGACTTCAGATTTGAGACTGAAATTGCTAATGGGGTTTTCTCCCTAACCAGTAGGGGGTTGGTAAGCAAGACCCAGAACATCAGCTGCCAGATCTCCCAACCTAGAGGTGGGATTTGGGAGTAAGGAGGAAAACAGTTTTGTCCCTGGAGCATATGTGGGAACTTTAATAAGACTCCTGTGGAATTTCCAAGGAGTTGCTGCTTCCCAGAGTATTGAGGAGTCTCTGCATCAAAGAGTAAATGTTCAAATTGCTCACTATCGTTCAGGGCAGAGTTTTTGATCTGACTCTGAAAGTCTGTGTTCATCACCATGAAAAATGAATTTCTGCTGGATTTATTCAGAAACCCAGCCATATTTGTACAGAAGATAAGGGTTTGATGATGCACAATTTGTTCTAGCCGAGTCACCAACCTGGAACCAGAAGGCAGGAGCAAGGCTGGGATTCTCTTTCATCTTTTAGACAAACAACAAGGTTCCTTGTACTGCACATTCACACACATAGCAAGCATTTGGAAACACACAGTACTCCCCTTGTTAAAACGGAATCCCACTGGCTAATTGATTCACAAGTCTGCTAACTAATTCCATACTAACAGCTTAAATTAAAAGTTAATGAAACACAGTCAGGACCCCATTATGTTCCACTTGTAACAACCTTTCTTTTTTTTAAAAAAAAAAAAAAAAAAAAGAGGGAGAAAAGAGCTGGTGCTTCATTAAAAGGAAAATGTCTGGGACATCATCCTGAGCTGGAATGCACCCACAGCCAGAAGCATTCCTCAGACGGGTCTCTCTGCCAAGTCCTGGGGAAGCCGTTTCTCTGAGGCAGGAAAGAAATCCCCACAGGTATCCCATGACCAGACTGACCAGAGCTCATAAGGCAGCATTGTTTGCAGCTCTGTGGGGTCTGCTCGAGATGGGAAAAATCTGTTCACATAGACTACTGTGTACTTTACAACTTCACACCCCATTCTTCTATGAAACTCACATCTGACTCACACTTACAAAGTAAAGGGGAGGCAGGGAATGCTGTATCCTCTTTTCTTCCCACAGATCTGGGTTAACAGCAGTAGTTTATTTCTTCCAAAAAAATAAAGGTGTGTGTAAGGTCAATAGTCAATGCCCTGTTCTCTCTCTTGATCTGGTTTCCTCGTCTTAAGACCTCAGTGGTCACCTCTGGGCTGATGGTTCGCAGGTTTCCACCTCCAGCCCCAACTTAAGCAACCCGCTGCCATCAGGCTGCCTCCACTTGCATGTTTTTACCAGTACCCCCCAATACCATGTGTGCAAAATCATTCTCCATTCTTTCCCATGAATCAACTTTCCTGACTTGGCTTCCTTACAACTTTAGTGGCACTGGAGGCTGGAAACTGTGATTTACCTCTTACATTCCTCACCTACTCATTGTTCATTTAGAATCAGAGGACAATCACAGATGCCCGATGGAGGAGCTTGGCCCTTGTCCAGAAACTAGTTGACACTGCAGATGCTTGACTGTGTAACTACCTGATAACGTATCTTGGGAAAATTATTTTGTTTTCAATTATACTCCATCTTACCATATCTTATTGACCAATCCTTACCTCTAGCATTTATTTATTTGACAAATACTCATATAACATTTACTATGTGCCAGGAATTGTTCTAAGTGCTGTACAAACATCCACTTCTTAAATCTTCAGTCGTAGCAGAAAGCTACTATTGTTATCCCTCTCTTACTGATGAAGGTTAAAAGGCACAGACAGCACAATCCATCACCTTGCCCTGGCTAGCCTGGGTGCCTTGCTCCACTTTAAATATTCGTTATTTTTTTCCTGAACACATAGCCTTTGTTCATGCTCTTCTTGATTTCTTCACCTCTTTCCACTTTACATATACGCTGGCCTCTAGGACTCCTTAAGAGCCACACCTCCTAATGAAGACTCAACCAGTTCACATTAGTCTTTCCCCCTCTGACAGTCTCCTTCACTTATTCTCTGCATGCTGCCTCTGCTGCTGCTTTGCACAATTACCTGTGTCATCACCCTACCACACCAAAAGCTCCTGGAGGTCAGAGGTCACCAAGATACTCTCCCACACCACCGCCCCCCCAGTACTGAGTAAAAATATAACCGGTACTCAGTATCTATTATTTAAATCAAAATGATAAATATTGCCTCTATCCAAAAAAAAGAATAAAAATTACCTAGAGGTGTCTTTGGCTCTTTGTGGCTACAATATGCTTTTTTCGCCGTTCAATGAGAATAGGACGTTAGATGTATTTGTGGGTGGAAATGCTGTTTTCTTGTTTTCATTAGACCATGGGTCAACAAATGAGGGCCCATGGTCCAAATCTGTCCCACTGCCTATTTCTGTAGATAAACTTTTAGTGGCACAATGCCATGCCATTTATGTCCTGTCTATTGCTACTCTCACAGCACAAGGACATAATTGAATATTTTGCCATAGACCATATGGCCTACTAAATCCCAAATATTTACTATTTGGCCTTTAACCAAAAAAGTTTGATCTCTGTTTTAGACAAAAACTAAACAAAGCGTCTGAATAGGAGACACATCTGCTCATTGCTTTTTATTTGAATTTACTTTTCCTTATTAATTTTCTTGACACTATCTGTATACTTTTCAAATGAAGCATCTACCTATGGTTTGGGATCAAAATCCGTCAGCATAATTTGCTCTGCATCATAATACAGTTGCAAGTACACTAGAAAAAGAGTGTGCCAAGGCAGTGTGCTCTGAAAAGTTTCTTCCCCTTTTCCAAAGTTTCTCTTGAACCTCAGTGTTCTGCTGGGATCCACACCTTTTAATGTTTCACACAACTGCAGGAAAACATGAAGTCTCAGTGACTGTTAGCAGTCTGGTCAAATTTGCTTGTTGTTACCTAGATTTTCCATGCCAATGGAGGCAAAAAGAGACATGGTTAATAAAATCTCTAAGCATCGTTACCTGGTTTCCAAAGGCAGGCAGAGACAGCATTTAGCTCTAATGGGTGCCAGGGTAGTTTTTTTCTTTTGTTTGATTTTGTTTAATCAAAAGCAATGACAGGAAGAGTGGGCCAATAATGCAAAGCAGAAAATCACATATTTTCAGTATAGTGATGGAGTGACTTTAAGTTTTTACTTGAACTTCTTTTGGTCCAGCCTCATCCTTGGCCTCTGGGAACTATGACTGCAAACTGTCTTGCTCCTTATTTCTGACTCTCTTCCTAAGAACCTGCCTGGTTACCACTGCTCCTTTGACTGTGTAATCCGAATAGTCCTTGGGAGTTCTGACTCTGACTAGCAGCCCAGTGGCTGGGTCTCTACTGCCTGCTGACAAGTTTCTTCAATGTTGACAGCTTGCTCAACTCCTGCAAACCTCCAAACAGCATCTGCTTCCCGACTTCCTGTCATCATGTCACCACGGTGTGCTGTGATGGGCCACCTGGCCTCTGCCTTTGGCCCTGTACCATGTCGTGGTTATCCTGACTGCTGCACCAGCCATGCTAAGCACCTGCAGCTGTATATGCCCAGTGCACAGCATAATTCTCTACCTGGCCACTCGCCATCTGCCCTGCCCCACTGCACTCAACTGGGCTCTGCCCAGTGTTGACTGGAGACTGGATGACATGAAGGGAAGGAAAATAGCTCCAAACCCTCCTAAGTCTTCTCAAATACCACAATGTTCAACAATCACAAACCTGCTACATATATAGCCAGATTCCAGTAGTTTTCCTCATTTTTATTCTACATTGGAGTTATTAAAGGCCCCAAGGACACACTTATCAGTCAAAAATCACATGCAACAATTTTCTCATCACAAAAACTAGAAACAAACCAATAAATATGTGTAGCTATTTTATTCTGGGTAAATATCATTATGTTGGCATCTGAAAAACGTTTTTTGAATGTTTTCAAATACAGACTCTTCTCTATGACTCTTTTTAGAACAACACATGTATACAACACATTACACATACAATCTTGTGGGTGTAAGCATTAGCTTGTGGCTGATTCCTACAGCTAACCACTGGGTTTATCCATGGCCACTCCTTTCTTAAGAACTGGCTATAGGGGTACATGGGTGGCTCAGTTGATTAAGGGTCCAACTCTTGATTTTGGCTCAGGTCATGATCTCACGATTCTTGGGATGGAGCCCTGCATCAGGCTCCACAAAGTCAGCTTGCTTGGGATCCTCTCTCTCCCTCTCTCTCTGCCCTTCCGCTGC
This sequence comes from Panthera onca, assembly GCF_046562875.1. Lineage (NCBI taxonomy): Eukaryota > Metazoa > Chordata > Mammalia > Carnivora > Felidae > Panthera > Panthera onca. Next base: position 145,325,985 of record NC_138342.1, on the reverse strand, counting down.
TTGTATTCTGTCTGTCTCTGTCTCTCTCTGTCTCTCTCTCGTCTCTCAAAAATAAATAAACATTTCAAACAAAAGAACTGGCTACAGAAAGGGAAAAGGATGAGGTAGGGTAAGAGACAATACCGCACAATTTTGTGTGAAAGAAGAAATCGCAGAACAGTAAAAAACATGACAGATATGAGTAGTATACCGTAGCAAGAAAAAGCACATGTTTATCTAGTTTCATGAAGAATAGGAAAATTGTATTAAAATCTTCAGAGAGTGAAACTACCAGTGAGGGATTGCAGCTTCTTAAGTGACAACTTGGTCACTCTCCTGGCACAGGGGAGACAGTACAAAAAGCTTCTATTCTAACAGATGGATTAACAAGACCATATTAAGAATTTACAGTACATTAGAAATAAAGAAAAGGAGGCGTAGAAAAATACATACCAAAATAAAGAATTATAGAAGAAATCTGAAGATAAAGTGGTAAGGGTATTTATTAGAAGAGAAAACGAATCTCCTCGGAGTCATTGCATACAAAGTATTTTGGAGAAATATCAGAATCGAGTAGTTGGTGAAGAATATTCCAGCAGTGTTCACATAATTACAGGCTTTAGTAAGTGGGTAAGAACCAGAAAAACATGACAGAGTGGCTAGAGTTTTCCTATGCAGTGCATTAAAATCCAAATAGAGCACAAAATCTAATAATATGTGTTCACAGCTATGCCAGAATCCGGAAGTTAGATGAAGAGCGTGTAGGAGATACTCAAATTGAGCTTACACCTGTGAACTTTGAAGCCAGACACTATTCCACTATCAAAATAAAACAATGTTTTCTCCCCAACATTCTTTATATAGGAGAGTTCAAAATTAATGGTTTCTGAAGAAAAACAAGTGATTTCAGATCTGTAATGAGGTACACAAAAAGTAAAAAGACAAAATGGCTGTAGGACTCTTTTATTTCCATAGAGTAAGAAAAGCAATGATGCTCTTTTAACTAAGAAAGGTGATATAGGGTAAGGGCTATGCTGCAATAAACATATGACTACTAAGGGATCAACCAGATTGTAACCAATAACCTGTACGTAATTTTGGAAGAGAAGATATGTTCTGACGTCTGGTGCTTCATTCTTTTAGATCAATGAAAACTTCGTCTGATCCTCATTTTTCATGCTGAAACCATATCACAATCTCATAAGCATCAACATTAATGATTAAAAATTCCATATCAATATATTCTTAGCTAAGTGTTAAGAGCCAGTCTGCTTGGGATCAAATGCTAGCTCCTCCCTTTACTAGTTGTATGACCTCAAATTGTTCCATCTCTCTGGATGCCATTTTATCATCTGTAAAATGCAGGTATTAATAGCATGTTTCTTATAATGAGTAAGGAACAGATGAACTTACATTTCTGAGTTATTTAGAACAGTGTTTGGTATATAATCAGTACTATGTAAAGGTTTGTTATGTAAACACTTATTGAGTATCTATTGCCCTAAAGGGATTCAACAACAGCTCGATCATAGTTATAAGGCACAAAAGAGAGACGAGTTTAAGTCTCTACTTTGATTTTAAAAACTTATATTCTAGTGCCCATAAATGGACCAAATACATTGAATGTAGTAATTATATAAGGTACTTCATCCATCTTATGGTTTAACATAAGCCTATGAACAATTTGGATTACTTCCTTAGAGACTGGGATGTTCTTTTGGAGAAGGCTGGGTGATGCATGTCTGCTAAAAAGTGTCCAGCCTCCCACTGTCTTCTAGTGCTAAGATTCTGTGAGTTAGAAACAAAAAGATTCTACTAATCATTTTTTTTTTTTTAAAAAGCAAAACAAAGTTTATTTTTTTATTTTGAGAGAGAGAAAAAGTGCACAGGCATGAGTTAGGTAGGGGCTGAGAGAAAGGGAGAGAGAGAGAATCCCAAGCAGGCTCCATGCTGTCAATGCAGAGCTCTACACAGGGCTAGATCTCACCAACCATGAGATCATGACCTGAGCTGAAGTCAAGAGTTGGACACTTAACTGACTGAGCCACACAGGCACCCCACTAATAATTCTTTTAAAAAGCAGAGACTAGAGCATTCAGAGCCTTTTCTAGAGAGAACAAATACAAAAGAGGTTAAGAGTAAGGAAGAGCTCTCTTGGCTTTGGCTTTCCTACTCATTTCCTTTTCCTTGTTCATCCCTCACTGTGCCCTCTCTCAAACACATGAAGTTCATCCATGAGGGAGGAAAATGGATACAAAAGGACAGTCTCAGGTGGAGGGGAGTCTGGTACCCTCTCTGGGTTCTTTGGGGCTGATTATAAAATCATCTGAGATCATTATGAACTGTTGGCAGAGGTATGTTCTTTTCCTCAAGCCAGCTGGCTCCCTGACTTATAGTGCAGGACTGGTGATTCAAAGGACAGGTGAGGGCCTAGAAGTGAGTGCTAATTAGACAGTGTTGACTGAACAGGGTGGTGAGAGTCCCGGGAAGTGCAAAGTGCCATTGTGTGTACTAACCTAAGGCTTGAACATGTGTGATGAGGCATTATTTTCCAAGGAAATAAATTATGGCTAAACTTGGGTGGGAGGGAGTATTTTCTGATCATATCGAGACAAGAAAAAAACAAAACAAAACAGGGATGTTCTTGGATTAACAGTCTCATCTGTGAACTGAGGGAGGTAGGTTCGAAAGTTTCCGTGGTTCCTGCTCCCACTGATACTCTCTGAATCTATGCATAAAACACACTGGAACCTACTGAGTTTGTCTCCTGCTTGTCTTCTAATTTTTGCCTTCCAACTTCTGTCACGTGGATATCATATTATCACTTACCGCTTCCTGCTTAAATCTACAAATCTTGAGCCTAGTTCCCCTATGGTCAGAACCTAAGTCGTATTGAAATATACTGATGTTTGTTGATAAGCTGAAGACAACAGCCAGAGGGCAACCCTCTAGTCTAAGGTAGCATTTGTACATTTTTCCTAAGGCCTGTCTCCTCCATCACATTTACCTTGGGACAGGGATTCTATTTCAGTCCAAGGCAGCACGAAGGCTTGTGTCAAGGATGGCCTATAGAGCAATAAATGGATGACACAGTGTTTACGGTGTTACCCCAATCAGACCCTCTATGAAACTCAATCAGACCCCCTATGTGAGATTGTAGAAATTACGTGTGTGTGTGTGTGTGTGTGTGTGGCGGGGGGGGGGGGGGGGGTCTCCTTGATTTTCAATGGTCCTAGGTCAAAATCACATAAATATTTAAAGCAGAGGAAAAAACTCTTACTTGTAGCCATTAAGTAAGCTCTGGCTAGCTTAGCTGGAGTTTAGTGCACAGACTCATAAACCAGATGGGGGGCCCCAAATTATTAATATATGGGAATATTTAAAACTATAGAAACTAAGCAAAATTATAGCAAGTCAAACCCAATAATATATATAAAGGATAATATGATGAAATGGGGTGGTCCAACATTTGAAAATCAATCAGTGTAATTCACCATATTTTAGAAAACTATTTGACCATCTCAACAGAGGTAGAAAAAGCATTTTGCAAAATCCAACATCCTGATACAAATTCTCAGTAAACTAGGAAAATGAAGGAATTTCCTCGACCTAATGGAGGATATCTATTAAAAAAACCACAGATAATACCATACTTAACAGTGAAAGACTGAATGCCTTCTCCTTAAACATCAAGAATAAAGCAAAAATGTCCACTCTCACCACTTCTATTCAACATTAAAGGCACTGCCACTACAATATGGCAAGAAAAAGAAATAGTAAACAACTAGTTTGTAAGGAGAAGTAAAATTGCCTTTTTTAATAAAATACTAGAGTCTATGTAGAAAATCTTATGAAAGTTCAGAAAAAAAAAAAAAACCAAAAAAAACTAAGTTAAGAAAGGTTGCAACTTACAGGACCAAAATATAAAAATCAATTTTATTTCTGTACACCAAGAATGGACAATCAGAAATTGAAATTTAAAAACAATTTATAGTAGAATAAAAATATAAACCACTTAGGAATATATCTAACAAAAGATGAACAAGTCCTATACACTGAAATTAGACCTAGTTAATGGAGAGATATACTTTGCTTATGAGTTAGAAGACAATGTTTTGAAGATGTCGGTTCTCTGAAATTGATCTACTGATTCAACACAATCTCAGTTCAAATTCCAACAGGATTTTAGACAGAAATTGACAAGCTAATTCTAAAATTCATACAGAAATGCAAAGGACTAAAATGACTGGTTTCAAGATGTACTATAAAGCTACAGTAGTCAAATCAGTGTAATATTGGCATAAAGGCAAACAAAGAGACTAATGGAAGGGAATAAAAGCCCAGAAAGAGACCTATAAATATACAAACAACAAATTTTTGACAAAGTTACAAAGGCAATTTAGTGGAGAAAGGATAATATTTTTTTAAGTGTATTTATTTATTTTGAGAGAGAAAGAAAGAAAAATTCAGTCTATACCTCACACCATATACAGAAAATAATTCAAAACAGATCATAAGGGGGGGGGGCAGGCTGGCTCACTTGGCAAAGCATGACTCTTGATCTTAGAGTCATGGGTTTGAGCCCCACGTTGGGCATATAGAGCTTACCTAATAACAAATAAATAAAATCTTTTAAACAAACAACAAAGTAGATCACAGGTCTGAACCTATGTATATTATCCATGCCTCGAAGAAAACAGGAGGAAATCTTTGTGAGCTTGGACTAGATAAGAACTCCTTACATATAACATCAAAAATATGACCCATTATGATTTGACTTCATGAAAATTAAAAACTTCAGCTGTTATTATTGAGAGAATTAAAAGGGAATTCATAGATAAGGAGAAAATATTTGCAAAGCATAATCTGATAAATGTCTTATACCTAGAATATATAAATAATACAATGAACTTGATAATAAGAAAATAATAAGGAAACAATTCAATTAAAAAATGGGCAAAAGATGTTAACAAGGTCACTAAGGAAGATATATAGATAGCAAATAAGCACACGAAAAGATGCTCTAGTCATTAGGGAAATGAAAATTAAAAATCACAATGAAATATGACAACACACTTATGAAAATGATAAAAATTAAAAAAAACTGATGATACCAAATACTGGCTAGGATGTAGAAGGACTGGAACTCTCAAATACTGATAGGAAAGTAAAATGATATGCCACTTTGGAAAGTAAAAGTAAGACTTTTACTTGGGGTAAAGGTTTAACATTCACCTACCATATAATTTAGCTTTCCATTCCTAGTTTTTTATTTAAGAGAAAAGTATAAATCCATTTAAAGACTTGTATACAAGTACTTTTGTTTGTAATATTAAAAAACTGAAAACAATTCAAATATCAACTGAATGCATACACTGGGATATATATCACATATATAGATATATGTGTCATATATATGTGTGTACATATATATGTAATGGAATTCTATTCATCAATAAAAATAAATTATTCATACAATGCAACATAGATATATATTTTAATAATGCTGAGTAAAAGAAGCCAGGTTAAAAAAAAAAAAAAAAAAAAGGAAAAAGGTACATACTGTATGTTCTATTTACATAAATCTAGAAAATGCAAATAAATGCATAGTGACAGAATGCAGATCAGTGGTTATCTCAAAGTAGTGAGTAGAAGGAGGAGGGGATTCCAAAGGGTAGCAAGAAACTTTTGACAGTGATGGACATATTCATTACCTTGGTTGTACGGATATACAGACATATGTCAAAACTTATCAAATTTTACCCATTAACTATGTGTTATTGTCAATTAAACCTAAATAATGTTAAAGAAATGATGAAATCCAAAAAAATCAACTGGAACATGAATACTGTAAATTAAAGTAGAGTAATAACTTTGTGGGATGGTGGGGAGTTGGGTACATCACATAGACGGAGGTTCTTGGGCTAGTAGCAAAGTTCTATTTCTTGACCTGGTGGTGATACCAGGGCACTTGCTATAAAAAGCAAGCCATTCATTATATGTGAAATCATCACGTATACAAATTATATAATAAGCTATATTTCTCAATAAGTATTAAGCCATATATTTGTTTTGTGTGCCATATATTCTGGATCTGTGTTTTATTTTACAATAAAAATATCTCTTAACCCTAAAAAAAAAAAGTTAAGGAAATAGTGGCTTGAGAGGAAGAGACACATAAAATATGACTCAGCTTACGATAGGCACATTTCCAACTTTTATTCCCAGGACTATACAATACTGAGGAAAAGGAAATTGAAATGATACGTGGTTAAATTGAAAATGAAGTTAAATAGACTTGTTAAATGGCTGGAGCATTTAACGAACATTTCCTAAATGTGAGAGGGAAGCTTGCTTAATGCTATCTCAAGTTGGGTGTGTACCTGTGACCTTTCGGCCCTGAGTGGGAGAACTGGCTGGGAGGTTGGCAGGGGCGCAGGGTGGGGCTCAGCAGATGCCATTGAAGCTAGGGAACAGACATTAGTGAGAAAGAAAGGGAAGGGGCCAAAGATCAGCAGGTCTTGGCATGTTCTAGATGAAATCCATCATGGGGTGGTACAGGACAACAGTTTACAGTGAAGGCTCTAGAGTCAGATTGCCTGGATTTCTAATTTCATTCTACACTTAGACAAGTATTTTCCTGGTGTCTGCCTCACTTTCCTCATTTGTAATGTCCTGACAATGATGTGAAATGCTGTGAAATTTAAATGAGATAATACCTGTACGCCACTTAGAAATAATGCCTGACAGCCAGTAAGCAAGTTACCAATTGTTACAGCTAAACTTACAAATCTTAGTAGCTAACTGAAGGAACATGAGTTTAAAAAGACCTTATTGCATTCAGGCTACTTCTAGGACTTGCCATGATAAACACCTGCTAGGAGCTCCTGCCAGGAAATCCGTTTAAAGTATGTTTCGTTTTGGGCTTCCTCCGACACACCAGCACTTTGAGAGACAGGAGGCAGGCTGAGGTGCTCAAATCACATATGGCTTCATAAACAGCGATTCACTTCAAGGCAATCTTTCGGTGCCTGGATCCTAAACCTACTGATTTCATTTGTTACTGTTATTTCCAAATAATACTCTTATACTCTAAATTCTTAGGAGAATGTCACAGACAAGCCAGCATGGAGCCCTCAGAGATGGGATGCCTCATTTTGAAACAATAACTGTTAAGGAATAATGTAAACCCACCATATGCGCAGTCAGCGGATTCTTCTGGATTAGGAACAGCTAGATTATATGGTAGGTGAATTCTACACACTCTTTCCCCTTTCTTTTTTTCTGGGGTATGACAAATGTTGGCCTTTTATTAATACCTTTATTCATTCATGTGCTCAGCACATTTATTGAGCACCTTCTAATGCTAAGCCCTGGAAACACAAAGATGAATGGGATGCATGCTTCCTGCTGCACCGTTGGGGTGTCAGGTCTGTTAATACGACGAGGACGTGTACAGGCTGCAGAGAAGACAATTTGAACTATATACGTGTATCATTCACAGAATATAGGAACTATCTACTTATAGGCTTTCAACTTAAAAGCTTCCATAGATAAGATCAAATCTCAGCCCCCTAACTATGTGACCCTGATTAAGCATGGTCTTTTTAGTCTGGGGCATCATCAGTCCACTGTTGTATGTGTTTTGAGGATGTTTCATAAAGATCAGCTCCATTTTGCTAAGTGAGAGACTTGAAAAAGACATGTAAGAAGAGGTACACAATTAAGTTGAAAATAAGAGCAGAGACAATATAAAAATTGGAAGAGGGAGATGATGGCGAGTGTCTTTTGTATGGGATCACTTTGGCGCTAATCTGGCATGCTATGTGGTGTTAGGAGCCTACACTCTGACGCCCCACAGCCTGTGTTCAAATCCTAGCTCTGTCATTTGCTAACTCTGTAACTTTAAATATGGTATTACCCTGTGTCTCTGTTTCCTTATCTGTAAAATGGGAATAAAAACAGGGCTGACTCATAGGGCTTCTGTGAGGACCAAATGCTTGCCATATACTATTATTGATAATACAGTTCAGAAGAAGAGATTCTATATGTCAATCAACCACAAACCGACAGAGTGTGCCTGTGCTAAAATTTTTGCTGTCAGCAAAATGGCTTATTAATGGAAAATATATTTCTATCTATAAAAATATATACTGTTTCTACCCTGCCCCCCCCCCCCACATCAATCTTAAATACCACTTTTCAGAGGGGCTGTCTTGATTAGCAAGTGACAGTGGCATTGTGCTGTCTTCCCTAACTTTCAGGGGACACAGAGTAGATACCAAAGACCAGATGACAAATGGAACTTCAAAGTGTCCCAGGACACGATTCTGGGCAGAGGCCTCCGAACCTACAAGCAAGAGGGACAGAGGGTAGCCCTGATGGAACCAGATGGTAAAGAATCCCTGTTGGGAGTGTTTGGGGGCAGAGAGTGATGGCTGAGAATGAGTGTAGACAGGCCCTCATATGTGTGTGTACCCAGAGTTAGGAACAATCCCCCTGCAAAGAACTGGACTGCACTATATTGACTCATAGGAGGTCAATTCTGGGCCTGGTGATCTTTGGGAAAATGACGTAATATTTGTCACTGTGAACGTGGGGGTGCCCACCTTTTACTCGTCCTGGGAAAGACACTTTTGAGCAACAATTGGGTAAGCAGGACCACACAATGGCAAGGCTAGTTGAGCCCACCTCCCGAATGTCTCTTCCAGGCTCTGGGCAAATACAAGTTTTTAAAGTTCAGGCCAGAGACTTTATGTTGTCTTCATGTTCTAATTCTGCATATAAAATAGGCTTAATATTGAATGTGTCATGCTTTGAATATTTTAAGTACCTCTGCAGGAGGGGGTACTCAGAAAATTTTCTATTTATTACATTTTACACGCTTTCACCAGATATTCATACAAATGCATGCCAAAGGGATATGCAAATCACATATTTGAAATAAAAGGTGTATTTTGAGGTAAGAGTTCTAGGACCTTGGGAGGAATATCTATTTGCATAGTTGGTTTTAGAGACTACGTTTTGATTCTTGGGTACTTGTTAATTGGTTCCTGAAGCTCTGGCTTCAGAGATTTTATTGAATTTTGAAGATGTTCATCTAAAGTCATGGAGACCCACTTGATTTAGTGAAGAGCAGAAACATCAATGGAAAGAAAAGGCATAAAAGTACGGAAAAGACTTAGTGCTCCGTGAAAACCAGAGATACTTTCTTCTCACAGGCCAAGCTGAACATTCAGACTTAAGTGGGTTAGCTTTGGGGATTCACATGGCACATCAACCCTGGCCCCTTTCTGCAAGGACTCATCAAGTCAGGAGGCAGTGTTGGAGAGCTGCCAGGGTGTGTGGCTCATTGATTATTGATCTCGAACCTTCTATAGCTCAGCAATCAGAGCTGAGCAGTGCTCACAGGAGGCACAGGGCATGGCCCCCACTTGAAGGGATACACACTTCTCTGCCCTAAGCAGCCATCGAACATCTGAAGTCATACCAAATCCTCGAACTGAGCTTGTGGGTAATCCAAGTCTGAATATTGCTAGAATGGGCCTAACTCTGAACAGCTGGTTTAGGAGTCTACGCTGTTAGGGATAGAAAGGAACCACTGTGATTAGTTTCTCAGTGTGTTAATTTTTCCCTCTCCCTGGGCTCATCCTTGACCTTCTTTTAGGACCCCTCCTCCCTGACCCCCACCCTGTCTCCCACAGAGATAGTGCCGTTTAACTTCAAAAAAAGCAAGAGTAGACTTTGGATGCCTTCCCAAGCTGTGTATGGATGTTGCCGAAAGTCCTGCACATAGAAGGAAGTTTGTGCAGGGCCTCATCTGGGAGAGATGAAATATTTTAATAGCAGTGTTTATGTTCTCAGTCTGCAGATAACCAAAAACCAGCAAGATTTTACATCAGGCTTTGAAATGAAAAATGTCACCCACTCAATGGAAACACAAATTTCATCCCTTTTGCCCTCTGGCCCTCTCAACGCTATTAGTGTTCCTAGATTTTCCTGCTCTCCTTGAGATTTCTGAGTCACCACAGAGGGAGACCCAATGTGATGTCTGGCCAAGTTTTGCAGGTTTTGCGTTCTCAAGAAAAGCAGACTTAAAAGGTTTCCTTTCTGAGCTCCCCAGGCTCCTCAGACAGTCTGGAGCAGAAACTGTCTTGGGACCTGTGATAGAGTAGAGACCAGAGTTGTAGCAGGCAGGGGGAGTTCAAAAGGGCACCGCCAGCTCACAGTTAAATTCTAGGCAGCAGCTCTGAGATCGGCGATCCTGCCTCTCACAGACCAAGGGAGAGTTCCCAGGCTCCACGCTCAATCTTAACCTTACAAGTCTGGCCCTTTGAGGGATTCAAGCCTGTGATTCCCAATCATTTTTCCTCTCCCTAAAGATGGGAACTTACACAGACAAAGCAAATTTTTCAATGTCACTGTGAGGACAGTTTTAACGAATGTCTCTGGTTCCACGCTTGTGGGCAGACATGTGCACATGCACACTCTTCTAAGATTAAGTGTGCTTGAAAATCTGATTTATAGAAGCAAGGAGAACAGCTCATTTTTAATAATTGACTGGGTTAAAATGGATGTTCTTCACTGAAAGAGTCACCAAAGGCACACTCAAACAAAACACATACCATTCAAATGAGCTGCTTTGGCTGAACTTATTTTTATATTAGTCTGTGCTCTCCAAAAATAAATTGAGCCTATGATACACATTACTAATGAAAACAATTTTAATCAACAGACTGTATGCATGCGAATCATGAACACACAAGAGTATAAATGTTTGTAAGAAACAATTTTTTGAAACCCACTGCCTTGAGTCTCTCAAATAGAACATATCCTTTTCTCTTCCCTCTAATGTTAACCTTGACCTTTATTCCAATATCTAATCTGCCACGTCTTAGAGCAAAGTGTCTCAGGGATAGGGTAATTAACATGAACATCAAAAGAGCAGCCATAACAGGCAGAGAAGCTGTCTTAGCTCTTTCTCTTTTGACAGAGTTTTTAGACACTACAGTTTAGATAATTTATATAAGGCTCCCAGGGTAGGACATAATCTTCGTCAGGGATCTCCAACTATACACTTGCATGTGCTGTAAAAGAGTTGTGTCAAAGATCAACATACATATAGACAAGGGAACAGTGAGTTCTCATGGAATGGGGATGGGAGAGGAAGTCAGGTAAACTTCAGGGAAGAGGTAATATTTGAGCTGTCTCTTAACTGATGAATAGGCATTTCCCAAAAGGACAAATGGGGGCAGGAGTGCTGGCAAAGATTCTAGGAGGTTACAGTACATATGGAAGTCTGAACCGTGGCGGGCATGGGTAATAGCTGGGCAATGGTTGGAGACAAGGCTAGAAAGAGAGGCTGCAGTAGGGTAAAACCCAGCTTTAGATTGAGGTCCTCTGCTCAATGGGCTATAGGAATACTCAGAAACAGAATGATATGCCAAAATCAGAGACCAGGAGTGATACAAACATCAGCATGTAAGAAAAACCATAAATGCTGATATTTTTCTAAAAAATAATTTACATGTGTTAACGTAAGAAAATTTCACAATGTTATCTCCGGGTATTGCAATTTCAGAGGCTATTTTTCAATTTTTTAACATTGCTAGGTGTATGTATTACATGTATAATAAAAAGGGGGGGATTACTCAATGTGCATGTACACAACAGGGGAGAAAAACTGGCTGAAGAGCAGCTCATGTGGAAAGAACCCAGTGGTTTTCTGTAGCTGGCCACAGACACAGCCTGTGCTAGGGAATGGTTATGGCAGCTCGAACACCTGTGTTAAATGCAAACTTAACTAAAAGCAGCACACGGTCTAGATAAGGACGCAGATGAAGATGGTTGCTATAGTCCTAATACTTCCTGTGTTTATGAGAACGGTTCTGAAATGTTCCATCCAGTTCTGGGGACCACAATTTAAAGAGCTGAAACTGAGTTTGTCCGGAAGAGGACTATGAGAAAGATAAGGATGCCCAAAAGCCAAGTCATAAAAGAAAGATTTATGGTATCTTGAGATGTTTACACTCAAGAAGGGACAACTTACGAAGGTCACTGGAGCCATCTTCAAATACTTGATGAGCTGCCATGTCAATGAGAGAGAAAACTCATCCCCTAGAATTCTCAGAGTCAGAACTAATACCAATAGCCAGAAGCTACAGGGGGCCAATTTTGGCTGGACATAGAAAAAACAATTTTAAATCACAATGTTGTGGCTAGAAGTGACTGAGATCTACCTAACAGCCTCATAGTTGACAAGAGTGACTCATCTTGGGGCACAGTGACTTATCCCTAAGACCCTTCAGTAGAAGAACAAGAGCCAAACTAATTCTCATGCCTCCAAGTCTAATATTCCCTCACACCATGCCCCACCCCACCATCATGCTGCCTCCAAGCCACTGCAGACACCCAGCAATGTTTGATTCTCCCAGGAAGTGGGTTCCCAGTTTCTAGAGGTTTCTCATGAGCACAGGCTGGATGACCACCTGTGAAGGGTGCTCCCAGGGAATGCCTGTGATAGGCAGGATGTTGGAATGGATAATCTCTAAGACTGCTTTCAAATTTAAGCTGCTATAATTTGAATTTGGGGAAATGACCTGAAGATTAGGGTTGTGTTAAAAAAAGGGCTCTAATATTCAGTAAAGAGAAGTCTAGGAACTTTGGAACAGTGGCTGCAAAATGAAGGTGGAAGACACTTCTTAGTAGTTTTCCAGTGTCTAGCAGGGCCCATCATGGTTATTATTACTCTCATTACTTCGGTACATCACTCCCACACCTCACATTTGGCAGGAACCAGGGATGTGTTGAGTGGGGAGAAAACTATCTTTTTGCTTTGGTCCCTACCCTGCCAACTAGAAAGTGTGATATCCCTACAGAAAAGGATTGAGTCCATATGGGTGTGCCCAGAGTAATGGCAGAATGCCACCTGGAAATCGTCACAGAACAGACTATAAAAACACTCAAAGCATTTTCATTCATTTTGGCCCATGCCAAGAAAAGACTCACCCTCTTCTGCTCCCCACCTCCACCCACCACACTTAAAACAAATCCACATACCCATTAGTAAGTCAGCCATTTATTTGGCTCACAATCATAGGAAAAGGGCTGAATTGCTTACCTCACTAGTTGCATATCCAGATCCTGAATCTATACTTAAAAGAATGTTCAGTACAGGATTTCCCTCATTACCAGTGAACTGTAGACGACAAATTCATTAATTAAAAGCTATTTTCTGGCTCCTGGTATGTCTGTTCTTTGGGAAAGAGATTAAGATCTGTGGTGCACAGTAAGTTGGCCCACAAAACCGGAACCTACTTCTGCAGTGTAAACTGGCCCCAAGCTTAATGTCCACGAGCATGGGACTAAATTAGTCTAAGACAAAATAGATGCTATTGCGATATGATATCATCTTCACTCTGCACCCCAGAGAAACCATTCTTACTTGCATTTACCTTGAGCCCTTTTTATAGTACATTCCCTTTCTCTACTAAAATGTAGCCATTCCTAATCTCCCCTCCTCAGGGCCATGCCCTAGGCCTCCCAAGATGGCTACTAGTTACTCAAAGCAACTTTCTCCTCCGTCTTCATCACCACCTTCATCATTGCTTCTATTTACTGAACACCCTCTTTGTCAAATATTGTGCTATGTATTTTACATGCATTATCTCATGTATTCATTACTTTTTTTATCCTCATCTTTTAGATCATTGAAATAACTCACACAAATCAAAACTATTAAGTGCTGGAGATAGGATTCAAACAAGATTTTTCTGACTCCCAAGTCTGTTAACCCCCACACTACCCTACAGGACTTGGAGAGAAGCCTGCCTACCAAGATGAATAGTCTTTTCTCCAATATATATTGGAAAATGTATATTAGACACTGTATCCCTGTTCCAAGTGAGGCAAAGTGAGACTTGATGCTAAAATGAGGCTTGACAAGAAGTTAGCTTGGAGTCTGCTCTGATCAGGAGGAGGGCAAGGGAAAGACAAGACAGAAGGTGGTGCTTATGAATAATGGAGGACAGGAGAGGTGCAGGGACCCCAGAAACAGGTTAGAGGGAAAGGGGAACTTGATTAGAGATGGTATTATTTTTTTGAGGCCACACAGGATAGTTGGAGAAGCCTGGAGAGAATCTTTCTGCCTGACACACGGAAGTCAGCTAGAAAGGGTTTGAGGTAACATTCTGAGGGGGAACTTTTTTTTCTTTGGAACAGAAAAAAAAGTACAAAATGTTCCAAAGGGCCAAGGTATAGAAAAAGGTTTCTAGCCTAGAGATGATCTATTTACAAAATATATTTTACATTAAATATCACGTATACTATCGAAATCATTCTCCTATAGGGAAATGACATAGAACAAATTGGTCCCATTCTAAATCATGTTATTCTGGGTCAAGGAACAAGAATTAGTCACTCATTCCTCTATTAATTTATTCACAAATATCTACTGAATACTTACTATCTTACTATTTACAACATGCTTTATCTGTAAGAAGATACGTAGTAAATGTATTCCTTACATAGAAAATTTGTAGTATCTCCTTCTTTCCCCAGTGGGACTGCTACCACCTGACGATATGAAAGAGTATCCGGATGTGAATTTGATAAGGAGGCTCTGTGGCTAGCCTTTGGGGAGAGGGGAAAGGCAAGGGTCTTTGAGAGCCTGATAGTGCCCTGACCTGAAGGAACCTGAGCAGAGTGAATTTCTCTTTGGTTCTGCACTTCTATAACTGGTGCGGACCTGAAACAAAAACTTTGCCCAGGCTATAAGGACCCCCCGCACCGGCATTCACCCTAATCTCTCTCCGTTGAGTAGTCCTCAGGGTCTTGACTCAGAGGAGAATATGGCTTGTCCCAACTCCAACCGATGCGGCACCAACCCTGTGGCTCCCCCAGGGTAATAAGATCTTCAGCTCATCTACTAGTATTTTTTCTGTAAGCATGCAATTGTTGAAAGAAAAAAAAAAAGTTTGTCATCTACTTCACATGTATTAAAATATTTTATATGTAATGTGGCTTAAAAGAGCCCCTTACTCAGTGTATGACCTGGAGCTCTGTGATGGCTCTGACCCTGAGTTTCCTCATACATGCAAAGGAGAGAATGTGTCCAGTCTGCAAGGTTCTTGTGAGAATTTGATTGATGATGGATACCAGTTAGAGTAGCTGGCACATAATAGGAATCTACACTGTCTGGAGATTGGGTCCAAATTCCATGGAAAGACATTGAAATAATTTTACATATTTCAAAACAATGGCACTACAGATTTCAAGCTCCAAGATTAAAAAATATATCAAAATCTTTGTGTAAAGAATGGCATTTTTATGTGCTTTGAGGTCAATGTTTAAATGTTCAATAAATATTAGTGAGCATATTATTAAGAAGCAATTAAAAAATTTTTTAATGTTTATTTTTTGAGAGAGTGAAAGAGACAGAGCATGAGTGGGGGAGGGGCAGAAAGAGGGAGACACAGAATTGAAGTAGACTGAAGGCTCTGAGCTGTCAGCACAGAGCCCAGTGTGGGGCTCAAACCCATGAACCGTGAGATCATGACCTGAGCCAAAGTCAGATGCCTAACCGACTGAGACACCCAGGTGCCCGAAGAAGCAATTTTAAATCATTAGAATTTGTAAGTATACGTATTTGAGTCTTAAGTTACCTCACCAGTGTTTGCAATTATTATGAAATGAATTTTTAAAAAAATTTTTTTAACGTTTATGTATTTTTGAGACAGAGAGAGACAGAGCATGAACCGGGGAGGGGCAGACAGAGAGACAGAGAGGGAGACACAGAACTGGAAGCAGGCTCCAGGCTCTGAGCCATCAGCCCAGAGCCCGACGCGGGGCTCAAACTCACGGTCCGTGAGATCGTGACCTAAGCTGAAGTCGGACGCTCAACTGACTGAGCCACCCAGGCGCCCCATATGAAATGAATTTTTTAATGATTCCTTAACATAGACTTGTCTTTCTCCCTCCCTCTCCTTCTCCCTCTTTCTCCATCCCTCCCTCTAAATAAAAACCATGGGGAAATAAGACTTCTAGTTTAGAGAATGGATCAAGAGAGCATTACAAAGTAATAAAGCCTAAACATGGTTCATTAGGGAAGAATGACTAGAATTCTAATCCTTTGCAGGTTAAGCATTAGGAGAGAAACAGAAAGAATACCATATTCCTCTTCTGTCACCAGGCAGAATATTTCCTTAAGCCATTTTCTAGCTATCTTACAAAGAAAGGTGCCACGTATGATACTGTAATTCATGAAAATCAAGTGACTAATTTTAACCCAAGAGAAAGAATCCCTAAGTTTTATGTCAGGATAAAGCAGAGACTGAAGAGTGTCCCTACAGGAGTACAGAAACCCGGGGGACTCATTGGTGAAACTTCCAGTTGGAGAAACGCTGTTGCTTCAGAGCCAAAGACCAAGTCTTTGGAAAATATTGTGGGAAAAACATATTCCATGGAAGTGTGTGTCCTAAAATTTTTCCGTATGAAAAAGTAAGAGTGCTCCTTCTTACCCAGCAATGATCTAATGTATAAGTAGCTTAAGAATGAGAGGAAAGAACTACTGTGAGATTTTAGGTTTTGGTTCAAGCTTAACTTTTGTGAATCCTTGGACTTCTGATTTGTTCTTTAGTTGAAAGAATGTCTGAGAATTAAAAATGCATCAGAGGATATTCTAAACATTATGTGGCACATTTTCCTCCTTGGTAATTCCTATTGCCCTGTGGAGGGTGAACCATGCACACGTCTCAAAAAAGGCAAAACTCAATGCATGACAAGAAAATCATTGCTCAGCTCTGACTTTCAAAAGAAAATTTGTAAAGTTGTAAGAAAAACCCATAGGGACAACTGTTCTGGATTTCAGTTCTAAGAAGGCACCCAAGGGAGAAAATCTAAGTTTTCTTGGTCTCCCATAGCTGGGCAATGAATTTCCAGACCCGATCTTGGGACACAGAGGATTAAGAACTTTCCAGTATGCTCATGAGTGAGGCAGATGTTAGATCTGGTTGTAGGGGGTAGCTTCTCTCCTCAGAGGTGGTAAAAGTCTCTCCTGGGCAAGGGGAATATTTTCCTGAAGAAATTTAGAAGTCATCAACTAAGGTTAATTTGCTATTTCGGTCCCTTTTCACATAGCAGTACCCCTTGCTCCCCCGGGCCTCATGTAAGAGAGGAGGAAAAACATGAAAGACATATAGAAATCTCAGACAGGTTGAGGGGAAGTCCAAAATCAGAAAGGCCCCACATTGTAATTTGGTACTTGGAAGTAGGTCACCCAGCCTCAAGCCAAAAGGAATTAGTCACACAGAGTAGCAAAAGCAATCGTGTGTTCCAGCCCTACACCTGCTCCCTCAGGGCCGAGAGCCAGAGCATGGCATGAGGAAGAGTCAGAAGTTTCCATATGCTCCAGTGGATGTGAGATAAGCAGGCCAAATATCCTGAAGATCCTGGAGTCAAGATGAGGAGGGCAAAGGATGTGAAGGGTTTGAGGCTGGAAGCCAGAGTAGGTTTCCAACAAGGACTGAAGCTAATACCCAGCGAGCAACACAGAGGGAAAAGTCATCTCAATGAAGGCCACGTCAGACCGGAAGTGTCTTCCTCTGCAACCACTATGCTGTGTGGCTCTCCTCCTGTCACAGGCTCCTCCTGCCTCACAGTAGAGAGGACAGGATGGATGGGACGGGTCCTTTGAGCCTGAGTATTTACCCCCGAGAGATCAAGTTAACCTGGAAAAGTCTACATTTGAAAAAGGAAGTGACTGTTTACTTTGAATAGGAGAGCTGAGGTCTAAGTCCCTTCTCATCAAGTAGAGCAAGTTGTGTTCATATGGTATAAATAAAGGTGCTTTTCTACAAATGAATGGTTGCAGATTTAAAAAACCTAGTACATATGATTATTTAATGGGTTACTGGAGAACTGGAGAAAGGATAAGATTGGTGGGGTATCACCAGCACACACTGTTTTTGGATTCTAATCTACGAAATACATTTGCATGGGCCGAACCCATTGATCTGCAGTCTAGCATTTATTTTTTGGTGAGAGGAACTAGGGATTTAAAGTATGCACAAGTGGGGTATGTGGGAGGAAAAAAAAAAAAACATTTAAAACCTTTTAAATTTACTGTGCGTGGTTACAAGTTTCCTTAGGAGACATAATATTTTTTTTCTCCCGTCTAAAAAAATGATTTGGACCAACCTCAAAAAAGCTGGGTTTAATGTTTCTCAGACTGTTTCCAAGCAGACTAAAATACCAACAAATTCATATCCACAGGGAGAGGTTTACGGTTCACCAATTTTGCATCATTCCTGCTGAAGAGCTTATGGGCCTGAGAGACGCAGGATGAGCCTTCAGAATGCAATGTATGGAACGCATACCAGAGCAGAGGACTCTTTACCAAGGCTGCCTGACCCGAGGGGGGTCACTGTTCAAAGTGGAGTCGCTTCTGAAAGGGAGACCAGGGCAAGAGAGTGGGCAATATTTCCTAATCACTTCTGATCTGCACGGGGAAAAGCATTCTGGTAGCAGCTTCAGAAATTCGAGTTAGATCAATCTCAGGACCAACAATTTCAGATGCTTATTCAAACCTTCTCTGAAGCAACGGTTCTTGAGGTTGAAGACATGAGTTGTGAACTTTTTTTTTTTTTTTTTTCCAAGAAGGTAAAATCAGGAAACAGTCATCAGGAGAGCAGAGCCGTGCTCAAAACCATCAGAGTTAGAGAATTTAAGGTATATAAAAGGGCATTTTAAATGGTCCATAGGGGGGCGCCTGGGTGGCTCGGGCGGTTAAGTGTCCGACTTCGGCTCAGGTCATGATCTCACGGTCCGTGAGTTCAAGCCCCGCGTCGGGCTCTGTGCTGACAGCTCAGAGCCTGGAGCCTGTTTCAGATTCTGTGTCTCCCTCTCTCTCTGCCCCTCCCCTGTTCATGCTCTGTCTCTCTCTGTCTCAAAAATAAATAAACGTTAAAAAAAAATTTAAAAAAATAAAAATAAAAAAAATAAATGGTCCATAGGATTACATAATTTTGTGAAAATTATTTCAGAGTAGTAGGATATTACCAGTTACTATTGCTATTATTTTCACTTTCAGTCATCGGCAGCTACAACAGGCCAGAGATCCCTGGTCACACTTCCACCTGCTGTGGTCCATTTGGCCATGGGGCAGTGTGGAGGCTTTGAGGTCTAATTACTAGCACATAGCTCTGCTCTGAGATTGACCCTATTATATCAGAAAATGTCACAATACTTACTTGAGTCACAGAAACGGCTGTAAATAAAGTAATGGGTGTAAGATGTTCTGATAATAGAATATTCAAATCATGTCTTAAGGTTTGTATTATTATCCCAAATCATTACATGGGCATCTGAAGCAAATGATGCTAACACGATCCCTTGGCAACGATGATGCCATTCAACTGGGGCCAGGAAACTGAAAGGCAGTTTAAGCCTTTCAGGCTATTACTCCCAAGATAATTTAACTGAAAAACATAGTCTGTTGGCATTTAAAGGTCATATAAAACCTCTCTCCTTGCAGATAAGAAATGTAAGGAAATCAACCTTTCCAGGTAGGTACTACATTATTTTGCTATGTGTCTTCACGGCACATGCTTAAACAGACTTGTTTATGTTCACTGTGTCTAGCTTCTTACCTTCCCTTTTCCTTCCTCAACACACTTCACTCAGGTTTTTGTCCCCACAGTCCTTAGAAGCTTCAATTGCCTATGTCAATAATGACCTCCACCTTGCCAAATCCAAAAGATAATTCTCAGTCCTCTGTTTTTTGTTTTTTTACCACTTAGCAGCACTGACAGAACTGATTGTTCATTTCTTTTCTTCTGGAAACACTTTCCTCATTTGACACCCCACTCTCCTGGGTTTCTCCTGCCTTACTGTGTATTTCTTCACATTTCCTTCCAGACCTCTAAATGTTGGAGTGCTTCAGGGCTCAGCTCTTAGACCTCCTCTCCATATACATTCACTCCCTTATAAGACAACACATAGTCTCATGGCCTTAAATGTTACCTTTTTGGTGGGATCTCTCAGATTGTCAGCCCTACTTCCACATCTTTGTGATTTGTATTTCTAACTGTCTACTTCACATTTCCATATGGAAATGTACAAAATACCCCAAATTTAACATGGCCCAAACAAAACACTTGATTCTCTCTCACCTTCCAAACTGTTCCTCCTTTACTGTTTACCACATCCACAATGACCACTTTCGCCCTATTCTTAGACCCAAAATCAGGAGTCATCCTTCTTTTCTTTCCCTTACATGCCAGATGTTACCCAGCAGAAAATTCTACCACCTGTCTCCTGAATCTCCATCACTTCTATGCCCTCCACTTTCCACCATCATC
This sequence comes from Panthera onca, assembly GCF_046562875.1. Classification (NCBI taxonomy): domain Eukaryota; kingdom Metazoa; phylum Chordata; class Mammalia; order Carnivora; family Felidae; genus Panthera; species Panthera onca. The sequence continues at coordinate 145,305,649 of NC_138342.1, read as the reverse complement.
CTCACAAGCCACCATCATTCTTTGCCTGAACTACAACAATCTATCAAGTGGTCTCCCTTTTTGTTTTGGCTATGTCCAGCCTATTCTCTATGCAGCTGCCAGAGAGATATTTTAAAAATTAAATTAAATCACGTAACTTCCTTAAAATTTCCCTTTAGCTTCCCACCATACTTTGAATAAACACCAAACTCCTTACTCTGGCCTGCAAATTTTCTCTTCATTTTTCCAATTTCGTCCTCCACTTCTATCCCTCTTTCCCATCATACTCTACCTACTCTGATGGCCTTTCTATAATTTCTCTTGACTCTGAGCTTCCACACATCAAGCTTCTTTTCACCTCAGGGCTTTTAAACTTGATCTTTCTCTGCTGGTTAATGTTCTTCTCCAAGATCCTTGCGTGATCTACTCTTTTCACATCACCCAAGTCTTAGCTCAGTTTTTACTTCCCTGACCTTCACCTAACATAAATCCTTATAGGGGCACCTGGGTGGCTCAATTAGCTGAGTGCCAACTTTGGGGGTTTGGGCCCCATGTTGGGCTCTGTGCTAATAGCTCAGAGCCAGGAGCCTGCTTCGGATTCTGGGTCTTTCTCTCCCTCTGCCCCTCCCCCAATTGTGCGCGCGCTCTCTCAAAAATAAATAAACATTAAAAAAAAATAAATCCTTCTATGTGTCATTCTCTTTATATCCCTGCACTCTGCCTTTTTCTCCTTAATACTTGCCAATATTGTTTAGTATTTGTTTATCTATTGTCTCTCGGACTAAAATGTAAGCTTCATTCAGGCAGAGAGGCATTGTCTTGTTCACTGTTCTACCCTCCAGGCCTAGGAACAGTGCTCAGCACAGCTGAGCAATGAGTCATGCACATTAGGTCCTCACCGAACATTTGTATAGTGTATGTATATAAAGACTGAATGACTTTGAGCCAAACATTGTTTAGGATGATGGGAGTGAGTCAGTGAGGTGGGTATAACACATTTTACTCTGAGGTACTCCATGATATTTTGGTTGAATCCTGGTTTTTGGTTCTATCTAAAATCATACAAGTGTTTTTCTTTAGACTGTTCCCACATAAAAATCATCACCATGTAATAAGCTTAAGAAGCACCAGAACGGAAAATAATAGTCAGCATAATTTAACAGTATTTGGAAAGCAATATTTGGAAAACCACAATTATGATCTTATCTCAGATTTGTTCTGGAAGACATTAATAGTAATTTCACTTCAGAGCACTGAGGAATTTGCATTCAGATCAACTCATATGAATAAACATAAGTGCAATCACTACTTAGGCATATAAAATAAGCATTATGACAAAAGGACATAAACTAAACGTTATACTCATAATAATCTTAACTAAGTAAGGATGACTAAAACTTTAAAAACACAGAAGAGATCAGCATTGATAACTTGCCAAAAAAAGTGAGTAGTGGAGAGGCTTTTCAGATACAGATTAGCAGTGATTTCTTATAGAGCGTGTATACATTTCAGTTTCTTCTAACAAACACAGAGAAAAACACAGAGGCAGCCTTCTTAGATTTATACAAAGACAGTTACTTAGGCTCCAAACATTCGAGGGAGATAGAATTTTTATTAAATAAAAAAAAGTTTTAGACTTAATCCTGTATTTCTGAATTTTTCTTTCTTTTAAAGTATTTTTAGCATTGCTTATTTGTGTGTACATATTGTGTAAAATGTATTTGTTGTATAACATTTCCCCAAACTGGCTTAAAATCACGATAAACACTTATTATCTCCTTGTTTCTGTGGGGCAGGAATTTGGCAATGTTCTAGCTGGTTGATTCTGGCTCAGCGTCTCTCACAAGGCTGCAGTCATGATGGCCAGGCCTGCAGGAGACACTTCCAAGGCGGCTCATTCACATGGCTGGCAAATTGGTGCTGGTTGTGGGTGGGAGGCCTCAGTCCCTATCCATGTGGGCCCCTCCAACTGGGCTGGTGAGTGTTCTCACAAAATGGAGGCTGCCATGGAGGGGTGAACCAGGGGGCCACAATGTCTTCTATAAGCTAGGTGTGGAAGTGATCCATTGTCACCTCTACTACATTCTATTGGTCACACAGACCAACTCTGAGTCAATCTGAGAGGAGACAACAGAAAAGCATGAATACCAGTAGGCAAAATTCATATGGGTCCATCCTGAATGCTAGCTATCACAGTTAATATGAGCTCATTCCTCTCAAATACCTCCCAACTGAAAAGGAGGGAATATAGGAACAGAGAGAGAAAGAAGTAAGGGGGAGGGAGTACTGGGGAGAAAGAAAAAAGGGGGGGAGAAAGAAAAAAGGGGGGGAGAAAGAAAAAAGGGAGGGAGAAAGGGAGGAAGGAGGAGGAGGAAAGGAAAAGGTTACTGGTAGAAATGCTGAGGTATCTGAATCTGGGACCAAAATGGACTTTCAAATGCTAAAAGAATTAACTATATGCAAACTCCATAGTTTCTCCTTCCACTTAAAATGGCATGATAAATTGAGACTTATGTGATTAATATTAAGAGGGGAAGTCTGAAGAGTCTATCTAGCATTAGCTAGTTTTTAGTAGTCAAGTGGTTGCCATATGGCTTCTAAGGGTAAGCGATGAGAACATTCTTAATTTCAACTGAGATTTGTCAAAATTCTTGGTTTGTTCACTTTTCCTCTACACTATTAATATATTTTAGTTTAGGGTTTTCATCCTTATACCAAAAGGTTTGGTCACAAGTCTAGGCCACTTCCTCTTTCTCCTTCTCCACTTTCTTCCTGTCTCACTCTCCAAATTCCTCCTCTAAACTATTTTGTAATTGTTTACATTGTAAGCAGTAACAGCCAATATACATTGGGAATTTAAGTAAGTTTTGTGGTCACTAAAAAGCACTTCTGAGTTGTGGAGGTTACCAGTAGATGTAAATGGCAAATATATGTATGTAAAATAAAAATTCATATATCAGTAAAACCATATTTTCAAACCATATAGATGCTGATGCTAATATATCCATTGGGTAGTTAGCAAGGATCATTTACAAGTGTCTATATAGCCCTATCATGTGAAAACAGGAAAAAGGGAGGGGGTGGGACCACAATCTCACCTAACCCACAAGCACAGAACTCTACAACAGACTTTTGAAAGGCACAAATTCAGAGTCATTTTAGCACCCACACCCTCACATATCCAATTTGGCCAAGAAAACACTTCCTCCGTTCTAGGGAAAAACACACTAACATTTGCCTTTTCATTGAGAAAGTTACAGGAACCCATTAGATTACTGCAAGGAATGAAAATGACTTCAGCGTGATACCGAAGCAAAGGACTTTTAAGTTTGAGCCTGACCTTGTGAATTTCTACACTTGGCAAGGCTGCGGGGAAACGCCGTGGGACTCTGGTGTTCAACAGAGAGAGCACTGCTCTGTCGAACATTCCAGCCCTGACTCACTGGAAGCCGCTCCTAATGTCTGTGTAATCCTCAGGGCAGCATTTAGGAAAAAACGCTTATTTCATCTCCCTCGGTTCTCTGAACGGGACCCGTCTTCCCATGCTACTGACCAAAACAGAGTCCCGATATCCTGTCACTCCACCCACTCTTTTCTCTATTCTTCTAACCACTAAAATCACCACCAAAGATGGAGAATATTTATAAATAACCCCCAGAATGATACAATGTCTATTGAGTCTGATTGGCCAGAAAGTCACTATCCTCTCAAACGAGCATGATACATGTGCATGCTATCCTTCCAGAACTGAGCTGAAATTCTAGAGCCCTCGCCCTTGCATGAACTGTGCTAAGTGTTGTCAAGAAATTTTAATGCCTCCAACTTGGTATTAATAACGGCTTGATATTTATTAGGTAATGACTATATTAAGGAAAGTGAGGTTTAGAGACATTAAGTATCATGCCCAAGGCCACACACAGTCATTAACTGGAGAAGCCAGGAACGGAGCTCAGGGGTATCTGATTCCAAAGCTGCTACTACATACTATTGTACTACATCCCTAATGTGGTACTTTACACTGAAGAGACTTTAGTAAATCAAGACACCTAAAATTAATTAATTGCTTTCATAATTCCACAAACCTGAATAGTAGCATATATTATGCTGCTTGAGTAGCTCCAGAGATGTAAAATGTGATCTCATTTACGTAACATCTATTTGTTCAGTTTCCCTTACATCCACTTAGTGAGGCTTCAATGACACAGAAAAGAATGACAAAGAGATAAATCATCTACCCAGATGACTAGTAAGCCAGAGGAGTACAATAAAATGGTGGGGATTAAAATGAAGAACAGTTCTAGTTAGAAGCATCAGGAAAGGCTTTGTGAAGAGAAGATATTTGAGTGGGGCCCTGAAGAACAAGCAGGATGTGGGTATGGGAGAGCGGGGGGGGGGGGGGGGGGGGGGGGGGGGAAGAGTGTTTAGGTCAAAGCTGGTTAAGTAGGATGATTTTTTTTAAACAGCATTAAATTTTACTTGTAGTTGGAAGAAAATCTATCTTTGACCTCAACCTGTTAAAACTATAATGAGCAATGACATTACTTTTTCTTTAAAAAGATACACTTTTCCAAATGTGCTTTATTTTATTTAAATTTTTAAATGTTTATTTAATTTTGTGAAAGGGGAAGTGGGAGCAGGGGAGGGGCAGAGAAAGGTGGGCAGAGAATCTGAAGTCAGCTCTGCACTGACAGCAGTGAGCCTGATGTGGGGCTTGAACTCACAAACTGTGAGATCATGACCTGAGCTGAAGTCAGACGCCCAACCGAGTCACCCAGGCGTCCCTCAAATGTGCTTTATTTTAAATAAAAAGTACACTAAAAGTTGTGGTCAATTTCGTAAAAAAAAAAAAAAAATTATATAATATATATATACATATACATATATATATACATATATATAATTTCTACAGGTGGTGAATATACCCATAAGGTCCACTGTAAGTCACACATGTCTGCCCTGGAGCGCAGGCAGAACCTGTAACTTGTTTCTAACCAACAGAATATGGAAAAGGTGACAGGCAGTCACTCACTTGATTAGATTACAGTTTATGGCAAAAGTGATGGGACGTCCTCACTCCCAAAATTATGTTACCTTATATCCGACTCCATCTTAGCAGACTAGAGACAGACTCTACTGCTGGCCTTGAAAACTTTGAATAAGCAAACTGTCGTACCATGAAGAGCTTTTGGGGTTGTCTGCAGGGCAAAAATTTCAGGCAGCCTCCACTCGGTGGTATGACACAAGGGTCCTCAGTTCTACTACTGAAAAGAAAGGAAGTCTAGCAACAACCTGAAAGGAGTTGAAAGTAAACTCTTCCCCAGTTGACCCTCCAGATGAGAGTGCAGCCTGGCTGACACCTTGGTTACAGCCTCGTGAGACCCAAGCAGATGACCCAGTTGACCTATATGTGGACATCTGACCTATGAAAACTGTGAGATAATAAATATATGTTGTTTTAAGCCACTAAGTTTGTAGTACCTTGTTACATAGCATTAGAAAACTACTACACTGCCGGAATAAAAAATTTTTTTTTTTTTAAGGACTTGATGCATTCACTCTAGTCTTGCTTAGAACTATCTTCTAAACCAATTGTGTTTGTCTGAATGATTCATCTATACCAGTGGTTAAAATCATCTGGTAAGCTTTTAAATTACAGACTGCTTGCTTCCTACCCCCACCCCCCTACCCCCCAGAGTTTCTGATTCAGGAGATTTGGAGCCTGAGAATCTGCATTTCCCAGAAGTTCCTAGCTGGTACTGATGTTGCTGGTTTGGGGGACCACATTTTCAAAACCACTGGTCTCTATCAATTTATTCTCTAAACATATTCTGCGTTAATTTACATCTCTAAAGCAAAAGGACTACAGTATATACTTTTCAAATGTAATCTAAAATACTGAAGCCTTTGTGTCAACATTACATTAACATATTCTCCTGTCCCTCAATCCATCATCCATATTTGTCTTGTGAGGAAACAATTAAATAAATGCAGAAAACCAAACACAGTAGGAATACAAAATCAGAAGTGATGAGAAAAGGGATCCAACTGTTCCCAACTTTTGAGCTGTGACTTGGTAGCAAAGACCCTGCACTACTATTAAATTAGGAGCAAAATATCCATGGCAAAAATAATTATTCTCATTCTAGCAGTTATAATCTCTCAAAATGTTGGAAATCCTTTGATGATATTTACCGTATCTCAACCGTTAGGTTCAATATTCGCTAGAAAGCCTCTGATGACAAGCTAATATGTAGCTTGGGGAAGTTGCTTGCCCTCCCCAAAATTAGGAAAACAGGAAAAATTAGAGAAAATTAGGAAAGATCTGCAGGTCTTTGTAACTCTTTATCACTTGGCTTAATAGATTGGAGGCTTTGGCCTCTTTTTCTACATGCAATTAAATTTCCCTCTCTTTTCTACATATAGTGACCATACAGCCTCAATTTCCTCAGACAGTTGTAGTTTCAAATATGCGGTCTCATTGTCATAGCATGTGTCTGATTTTTTTTTGACTTCAAAATATGGTCATCTGGGGTCCCTGAGTGGCTCAGTCAGTTGAGCTTCCAATTCTACATTTTGGCTCAGGTCATGATCCCAGGGTCATGGGACTGAGCCCTGTGTCAGGCTCCATGCTTAGCATGGATATTCTTGCTCTCCCTCTGCCTTTTTCACCCACTCATACTGTTTCTAAAAATATGTGTGTGTGTGTGTGTGTGTGTGTGTGTATGTATACATACATATACGTATGTATATACATATGCATACATACAGTCATCCTACAGTCATCTGTACACTTTTAAGAATAATACCTACAGTTGAAACTAGGCTACATATCCTCTGCCTTTATGGTCCTCTCTTGATTTCCATGCCTTTGTTGAGCCTGGCCACCTTTTACACAGGAGTGAAAACTGCCCCTCAAACTGAAGGACATCTTCACCCAAAGCCTCAACCTCAGGGTAGGGTCCCAATGTGTCCCCTCCCATGGGCCTCTGACCATCTGTCTACTTTTTATTTGTTCATTTGTCTGGCCCGTGAGAGTGGAGCACCCACACCACTATGCAGGAAAGTGTGAGAAACCTCAGGAAACAAATGACAAATAGTAATAATAAGCTCTCTGTTACTGTGTATCTGCTGAGTCCCTCTCCCTGTCTATACACTGATGCAATAGGTAGTAAATAGAATCCAACTTGATCTAAAATCTGATTCTTTTCAGTCTTAGCTCCGAAGTCTCTACCTATCAAGTGAACTCTACTTTAGCCATGGTACTTTATGGCTGGCTTCCAGGTGTAAATTGCTTTCTCTGGAGACATCTCCAACCTGAGTGTGGTTACTTGATCATGCAGATTTCTCGCTCAGAGAAATGGCAAATACTTTTTCTTAGATCCTACTCCTACATTACTTTCATTACTCTTCTCCGGCATTCAATTATTATTATTAATTTTTAGAGACAGAGCACAAAGGGAGGGGCAGAGAGAGAGGGAGAGAGAACCCAGGCAGGCTCTGCACAGTCAGCACAAAGCCCAACGCGGGGCTCAAACTCACAAACCGTGAGATCATGATCTGAGCCAAAATCAAGAGTTGGACACTTAACCAACTGAGCCACTCAGGTGCTGCTTTGGCATTCAATTATTATTTCTAGCTTTTTGGGTTGTTTTCCTTTTCTAGGCATGATCTTTTTAATGTTTTTCAGTGGTTATCATTCATATTGTTTGGCCTCTTTATATATCAACTAATTTATTCCTTATTTTTTAATGGATTCTATTTTTTAGAGTAGTTTTAGGTTCATAGCAAAATACAGCAGAAGGCACAGAGATGTCCCATATGCATAGCATGCAACACATGCATAGCTTTCTCTATTGGAAGGAAGTGCTTCCTTTCACCAGAGTGCTACGGCACCAGAGTGCTCCAGCAGAAGGCTACATTTGTTACAACTGATGAACCTACATTAACGTTTCATTAGTCCAAAATCTACCCCACTATTCACTCTTGGTGTTGTACGGCCTAGAAGTTTAGTAAATGTGTAATGATGGGTATCTATTATTATAGTATTATATGGAGTAGCTTCACGGCCCTAAAAATCCTGTGTTTTATCTCTCTCCCAAATCCTGGCAATCACTGTTCTTTTTACCTTCTCCATAGTTTTGCCTTTTCTAGGATGTTATATAGGTGGAATCATACAGTATACAGACTTTTCAGACTGCCTTCTTTCACTTAGTAATATGTATTTAAGGTTCTTGCATGTCTTTTCATGGCTTGATGGCTCATTTCTTTTTAGTGTCGAATAATACTTCACTGTCTGGATGTACCACGGCATTAATTCTAGGAGTTAATGTCTATGCCATTAAAAATAAAAAAAAGTCTCATACAACTCAATAGGAAAAAAACAAACTGATTAAAACATGGGCAGAGAGGGGTGCCTGGATGGCTCAGTTGGTTAAGCGTCAGACTTCAGCTCAGGTCATGATCTCATGGTTCATGAATTCAAACCCCGTGTTGGGCTCTATGCAGACAGGGAAGAACCTGGAGCCTGCTTCAGATTCTGTGTCTCCCTCTCTCTCTGCCCCTACCCTGCTCATGTTCTTTCTCCCTCTCTCAAAATTAAAGAAACACATTAAAAAATAAAATAAAACAAAATAAAAAAGGGCAGAGAAACTGAATAGACACTTCTCCAAAGAAAACACACAAATAATCAACAGGTACATGAAAAGGTGTCCAACCAACATTACTAATCATCAGGGAAATGCAAATCAAAACCACAATGAGGGATCACCTCACACCTGTGAGAATGGCTATCATTGAAAAACATAAGAGTTAATAAGTGTTGGTGAGGATGTGGAGAAAAAGGAACCCCTCATGCACTGTTGGTGGGAATGCAGATTGGTGCAGCCATTATGGAAAACAGTATGGGGGTTACTCAAAAAAATTAAAAATAAAACCACCATATGATCCAGAAATTCCACTTCTTGATATTTATCCGAAGAAAATGAAAACATTAATTCAAAAATATTATCTGCACCCCCATATTCACTGCAGCATTATTTACAATAGCCAAGAATGGAAGCAACCTAAGAGCCTATCAATGGATGAATAAAAAAAAATCGTATATATATATATACACGATGGAATATTTTTCAGCCATAAAAAAGAATGAAACCTTGCCATTTGCAACAGCATGGATGAAACTTGACGGCACTATGCTAAGTGAAAAAAGTCAAACAGAGAAAGACAAATACCATGCATTACTTACATGTGGAATTAAAAAACAAAACAAAACACTGAGTTTATAGAAACAGAGAACAGATTGATGGTTGCCAGAGGTAGGGGGGATGTGAAATGGGTGAGTAGGGTCAAAAGGACAAACTTCCAGTTATAAAATAAATAAGTCACGTACAGCATGGTGACTATAGTCAATAATCCTATATTTCCTATCTGGAAGCTGCTAAGAGAATAAATCTTAGAAGTTCTCATCACCAGAAAAATTTTGTAACTACACATGGTGATGATGTTAACTAGACTTATTGTGATCATTTTGCAGAATATGCAAATATTGAATCCTTATGCTGTATATCTAAAACTAATACATGTTAATTACCCCTCAATAAAAGAAATAACTTTCACAAGATTCATAGGTTCGTAAATCTTTTATGAGAATTGTTACAACTCATAAACTGGAAATCAAGAAAGGCTTGTTATTCATTCAAATATACATTGAAATGTACTATGTGCTAAAACACTGTGCTAGTCCTGGAAGCATGCCAATAAATAGAAAACTGTTCTTGCCCTTAAAGCTTTATATTTTATGTCGCAAGGGTTTTCCTTCTCAGGTTTTAGTGCCAATGCTAGAGTTTCAAGTCCTTCCTCTTGATGAAGGGAATAGTTTGATGAGAGTACTCTGAAAATCCAAGCAGGATATGCACACACTGCTCTTAAAGGGAGAAGAAAGAAAGAAAGAAATGGTGTCAGATTAGGAGACTTAATCCAAGCTGGTGAGAGAGAAAATTGATAAAAAGCAGGGACATTTAACAGGCCAGAATGAGGTAGGGCTCAAGTCTGTTTTTACTTGGATCCACGATTTCCTGACCTTAGTGTCGTTAATGATAAAGCAAAAATAATGAACAAATCTGAGGGCAAAGATTCAACATTCCTGAGCACATGTGGCAGTAAAAAATTTACAGTTGGGAAGGTTTCATTCAACTGTCCTTTTCTCTCCCGCACACAGTCCTTAACATTTCCCCAAGTAACCAGTTTCTTGGATTTAGATCACATGCAGAACAGCATGAGTAGTTCCTACATCAATAATGCTTTCACTACCAAAACAATCATTTGGAATTTCGTTGGTGGAATGCATTCCATTTTAGCAGTTTACTGTGACAATATTGGAATGAGAAAGGAACGAAAACAGTAAGTAGGAGAGAACTCTTCTTAATACATTAGAGAATGTGTTTTTAAAAGCAAACATCATTAAAATAATAAAGAGAATGCAATATGAAGACATAATTCAATATAAAATTCAGGTTACATTATCTTGATTCTCTAAGTGTTATATCTTTATTTATTTATTTTAGGAATTACATCATCATTTGCCCAGCATCTCATGGTCTCTAATGATATCCCCACTATTTGTGCTTCAACTAATACAAAGTGGGGTCATTCAATACAGTATTGACAATATATAAAGATGATTCACAGAAATGTAATAAAAGAAGTGGTGAACCAGAAAACTTGAGTCCTGGGTTCTGGCTTTGATGGTGGTGATGGTGATGATGATGATGATGATGATGATGATGATAAATGGTTGCTACCAACTTGTAGTCACTTACTGAGTGGCAGACCTTATGCTGTGTTTTACATGACTTTCCTCTAAGGTAATCGTCTCCATAATCCTTTAAATGCTATAATGATATCATTTTATAGATAAACCTGAAACTTTGAGTTTGAGAATGAGTATGAGTGACTTATTCAAGGTCATAGCTAAACTAATGAGGTAAGTCAGGATTCATGCTCATTCCTGACCCCGAAGCATGCAGTGTCCTTTTTACCACCACTCAATTATATCTATCAACTCACTGAAGTTCTGTGGTCTCATTTTGTTTCCTAGAAAAATGGAGGAGTTGGACCAGGTGACCTTTGCAGTTCCCTTTGGCTCTAAAATTTTATGAATCCTTTGATTCATTTCATGAATCCTTTCATTCATCTCATGCTGCAAGACCATAAGAATTGAGGTCTAAATTTCCCAAGCCCTCATCATGGCTGTTTTGTCTTGTTCTATATTATGGAGAAACTGGGGTAGTAGGTCTATAACTCCAAGGTTGTGGCCATTGTGCTGGTGTTGTAGACGGACTGTGGTACAGAGAAAAAAAAATGGCTGTGAAAGGGACACTTTAGTCTCCCTGATCCATATTCCTACCTAAGCTGATCCAATATGTAAGCAGAAGCAGAAAGGAAAAGAGGGCCACCAGGAGTCATTCCATAGTAGCACCCTTTTCCTGGACACAAAGCCTTCTTGAATCTTAATTAGACACCACTCTTCCCTGACAAGTTAAGTTTTTCTCCTGGGTTATCTGAAGAGGGAAGTGATTTCACAGGGAAACATCCTAGGACTGAGGTAGATGCCCCAGAGTTGTATTCTCTGAGTTGAGAGCTATCAGGATGGAGAGGTCTTTGCTGGCTTCTGACATCTGGTTGCTGCCTTCCCTCCCCCCAGCCAGGGAAAGCAAAGGCAGAGGACCCTGTGGAGATTTCAGACTTATGTTTTCCTCTGGGATTCCCCCCTCTCTGCAGCAAATATTTCTTAAACAAAGAAAGTAAGTTCCCATCTGTTACAATTTGGAAATTTCCAAATTCCCCCCACTTGTGTTGTGTTTGTTTTGGAAAACCCAGGAGATGTCCACAGATATATGGAGGTCTCCTGAAGGGTGTTTTGAAAAGATTGCAAAACTGAATCACAGCAAAAGTCAAACTGCAAGCACGCTTTTATTTTTAGGCTCCAGGCCAGGCCTGAACAAACAAAACAAGCAGAAAATAAACAAGAACAGCAAGTTAAAAGGTCCAGTCAGCAACCTCATTCAAACTCTTTATCTACAACACGGATTGGTAGGACCATCTCTAACCAAAACTCTAAATTTAAGCTACTTACAGACCTAAAATCATGGTATTACTCACTTACTAGAAATTGAGTAAGACCATAGACTCATCACAATTGAGTGGAATTTTGGGCAAAGGATCATCTTTTCATAGGACTGCCTAGTGATAAAATAAGAATCATGATCACTAAATTCTTTATCAAAATCTACAGTGTCCCCATTTTTTAAAATCTCAACTGTAGTTGAATTAAATTTCTGTCCTAGATATAGTGCTAGTTGCTGGGGATTAAAAAATGATTGATACCTCCACAGGTACCATACTCCTCCAGAATATGATCGCCTAGTGATGGAGTCAGTCAAGCATTCAAATAAATAAATGCCACTCAGTTTGACAATGAATGCCATCTAGCCATTAAACCCACTGATATTTATTGTTTATGATGTGCCAGGCACTGGGGTAGGGATAGGGCAAAGTGAAGAACAGGAGTGATACAAGCCTGATGTCACAGAACATATAATCTTGTGGAGAGACAACCCTAGTGAGTAATTACATGGGGGTTATCATGGGAGAAGTCCTCAGTGCTGGTGGAGGACACACAGGATGACCTAGTCCAGTCTATGCCTCCTGAAAAGCAGGGCATGGCATTTGCAAAAGAAGAATAGAGGAGAAACAGCAGGTGGGAAGTTGGGAATCTAGAAAAAGAAAATGAATCCTTGAAAATAGAAAGGAAGGAATGAAATAGGCAAGGCATTTTTTATAGTTTAAAGGAAATCCAACTACATCCAATAAATTACTTAAAGTGTTTTCTCATTTAGTGCTAAACAGAGACTACACAACTATCAATCAGCATAAGTTGGGTTACCATAATGAATTAATATGATTGCAGCTAAATGGAAATAAATCAGTAATTTCAGTTGACCTGTGCAACCTACTAGATGTTTTGAAATACTGGAAGCTATTTAAAAACTACTATTACTAATTTTTTTTAAAAACCATAGTTGGGAAACAGGATCCTGGTAAGTTAGGGTCTGGAGCATCAGAATGATGTATCTGGTATGTTCACTAAGGAGGAAGTGTTCTTGTCCTCAAAACACTATGCACTTGGCTTTCTTTCCAAATGAATTATTTGTAAGATATTAAGGGAACATCTCAATACTACCATAATACATTAAACAAACCTTTCTTTAAAACACAGAGTCTTCTCCTCCACCTAGCTTCTTTCCAATTTACTTTTTCCTTCTCCAGGACAAATCTGGCCTCGATACTGAGCCAGAGGTCAGAGAGCTAAGGTCACCTCATTTGAGGTTTAAGTAGGAGCTGGCAGAATGAAACCAGCCCAAGTCAGATACAGAAGACAGATTTTTCAAGAAACACTGGGTATGGAACTCAAGGAAAATGAAGGAACCGGCAGCACTTGCCAGGCTGAAGCAGAGAAGCCATGTAAAAAGTGACTAATTAAAGCTCATTAACTCCTCTGAATAGAAAAATCAGGTCTAGTACAATCCACATTGCTTTCTCAGAAACTACTTAGAATAGCTAAGCACATAGGGGTAAAGGCAGCTGATCTGCCAGCTTCTGTCCACTTTGGAAAGCCAGAAACCCAGTAGGCTTTCTCTAGTGAAGCCAGGACATGTTGAAATGCAGCTATTTCCCTTTGTGCCCTGATCTCAGGGCAGCCGGGCTGTTGTGTGCTCTGGCAAACAGAAAAATACAGTCTGTTGTTGATTTAATGCTCTGCTTTGCCTTCTAAGCCATGTCCAGTATGAGCTTTCTAGGACCACTGAACCACAGCAAAAGAGGCATTCATGTCCCAGGTTTTTATGGGATGTACTGACCTTTTTGTCCCTCTTTCTCTTTCAAGACAATTATTCTTATCAAAAAGATCACCTTCATTATAAGGAAGGAATGGTTTTCACAACTTGACACCCTCACTAGCTCAGAAGCCCACGAGACCTCATATAATAGAGATAAGGACAGGAATAGTTTCTGAACTGTCACTATTCTCTTTGAAATTTCTTCCATTTTGCCATCTTAGAAATATGACTTTGGCACCAGCCAGATCAGAGTATTCCACCACCCTAAGTTTTATCTGGTTGTACAGAAATGAGCCATACAGGGGAAGAGACCTTGAAGCCAAGGGGAAAAATCTGAAACTTGGGATGAAGTTAATCAAGCCCATATTACACTTAACATTCTTCTCTATTAAATAAGGGTCACTTCCTTCAAGATACTATTTTGAGCAAAAAAGATTTCCGCAATTCTGCAAAACTAAAGTTAATCAAACAGCCTAGCAAAAATGGAAAACAGATGTCACAGAACGTTTTAAAAAGGTCATAATGACAGTCAGCTTGTCTTCTTAAACTCATTTGCAGTTGCTATCATTCCCTGTACTTAAGTTCACGAGTCCCTGGAATGGGAGCATTTAGATCAATTTCATATAAACAGCAGTAGAGAGGCGATTCAAAGAGAAGTACAGTGGGGGGGGGGGGGGGGGCGGTCTTGTAGAGTTTTCTTTTGCTATACAACCTGACCAGCTCTTTTGGCTTAAACTCTCGAACTCTTTTAAATTAATGTTTTCCATCTTTCAAAAGAACTTTCCATACCACCAACTCTGACTGCAGCTTTTTTACAGTCCTTTCCGGTAGTCTCATGTTCAATTATCTTGAAAGCATCTGCAAGGTTAACTAAGAAACTTAATACCTGTCAACTCCAGCTCAGGACAAAAAACATAGCATCATGAAATTTTTTTGAGAAAAAGTCATAGTTAACTTAAGAACGGACATCCATTATTAGACTTTCAATGTATCTTTTAGGATATCCAAAACTCAAAATTACAAAGTTTTCTTGAAATAACCAAAATTTCAAATCAGGATGAAGAAATGAAGCAGGTTTACTATCTTAAAAAGTGCATTCATAAAAAGGAAATGTAGAACTTGTAAGAGTGACCAGAGAGGGATTACTGACCGTCTCATCACTATTTTTCAGCCAATTTATCTTTTAAAATATCTTTTGGGATGTCTGCCAGGATTTGAGACCATCTGATAATTGCTGACATATATCCCTAGAATTACAAAATTTACAAATACTTTTTATAGAGTCAGCCCCATTTACTGTAAATGGCACGCACCATTTTTTAAGTTCCTACAGACATGGTAATTATGAGGAAGCAATGAATTGTTATGCTGTCTGTTGTTTATACAAGCCTCCTAACACAACTACAAATCAGGGGCTGTTTCATTCATTCATTCATTCACTCATTTTTTTTTTTTTTTTTAAAGTTTATTTATTTTTGAGAGACAGAGTTCTGGCAGGATGGGGCAGAGACAGAGGGAGACACAGAACCCGAAGCAGGCTCCAGGCTCTAAGCTGTCAGCACAGAGCCCGACATGGGGCTCGAACTTATGAACCGCATGATTATGACCTGACCTGAGCCAAAGTCAGATGCTTAACTGACTGAGCCACCCAGGCATCCCTTTATTTATTTATTTTTTAATGTTTACTATTTATTTTTGTGAGAGAGGGTACACATTTACGATCAGGGGAAAGTCAGAGAGAGGGAGACAGAGGATGTGAAGCAGGCTCTGGGCTGACAGCAGAGAGCCTGATGCAGGGCTTGAACTCACGAACGGTGAGTTCATGACCTGAGCTGAAGTTGGACACTTAACTGACTGAGCCACCCAGGCACTCCAACCAGGAGCTGTTTTGAACTGAAACCATGATCTCCGCTACATCAGGGAAGAGAGGACATAAATAAATGCATACGGACAGGGAAGAATTCTAATGAGAGCAGTAATAAAATAGATGAGAAACAAAAACTCACACAGTAGGTGGGTACACTTATGTTGGGCTTGCTTCTAGTGATGCCCTTCACACGTGTGATGGGAAGACCTGCTGCTTCTACATTAAGTATCCTCAAAACAGACCATTTTTCCTGCCTGGACTTTATGCTTGAAAGCGTTCGACTTGTTTTCCAAGAAAGCTTTGTGATTCAAGCTATGCATTCAATAAATGATATACTTATTAATGTTGCCATTAGTAGCTTGTAATATTCTATATTATTTGTAAAAATATAGTAGTAAATAATGAAAACTAAAGTAAGTGCTCTGCTATTCGCTGGGGTAGGAGCATGCATGTGGGGTGAAGAAGGGTCCACATGAGGAGAGACCGGAGGTAGAAAGTTCAGTTTAGATACTGTTGGAATACTTGGAAATGAGGTGCCAAGGCCTATAATGAAGTGAGGGCAGCAGAAATGGAATGTCTGGAAAACATACATTAAAGAAGCAAAATGAAAATGACCAGACACTGCAGACTATTCATGATACTTGTCACACACAAGTCTCATGGATGTCCTCTGTCTTCCACAGAGGCTCTCTCAGTCATCTTGCACTCTTGAGGTACCCCCGCACCCCCACGCATGGTCATGTTATGTCTATGTGTGTGTCTTTTGAGAATGAGATCTTAGTTACAGAAAATGACTCCTGAAGGATACTTACTTTTAAACCCTCACTAATAGCAGGTTTTAAGTTTTCCATTGCCTCATCAGTTTCTGGCCACAAATCAACGAAAAATGCACAGAGAAATGGCCTTGAAGGTTGAGGAAAAGGACAAAGGTAATGTGGTTTAAAAATGAGAAAGAATGGTCAGATTCTTTGCATGCTTGGAATTCACTGATGCTACTCCTCCAAGCAGACATCATAGCTCAGGAAATACATTGGGAAACAGATGAGCCACACAGCTGTTGCTGTCTCTGGTCCGCATGCTATGTGTGTTTTGCTCAGTCCCAAACCACTGTCGCAGCATCTCGGAAAATCATGCTGTCTTTGGTCTTTGAAGTGAGACTACGTAACTTCCAATAAGATAGGCTCTTTTGAAGGCTTAGGGGCATGGGTTAAATCATTCCTTCTTTCTCTTACTTGGTCTTGCCTGTTTCATGACCAACAGAGGGTCACTGTAGACATAGGGATCAAAGAGTTCTACCAAACAGGTTCTTTGTAAAGCTTGGTTATCTATCTAGGGATTGACAGAGCTGCCCTGTATTAATGGAAATAACCAGAATCTCACTGAAGAATAGAGAAAAGAGCACAGGGGAAACCAGATAGTATACTTTTGACTTACGACAAAGCACCTTGTTAGTAAAGAAAATTCTTAGAAAAAAAATTGGCATCTGCCACTTGGGTGATCCATCAAGTAAAGTGAACCTTCTGTACGTAGAGAAAATATTTTCCTAACTCCTCATTAGTAACAGAGCCAACAATTTTCTTCTAAATGTGCCTTAATCTTGCAAGTGTGTTTTCTTTAGTTTCTCACTCTACAGATGTCTTCTCCATCTGGCACTCAAAAATATTGTTACTTGCATACAATTTTATTTTTAAAAAATTCCCAAATATGTTTTGTATCAACTATCTTTGAATTATCTTAGAGATTTGAGTATCTGGTTAGTTTCCATTCCATTGTTTGATAAGTACACTCGATGTTTAATCCTATTCACTTTGTAGGTCAGATTAAGGCTGAGTGTTCAAAAGAGAAGGGAATACAAGCTGGCATTCTATTTTGCATGCATAGTATCTTATGTAACAGTCATCAGTTTGCATATTCCACTTGTGCTCCAAAAGGCACATAAAGCTGCCTCTTGAAAGAATGAAGTTTAGAACAACCCAATACAGACAAATCCTCTTTACCCATTGTACACAGATTAAGCTCCTTGTTTCCTACGTTTCAATGTTTCACACTTCATGTTACTGACCATTGTCCTCCCCCCACCGCTATTTCTTCGAATGCTCTGCTCTTCTTTCTCGGTCTCTTCATCACAACTGGCAGCATATTTTTGACACCAACGTCACTAGCAAACGGAAGCATGAACTTGAGGGCAACCTTACTGAATGTTCTTAAACATACTGTGGCAGACGATGTTTCACTGTTAGCTCCCTAATGGCCATCCTGTTCCACCCAACTTGAATTCCAATGTTTTCAGATAGTGGGTGAAGAATCGTTTGAATGTTGGGCCCTCTCCAAGCCCCAAGAATGGTTAGGTCTTAGCCAGTCATGGTGATTCCATTCCCCTTTGCAAAATACTTACTTTCTCATCCTTTTTTGGAACGAAAAATGGACCCAAGACACAGTTGTGGTCAATGACGCTCAAGGGAAAATTGGCTGGAAAGGATCTTCTTCAGAATAAAATAAACAGAGACATACAAAACTTCTTGCCTCTCCCCCATAGTTCCTGGTCTAGAAACTGGTGTGAGGACATTTGAGCAGCTACATGGCATTTGAGCAGCTACACCCATCTTACAACCATGAGGGAAAGGCAAAAAGATCCCAAATGCAGTCTGACATTTTGAAGCTCCTTAAATGGGCCTATACTCCCAATACATACTCTATGTGTGTGTGTGCATGTGTCTGTAATGTTTGCCCAAGTATGTATATATAGCAACATTAAGGCATATAGTTAAGGCAAAATTTCATACAAAATGATGCCATTTTTGAAGAAGGAGAAAAGAAAGAAAAATTGCATCAATGAATAGAGCCAAATTAAAAAGTAGCCAGAGGCAGACTTTCCACAGCAGAACTCATCCACTGATACTAAATCATTGGAGAGTTTCTGGGTCATTCTCTCCTGTTTCCTTTCAGTAAAGTTTATGTTAATCTATGGGATATTAGTCAAATGTACAGCATTTAGTAGGAATAACTATGTTTCACATAGTAACAATAAAAGTAATTGTAAATGTGGGTGATAAAAGTGAAGGGAAAGAGAAAATCAGAGTCAAAAATGATAAGCATCTGACTCTTGATTTCAGCTCAGGTCATGAATCTCATGGTTCGGTTTGTGAGATCAAGCCCCCAGTCATACTCCATGCTGCTTGGGATTCACTCTCCCTGCCCCGCCCCCCACCCCTCCCCCACGTTCATGTTCATGCTCTCTCAAAATAAATAGCCTTTAAAAAACGATACAGGGGCGCCTGGGTGGCTCAGTCGGTTAAGCGTCTGACTTCGGCTCAGGTCGTGATCTCGCACTCCGTGAGTTCGAGCCCCGTGTCGGGCTCTGTGCTGACAGCTCAGAGCCTGGAGCCTGCTTCTGATTTTGTGTCTCCCTCTCTCTCTGACCCTCCCCCCATTCATGCTCTGTCTCTCTCTGTCTCAAAAATAAATAAAAACGTTAAAAATAAAAAAAAAAAAATTAAAAAAAAAACCAAAAAAAAAAAAAAACGATACAATTAATCCCTGCTTTTCTACAAGAGACACTTCCAGCAACCACCAGGCACAAAGACCTAAAGCTGAAACTTACTGCTTCCAGCCCTTGCAAAAATATTTCCACCAACATGACTGTTGGTTGTATATACAATGAGGCAGACTACTGTTTTAAAAATTAGAGAAAAGGAGTGTTGTGTTTTTTTTAAGTTTATTTACTTTGAGAGGGAGAGTGTGCAAGCCAGGGAGGGGCAGAGAGAATCCCAAGCCAGCTCAGTGTCAGCACGGAGCCTACCATGTGGCTCTAACTCACAAACCGTGAGATCATGACCTGAACCAAAATCAAGAGTTGGATACTTAACCAACTGAGCCACCCTGGAGCCCTGAAAAGGAGTTTTAAAGTATGAATGGCTTTTTGCCCTCACCCTACTTTCACCCTGACTCGGGGGTCACAACATGATAGGAATGGAAGGGTTAGAGGAAAAGAGCCAGATGTAGTCAGATTACTAATTTATTCCAATTTTAATATAATAGGTGGTTAATATGAGGAAGAGAGGTCTTCCTTTCTCATGGTTGTTCTCACAGCAAAGTGAATGACCTCTTCTAAATACCTTCCTTATTTCTTACTGACAGCCTGGGGAGAAATACTAAATGGAACTGATGAAGTGAGGGCCAGGACCCTGGAGCGAAGGGCAGGGCAGCAAGGACAGTAAGGGAGGGACAGATGGGCTTCCTGATGTAAAATGGATGGTTTGTCCGTTAATGAGAGAAGCCACACAACTGTTTTGACCTGTCTTTTGACCTCAGTGGGTATGCTGATTGTGCAGGAGGAAGATCTTGTTTAGGGGCCCAATGGACCTAAATATTATATTGTCAGAGCTCTTCAACAGATAACAGGATTGATCTCTGATATTCATGAAAATGATCCTGGGCCTCCAAGAAAAATTTCGGCTACACAGAAGGGTAGACATTTCAGAACATTTCTATCATTATTACACTATTACCAATACTATTATTCTCCACCCCGTCCTGCCCACTTCTTTCCTCTTCTACTTCATTTTGGTGCTTAAGGGAATAGTGTCGGTTTTCTGGAAAGTTCACTTTTGTAGAATAGTACATTTTGTAAGGCTGATTTTTAAAAACCTTCACAGTAGCTTATTCATTAAAAAAGGCTAATAAAGATGGAAGACAGAGATGAAATAATATGAGGATGTGGTTCCTTTGAACTGAAAGGAGGTCGAGCTAGTAAAATGCTCTAAGTAGGAAAAAAGAAAGGTGGTGACTATGCACAATCTCAAGCTGCACCATCCCTCCTCCATGCTCCCCAAACCTTTTATAACAAAAACAATGCAGGAGACACAGAGATTACGGCCTCTGAGACACTCTGTGTTGGATGTTTGATTGCAGCTGTCGAACTACTGATTAGCTTTGTGTGAGCAGGATGTCTACTTGGTTCCCTCCACCTATTGAACACAGATAACTTTCTCAGCTGAAAAATAAATGCCAGGGCTTACATCGCTACTTAATATTTAGCCTTAAAACAGTAAATGCTGTTTTTAGAAATAAATGAATTGCTAGAGTTAATACTAGTCTGCCTCATTGAGAGCTGGATTCAAATCCTAGCTACAGTTTTGAAAAATGTTTCCAGAGCTCACAATTTTCTAAGTATATTAAACTGGTACGTCAGATAATTAGGATTTGAGGTTTTGCGGGCAATAGTATCAGTGATTAAAGCATTTCATTTTGGCTTAATTGTTAATGACTGAAGAACACTAATATTTTACAATTAAAATTATTGCATTGGTCAAACTTTTCAACAAATCTCAACAGCTTAAAAAAAAGAATTAGTTGGGGCACTTGGGTGGCTCAGTTGGTTAAGCATCTGACTTCAGCTCAGGTGGTGATCTCATAGTTAGTGGGTTTGAACCCTGCACTGGGCTCTCTGTTGCCAGAACTGAGCCCGCTTCGGATCCTCTGTCTCCCTCCCTCCCTCCCTCCCTCTCTCTCTTTCAAAAATAAACATTAAATTTTTTTTTTTTTAATGAATCAAATAGTTAATAAAATACAGCTAATATTCAGCACTTTCCATAAGCAGTAAACTTATCAAATTTCAGGATCAAAAACAACAGTATTTTGTATTTGAGTTAAATAATTTAACAGGTTAAATTAACAGGCTCTGGTTCAAGATGGTGACATATGAAGACCCTGAACTTACATGCTCCCACAGAAACACTGAACATACAGTTGCATATGGGATAATCTCCTGTGAGAAAAATTTAAAAAACGAGCCGAGCAACTCCTACACATCACACTAATGAGAAAAAAACCCCACACTGAAACAGGTAGGAGAGGATGAGACTTGGTCTCACCATAAACCCCAGCCCCCCCTGCCATGATCCCCGATTGGGAAGGAACTAGAAACTAGGAGATTCTCCCTGAGGAGTAAAGAGCTGCAACCCCATGTCACGGACCGCCCCCCCCCCCACTTTAAAACTTGCACCTGAGAGATGAGCCCCCAAAATTCTAGTTTTGAAAACCAATGGGATTCCCATCCACGAGATCCACAAGTCTATGGAGAGCTGGGAAACGGCACTAAAAGGGTTCACTCAGGGACACAACTCTAGGGGCCTACCTGCCACCATATTCTCCAGGGGTAGAAGTTCTGCCTCACTCCAGCTTACCAGCCTCTCCCCAAAAGAAGCTTGTACCCTGCAGTGCCTAATTTTCTGTGGCTGCCACCAGGGTGCATCTCTTGATCCCCCGACCTAGTGGCCAGCAAGACTTCCGTCTGCGGTTCCCCCAGAACTGTAACCAATGGAAAGAAAGTTCTTAGCCGGCCACCACCCCCAAGGCACAGGCAACAGAGCAAGGAACTCAGTCTATGAAAGGCCAATCAGCTTATCTTCACAGCTGCAGCCTGAGGGGCGGGCCTCTAATTAAACACACACCTAAGGCCCTACTATAATCCTATACAGAGACCTCAGCAGGCAGCTATTTTGGCATTCTCCCTGTGCCACGCTCCAAAGTGCCAGCATCTCCCAGAAGGGAACTTTTATATGTGTCTGGTGCCCCAGTTTCTGCGGCTGCCACCCAGGGAATGCATCTTGATTGCCTAGCTCTGGTGGCCAACAGACCCTGCGTTCCTTAGTCCCACAGAACTGTAAGAAATGGAGAGACAATTCTTGGCAAGCTACCATTCCCAGGGTACTGTGCACAGAGTAGACTAAAAAATATCCCCAGTCTTTCTGTAAAAGAGGTCTAATTGCTTGTCCCAGAGTTTCAGCCTGAGGAGTGGTCTTATGGTTTAGTACACATCTAAGTGCTCCTGAGATATACTCCAGGGACAGAGGCTGCTGAATGCATCTTTGTGTTCTCTTACTCCAGGTCACTGGAATTTCCTGGGGAAGAGTTTATACACTTATCTGGCATCCTGAGTTTTTTGAGATTGCTGCCCATAAGATGCCTCTAGAATACTTAGCTATCATGGCCAGTGTGACTTACTCTTGAAGTCCCACAATACTGCACCTATATTGCCATACTTTAAAAGTGGCTGTCTGAGGGTCTGGCTTCTAATCAGCCTGAATCTAGGTGCTAATATCCATCCTTTTGGGACACTGACAGGTCTTGGACACCCTCAACTACTGGGGGCTGCTAAAACAAAAGACGTTTGCTTAGGCAAAAACAAAGGCTTGAGAGACAACTAGGAGCTGGGGCAGCGTTGAATAATAAGGTTCATCTATGTGAGGCCACTCCTTCAAGAATGGGACAGCTGGATATTTTGTCTAATGAATAAAAACCTCAGCGAGACAAAGAAAATGAAGAAACAGAAAACCACTTCCAAACAAAAGAACAATATTTTTATATTTTTATATAAATATATATTATATATATAATTAAATTTAAAAATTTAATAATTTAAATTTTTAAATTTAAAATTTTAAATTTAAATTAAATTAAAATTAATTTAAATTTAATTAAATTTAATTTAAATTAATTAAAATTAATTTAAATTTAATTAAAATAAATTTAAATTAATTAAAATTAATTTTAATTTAATTTAAATTTTAAATTAATTAAAATTAATTTTAATTTAATTTAAATTTTAAATTAAATTTAAATTTTAAAAATTAATTAAAAAATTAAAAAATATATATTTTATATATTTTATAACCTCAGAAAAAGTCCTTAATGAAATGCAGAAAAATGACTTCCCTGATAAAAAGTTCAAAATAACTGTCATACAGATGCTTGCCAAACTCAGGAGAGGAATGGATGAGCACAGTGAGAACTTCAACAAAGAGATATAAAATGTATGAAAGTACCACAGAGAACTCAGAGCTGAGGAATACAATAACTGAACTGAAAAATACACTAACAGGGTTCAACAGCAGACTAGCTAGATGAAACAGAAGGCAGGATCAGTGAACTCAAAATTAGGGCTGTGGAAGTCAATGAATCAGAATAGCAAAAAGAAAAAATAATGAAAAAGAGTGAAGATAGCTTAGGGGATTTATGGAATAACATCAAGTGGACCAACAGTCACAATATAGGGATTCCAGAAGGAGAAGAAAGAGAGAAAGGGGAAGAACATTGAGGGAATAATCGTTAAAAACTTGCCTAATCTGGGGAAGGAAAATTCAGATATCTCCCAAGAGAGTTCCAAAAAAGATGAACCCAAAGAAACCCACTAAGACACATTTGTCAAAACAAAGGACAGAATCTTTTTTTTAAAAAAGTATTTATTTATTTATTTTTGAAAGAGAGAGAGAGAGTGCAAGTGGGAGAGGGGCAGAGAGAGAGGGAGACAGAGAATCCCAAGCAGGCTCCACACTGACAGCACAGAGCTCAATGCAGGGCTTGGATCCATGAACATTGAGATCATGACCTGAGCTGAAATTAAGAGTTGGATGCTCAACCAACTGAGACACCTGGGGGTCCAAAAGATAAGGACAGAATCTTACAAGCAGCAAAACAGCTTGTTGCATGCAGGTCAATAAAGGTAAATATACAGTAGAATTCAGAATCTAATGTTGGAAAAGTGATGGATTAATCACTTATAAAGCTAGTATGAAGATTAAAAGACAAAGACAGTAAAAACAACTATAGCTACAATAATTAGTCAGGGGTGCATAAAATAAAAGATATAAAACCCAAACCAAACAAAACCATAAAACATGGTGTAGTAAAAATGTGGAACTTTAAAATGCTTTCAAATTTAAGTTATCAACTTAAAATAGACTTATAAATATAAATTATTTTATGTAAGCTTCATGGTAAGCTCAAAGCAAAATCCTATAGCAGATACACAAAAGATAAAAAGAATGGAATGATGGCATACTACTACAGAAAATCACAAAATGATAAAGGAATAGAATAAGAAAAGAAATAAGGAACTATGAAACAGCCAGGAAACAGCAAAATGGCAATAAATACACACCTATCAATTAATGAAATGTAAATGGACTAAACTGTCCACACACAAGACACAGAGTAGCCAAATGGATTAAAAAACAATACCTATCTATATGGTGTTTATAAGAGATGCACTTCAGATGCAAGAACACACACAGACTCAAAGTGAAGGGAAAAGATAACGAAAGTGAAACCATGGAAAATGGAAACCAAAAGATATCTGGAGAGGTTATACTTATATAAGAAAAAATAGGTTTTAAAACAAAGACCATAATTAGAGACAAAGAAGGGCATTACATAATAACAAAAGGGTCAATCCAATAAGAATATATAACATCTGTAAATGTTTACATATCCAACATAGGAGAAACTAATATACAAAATAAATATTAACAAGTCTGTTAGGGAGAAATAAACAGCAAACCAGTAATAGTAGGGGACTTTAACACCTCACTTAAAACAATGGATAGGACTAGACAGAAAATAATAAGCAAACATCAGCCTCAAATGACATGTTAGACAAGACAGACTTAATAGATACATACAGAATATTCCATTCAAAAGCAACAAACATTTTTCTCAAGCACATATGGTACATTCTCCTCAATCAATAATACATTAGGCAACAAAACTAGTCTTAATAAATTTAAGAAGAGTGAAATTGAGCATTTTTTCTAATCACAATAGTATAAAAATAGAAATATATTACAGGCGAACTTGAAAATTTACAAATATGTGGAGATTAAACATAATGCTAGCGAATAACCACTTTGTCATAGAAGAAATCAAAAGAGAAATTAAAAAATACCTTGAGACAAGTGAAAAAAAAAACTCACACCAAAACTTATGAGATGAAGCACAAGTAGTTCTAAGAGTAAAGTTCATAGAGATAAATACCTGTATCAAGAAACAAACAAAACAACCTCAAACTGTCTAACTTTACATCTCAAGGAACTAGAAAAAAAAAAAGAACAAATGAAGCCCACAGTTAGTGAAGAAAGGAAATAACAAAGAAAAAGGAGGAAATAAATGATAATAAAGAGAATACAATGACAATAAAAAAGATCTATGAAACTATGAGCAGATTCTCTGAAACTAAAGAGAGATAAACTTTTAGCTAGACTCACCAGAAACAAAAAGAGAGGACTCAAATCAGAAATGAAAGAGGAGACATTAAAACTGTTACTACAAAAATACAAAAGATCAGAAGAGACTACCATGAACAATTATACATAACAAAATCTGACAATCTAGAAGAATGGATAAAGTCCTAGAAACACACAACCTACCAAAAAAAAATCAGGAAGAAAAAGAAAATTTGAAAAGACCAATCACTAATAAGGAAATTGAATCAGTAATCAAAAATATCCCAATAAACAAAAGTCCAGGACCAGATGACTTCTCTAGTGAATTCTACCAAACATTTAAAGAAGAATTAATACCAATCCTTTGTGGACTTTTCCAAATAACAGAAAGGACAGAAGACTTCCAAACTTATTTTATGAGGCCGGCACTACCCTCATACCAAAACCAGACAATGACACTCCAAGGAAAGAATTTCACAGACCAATATCCCTGAAGCATATAGATGCAAAAATTCTCAACAAAATTAGCAAACCAAATTCAACAATACCTTAAAAGAATCACATACCACAATCAAGTGGAATTCACATCAGGGATGCAAGATCGTTCAACATCCACAAATCAATCAATGTGATACACCATGTTAACAAAATAAAGAATAAAACTCAGGGAGCCTGGGTGGCTCAGTTGTTTAAGTGTATGACTTTGGCTCAGGTCATGAACTCACGGCTGGTGGGTTTGAGCCCCGCATCAGGCTCTGTGCTGACAGCTAAGAGCCTGGGGCCTGCTTCAGATTCTGTATCTCCCTCTCTCTCTCTCTCTGCTTCTTCCCCACTCACACTGTCTCTCCGTCTCTTAAAAATAAATATTAAAAAAAAAAAGACTCATGTGATCATTTCAATAGATGTAAAAAAAGAGTATTTGATAAAATTCAACAACCATTTATAATAACAACTCTCAACAAAGTGGCAGAGAAGACTGTACCTGAATATAATAAAGGCCATATATGTCAAGTCCACGGCTAACATAATCACAGGTAAAAGATCAGTAACAAGCAAGGCCCACTCTTGCTACTTTTATTCAACATAGTATTAGAATTCCTAGCTACACCAATTAGGCAAGAAAAACAAAAAAAGGCATCTAAATTGGCAAAGAAAAAGTAAAACTGTCACTATTTGCAGATGGCATGCTATTATATACAGAAAACCCTGAAGACTCTATGAAAAACTGTCAGAAATAATGAATTCATTAAAGTTGCAGGATACAAAATCAATATACGAAAATCTGTTACATTTCTATACACCAATAAACAAACTGTCTGAAAGAGAAATTAAGAAAACAGTCCCATTTACGAGTGCATCACAAAAGGCTAAAATACCTAGGAATGAATTCTTAAGGAGGTGAAGGGCTTGTCCACTGAAAACTATAAGGCACTGATGAAAAAACTGAAGAAGACAAATAAATGGAAAGATACCTTGCTCATGGATGGGAAGAACAAATATTGTTAAAATGTCCATATTACTCAAAGCAATCCACAGATTCAATGCAATCACTATCAAAAGTCCAATGCCATTTTTCACAGAAACAGAATAATCCTAAAACACTCTATAGAACCAAAAAAGACTCAATAGCCAAAGCAATCTTGGGAAAGAGGAACAAAGCTGGAGGTACCACACTCCCTGATTTCAAATTGTATAACAAAGCTATACTAACCAAAGCAGTCTGGTATTGGATATTAAAAAAAAGACACACAGAGCAATGGCACAGAATAGAAAGCCCAGAAATAAACCCATATGTAAATGGTCAATTAATTTATGACAAAGGAGCCAAGAATATACAATGGAGGAAGGAGAATTTCATCAATAAGCGGTGTTGGGAGAACTGGACAGTCACATGCAAAAGAATGAAACTAGACCACTATCTTACACCATACACAAAAATGAACTCAGGATTAAAGACATGACTGTACAACCTAGAAACATAAAACTCAGAGAAGAACACATGGTGGTAAGCTTCTTGACATCTTCACAATGATTTTTTGGATTTGACACCAAAAGCTGAAGTGACAAGAACTAAAATAAGTAAGTGGGACTACATCAAACTAAAAAGCTTTTGCACAGTAAAGGAAACCATCAACAAAATGAGAAGGTAATCCACTGAATGGGATTAAATACTTTCAAGTCTTATATTTGATAAGGGGTTAATATCCAAAATATATAAAGAGCTTATACAAATCAATAGCAAAAGAATAATCTAATGAAAAAATGGGCAGAGGATCTAAATAGACATTTTTCAAAGATGATATAAAGATAGCCAACAGGTACATGAAAAAGTGCTCAATATCATTAATC
Organism: Panthera onca; assembly: GCF_046562875.1. NCBI lineage: Eukaryota > Metazoa > Chordata > Mammalia > Carnivora > Felidae > Panthera > Panthera onca. The sequence goes on along the minus strand of NC_138342.1, from coordinate 145,277,558 downwards.
ATCAGGGAAATGCAAATGAAAACCAGAATGAGTAGCACCTCATACCTGTTAGAACAGTCATTATCAAAAAGACAAGAAACAACAAGTGTTGGTAAGTGGAGAAAACAGAATCCTTGGGCACCACTGGTAGGAATGCAAGTTGGTGCAGCCATGAGGGAAAACAATTTGACGGTTCCTCCAAAATTAAAAATAGAACTAGCACACTGATCCAGCAATTCCACGTCTGGGTGTTCATCTGATGAAAATGGAAAAACTTAAAAAGATATACCCACTCCCACATTCACTGAGCATCATTTATAAAAAATATACCCACTCACGTTCACTGCATTATTTACAATAGCCAAGATATATAAATAACTTAAGTGTCCACCAATGAATGAACGGATAAAGAAAACATATATACACAGCAGGGTATTTTTCAACTATATAAAAAAGAAGGAAATCTTCCCGTTTGTGACAACATGGATGGGCCCTGACAGCACCATGGTACATGAAATGTATCAAAGAAAGACAAATACCACAGGATTCTAGTTACATATGGAATCTAAACAAGCAAGCAAACAAACAAACAAACGGGAAAAACCAAAACCCAAAACCGAACTTACAGATACAGACAACAGACTGGTAGCTGCCAGAGGCAGGGGATTAGATGGTGGGCAAAATGGGTGAAGATGGTCAAAGGATGCAAACTTCCAGTTATAAAATAAATGAATATAGATGTAAAATACATAGCTTCGTGACTACAGCTAATAATACTATTGCATATTTGAAAGCTTCTAAAAAAAAATAGGTCTTAGAAGTTTTTATCACAAGAAGAAAATTTTTCGTAACTATGCATGGTGACAGATGTTAACCAGATTTATTGTGATCATTTGCAGTATATAAATATTGAATAATTATGTTGCACATCTGAAATATAATGTTAAATGTCAATTATACCTCAATTTAAAAAAAGAGCTAAATTAAGGATACCAACAACCTATGCCTATATGAGGTCCTAAAAGCTTCTTTTAACCATAAGTTTCCATTTCATATGTAAGAAAATCCACTTTCTCTAGGTAAGACTGAGGAATTTCTACATAAGGTTTCTAATCTATCCCACCACTGAAATTGGAGTATCTAGTTACATGGCAATATTCTAGTTAGGACTATTCTTTTTGTGAAATCGCTTTAAAAAGCAAACCATGAGCTGTGAAGAATATACAGGCACACCATGTTTTATTGTGTTTTGCTTTCTTGCACTTTGCAGATACTGCCTTTTTTTTTTTTTTTTTTTTTTTTTTACAACTTGAAGGTCTGTGGCAATCCTGTGTTGAGCAAGTCTACTGGTGCCATTTTTTCCCAATGGTATTTTTCACTCCGTGTCTCTGTGTCACATTTTGGTAATTCTTGCAATTTTTCAAACTTGTTCATCATATATTCACACATTTCCTTTGTTATGGTGATCTATGATTTTTGAGGTTACTACTGTAACTTTTAGGGCACCATGAATACGACCATGTAAGAGAGGAAACTTAATGGATAAATGCTGTGTCTTGTGACTGTTTCACCCACCAGCCATTCATCCATCTCTTTCCCTCTCTTCAGGCCTCCCTATTCCCTGATATGTAACAATATTGAAATTAGACCAATAAATAACCCTACAATAGCCTCTAAGTGCTCAAGTGAAAGGTATAGTCACATGTCTCTCACTTTAAATCAAAAGGTAGAAATGATTAAGCTTAGTGAGAAGGTATGTTGAAAGCTGAGACAGGCTGAAAACTAGGCCTCTTGCACCAAATATTTAGCTAAATTGTGAATGTAAAGGAAACGTCCTTGAAGGAAATTCAAAGTGCTACTCCAGAGAACACTCAAGTAATAAGAAAGCAAAACAGCAATGATATTGCTGATATGGAGAAAGTTTTAGTGGTCTGGAGAGATCAAACCAGCCACAACATTCTCTTAAGCCAAAGCCTAATCCACACCAGGGCCCTAACTCTCTTCAAGTCTATGAGGGCTGTGAGAGAGGTGAGGAAACTGCAGAAGAAAAGTCTGAAGCCTGCAGATGTTGGTTTATAAGGTTTAAGAAAAAAGGCTGGCTCCATAACATCAAAGTGCAAGGTGAAGCAGCAAGCACTGACACAGAAGCTGCAGTAAGGTTTCCAGAAGATCTAGCTAAGATATTTGATAAAGGTGGCTGCACTAAACAACAAATTTTCAGTGTACATGAAACAGTCTTCTATTGGAAGAAGATGCCATCTACTACTTTCATAGTACAGAGAAGTCAATGCCTGTTTTCAAGGCTTCAAAAGACAGGCTTTCTTGTTAGGGGCTAATGCAGCTGGTGACTTTAAATTGAAGCCAATGATCATTACCATTAGAAAATCCAAGGGTTCTCAGGGAGCCTGGGTGGCTCAGTCGGTTAAGCATCCGACTTCGGCTCTGGTCACGATCTCATGGTTAGTGAGTCTGAGCCTCGCATTAGGCTCTGTGCTGACAGCTCAGGGCCTGGAGTCTGCTTTGGATTCTGTGTCTCCCTCTCTCTGCTCCTCCCCCACTCACACCCTGTATCTCTCAAAAATAAATAACCAGTAAAAAAAAAAAAAAAAAAATCCTAGGGTTCTCAAGAATTATGGGAAATCTACTCTGCCTGTGCTCTATAAATGGAACAAGTCCAAGATGATAGCACATCTGTTTAAAACATGGATTACTAAATATTAGAAGTCCATTGTTGAGACCTACCCTGAGACCTGCTGAAAGGAAAAGATTCCTTTCAAAATATGACTGCTCATTGATAATGCATCTGGTCACCCAAGAGCTCTGATGGAGATGGACAATGAGATTGATGCTGTTTTCATACCAGCTAACACAACATCCATTCTGTAGGCCATGGGTCAAGTATTTTGGACTTTTACGTCATGTTACTCAAGAAATATGCTTCACAAGTCTAAGGCTGCCACAGATAGTAATTCCTCTGATGGATCTGGGCAAAGTAAATTAAAAACCTTCGGGAAAGCTTCACCATTCTAGATTTCATTAAGAATATTTATAATTCATGGTAAGAGATAAAAATACCAACATTAACAGGAAGTCTGGAAGGACTCTGAGGGGTTCAATGGAGGAAGTAACTGCAGATACTGTGAAAAAGGCAAGAAAACTAGAATCGGAAGCCTGAACATGTGGCTAAATTGTTGCAATCTTGTGATAAAACCTGAATGGATGAGGAGTTGCTTTTTATGGGTGAGTAAAGAATTTCTTGGGGCACCTGTGTAGCTCAGTCGGTTAAGTGTCTGACTCTTGATTTTGGCTCAGGTCATGATCTCACAGTTTCATGAGTTCAAACCCTGCACTGGGCTCTGCGCTGACAGTGAGGAGCCTGCTTGGGATTCTCTCTCTCCCTCTTTGCCCCTTCCCCACTCACACTCTCTGCCTCTCTCAAATAAAATAAAACTTAAAAGAAAGTGTTTCTTGAGATGAAATCTACTACTGGTGAAGAGGCTGTGAAGATTGTTGAAATGACAACAAAGGACTCAGAATATTACATAAACTTAATAAAGCAGTGGGGGGCTTTGAGAGAATTAACTCCAGTTTTGAAAGAAGTTCTACAGTGGGTAAAATGCTATCAAACAGCATCACCTGTTACAGAGAAATCGCCCCTATAAGGAAGAGTCAATCCATGAGGCAAACTTCACTGTTGTCGTATTTGAAGAAATGGCCACAACCACACCAAAGTTTAGCAACCCCCACCCTGATCAATCAGCAGCCATCAACATCAAGACAAGACCCTCTACCGGCAAAAGGATTACAACTCTCTGAAAGCTCAGATGATGAGCTTTTTAAGAAATAAGGTATTTTAGCATTTTTTAGCAATAAGATACTTTTAAATTAAGGTATGTACATTGGTTGTTGTTTTTTTTTCAGACATAATGCTATTTAAGTCTTAACAGACTATAGTGTAATCATAACTTTTATATGCACTGGGAAACCAAAAAATTAATTTGAGTCTCTTTATTTGCAGTATTTGCTTTATTGCAGTGGTCTGGAACCAAACCTGCAACATCTCTGGAGTATGCCTAAACTGTCAGATGACAATAAATAAATCTATATAATATACATTTTAATGTTCTGATGAATCAAATTCTAAATCAGTTTAATACTTTGATTTGCCTTTAGATAGTTTCTTCTTAACAACTGAATTAGTGGGGCACCTGAGTGGCTCAAATGGTTAAGTATCTGGCTCTTGATATTGGCTCAGGTCATGATCTCACCATTGATGGGTTCAAGGCACTTATTGGGTTCAGCACTGACAACATGGAGCCTGCCTGGGATTCTCTCTCTCCCTCGCTCTCTGCCCCTCCCCCACTTTCCTGGGTGCAATCCCTCTCTCTCTTTCAAAATAAATAAATAAACTTAAAAAACAAAGAACTGAATTAGGATTAAGAAAAGGGAAGAATTGTACTTTGTGCTCATGTTTACTTTTGGAACCATTCTTAAACACCCTATGCTTTTTTGAATTTTCTGGTCATGATCCTGGTCTGAAGTAACCTTTCTACACACACCTGGCATGATTCTGAACTTCTAGTGATGTTGTCTGGCTTAGCAGCAGAGAAGAGTGGAGGAGTGTTTGGCTTTTTCCAAGAAAAGGCTACTGGATTCCTTCACTGTCAATTCAGGTTGTTCTGGGTTTATCCCAAATAACACATATTCATTTTCTTTTTGTGTATAATGATTCAAGCTGTCTCCAGATCATCTCCAGATTTGATTCTCAAGTTATATACTAGTTATATCTGCCTCTAAGTCAGTCAAATACCTAACAGGAGGGGAAAAGGAAAAGTGGGAACTTTAAGAGAATGGGAAAGAAAAGCATTAGTTTGTAGGAAATTCTGTACACATGATATTGTAGAATAGGGATTTCTTGGATGCCAGACACTTGGATAGAAATTCTAGGTATATTTTATTTTGCACAGTTCTTTGTCATAGGAGAAGATGTCTCCAGGCCTCGGCACATTTACAAACATCTCCCTAATGAAATCTCAGTTGGTTATTAAAATAAAATGTTTTGAAGGCTCCAATATTTCAAAGCAGAAAGCATGGTGAGTATGAATTTTCAGCCTTTAGCCGTGAGTATGTAACATATCACACAAAATGGTCTGTCAACACTGATTTCTGCATGGCTGCATATCTAAGCTTATACAAAAGAACAAGATGTCTATCAACATTTTGTAGCCTGACATCTGTAGCCTACTATTATCACTACCCCCATTTCTGATATTTAGCCCACTGGAGTTAATACGTATACTGTCTAGGAACCCTAGGGTGATTTGAATGAAAACAAAAACTTCTCCTAATTGGTCAGTGGTTTTTCTGTTAATATATTTTTTTCCCTTACCATCTTTTTAAGGTAGAGAAAGGAAAAAAGAATATAAAGAATTCACTTGTAGTTTTTTGCAAGTTTTGTGAGTTGCTTATTTCAGAAACTTTTTATATGTAAGGTAACAATGGATTTATTGTTAACATTCTCTTATAATAACAAAACAATGATAGCTAATATTAGCTGAGTACTTGCCCCATGGTATGTTCTAGGACAGCACATTATTTCACATGACCACCATCCTATGGAGTAGGTACTGTCATAATTCCCTTTTACTGAAGAAGAAACTTAGGGGCAGTGGGATGCTTATCCAAGGTCACCTCGTTTGTCAGTGGTAGAGATTCTGTCTCTGTCCTATACTGCCTTCTGAGGCAGAAAAAAATCTTCCTTTAAAAAGAAGGTCCATTCTACATAGCAAAGGAAATAATGAGACTAAAATGCGATCTATGGAATAGGAGAAGATATTTGAAAATGACATACATATCCAGTAAAGGGTTAGTACCCAAAATATATAAAGACTTATAAACTCAACACCCCCAAATCAAATAATCCAATTAAAAAGTGGGCAGAAGACATGGACAGAAATTTTTCCAAAGAAGACATACAGATAGCCAACAGACACATGGAAAGATGCTCAATATCACTCAACACCAGAGAAATGCAAATCAAAACTACAATGAGATGTCACCTCACACCTGTCAGAATGGCTAAAATCAACAACACAAGAAACAACAGGTAGGTGTTGGCAAGGATATGACGAAAAAGAACACACATGCACTGTTGGTGGGAATACAAACTGGTGCAGCCACTCTGGAAAACAGTATGGAGGTTCCTCAAGTTAAAAATAGAACTACCCTATGATCTAGCAATTACACTACTGGGTATTTCCCCAAAGATTACAAAAACATGAATTTAAAGGGATACATGCACCCCAAGGTTTATAGAATCATTATTTACAATAGCCAAGATATGGAAGCAATTAGAGTACCCAACAGTTGACGAATGGATAAGGAAGAGTTGTATGTATATACAATGGAATATTAATCAGCCACCAAAAATAATGAAATCTTGCCATTTGCAATGACACGGATGGGGCTACAGAGTAAGATGCTAAGTGAAATAAGTCAAAGAAAGACAAATACCATATGATTCCAGTTATATGTGGAATTTAAGAAACAAAACAAACAAGGGAAAAAGAGAGGGAGGGAGAGAAAGAGAAAGGAGAGAGAGAAAAACCAAGAAAAATACTCTTAATTACAGAGAACTGATGGTTACCAGAGTGAGTGGGGGATGGCTGAAATAGGTGATGGGGATTAAGGAGTACATTTGTTATGAGCAGTGAGTGACATATAGAATTGGTGAATCAGTATATTGCGCACCTGAACCTAATATAACATGTATATTAACTATACTTGAATTTATTTTTTTTTATTTTTTTATATATATTTTTTATAGTCGAATTTTAATAATTAAAAAAGAAGGTCCAAAGCCATAAATTGGCATCTATTTAAAAATGGTGGACTGAGGGGCGCCTGGGTGGCTCAGTCTGTTGAGCGTCCAACTTTGGCTCAGGTCATGATCTCACTGTTCATGAATTCGAGCCCTGCATCGGGCTCTGTGCTGACAGCTCACAGCCTGGAGCCTGCTTCGGATTCTGTGTCTCCCTTTCTCTCTGCCCCTCCCCTGCTCATGCTCTGTCAAAAATAAAAAAAAAATTTTTTTTAAATAAAAATAAAAATGGTGACTGAATAGATGCATTTATTTTTGCTCATTCCCTTAAATCCTAAATAAAGGTAGGGGGGAGGGAGGCAGAGAGAGAGAAAGAGAGAGAAAAGAAGTAAAATGTTGTAAGTTCATTGGAATAAAAAGTGAATGGATGAGTTGTCATCAAGTTAGCAGGAGTGGAAAATGGAAGTCTAAGTGCTACAGAAGGTGAAGCACACAAGAAGGAAGCTAACTTGAGCAACAGAAAACTTGATCACTAGAATCCTCTGAAGGTGGGAGAAAGGGATGGAGCTGAATTTAAGAGGATTGGTTCAAAGTCTGTAGGAGACCAGCCATCTCCACTCATCCCCCTACTCTTGCAGCTGGTCCACCATTCCTCCTCCACCATGTTAGGAGACAGGAGGCTTCCATTATAGAGTCACAGAGCCAGTGGGAAACAGATCCAGAAACACCTGGTACAACAGAATGAAGATGCAAAAGAAGAGGTTGAAAATGAGGACACAGAATTAAATGAATGCATCTACTAAATGATGAAAGACAGCCCCTTCCCCTCTTCAGCTCCCAAATTCTGTCCACTGAGCAAATACCAGTCCTGTCCACAGTTTCCCAAGGAAGGAAATCGAGTGCCTTTCTTTCTGGCACAACTGATTAACCTCTGAGAAAAGACCTATAGATATTAGCATCTGGGGTCCTTGTTCAATCTTAGGGTAATGCCTACCAGCTGACAAATCCCAACCAATCACAGTTCCCAGTCAATTTGTTGGTGCCAAAGACCCTCAAACATGAAATTCAGTCCAAATAAATACTGAGAAGAAAAGGAACTTGAATAGAGAGAATACATGGAATGGAGTGAGCGAGCTAAATTATAACAACAGTCACCCTACTCCAAAAAAGTAAACTCCAGTGACTGACATCAGTAAAGAGATGGATGCCATAAAAAAATTAGAGAATGAAAGAAAGTCTTGGGGAAAAAATAAGACAAATAAATTCAGCAGAACATTTGGAAGACAAAGGTGAAGAGATCTACAGAAAATGCAGTGAAAATTGGCAAGAAAACGAAAACATCAGTTTAGGAGTTCTAGCATCAGGGTAACATACAAGTTTCAGGAAGAGAGGACAGAGAAAGTGAAGAGGAAATAAAATATAATAAGGAAAATTTTCCTGAATGTATACATAGCTTTAAGATTGAAAGGGCCACTAAATATCCTCTACCGTATCTGAAAAATACTGTATATCTTCGAAGAAACTTCAGGGTACCAGGGATAAAGAGAAGATTTTATGTATTCTAGGAGGAAAAAAAGTCACACACAAAGGACCAGAAGGCAGACTGTCACTGGACTCCTCAAACACAAGAAACTATAAGAATCTAAAGCAATTCTTTGAAAATTCTTGGGCCAAATCTAGAATTCTAAACCCAGCCAAACTATCACTTCAGTGTGAGGATAGAATAAAAAATTTTTCAGAGAAGTAGGGTCTACACTTGATCTTAGCCAAAAGGCCGAGAAGCGATTAGAAGTAGGGTCTAAAAAAGACTTTGTCCTACACTCTTTCTCTGAGAGCTACTGGAAGGTGTGCTTCTGGTAAATAAGAGAATAAAACAAAAAAGTGAAACAGATGGCCTTTAGGAATCAAGTGAGCTGGCCTAGGAAAAAAGGGGAAAACCACTTCCAGGATGACACTTAAGGGAAGTTTTAGGGTACCAGCTGTATGGCTGTGCGCTAAGCCTTGAGACGGTCAAGAAGGGGCAGAGGATGGGGAATTCCAAGAGGGAGACCTTCTGCATTTCAGAGACACTCCTTTTGCAGCAGGAAGATGTCATGAGAAAAACAATATTTAAGAAGATGCTGACTAGGGGCACCTAGGTGGCTCAGTCGGTTAAGCATCCAACTTAGGCTCAGGTCATGATCTCCTGGTTTGTGGGTTTGCTGGGCTCTGTGCTGACAGCTCAGAGCCTGGAGCCTACTTTGGATTCTGTGCCCCCACTCTCTCTGTTCTCCCCCGCTCATGCTCTGTCTCTCTCTCAAAAATAAACAAACTTAAAAAAAAAAAGGCTGACTAGGTGCACTGATGGTCCCAATGAGGCCCGACCAAAAACAGAAAAACAAAAAAAAAAACAAACAACCAAAAACAAAACAAAACAAGACCAAGACTGGAAAATAAAGCAGAAATGTGCCAAATATGTCAATAATAATTAATAATGATCGCTTGTATTTGTACAAAGCCTCTGAAGTAATTTTTTGTACTAAAGGAATAATCCTTTATTTTAAAATGTCATATCAATATGAAACATGACCAGGTTACATAACCAGGAGCAGTAAGAGTTTCTGGAGAAAAAAAAAAATGTCAAAAATGTTTACTTGTCCTAAATACAGGATGACAACAATGGCTTCTATCAGAATAAATATCCAAACTATTACTTGCCTTTATTAGGGGTGGAGTGCTTGGTTCAAGGTAAAATCTCTTGGCTTATGACTGTATATAGTGGTTTCTCAATTTTTATAAATTCCATGATAATCCTATTCTACCTTTAAACAGTGTACTGAAGCACATGCTGAATTCACCAGAACCTAGAAATGAGTAGTTTGTTTCCTAGAATAAAAAATACTGATGTTTATAAATTTCCTCTGAAAATAGATCATGGAGGAAATTTGACATGAGGGGGGAAAAAAGACCTATTCATCTGGGCTTATATCTGACAGACTGCTCATAAACCAAGGGGAATGCAGTTAGCAAGAGGAACATGTCTATTTTCTCATATCATCTGAAATTTACTTATTCTTGTTGACCTGGAGTATATAATTCAGACTGATATGGATCTGGAAGAAGGACATGAATTCAAAATTTTCATTTATACATCCGTAGACATCTACAAAGTTGGGGTAACTTCTGGTCCCTTTTCAGAGGTTACACTCTTACGAAAATGTCAATTTAACTCAAACCAACCTCCCACCCAGCCCCATGACACAGACTTGGAGTCGCAGCATGGGCTCCCCCCAAATACTCCAGATTCTCAGATGTCTCCCACTAGCATGGACCCTTTGCATTCTCCTCACTCCATCCAAATCCAGATGTCTATGTTTGATGCCCTGAGCTGGACCTAGGTTCCAGTCTGCTTATTTGCCTGCCTGCATTTCATCTACTCCAAGATCTTCCCGTATGAGAAGACAGCAGATCAGCTACAGCACCAGATACAAGCAAACGCAGAACTGCCGCTTATGGGATAGCACCAGGCAGAACTGTAGAGTCAACAGCTTTTGTTCATTAGTTATGATGCAAAATAACAACATGCAAATTTCTCTCCAGCTAACAGCATGGTGAAATGGGGACGGGGTCCCTCAAGTAAAAGGATGTTCTGGAGCCATCCAGTTGCTTTTAGAAACCTCTGCCAATTTTTGGTAAAAACAAAAAATTCTTTATTTCTAATAAGGCAGCTGTTTAGTATCAGAAAAATTTAATGACACAACTAAATATAATTCTGCTTTCTAATGGTAGAATAATTAGAACAAACATGCAGTGAAACTCCTGATGTTATTCCAGAATGCTTCATCATGAATAATCCTCTCCTCTATGTGAAAAGTTGCTTTGTGGTAGAATACAAATAAATGTGAACATTTCGCATTTCTTTTAAAGGATGCCCTTTGAAGAAAGCAAGAGCTATGAAGGAAAGAAGGGCACAAGACATGAAAACACAATCATCCAGAGCAAGGATTTACCTCTGTGGCTAAAAGTATTTGGAAGTCCAAACTATAAACTCTGTTTTAGAAAGTACAGAGAAGAAAAGACGTTTTTACTTTGCAGTGCTTTGTACTGAGGCCATCTTTTATGGCTTTTTTTTTTTTTTTTTTTTTTTGCTATAAACATTGCATTTAATGATACATTCCTGAAACCAGATGGCATATGAACTATTTCAACAAAGAAAAAAACAAGGACAAGAAAATATTTTGCGGTCTTTCCAAAAATCTTTCACAACCTTCACATTTAATGGCAATTACTAGGAAAGCAGCAAGTTTAAAATTATAGCTGAGGCATATAATTACCCATATTTGACCTATTTACAAACTCTTTTGAAGAAAAAGAATACCAGATAGCTGCACCTACTCTTTTTGGTTCCTGACATATATAATGAAGCAAAAATATTTGGATGGTAGGTTAGTGATTCCACGGTTCTACTAGCCTCATATCAGGAGGCTTGCAGCTGGAGTCCCTCACTACCTACTGTAGATACATACATCATTCAACTTAAATAAAAAAACAGATGTAAAGAACATTGTGAAATGGAGGAGGGCACAGAGCAAATACATTTCTAAGGTTTCTGAATTGAGATGGGGTAGAGAAAAAGTGGGAATGTGGATGCAGAAATTAAATAGATGGATATATTTCCTAAGGTATTTCGCTGAGTGTCATCAAAAACCTTTACAATCAATGTGTGTACTTAAAAAAATTTTTTTGTGATGTTAATTTTTCAGAGAGATAGAGCATGAGCCAGGAAGGGGCCGAGAGAGAGGGAGACACAGAATCTGAAACAGGCTCCAGTCTCTGAGTTGTCAGCACAGAGCCCAATGCAGGCCTTGAACTCACGAACTGCAAGGACATGACCCAAGCCAAAGTCAAAGCTCAACCGACTGAGCTACCCAGGTGCCCCTACAATCAACATATATACTAACAAAAGCCTTCATAAACAGAGGAGGCAGTATTATACCAGTGGGAACCTTCACATCCAGAGGTCAGAAGACATGAACCTAGTTCAGCAAAGTTCGAGACTCTACAATTAATGTACAGTTCTCTTTTGAACAATGAAGCAAATTTATGTGCTCAATTTTGTATGTGATTTATCCAGCCACCTCGTTTCATGAAAATCTGCATATTTTGTTAAATTAGCTTCATGTATGAATTATTCTTAAAACCAAATGAAAGAATATCTAATTCCTTGCCACATACGGAAAAGGTTTTCAAAAACCTGCATCAATTCCAGTGTTATTCACAAGGTTTGTATAGTCATAACTGTAGTCAAGTAAGGAAGCAGTCATTCTTAGGTTTGTTGAGAAAGTGAATAGTCCGCTTTTACACATGTAATAGAAACCAACTAAAATAAACTTCCCTATTACTAATGTTCTCACCATTAGGTGATGTATTAGTTTGAATGAGAAACTGACATGTTCACAGAAAAAATAAATCCATGGTAAAAAATTGGCAACCTGACATATTTTAGCCTAAAGTGCACGGAAATAAATTCTCCAATAGTAGAAACTGAAGACACAAAGTGAAATTCAATATATATGGCTCAGAGACTCATTAATTGAGAACAATTGTTTTAAAATATCCAAATATAGGAAATAGGCTTATTCAATAAAAACCCAACTCAAGGTCTTCCTTGGATAGAAAAGGTTAGGAACTCAGAAATGGATCATGGTGCTGAAATGTAACTGAAATAAATAGGGCACTAAAAAGAAGTATGAATTATACTAGAAATGGCTCTATCAGCTTCCAACTACAAATAATCTTCATGAAATAACAGCAAGTGATCCCCTGGGATATTCTTGTTGTCTTATTCTCTCACCTCACCTCTCTGGATGTAAACCTCTACTTAGAGCCCTCTTGTGGTGTTTCCTTCTTCAGCTGTCCCCCGGATCCTTCTCCAGATTCCTTCCATTGTCTATGGGCTTCTTTGACTATTTCTAACCAATATACTCCGTTTCTATTTTCAATAGAAATGCTTTTGCCTTAACTGAAACCTGTCTTTCCTTGATGTTGTCACTAACTTCATCAGGACCTTCTCTGAGCACAGAGGGCTCTGCATGCTCCCTGTTCCCCAAAGCTATTCTTAGAACAGTTTTGCCATCATCACCCAGCATCTCTTCTTTATTGAAGTTTGTGTGCTCCACCTATAATCACTCTTTCTTCCTTGCTTTTCACCAACAACCTCTGCCATTTCCTCACTTTTCTCAATGACTTTACTATTTAGCCTTTCATTTCCTGCCATCACCTTTGGCCATCATCCATGTTAAGTTCTTCTAGCATCTTGACTTCATTTCCTCTACTCCTGTGACCTTAACTTCCACTTAAACAGACATCTGTTAAATTCCTTTATCACTTGAAGGTTCGTTCTTTCTTAAGGTTTTGAACTTTCAGAGTCTTCTGATCACAACCACTGTCCCCTTTTCCTATTTTCCCATCTCACCCTCCCTTTGAGTCATTTTCACTCTTGGGATTACTTCCACTTTCTGAAGTCAGATCTCTTTCCCCTGAAGGTCCTGAATTTGCCTAATCTGCCTTCCCTTCTGACTCCACACACTGCTTGAGTGATGATTTCTTTTTTAAATTTTTGAGTTAAAAAAAATGTTTATTATTTTGAGAGGGAGCAGAAGGGTGGAGAGAGAGGGAAAGAAAGAATCCCAAGTAGGCTCTGTGTTGTCAGCATGGAGCCCGATGTGGGGCTTGAACTCATGAACCTTGAGATCATGACCTGAGCTGAAATCAAGAGCTGGCTGCTTAACTGACTGAGCCACCCAGGTGCCCTTTAAAAATAAATTTTTCTAGAGTTGTTTTTTTTTTTTAAACAATGATAGATGTCAGTGACATTTCTCAAGGATCATAACATTAAATATTACAGTGTCCCCATTGTTCCAGCTCCTCCCTTCAGAGTACAGTCTATGACTGAAAGAAAGTCACAGAACATGCTCACTGAGTCTAGTATGGATTTTCACTCTTGCTAAGAAATACGTGATTCCTTTCTATGTACTTGTGATCACTTCTCAGAGTTCTCTTCAGCCTTTTCACTCTTATTTTTTATTTATTTTATTATTTTTTAATGTTTATTATTGAGAGACAGAGAGACACAGAGCATGAGTAGGGGAGGGGTAGAGACAGGGGGAGACACAGAATCTGAAGCAGGCTCCAGGCTCTGAGCTGTCGGCACAGAGCCCAACGCGGGGCTCGAACTCACAAACCGCAAGATCATGACCTGAGCCGAAGTCAGTCGCCTAACCAACTGAGCCACCCAGGTGCCCCTTTCACTCTTATTTTTTAAGCTATTTTTAAAATTTATTTATTTTGGGAGATAGAGTGCAAGCAGAGGAGGGACAGAGAGAGGAAACAGAGAATCCTAAGTAGGCTCCATGCTGTTGGCACAGAGCCCAGTGTGGGGCTTCATCCCACAAACCATGAGATCATGACCCGAGACCAAGAGCCAGATGCTTAACCGACTGAGCTACCACGGTGCCCCACTTTTTCACTCTTCTTAATCTCATGGTTATCACAACATTATTCCTATTTCAGCAGGTGCCTTCATCACATATTTTACTGATAATATTGTTATTTGACTTGGGATCTCAGTTTTCTTTTACCACATCTCTTCTCCTTCACTGCTGTTCTTGAGGGTAACGTTTTCATCCTACTTTCTGTGCAAGGCCTTGTATGGACTATACATTAAATGCTGGTCTTTAAAATAGCTGGCTTATTTTGAGCTTTAAAGTGAAAAGTTATTTTATTCCTGTCACTTTTGAAATGTGCAACTGAAAGAAAGTTTTGGTTGGTGTGGGGGTGTTAAAGAGAGTGTTTATGGAGAAGTGAAGTCATTTACGAGTTTAGGACATTGTCTGTGGAGAGCTTCCCGGGGTGTGTTCTAGAAACCCATGTGGAATCCTGAAGTCACTGGCTTCTAGAAGAGAGGAGCTCCAAGAGGGGAAGCGAGAGCATTAGATGCCAGAACATCCTGCTTCCAACTGTGTGCAAAATCGAGCTTGGTTACTGTTAAGGAGAAGGGAGCATCTATGATGAAGAGAAAAATGAGCTGAGGTTAAAGCAAAAGAGACGATGGAGGAGACAAAATTGAAGTGCTTATTTCCTTCAAAATAATTATTTTTGTTTAATTACAAAAATAATAAACCTTATTGTTGAAAAGTTGGAAAATCAGGACTAGTTGACAAGAAAAGATAACCTGCTCAAAACTCCACCAAAAAACCACTGGTAGTATTCTGATGTACTTCCTTCTAAGATAGAATACACATTTTAGTTGATTTAGGTGTTTATTTTTCATAAAGTTCATATTAAGCTGCACATATAATTTTGTTTCTAGTTTCTTGGGGCTTAACACTATATTGCTATTTTGACAGGAGATCCACAGCATAATCTCTGGGCATACTGTTCATATGTGGCTCCCTCTTATCTCTGAGCTGAGCCCCTCTCTCTTCAAAAAAGCCTCTACCCAGTAGGGACTTCTTTCAACTTACTTTGTAATCACTGAAGGAGCTCTCGCACATAATGAGACAAGATGAGATGCAAATGTTAAAGAAATATTACGCCATCATGTTACTCTTTCATGGAAAGCATCTAATATTTGAAATGTACATACAGTATTTCTTATAGATGGTTGAGCACCACTTTGAATGTACATGGGGTATCTGTAAGTATCTCCAACTATATTTTAGACGCCAAATAAGATGACTAGCCATAAAAGTAAGGACTCAACCTCCTTTTGTAAGTGTAATGAAAACATTACATTCACCGAAACACTAGCAGAGCAGAGCACCGTTATCCTGATATCTAAGAATGTGACACTGAAAGCCAATTTTTACATGAAAAAAAAAAACATGAGGAAGAATACATCAAAATGTTATTCCTTAGTTAAGTTTCACACTTCAGGAAATTCCTTGATTGAATTTTCCATTTCAGGGAGGGGTTGTTTTTAAAGTGATCCAACACCAACAGTGTTAATGCAAAGTCATCATTATACTGTATTTATGAAGAGCCCATATCTATGTGCACAGCCAGGTGCTTCAGAAGTAGGCCCATGATCTTGCCTACATTCCTTATTCACTGTTCTCCAATGTGCTTGGTGAGTGTGAGCATGAGTGTGTGTGTTTGCAAGCATGTGATTTTATAACAAATTGAAAACAATACTTTCAGCCCTATTTTTTTTTTTTGCCCTAATATTATTTTGAAGGCCCAGCTGATTCCGTAGTTTGCACTTTCACTATTAAACTGCTTTGCTATTTGACTAGACTCAGCAGATAACAAAAATCACTTAACCAGAAACAGAAGCTGATGCCTATTAAGTTTTCAGGATCAAAAGCAGAATGGCTTATCTTCCAAACATTAAATGGGAAAAGAAGGCAACTGGATTGCAATGAAATTCATCTAGGAATCCGTCATTTGTCTACAACATTGACATGATGTTAAAAGATGGGTAGAATTTTTGTGTATGTGCTTGCCAATATGATCTTAGAGATCACTAGATTATATAGATTATTCAAAGGCGATGCTTTTGTCTTTTTCATCTTTGTGTCTTCAGTAGCCAACACTACCTAACACTTTATAGATGCTCAATTATTAATGAGAGGATGAAATGTGCTAGATTTTTAAATACATTTATGTACACTTAAGGACGTCTTCACAACTGCTTTATGATTACATCTCCTTGACCTTTGTTGCTTAGTTTGCCTCAAATTGTTGTGCTGACCTTCTCCTTGCCTGTGTGTGTGTGTGTGTGTGTGTGTGTGTGTGTGTGTGTGTGTGTGTGTACGTGCTCGTGCACGTAAACCTATAAGGTAAAGCTTGTAAAATAGAGCCTAAGAAACCATTTATATTCTGAGGTCAGTGATATAGTGAGTTCTTCAACCCCAACTAGTAGAGGTGGAAGGATGGAAAAAAGTTCAACTTTCTAAGTTATACTGACCAAGCCACACAGTGGAGTTGGAGCAGGAGTCCAACATCAACAGGACAGGAAGGGAGTAGCACAGAAGCTCTCAGCCTTTCATCAAGAGTCTGGCATCTGATGGGGGTGTTAACATGTCAAGTACACACACCTTGAACTAGCAGTTCGATTGTACTGTGGCCAACCAACATTGCAAGTATGTACCAGAGAGGAAAAATGTCCTTCTGGACCTTCCAAATGTCTCACTTTCTCCATAATGTTTTAAAGTAAGATGTTGATCAAATGAAACAACAGGAGAAATGAAGAAGAAGTTGAAAAGGGTTCCCAAATTGAGTAACTTGGCTGGATGAATTTTTCCAATGTAATTCTATTCCATGGGATTTTTACTTAATTCTTCATACCATCCCATTTATAAGGTGAATGATATCAGTTGGAAAAGTATGACACAGTGGGAAAACTCTGGAACTGGTGAGGTTTGAAAACAGAAGTCTTACAGTGTATCTAGGTATGAAGTTAAGTGGAACAAATAGGCTTGCTCTAAAAGTGGGAGAGCTCGCTCTTCCTTTTTGTTGGTCTAGCTTTGCTTCATTCAGTCAAAAATGTTTTTGAGCATACTATTCGTTGGGCCCTGATCTAGGTCTGGTTAAAAAAGAAGTGAAAAAAGGTCAAGGTTCCTACTCTCAAAAAGCTCACATTCTAAGAATGGGGCAAAAGCAATACACATGCTAACAAGCAAGTCAACAAGAAGCTATCAGAATGAGTTTCATGCTCTGTGGTAATTAAAGTGGATGATTTATTAGAGAATGGCTGGGTAGCTGCTTTAGTTTGGGTGGTCAGGGGAGGTGGTGACATGTAGCTGGGAGTTGAAAGCAAAAAGGAGCCAACTATTAGTAGCAGAACATTCTGGGGAGTAGAACATTCCAGGCCAGGGAACAACTTGTGCTTGCAGTGTGGAGGAAACCTTAAGGAACTTCCAAATATAGCAAGCCACGCACAGTTCAATCACTGATAAAGACAGGGATACAGGCTGCTATTTCCTCATCCTCGATCTCTCAAACCTATCATCCTCCTTCCTGCACATGCAGTCAAAGGACGGGAGTCTGATTTACACAGTGCTTATTATCACAAAGATGTAGCTTCACTTTGTCAGTCCACAACTGCACTGAGGTGACACATAAAATCCCCACTACCTTCAGTATGAGTTTATAGGACATGCCCCTCTCTTGAGACAAGAAGTGCAGAACAATTAGGTGTCTAAGGGTGGGACTGAGAGAAAGAAGAAAGACATAAACAAAGGTAGTGAAATGCAATTATGTCGAAAAGCCTGATTCAGGCTGAAATCATTTCACCCCTTTCAGATAGGAAATGATGCTGTTTTCTCTTTAGAGGTTAGGCGAAGAGAAAGCAGGAAGAACAGGTGCAGAGAGAGTTAAGTCTCTATCTAGTTTTGCTGTTGATTAAGCATGTAAAAATTCTGAAGACAGTTTACTGCCATCCTTCCAGTCAAAGGGCATGGATTTTTTTTTTTTTTTGGCATTTAGGAATTTGTTTTATCAGCAATGCAGGAGAAAGGGCATGATTTTTCATGCTAAGGTGCATATTACTGGCATTAGAGTGGCAAATGTGTATCATTTTATCTGCTGACCTGTCCTGTTTCTGGGTGTAAAGACTTGTCCATTGATTCATCCTTCAGAAATCTCCCTTTTGACTTCTCATGTTGCTTCTTCCACAAGTTTATATTCTACCTCCCTCCCACAAGATGGAGGAAGAATATTCAAAACAAAGAAATAAATGAGATTTGAAAACAGCCTGTTATTCATATATTGTTTGGTCAAATTTAGGAGGTGAGCTCAGTGGAAAAACATGACCATGCTTTTCTATATGCTTTGCAAATCACCTACTAAATTTGGCATTCACAAGTCTCCCTCCACGGTTTATTCCTAGGGATCCCACACATATCCATGCCTTTGAAGGACTATGTTTTGGCAGGAATAAAGAGAAGCAGGGATTTTGTTTCCTCTTAACAAACTGAGCCCTATGTTTATTTTGAACCTTCAGACACAATTTGCAGAGAGTGGGAGGCAACAGGCTCATCTGATGCACTCTGAACAAGGAAAGTAATGTAACAAATACTTCATAAGTTAGGTTTATATTTATTCCTTTCTCTTTTTCTCTGATAAGAAGATTTAAGCACCATGTTGCTTCTTTTCTTTGCATTGTGACAGAAGATCATGAGTATCAGACACTCGGTCACATAACTAACTCTCACGCATGATACTTTTTCCTGTGCAGTGTTCTAAGTGCACTTCTGTTCCTACAGCAAGTGGTCAGTTATGCCACAAATGCACCGTGCTTAGCATATGGCACTTACTGAATAGCCTATATTGAACTGTGTTAAACTTCTACTTGAGGGACAGTATCTGAGACAAAGACACTGAGAGATGCAGAAACTGAAGTAGAGGCCAACATGACACCAAACCAGGAAACTCACCCTCAGGACGGGTGGGAAGGACTCAGCTGGAGGTCTGGGAGGGTTGCAAAGCTATTGGTGAGGACTTCTGTTGGGTAATAAGGGATTGTGGTTGGGCCTTGCTAAAGAAGAGAATTCATGACATTTCTATCTTTTCCTTTTGGTCTTTGATTTTTTTTTCTTCTCATGATCAGTATTGGAACTACTGAGAGAAAAAATGCAGAGATTTCCTTTTTGAAAATGATCTTTCCTCAGGAGTCTGTTATGTCAAAGGCGATTTCCAGGTTAGCATATTACAAGAGTAAATGTTTTAATTCCTACTATTTGCCCCCTCCTAATTGTTTCCTATTTGTTTGGTTACGAAGGATTCAGAAGAACAAAATGCCATAAAGCCCCAAAGTAGAAGCCTCTCCTTTCATAAAAGGGAATAAAATCACAGGCTAATGGAAAAAGATTAGAGTGATGCATAGTTTTTCACTGTCAACCATAAGAGGCAAAATTTCATTTTCCCAACATACGAAAAGAGACAGACACATGTAAGAATTTTACTCGGTAGTTACCTGTAGTCACTGTTAATAACTTCAATGCCATTCTAAGTTATTCATAGATGTCATTCAATGGAATGATCGAGCATTCCTCTATCAATGGATACAACTTTTAAACCAACGATAAAACCTTTTCAAAAAAGATGATGATAATAAAGGAGGGAAAGACCAGATTAAACCAGTAACACTGGTTATTTGAAAAAGGCGGGATGGAAGAGGAAGAACAAATAGCATGAATTTTGTCTTTAATTACTTCTGTATTGTTTGAATTGGCACATTGAGCATGCATTTACTTTGTAATTAAAACAAATCCAAAAAAATGTGTTATACCTCATGTAATTTTTTTTAACGTTTATTTATTTTTGAGACAGAGGGAGACAGAGCACGAGTGGGGGAGGGGCTGAGAGACAGGGAGACACAGAATCTGAAACAGGCTCCAAGCTCTGAGCTGTCAGCACAGAGCCCTGATGCAGGGCTCGAACCCATGAACCATGAGATGACCTGAGCTAAAGTCAGACGCTCAACCGACTGAGCCACCCAGGTGCCCCAAAAGTATTATACCTCATAAGAAAACTTTGAAATATATATATTTTGAAAGTGTCATCACAAATTATTTTCTGCCTAGCAAACGGCAGGTAATTATACAATATGAAAAGCATTAAGTGATGTTGTAAGGATATATTTAAGCACATAAAAATTTGAGAAAAAAACCACAATGGCAAAACCTGGTACGAGTAATGTTACTTCTAAGCTACCAGGTTTTGTGATTAGGTACTCTGCCTTTCCCTGAATTTCCTTATGAAGGGGGGAGTAACCCCTTTATATGGATATTAAAACACTGAAGTCCATTTCTCCTATAATTTAAATTGTACTGAAAATCTGACTACTAAGCAAATCATGGTGTCATTCCTCAAACCTGTGCTTAAGCTACTCATCTTCTTAATCCACACAGAACTGTTCTCTTTTGTGGACATGTCCGCCCCCGTCACGCACATGAGCATCCCTGTAAAGCAGAGCGACAAGCTGACGAGCTGCTGAAACTCCTGAGATAAGAAGGGCTGTAAATGCCTGTTCACAGCTCATGTTTGCTCGCCTGTGATTTATATCCAATTTATGACAGCCATTATGGTCGATACACTTCATTTAATCAAAGAGCACAGTCAAGTCCTCATCATTAAAAGTCTTCCCCTGGAGACAGCAAGTCCCTCATTTCATTAAAAGCACTACAACAAATACATATTCAAAATACAAAGATAAAAGGAGTCAGCAGCGGCAATTAATTTTATGGGCTGGAGCTACCAGGGTATAAATCTCTTTTAAGGCTGCCACTTTTGAGTCCATTCTACCTGTCTGGCATCTCAGGGGAGCTGGAGCACAGGTATTAAATGTTTACCTTGTATCTTTCACAGTACTGCACACAAACCTAGGAGCCTTGCTACCTGAAAAACGAACTTAGACGAAATGCAAAATTAAGCGTGGTGTAGTAATAGATAGATTTTTGAAACTGCAACACAAGATTGTTCAGAAGTTTATTTTTCTAAACCTGTCTGCCCATTTGCTAACTTAAGACATTCATTTGGCTGGTTGATCAGTCTAACAAGGTTCATGAAATCAGTAAACAAAGCAACATACACATGTAAGATATTCTCATTGAAATATCTTATACATTCTGACATTTCTAACAAATGAGCTGATGACAGAGAGAAGAGAGTAGGCTGTTCAGTACCAGAAAAACAAAGAATAACTCCTAGATCCTGGCAAACTCATTCTCATGGAAATATGACCTCACAGAATATATGTACGTTTTATAGGACTCTGACATTTCCAATGACCCCTATCGGGGCAGTAATTCAAGGTCTGTTACGCTATGATAGAACCTATTGAGTTAATTGATTTCTGCCTCTCTCTGACATTGTAATGGCTCCATTCATAACAACTCTCTGCTTGTGTGTGCCAACGGAAACAGCTCATGTCAGATTTATCATGCTAAGAAAATAATGGATATCCAATGTGAAGATGGTATTCACAAAAATACGCAGCGCTATGGAATCCCAAAGCCAAGTAGGTTGCGTTGTGAGGGGCACTCTTCTTCCTGACGAGCCTGGTTATCTCTGGTTTTGTTCCCTTCCCCAGGTTCTGCACACTGAATTTCCATCCTGAGCTTTCAGTCTTCCCAGGCTGATCTCTATCCGATTTCCTTACTGATTCTTAAATTTAAAACATTTGGAAGTGTTTTTAATAGAGAGCTCAAAGTAGGTCTCCTTTCCCATCCCCTTTGGGGAGTGGCTATATCCTTGCTATACATTGGAAGGCCAGGCCATGGACAGATATTTTCACAGCTGAAACCAGTTATAGCTTTTAGCAAAAGGTAGATTTGACCAAGCATCTCACTTACCTTCCTTATTTTTAGGTATCTTTTGTATTACTGAAGGACATCCCTCCCAACCCCTACACCCCCGCACTTGTTAGCAAGGTCACATCGGCCAGGGACAGCTTGCCTGCAGAAAAGGCAACTTGCCACATAGTTGAGTCCAGGCAAAAAGTTTTCCCTGGCCAGAAAGGCAATTTAGCAGGGGTATGGAAAGTATTATAAAACCATGCAGAAATACTCACAGTTTGGGTTTGGCAAGCAGAGGTGGTGGCTCCTTAGTGGGTGAAAGGAGGACAGCTGGTGTTGGCAGAGATTTATTACTGTTAGCTTTGCCGTTAATCAGTCCATTTACTCCATGGCTGGGATGGACTCCGTTCGTCTCCCTCTCAGCAGAACTGAACTGCATTTGAAGGGCTGCCATGCTAAGTCCTAATTCCGGGCTGTTCACCTGCTGGATCTCGGATGGCTTCTTTGAAGCCAACTCAAAGGAACTTGTCTCCAAGATGGGAGGGGGAGGTGGAAAGTGTTGGAAGTGATCGCTGTTGGATTCTCCCACTGAGTCATAGTTGCAGTTTTCAGTGTTGGCTAAGGAAGGGGAAAGAGAGGAAAAAAATAATAAGATGTTACAGTTCAACTGTTATTTTTGTGCTATCATAGACTACCTGAGCATCCCTTGCACCCCGTTAAGTTGTTTAAACATTGGGAGCTCTGCTGTGCTTCTATGGTACAGAAGCAAAGCCAGCTGGAGGACCTGGTTCTTCCAAACTGGTTTTCAGGGACTGTTAACCTGTTTCATTTCCTGACTGGGGCCACAAGCGGGGAGACCAGCTACCAACTCATTATTAACAAGTTTCAAACAGGATTAAAGACAGAAGTTGGTAAAAAAAAAAAAAAAATGACAATACAAATAACATCAATTAGACAAAAGTTGGTAAAAAAAAAATGACAATACAAATAACGTCAATTAAAGACAGAAGTTGGTAAAAAAAAAAATGACAATACAAATAACGTCAATGAATAATGCTTTGTTTGCTCACATTTCCGTGCGGATCTGCACGAACCCGCCACCCGTTAGCTCAAACTATAACGGCTTTATGTGGTACATGATGGGTGTGCATTTTATTTAAATCTAAGGAAAGTACAACTCTGAGTTTAAGTAAAATGTCTTATGATCGCATCATGTTTTTCCGATTCAGATAACTGCCACAGCTGTAATTCAGTACAAAAGAAACTTACTTGTTAACTCTCAACAGACAGAAAGCATCTTGCGATAAGATCATGTCATCCTTGGATTCCCCACCTTGCCCAGAGCCCAGCAGAGCTCCAGGAATGAACTCAAAAAGGTTTACTGAGGTCAACTGAACGCTCAAAACTATTTGTTGATTATGTTTGGCTCCCAGCAGATTTACCCCAGGTGAAAATGGGAAATACCGCATGCCAATTTTTGCCACATAAGATGCTTAGAGCCCAGAGTTTTGGCCACATTGCTGGGATACTGCTATGCCCATCTGACGGGACAGTCTTCAAGCCAGCTCTGCAACAAACCCTGCGGGCCTCCCTGCTCTGCAGCTCCAATCACGGCACTGGCGTTTCTGTTGCCCATTTAAAGTACCGATTCCTATCGACTCCATCACCAATCCAGTGAACTTGACATTTCTTAAGGAGACGAGGAAGCATTTACAACTTCCATTTTAATATCCTTAAGCCAGTCTTGTTTGTGCCTCTGCTGCCACCTAGCACCAACTTCTTACTCTTCCAAAGAGATCCGAGTGCAGTTCCATTGTTCTCCCCAAGACTATCTCATGCAGCTACAACCTGTTTCTTGGTTCCCTACTGTATGTACTACGTGCCAGCCTTGGCCAAAGCACTATTTTAAAAGCTACTGTAAAATAAATAACAGAAATGAGGCAATAAAAGCAAGCTAAAGTGGGGCACCTGGGTGGCTCAGTTGGTTAAGCGTCCGATTTCGGCTCAGGTCATAATCTCACAGTTTGTGAGTTTGAGCCCTGTGTCGGGCTCTGTGCTGACAGCTCAGAGCCTGGAGCCTGCTTTGGATTCTGTGTCTCCCCCTCTCTCTGCCCCTCCCATGACCATGCTCTGTCCCCATTTCTCAACAATAAATACATGTTAAAAAAAATTTTTAAAAAAAGCAAACTAAAGTGAAGCTACTTACTAATAGCAGAAAGTAATCAAGTAAAGTTCTAAGAAAATAAAGGAAAAAGTCGTTTCATGTTATCTTTGCTAGTGGTACATTTCTGAGTTTTAAAAAATATCCAAGCAGTTCTGAATATTGGTTTCAACAGTATAATATACTGCTTTAGTTTTTCATATCAGAGTTATAGCCCACTTTCAATGATAATTTGATTTCTAAGATCTTTACGGCTTCTCCGGGTTACATTAGGTTTATCTTGTATTACCTTTTCAGAAGTTTCAATCGAGGCTTAAATAAGGATTTGTTTGTAGGAGTACCGGCTCTCCAGTTGGAACTGCTGACAGTAGTGACCGCGCCTCTGATGCAGGGGTGGCCTTCTGATGTCAGCATGATTCTACGTTGTATGAGGATGTTTGGAAACCAGATCCATTGTTTCCAAGACCAAGTTGCATGACTGAGAAAACAGCCCCATGTGTGTTCAGTTGCTGCACTGTCATTATCTTTTTGTTCTTCATCTCCATGTCTACGCCCTCTCCCCACAAAGCCTTTGTTTCCTGACCAGACGTTGGTTTGTCAGGATAACTCCTGGAGTGGCAGCAGGCATTCCTAAAGGCTGAGCTCTCCTCTGCGGTAGTTCTTCCTGCTGTGGTGAGCCACACACTAAATGCTAGGGAGCAGAACCCAGTTGATCTCTTACTGCTCACATACCTGAGGTGACAATCAGCTGGGCAGTACTGGTTACTGAGCCGTAATCATTTCTTGCGGAGCACGTAAAGACCCCTGCATCTTCAGGGAAAGTCTCAGCGATAACCAGGGTACAGATCTCCTCTGGAAGTGAAGAGAACAGAAGAACTCATCAGAGTGAAACCATGAAGTCACCTCGAAGAAGTCGGACACCCTGCCTTTCTAAAACAAACAAATCAGGCAACAATTGGCGTAGAATCTCTTTACCTACTATTCACAACAGAGTCTCTACATTTAATTTAGCAGTTCAGTGTAGCGGCAAAAACCTTGGAGTCAGACCTGCGCTTTGTGATTTTTGGACAAGAGCAGCCTTGGTTTCCTCACCTATAAATTGGGGATAATGTATACCTAATGGGGTATCTGTGAAGATGAAAGGAGATGTCTGCAACGTGTGTATCTCTGCACTTGGCTTGCAGAGATGCTCAGTAGATTCCGGCTCCATTCTCCTCCAGCTAGTTTGGTTCAGTATGTGTGGAAGCTCTTTCAACTACAACGCAGCTGCCTTTTACATCTGCTCAACTGAAAAGCAGTTAGTGGGGAAAATCAACCTTCTCTGAAATGCTGACAATGGGGGGTGGGGAGAACAAAATATGTAAATGCTGGGCCTACGGACAACTACTTTGGAAGCTACCATTACACAGTGTGGCAGTGTTGCACTTGTAGAGCGTGAAAAGCCCAGACTCTGGAACCAGCTGTCAGGGCTTGGATAAGGGTCCTGCGTATCTTGCCTCTGTGACTTTGGTCAACGTTCCTGAACGTCAACATTCTTTCTGTAAATTGGAGGAGAAAATAACAGAACCTACCTATAGGGTATTAATCATGCCTCATAAAATTAAGAAGCATTAAGCATCACAGGGTTATTGTGGGTAATGATGATCATGACCGTGACAACAGCTGATGGTTACACTGCCCTCGTCAGGGACCAGGTACAGTTATCAGCACTGAGAATAGATTTAGACTTAAGCCTTTTGTCAACCTTACAATTTAAATTTATTATAAGCCCATTTTATTGATAGGAAACTAAAGCACAATAAAGCAAATTGGTTTGCCCAAATTGGTTTATGAGTGGCAAAATTAGAAATCTAGCCCAGTCAAGTTCCAGACTCCACACTCCCACCAACCACCTATTCCTGTGACAGGCTATACGTTGCGCTTAGGCCACTGCCTGGCACATGGTAAATGCTTTGTTGCCAGTACATATTCCCTCCCAGTTAGCATTAGAAAGAAGCTAGATCTAGAATGTATTAACTAATTTCAAGTTGAATAATTATCTATGCTTTACCAGTAAAATAAAGATTATATTGGCAAATGTTAAGAGAATTGATATTTTTCTGATTCCCACACTCTATTGATTATTCCCATATTATGTAGGTAGGGTAAGACTTCGTAGACTTTCTAGAAAAATGGCCGCAATTAACCTCCTCTCTGCATCCACGTCCCTTTGTAATGTGACTTGGCAAATTCTTCCATCACGTGCACCATCTAGTTGCCCTAACCCTTGAATTCCGGCTGGCCTTGTGAGTTGCTTTAACCTAGAATGCAGTGGAAGTGATATCGTTGGTCAGTTCTGAGCCAAAGCCTCAAGGGACCTTGGTCATCCTGCTCCATCTCTTGGAGCACTACTGAACTCCCAGGTGAGTAAGACTATGCTGGTATGCTGGAGGAAGAGCTACCAAGAGCAGAGGTAAGCCATTTCAACAGGTACCATCCTAACCTAACTCCTTCCCAGCCAACCTGGAAGCTGACCACATCCGGAGCAAGTTAGTCCAACTGAGGTTGGCTGAGCCTGGTGCAGACCACAGAACTGCCCAGCTGAGGCCAAGCCAAATGGCTGACTCCCAAAATTATGAACTAAACGAATAGTTGCTGCTTTAAGCCACTCATTTAGGGGATGCTGTCCTGGGGAGCAATAGCTAACTGATGTAAATGGAGAAGAGAAAATATTTCTCTTCCAACCTCCTTTTCTGAAAGCCCACAAGGGCAGACTTTTGAGACTTGTAGAATAATGTACCTTCCTTCAACTATCAGTAATAAAAACTAGCAAATTGGTCTCAAAGCATATTTTATGCTTTAAACACTGGAAGAAAAAGTGCTAACTGCAGGTTAAAAGGGCTACCTTACAATAAAAACATCTTTACCTATTAAAAGGATCTTTAAGGATCTTATTTTTAAAACACAAATAAAAGTAATTAATGTAGGGGCACCGGGTGGCTCAGTCGGTTAAGCATCCGACTCTTGATTTTGGCTCAGGTAATGATCTCACCATTGTGGGATGGAGCCCCACCTGGGGTTCTGTGGTAGGTGTGGAGCCTGCATAAGATTTTCTCTCTCCCTCTCAGGCTGCACTTACCCCACTTGCTTGCACTCTCTCTCTCAAAAAATACTTAAAAAAGTAATAAATGTAAAAGTAAATAAAAATATAAAATGAAAAAGACTCCCTTTATATTCTATTCATTGACTTTATTCAATTATATCTTGCCTTCTTAATAATGTCACTTTGTTTCAAATGGAATTATTTTCTTTTTGAGATGGTGGTATCCCTTAAGACTTCCTGTGTTAAAAATAGTGAAAAATACTGGTTAATTAAAAACTCAGCTCTGGTGTTTCCACAAGTAACTGGGGTACTTTTGGCAGGCAATATAACGTGATCACACTGGGTTATACTGCAGCAAGCAGTTTTATATATGGCAACATCGGGCCTCAGATGACTTAAGACAAGAAGACTTTGATAACTCATTTCATGTCTCACCTCTGAGTGACACACATTTTTGAAATTTTGCAATCAAAATAGACTTTAAGAGGCACATTTGGTGCGCCCAGTACAAATGTAGATTTATACAGAGACCACCAAAGAATTTTCTGGCTTTCCCAGTATTTACCTTGGTGGAAGACAAAGCCAACTGGGCTCAATAATAGCAAACTATTCAGTTCCAATTGCTGTAGTGTTGATATATGGCACAAGAAAAATTCATTCAAATTCTGAACCTAGGTAATATACTATGTTTCATCATTTCAATAATGTATTTCCATAAATCGTGCTCAAATTATGACCGCATCTCATAAAACAGGAGTTGTGGTGTAATGGGTTGGGTAGGTATGAAGTCAGGCATGCTCACCTCTGCTCACCTTTGTCTCAATCAGTGTAAAAGGTTCCCTGTCTCAGGATGCATCTTGGAAACTGGAAAAACACCATGAATACATGGTGGAACTATGAAATGCAATGTATATTTCAAGTATTTTGATATTTTTAAATCAGCAATTTTATTTAAAAAGATGAAAAACTAAAAAAATAAATGACAACTATGAAACTGGCAGGGCTCTGCATTACTCTGGTTTTACTTATACCTTACATCTGGCCTTTCATACACAAAGATCTAGATATAATTATTATTTAAATTCAACTGCATGTCTTAGCTCCTCAATAAGATCAGGCTATTGCAACGGGGAGGAAGGAGGGCTATTCATAAGGTTGGGTGCAGACTATTAATTTTTTTGAATGTTGAATTATGATGCTGTTTCCCAAACCTGTTAGATAAGAATCACCTGGGAGGCTTGTTAAACATGTTGATTACCTAACCCTCTCTTCTCCCCTAGAGATTCTGATGCAGTATACTTGAGGTGGGGCCAAGGATTTAAAACACAAAAAAACACTTTGCAGTTTATTTTTATCTTCAGAAAAGTATGGAAAACTTTGCCCTCAAAAATGGATTTCACACATTTTTTTTTATTGCAACCCACAGAGGGGGAAAATACATTTTGTACTTAACCCAGTCCCATGCATACACACACTTGTAAACGTTTCTCAAAACAATATTTAAGATTATATGAAGTGTACCTATTTTCTTTAAAATAATGGTGGTTGTCCTCTGCTTTCATGGGTCACGATCAGCAGTTTAAAAAACATGCTCTATAGTACCTAGCACAGCTCCTGGCTCAATAAACACCAATAAATTCTGACAGAGGTGTCTGGCACATTAAAAAAGGGGGGGAGGTGGCTTCAGGTAAAGGTTTGAGAGATATGGATACATTTGAAGTGCACAATTATTATTTGATTAAAAAGTTCACTGAATAGAAGAAAAACAAGAGAATAAGAGAAACCATGAGGTAATCCTGTGGGGTTTTTGTTTTTTTTACTGTACTGTACACAACTGTTGGCCTTCCAATTGAAAAGGAAGATAGAGGGGCATCAGTGGCTCAGTCGGTTGAGTGTCTGACTTTGGCTCAGGTCATGACCTCACGGTTGGTGGGTTTGAGCCCCGCGTCGGGCTCTGTGCTGACAGCTCAGAGCCTGGAACCTGCTTTGTATTCTGTGTCTCCCTCTCTCTGTGCTCTCCTCCACTCACTCTGTCTCTCTCTTTCTCTCTCAAAAATAAACATTAAAAAATTAAAAAAAAAGGAAGATAGTGTGGAAATAATTCAAGTTGGAGCTTCATATAAGAGTAATCATTTGGAAAGTGAGATATATCTAGAAAGGTACAGGGGATAGGAAATTTTTTAAAAATTTTTTAAGCTTTATTTATTTTTGAGAGAGAGAGAGAGAGAGAGAGAGAGAGAGAATGTGAGTGGGGGAGAAACAGAGCGAGACACAGAATCCGAAGCAGGCTCCAGGGTCTGAGCTGTCAGCACAGAGCCTGATGTGGGGCACAAACCCACGAACTGTGAGATCATGACCTGAGCCGAAGTTGGACACTTAACTGACTGAGCCACCCAGGTGCCCTGGGATAGGAAATTTTATAACTAAATACACAGGGCTACAGAATGAGTTAAAAGTGTACTTAAACAGAAAGAAAAAAATGTACTTAACCAAAGAAGGGTAAAACTTAGGATATTAGTACCATAAGGGATTTTGGAGTTGTCTAGCCCAAATCTCTCATTTCTTCAGGTGAGTTCTAAAGTGATTTTCTCAAGGTCATGGTTAATTAACATTAAAGTCAAAATGTGGAAGACTGTCATCCTGCCTCCTATGAGCAAGCTTTTTTTTTCCCCCCTCAGAGGACAAAGCCTCTCAGCTTTTTTTTTTCCCCCTCAGAGGACAAAGCCTCTCTAGTAGTTCTGCATTTTTTCCTAGTTCAGGGCACAAGGAACTCCATGTAAAATGAGGTAAGGAAAGATTTAAGATAGGAAACAAGGAGTTTTCTGAATCTGAAAATTTTAATTACTCTCACTACCCAAGTAATTCAATAGGAAATTCATCTGCACAAGGAGATGTGCCGTGTGTCTTCAATGATAAATTGGAATAGGATATAAGACCAGTCAAAGGGCTTGTAATGTGGACATACTGGCATCAGAAGAAAAACAGCCTAATCTTTTGAGATTTGAGGGAAAAAAAACCCTCATATACTGGCAGCCCTCTGAGAGATGGGCTTACGGCACAGGTAGGTCACCTCTGTCCCCTGTAGCAGATGCTGCTGGTAGTCATGAAGCCTTCCCAGCTTTCAGCTGCACCGAGGTGCATCCTGCCCAGGGAGCCACTGCCTCGGTCCTACACTATCTCCCCAGTGTTTGGCGTTCTCCGGAAAGGTCTTCTCTCAACCTTGGATTATTCATACCTAGAAAGATGGAGTTTCTGGAGACACTTGGAGAAACTTCCATCACCAGTTCATGCCTGAGAATGCCTTAACTGTAAACATAGACATAATTCTGTGCCTTGAAACCTACATTCAGAAACAGGGTAAAATCTTATCTAGCAGGGATGATGTAAAGTGGTTTTGGAGTTGATGATCTTGCCAATTTTAAAGTTCCTTATGCTACCTATGATTTTGTGATTTTTAGTTATGCCATTAAAAAAACACCCTGACCTACTATATATAATTACCCCTTCTAAACCATAGGGCACTTTTGCGAATGAAATTTTATCATCACCCCATCCTTCCATGACTCTGGGGACAGATTACAAATCCTCACTGTGGTCACAGAACCCTAAATGACCAGGCTGCTGCTTACTTGCCAGGTTCCTTTTGTGCCTCTCTCTTTCCTTCATTCTGAGCTTTATGCACTCTGGCTCTCCCCGCAAAGCCACATTTCTTTCCGTCTCTAAGCCCTCAGCCTGATGCTTCCACCTAAACATGATTTTATCAGAGGAGTCTTTTTTGATTAGAGTTGGTCAGATCCACCATCTATATTGTAATTTTAGGACGGCAAACTCTCCTGGGAGACAGCTCTCACACCTATAAATATTTTTTTGTGAAATTAGCGTGTTCATTTCTGGTACCTTGACTACAGCCCCTGTGAACATGGAAAGCATTTGGTCTGTTGGCATGTTGTCAGCATCTCTCCGTGAATATTTTTGAATAAATGTATGAATGAAATTTAGTTCCCAGGAAAAAAGTAAACATTTGCTTTACAAAAAGACTGTTTCACATTTGACTGAATAAAACTCATTGTATGCGAGTTTCCAGGAATACTTCCATTGCATAAACGTACAGTCACGTACAGATTGACTAAACTTCTAGAAAAGGCTACAACCTCACTGAACACCACCACCACCACAGAAGGACAATCATTGGGATGTTCCTCTAGTGATCTTCACACATTGCTATGTCTCAGTGACTTGTACTAGATAAAATTTTAGTCAAATGCCCCAGAGCTTGTTTAGCTTTTCTGCTCTTGGAAAATTTCGTCCCAAAGTGACACTAGGCTCACATCTTGTTCAGAGAAAGTAAGCATCATGGCTTGTATGGTTCTGACATGACCAAAATGAAGAAAGCCATGAGGAAATGAGATGAGCTAGGCTGTAATATTGCATTTTCATCTGCAAGCATCTTATTTGAACAAAGTCCTTTAAGACATCTGTAAAATACATTCTGGTCAGAAATGGAAGTCAAGAGATGACTGTTTATCTCCAACAAAGGTGGTTAGAGGCTTACTTATCTATTTTAAAAAACTGTCCATTTTAAAAAATGGAAAAATTTTAAATTACCAGTAGCTCTATGATCCATTTTAATCCATTTTTCTTAGATGAAAGGTTTTGATTGGATGGCATGTGATAAATTACTAAATTGGAAACTTTTACTGGTGATAAATTTTTTTTATAGTTAGCTAAAAATTACTTAATCATGTAAATATCTCTCAGAACTCAACCATGAGTTTCATTCAAATTTTTGGACGTACTTAACACTTTGTTAAATACAAATAACTTTGTTTGCCAAACCTTATAAAATGATGAGGCAGCAAGGATAACATTACTTATGTCCTTTGGGTGATAAGGGGACATTTTCATAAAATGCCTTCTTTCGTCAGCCTTTGGAGTCCAGCCTAACTAAAAAGAAATCCAGCTTTTACCTTCCAAACCCCAAAGTGGGTTTATTTAACACAACTGATAAAAACGAGTCTGGGTTAAAATCAACAAGATGAGATTCAGTGCTGGTAAATGTAATGTTTGCATAAATTTTCATAAAGGATTTTTTTTTTGCAATTGCAAACTGTATCATATATAGAGGATATTTTAAATGCACGGTTTAAGGAATAACAATAAAATGAACCCCTGTGCACCCATCAAGTCTAAGAAATAAAATATTACTAATACTTTAGAAATGCCCCCATGTCCTCCCCAATTGAATCCTCCCCCTTCTTTTGAGATCATCAGTCCTTTGATTATGTTTCTTGTATTTGTATCCTTCAAAAAAATGTGTTTGGTTTTTAAAAATTGAGTCCTAACCACAAGTTTTACTGTGCAAAGAAAAGGCAAACTTGTCAGAAAAAGTTTACAGGAACTATCTTGGGGTATAAACTGGCTTCAACCTTCCCATGATGTTTACAAAAACCACCACAGGAGTAATCGGCAGACAAGTAATCCTGAATGAGTCCTGGGAACCTTAAGGCTTACCTCCATGAGGAAGTCTGGTGGAGCTAAGTGTGGGCAGGAACTGGACAGCCAGCACGAATAGCTGGGGAAATAGGTGTCCCCATGCTTTCTGTTTTTAAGTTCAACATGGCCAACTTCCAAATCTCAGCACCAGAACAAGTGAGAACGGTGGCGGAAGGGAGGATGAAATGAGTGTTCTTAGCTGAATCAGGAGGCTGTGCAGGGAGGGGAGAGCATAACAGGCCTGCCACCCTGCCATTCTGTCATCAGGTAAAGGAGGAAGCAGTGGCGATGAGCTCTTAGTGCTGAAAACTTCAGTGTGTCTGTCTCTTGTATCCCACAACTCCAATCTGGACCTATCCTCCATTCCTGACGTCCAGCTGTCACCTGCCTGCAGGGCTCCCTTTGGCTCTCACCTGCACTTGATCGCCTGCTTCCCATCCACCACATTTTCCTCTTTCTAGGGGAGTTCTCTTCCTGGGTAGAACACATCCCACCTGAAGAGTTGTGGAGGAAAACCTCCGAGACCTTGCAAGTCTGGAAACTCTTGACTGTATCTTCACAAAGAATTGAAGGTATAGCAGGGTGTAGGATTCTAAGTTCGAGGTAATTTTACTTCAGAATTTTGAAGGTTTTGCTTCATTGTCTCTTCATGTCTAGCATGACTACTAAGAAGTCTGAAGCCATTCTGATCTTGTTTTATGTGCCTTCGTGTTTTTTTCCCTTGGACACTGGCAGAATCATCTCCTTGTCCTGGATATTCTGAATTTCATGATGCACACTGCTGTGAAGTTATCTTCATCCACTGTTCACACAGTGAGTCCTTTCAATCTGGGAACGGTTACCTTCAGTTTAGGGAATTAAGCAAATATTTCATTGATAATCTCGTCCCCTTACTTCTCCTCTCCTCTGGGATTCCAATATATAGGTGTAGTCTACTTAAGCAGGTTCTCTAGTGTATCTACTCTTCTTACCTTTGCTCTTATAGTCCTTTGCTGTCTTTCTGCCCTACTTTGTGAAACATTTCCTCAACTTTTATTTCTGCTACCAGCTTTCCATTCCAAGAGCTTTTTTCTGAATGTTCCTCCCCTCTTCTTAAAGCATTTTCAATTTCACTTTTTGGATGCGCTGATTTTCTTATCTGAGAAGAGGGTTGGGTTTTTACATTTTCTTCTCTCTGCAAGTCCGTTTTATTCAAGTTGCTTTCCAGGGAAGATGCTTCTTTTCTTCTAGATCATCCATGATGCAGGTTTCTTCAGAGGTCTTTTCTCTCTTTTTGTTGACACGGTTCTGAGTTGATTAGATGCTCAGAGGAAGACAGAGGAGCTTGCCCACTCTGGCCTTCCCGGTATGGTGATCTAGATGGCCTCTTTGTTGGAAAAACTCCCATATCACACATATGGATTTTTTGTTTCTCTTGGGATGTTCAGATTGCCCAGAAAGGAGTCCTTTAAGCTCTGCCTGGAAAGGAAAGGCTCACAGGCCAGCATTCTAGAAGGTCAGTGCAGAAGATGACTGGGAGTAGGATCATGGAGAATTTAGAATTCTAAGAGTCACTCAGTTTCCTTTTTGATGCACTCTCAAATGTGCCTCTCTCCCAAAAGATTAAACCAAACTTTCTTGGTCCATGGGATCCTAAGTGTCTCAGTAATAGTTTTTTTTTTTTTTTTTATGATGCTCCTAAGCCAAAATATATACCTTCATTTGTTACGTAGTTATTTTGAAAGAACACAGTAAGTACTTAGGTCTTAACAAGTTAGTTACTATTTGAAAAAACACATATAAGTTGAAAGAAAAATATTATTTTATTCTTAAATAACCACAATTACTAACTAATGAATGCATGCATCTGTTGGGTACTGCAGAACTCTTGAGATCAGATGGGACACAGCCAGCCTCATTTCATGTTCCACATTGATTTTCACGTGGCACTTACTTGTTTAGCACATGTACACATCAAAAACGCAGTTTCACATAGATATGATGTCATAGAAAAGAATGTGGAGTGACCTCATGTTGAAACCCTGAACTGTTTCAAGCTAATAGCTGTGTCTATCAAATGCTGAGTATCATTGTACTTGCATTAAAACTTTCAAACATTACAGTACCTCTGTCAATCTGTGTGGTGCCCCAGGGCACCTCGTCACACAGTTTGAGAATCACAGGTTTCACACAATCCACTTTTGTTTAAACTTTGTTTAACCTTTAAGCTCTTAACTATGTATAATCTACTGGGATCTCAAACATCCTTACCATTGCTGTCCTACAACTCAGCACCTTAGTACATCTAACAAGTATAATTAACTTCACATTCTGAATCACAGAATCAAAACATGGATTCTATTATAGAAGACCTAAGATGATGGGTGGCATTTGGTTAGCAGAGATTTATACTGAAAGTACAAGGCATCATATTTTTATATGTGTAACTTCCCAGCCAGCAAGACACGGGATTTTTAATTTCGCATACCACCAGACAATGCTATAGAAGTAACTCAATACAGTTTGTGGCTACGTCCAGACAGCTGAGTAAGGGCCTGAGTATTAACAGCTGTCAAATGAGTGTTCTGTGCCCTCCACACCACCTCCACCCCAGACTAGTCTTTGAAGGATTCAATCAGTATAAAGTCAGAATGTCAAGGAAAGAGGCCAGAGCAGGTAATATGACAAACGGATGTTGGTCTTAAGTAAGCTGACTAGCTATTAATTCACAAAACAGTCTGAAAAGATTTGTGATGCAAGCCGACTTCTGTCTAGACAGAGAAGGGAGTGTAAAACACATTAGACAGATACAACACAGTAGTGACAAGAAAAACCTGTTTCAGTCCCTCAAATGCATTAGGAGAGAACCTGGTGGTTCCTTTTTTTATCTGAATATCTAATCCCTAATGGGGCTATATCTAGGTACTAGTGAATTTCATTTCTATAGCTCTAACACATGATTTTAAAAGGGAAGAAGCATAAAGAGATAAAAAGAATGAAGTAGGGAAAAGCAGAGAGGAAAAGAGAGATTGAGCACCAACTAGGGAGGAGAGAGCAAGAGTGAATGTGTCAGAGGACTGGAGAGTAGGAAGAGAGGGTAATAAAACCCAAATGCTCAGATATGTTCCTGAATTTCAAAGACTATTTATGTTTTAGCATTTGGAAAACATCACTGGCCTAGTCCTATAAAACTTATCTCTTTCCTCAGATGTACTGTAGTCATGTCTGTTTTTCTGCTTTCCACTTAGCAGTGGCTAAAAAACGGCGATCAGGGAAGTCAGTTCCTGCATCCACTTTATACAGTTGAATAGTTCAGTGGCCTAATGGATAGCCAATCAGGTCATTTAAGGAGAGTACGCAGTTCAAAATATCTTTTGGGTTTTTTTCCCCCAACAATGTCGATGGTCAACTTTAAGCTCAGGGTAAGGAAAACAATTGGCTACTAGTAAAAGAATCAGAATCATACTTAGTTTTGTCAGGCATGCCAAAATACTGTTTAAATACAAATTATATTTTAACATTTGCTTCTTCTGAAGTTCTCATAGCAGCAGCTCACAGAAGCAGTCCACTTGAATTCATTTGTTTAAAGGGTTTTTTTTTGTTTAAAAAATATGATCATGAGTTTTATTTAACACTACATGCCTATTGTAGATTGCCTGATGGAGAGCATTTTAATGCTCTGGCATAAAAGAGAAATGAGCAATTCTAGTAATGTAATAAATATAATTGTGGAGAAGTTATCAGTTCAGGGAAAACTAGCTGTGTGTGTGTGTGTGTATGTGTTTTAATGTTTATTTTGAGAGAGAGAAGGGGGTAAGGGCAGAGACAGCAGGGGAAGGGCAGGGAGAAAAAGAGAATCCCAAGCAGGCTCTAGGTGGTCAGCACAGAGCCGGATGCAGGGCTTGAACTCATGAACCTTGAGATCATGACCTGAGCCAAAATCAAGAGTCAGACATTTAACCAACTGAGCCACCAACGCCACACAGGTTTTGTTTTTAATAGCTCCTGACTGTATACAAGTTTTTTTTTTTCTTTTCTATTATTTTTTTAATGTTTATTTACTTTTGAGAGAGAGAGAAAGAATGAACGAAAGAACGAACGAGCAAGAGAGGGGAAGAGAGAGAGGGAGTCATAGACTCCGAAGCAGGCTTGAAGCTCTGAGCTGTCAGCCCAAAGGCCAATGCAGGGCTCGAACTCACGGACCACGAGATCATGACCTGAACCGAAGTTGGATGCTTAACCAACTGAGCCACCCAGACACCCCTTTTTTCTTATATTGACAGATTTCGTTGACATATTTCTGTACCAAGATATATTTGTTCTCAGCAAATTCTATTATTGTGCTTAGAATGGAAGAGTCCATTTTCTTTTCTTTTCTTTCTTTCATTTCTTTCTGAGAGAGAGGGACATTGTGAGAAGGGGAGGGGGATAGGGAGAGGGAGAGAGACAGTCTTAAGCAGGCTCAATCCCACGACTCTGGGATCATGACCTGAGCCAAAATCAAGAGTTGGACACTCAACAACTGCACCACCCAGGCACCCCTGTTTTCTTAAATGCTTCCAGATCTAACTAAAGGGGGAAAAATAAGGAAATTCAGTGAACATGAAAGGAGAAACTTATATTGCTAGGATATGCAATTTAAAAGGAAGTTCCCCTCATTATCTTGCTCTTTTCTTCATGATTTTGCCATGTTAAAAAGGCACCGATGTATGTCTAGAGGTCATTTTATCCACGAAGCTGAGAACTAATTTTATTAAATAATCATGATCAAATCATGATTGTGCTAGAAGCAAAACAGAAAATCATAATTGAAAAAGAGTTTGTAGTTTGAGGGATAAAAGGGAAGAGGATGGAAAAGGGGGGGGGTGGTAGCAGACATTTCTGTTCTCCCTCCACACCCAAATTTATTCCTTCTTAGCCAATATATTGAGTATTTTCAATTTTCAAATACATATGTACTCAGAAACTAAACTATGCAGCTTCTAACCAGTGTTATGAGTTTTTAGATGATGGTTAGTTATGAATTTCCAACACAGATCATGGGAGATATTTCATAAATCATCATCACCTCTGTAGGTAACGACAAGGGATAACAACATGATGAAAAAGAATTGCATGAATTTGCACAAAATCCACAACACAACATCAAAAGCAGTAATCCGTTCCAGTAATAATGCTTTTAGAATTTGTGGCTCAAAACTTCAGTTTTATTTGCACATAAAGCATCGTAAGATATAAACTGCCCGTGACTTTTTCACATCAACTTTTTTTGTAGATAGAGAGGTATCTGGCTCCTACTTTTATATCAATAAGTCTATTTAAAATAGTAAACACAAGATGTGCCCTAACATCTTAGCTCATGCAGCAGATGGACTCTCAGAAGTTCCATGTATCAGGGAACCAGCAAGATGCAATTTTTTAATTTGTAATTTTTTAGTATTTATTTTGAGAGAGACAGAGACAGAGTGTGAGCAGGGGAGGGGCGGAGAGAGAGGGAGACACAGAGTCTGAAGCAGGCTCCAGGCTCTGAGCTGTCAGCACAGAGCCCAACATGGGGCCTACAAACAGCAAGATCATGACCTGAGCCGAAGTCGGACGCTTACCAAACTTAGCCACCCAGGTGCCCCAAGATGCAATTTTATATAAAGACCTATCACAGAATATGAAGTTGTCTATGTTTTGGAAAGTGACTACAGTATTTGGTGTGATGACTGACACATTAAGTGGGGCAACATCTCTGGTTGTAATCATGACAAGAAGGCACTAGATCAATTCCAATTGTTCCTTAAGGATGCTACTCAGTACCCTTTAACCTTTGGATCCTAAAAAGATCACATCCTACTTTTAATGGCCCAATGCTCGGATGTGAGAGGTCCGGGACTAACCATAGTAACCTGACCTGCAGTAGCCCACTGAGAACTTTCAAGTTGTCAAAGAAGCGACAGAGCAAAGCCATGGCTCCTAAGGGACATGATGGCAGAAGCTGCTCAAAGCTGGAGAAAAGCACAAATCAGCTTTTCAACCTTTTGTCAAGGAGTAAGCGAAACTGTAATTTTGCCAAAGGGAGAAACACAAAAGAAAGTACTCTTGAGGTGGGCGTCCTGTAAAATACACAGAGAAACATTATTGTTTCTTTTTCAAATGTTTTTTAGTTCATGAGGAGTCATAAATATCCACAAAGTCTGAAGCAGAAGAGTTGGATCTGGTGCTTCCGGATAACATAGCACTCTGATGAGGTCAAATGACCCGGTAATTAAGAGAGATCCTAGGGCAAGATGACTTTCTTCATGCTGGGAGAACGGTACAAGTTTATGGCTCAGGCTACATAAATGAGAAATACCGGTGGTCAGTTTTGCTTACATCTCTGGGCTGCTCTCATGTGAGACGCATTTCTAAGCTGGAGGGTCGAGCTGTTCCTGGGCTTTGGTTAGCGAAAGTATGTAGCAGATGGTTCTTTTCTACTGGAATTTCAGGACGATTTTTTTTTTTTTATCAACTCGCTTTGCTTTCTGAATATAAAAGACTATATTTAAAAAAGCCTTAAACCACTGAGCTTGACCTTCTTGTCTGAATGGAACTTAATGTTTTACTAATAAAGAAGTTGATGTAAAATGCAGTGGACACACCCCATGATAAAGAAGATATTGTCTTTAAGGGGGTTTCGTATTTCCAGGGAACTGCAAAAACATTGTTCTGCTTATGGCTTTAAAACTGAGACAAAGAACTATTGAAACCCCAAAGATATGTTACCAACAAACAAAAAGAAAAAGCTTCTTACCAGGTTCAGCTGTAGATCTAGGTTCTGTTTGCCACATGAGGAAAAAATAAATCAAAACAGAGTATTAGAACGGGATTCCATTAATAATAAATCCACCTATCTTTTCTCTGTCTAGGACATGTCTACAGAATATAGGGAACTCCACAGTACAAAAGAGTAAAGTGATAGATCAATTTATATTTCTAGAAATACAGAAACCCAAATTCCACCAGTAACAAACAGCTTATACTAGGAAGTTTTGTAAACCATAATCCATAGAGGGGCTTATAGGAGGCTTATACCCCTCCTCAAATTATTTGCCCTACTTTGAGTTCACAAGTCTGTAACATTTTCTGACGTATATACAACTTTCATTAGACCTTCAAAGGGTTACACAAGTGACCACCACTGCTTAAATACACTGGACCCCACATATTTGCAGGTTATCTGGTCTTACTACTCTCCCAAAAATAGAAACCAATTCATCCAAATGACTAAACCCTTCTTGGTTTTTTGGAAGCTTGAGGGAAGAAAATGAATGAATGTGGGAGAATGGGCACCTCTCCTTACTTTTCTGTAGAATTCTGAAGTCTGGAGAGTCTTGGATTTCACTCCCTTGTCGGAACCACTTGACCTGCAAAGGGGGCGCTCCTCGGACCCGGCACTCCAGTACCACCACCTGACCCTCTGATGCAGCTATGTTTTGCAGTTCCTAAAATTCAAGGAAAACACTCCCTGTTAGACTGGTGCACATGTCCACAATTTCACAACAGACAATAACGCTTCCAAAGCTTCCCGGGGGAAAAAAAAAAAGGCAAAACTTGCATCATAAAATAATTACCACTAACTCAGATAAAAAGAAACACCTTTAAACCCATTGGTTGTCAGCTTTTCATAATCTCCATGTAATGACATTAGTAAGGTTTACTACTGGGCCTCTAGAAACTTCGTGTCTCTGCAAATTTATTGCCACTTCATATTTATGGAATTTTATGGTAATGCCTGTTACCTTTATCTACATTTAAGAGTCAGCTGGTGGAATGCAAACTTCCCCAAACCATTATATTTCATATGAACGTAGATTCCTGGGAAAACCAGACAGGAAGGAAAAAAAAGGCATACATTTGTTTTCACATGCTCCAACTTTCCATGTACTCCTCCCCCCCACCCCCAACACACCTTTGCCAATGGGTTTCCTACGTCAGGTTTATTAACATGGTTTATTAACACAAGGGGCTTGGGGATTTTCTCATTTTAAAGTTCTGAGTAAAACAATAAAACCCGTAGTACATCTCCCTTCATGACCTTCATTTCCTCTTCCTTTGCAATTACCCTCGCTGCCCCGGACCTCACTCCAATTCCAGACCAGTACATTTTTACAGTCCGACGGATTAGAAGTTAATTTGGCTTCACAGATGCAAAGAGGTAAAAGCTTTTATACTTGTTATTAAATATCAAAAGATGCCCAGTCCTCTTCCATAGGTTCTCTACCTTCTTTCTCCAGGAGGACCTAGCAATGGCTTAAACTTAACTTTTGACTTTTTAACTAAACTTTTTGACTTTTTAAACTTCTGACTTCATAGCATGAGATCTTACATAGGTCATGTAGAAATCTTGAAATAATTCAAATATGACAAAGCAATTCACCTGTACATCAACCAAAAGCAAACAAACTCACATCAAGAAGTTGTGTGGTTTTTTCGGTTTCATTTATTATTTAAGATTATCTCAAGGGATGACAAATGGCCTGTTGGGAAAAACAAATGTTGTGGCAAATGGCCTTCGGTGAGTGTGTTAGAGCTCTAAGGAAATTCTCAAAGTTGATGATGTTGGCAGAGGAACTATGAGAATCTAGTGTTAAGTCGGAGAAGGCATTTGATAATTTCGGTAGTTAACAAGAACGCCTTTTTTAAGTAAAAAGGTTAAGATTATTAACTACTTCTGACTGCATTCTTCAACCCCCCCCCTTTTTTTTTAATGTAGGAAATCTCTGGTTTTAAATGGACTTTTTCACTTTGTGATCGGGTCCAGAGAAGAGCCAATTTAATGGACCACAGCAGGCAAAGTGCTGCTCACAGGCTCCACGTTGTGTGGATTCATTATTAAACACTTCCAGGCTTGTCCAGGAAATTGCTTGTGGTAGATTTCAAAGGGTACACAAATATGTTTCATATTTGACCTTTCAGGCACCAAAGGAGACTCTGATTTATTAGGATTGTGTGTTTTGTTCAAACTTTGGAGAGTCAGAGATAGAGAAAATGGGCAGGATGCCAAGGACCTGAAGAGTCAAAACTCCACTTATTCCAGGATCACAATTTGACTCCACCTGGAGCAAACTTTTTTTCTGTTTTTAATTTATTTATGCTGAGAAATAGAGAGGGGGGCAGGGGTGGAGAGAGAGGCAGAGAGAGAGAATCCCAAGCAGGCTCCACACTGTCAGCACAGAGCCCGATGGGGAACGCGAACTCCCCAACTATAGGATCATGACCTGAGCCAAAACCAAGAGTCGGATGCTTAACCAACTGAGTCACCCAGGCGCCCTGGAGCAAACATTTTTATCTTGAGAAAAGCCACAGCCAGGCAGAATGAGCCACTAGGAGAACCTGCAGGAACATGATGAGGAGCACTGAAGGAGACTGCATTCAGAAGTTGTGCTTGGCAATCTGCACCACCCACTCTGTAAACTTTGGGACTCCTGAGTGTGTTTCAGGTCCATATAAGGGTATCTCACGTCATATACCAAGCCCACCGGATACTGCGATTCCTTGAAGGGGTCCAACTATTTAGCAAGAAATGCCACATGAGGCCAGCTGCTCTCCCAGTCTCTCATGTGTCCCTACAGCCCAAAGTCCCACAGTCCATGCCAGCTCTGCCGTCCCAAGCAAAGCCCGGTGGCCCACAGGCAGAAGTGCTGCTCCGCCTCTGACCAGCTGCGAAACCTGGGAATCTTTACCAGAGTAGTAGGAGGAAATAGATGGAGGCACCTCTTAAACTGGCAAAGCCCACCTGGCGTTCACTGTCACCATCATGCCCCCAAAGATGCTAAGGGTGACAAAGGGAAAGCTAGTTTGAGATACAAAGGAGATCAGCAGATTTATTTTCTACACCTGCCCCTCCAAAACCAAAGCTCAGGCCCAAAAAGGACCCAGCAAAGCAGGGAGAAAAGATGCCCAAAGGGAAAGCAAACGCAAAGAAGGAAGAAAGCAATCCTGCAGAGAACAGAGATGGTCTACAGTCTAGACACAGAGGGTAGAAGGCACCGAAAATGCCCAGGGAGGGGTGCTCTATGCTTCCAGTCACTCCATAGTTTGTGATTCCTTTATAAAAATATAGAATTCCTTTATAAAAATATAGAAGTTTATGTTTCTTTTTACTACACTGTGTGTTTGGCACACAGTATGGTTCATGGTTTTCTTCTGGAGAAAGGGGATATACCACTAATATGTCACTGATTCAGGAGGAACAAGGTTTTGTGTCTAGTTTTCAAGGATTTCTCTCGGTGCCCAGGAGGAATTCCCTAACATCTCCATATGCCAGGCCCCAGTGGTGAAGCCCCATGGGGAGGGAAAGCAAAACCTCACATCTTCTTTATCTACTTAAATCAAGAGGTGCATTGACACCCTCAAAATCAGCCATGTCTTGGGTAGCAATACAGCAGATAACAGATTTCCTGGTGATGATCTGGTGAAGCTGTTTTCAAAAAGCTCTAAAGTCACACAGCACCTGAATTATCCACACCTTGGTAACATGTGCTGTTCTAAGCAACGAAGGACAACTTCATGGACTACTAGAGTGGCACTGTTTTTGGTAAGGTTTCACACAATCTTTTTTTTTTTTTTTTTCTTTTTGTAATCTATCCAGGAGGGGGCTTTCAAAGTTGTTGTCAGATATCATTTGTTGCCATGTCTTAAAGTAAATATTGTTTATGGAAAGATCTTTAATAAAGCTGGATTCAGGCTGGCTTAGAAGAAAAAAAAAATCATTCCCTCCAGGAAGACAAGCAAGATGCTCTTCTCCACTGCCTTGCATGTTTTATGGATTTGCTCTTTACATTTGTCTTTAGTTTACTGGGAGTAGATTTTTGTAAAAAGTATGAAATAGGAGTCCAATATATATATATTTTTTTATCTCTGCTGAGGAATTCATTCTTTACCCAGTGATCTGCAGGTTTCTGTAAATACTGGAGTGTCTTTATGGGCTCTGTTCTGATTACCTGGTCTTACGCCAGCACCATACTGTCCTAACTACTATATTTTTACAAAGTCTTGACATCTCCAAGGACTAATCTCCTGCCTTCCTTACCATCATATGATTTTCCTTCTTCAGGAGTACCCTGGCTATTTTTGGGTTTATCTTAGAGTCAAATTGCCAAGTTCTACTTCAAACAAACAAATGAAACAAGGAACCTGTTAGAATTTCAGCTAGATTCATTAAATTTACAGATTAATCTGGGAGTCATGATTTCTTGACCATTTTCCAGTCCACAGACATGGTATTTCTCTTCACTTATTTAGGCCTTTTTAGAGGTCTTTCAATAAAGGTTTGTAATTTTCTCAAAACAAAACAAAGACAAAAAAACAAAGAAAGAGAGAGAAGATATGCTACATGGAACCATTTTTGAGTTGAGCAGTTGACAAATGAAATGGAGGTCATTCAGCTTGGCAAGGCAAAACACAAACTTAGAACAAACTGAATTATTACCCATTTTTTTTATTTCTATAAAACTTGTTTCTCCCAAACAATTTCAAACACAGCATTTTGTCTGTTTTCCCACCTGTCTTGGCTTTCCCACTCTATTGTAAGCTCTATCAGGTCACTGACCATGCCCACATTTTTTAGACCCTTCACAAGATTATAATCACCCAGCAATTTTTCGGTAAATACCTATCTAGCCCCAAAGGTAACCATGACAGCCTACTGATCTGTTCGTTTTCATTTTTAAAGACTGCCACATGAAGCCACATGTGAATCCATGTGAATGGAATTTCAGGACCAAAGCAAACACAGAGAATGAGACTTGCAGATGTCAGACCTTTGTAAAAATAGGAGGAAAGGAGGCAGGAGTGGTTGCATCAGGTCGGCAGAGATACGAGGTTGGACTGTGAACCTGAAAAAGCAGAGACACAGGGATCAAATTCTGAATATATAAATTGCTGAACAGATGGGCTAAAGAAACCTTTCATTATTGGGATCACTCCACATGAATGAAACAAGGGAAAGAAAACATCGCCATATATCATTTTGCTGGTCTACTCTTACATACAGTACAGACATTGTTCTACACCCTCATTTCACATCTGTTACTCTTCTCTACTCAAAAGGATATTCAAGGTACAAGTTCCCTGGTTCCT
This sequence comes from Panthera onca, assembly GCF_046562875.1. Classification (NCBI taxonomy): domain Eukaryota; kingdom Metazoa; phylum Chordata; class Mammalia; order Carnivora; family Felidae; genus Panthera; species Panthera onca. Next base: position 145,232,655 of record NC_138342.1, on the reverse strand, counting down.
TAGGGATCCATGAGCTTTTAAATGCTATTACCAAATGGATTTCTGTGTGTGGGGGTTTCACAGGGGCCTTTTCCAAAGTTCTCACAGACGTTATATTTTATTTTTAAATACGGTCTGGATTCATTGAATTAAAAGCACAAGTTACTGGCAGTGGAGGGTAAATTATCAAACATCCCCCTACCTTATTTTTAACTTGAACTCTTTTTTGATATAAGGAATTATAAGAAGTTAAAAAGAAGGATACTGTTTTTTCTTGATATGCAAAAAATAAAGGTGCTGAAATACTTACTGAATGGAACTCATCTCTGGGGAAATAGAAGGATTCCAGAGTAGTGAATGGAAATGGTTTCTCCTTCTACATTCATTTATTTTCAAGCGCTTTGGGTTTATTCTGCTCTATATAGGCAATTGTTAGCTTCTTACCCCGAGATGATAGTGATCTGATATTATGTGTCTAAATATGACAAGATGTCATCCGGAATGTTGGCAGTTGTAGAGATGCTAGGATGGAAAGGGCCTATTCATTATCCTTGTAAGACTTTTCATTGGCTTGTGATTTAGGATTGGGTTTCACTTTTCACTGTCTTTTTATGTGCATACACTATTTGAATGCTTATACAGTAGATAGTCTGTGCCAGCCGCTGTTCTAAATGTTATGTGGAGATTCACTCCCTAAATCCTCATGATAATCCTATGAGATAGATAGATGGTATTATCTTCAGTTTACAGATGAAGAAGTTAGGCATAGAGAGGTTACATCACTTAGTCAAGGTCTCTTCGAGTTAGTAAGTGGTAGAGCTGGGATTTACACCCAGGCAATCTGGTTCCAGGGTGTTAAAATTTTATATGACCGTTGCTGATGATAATAAAGCAACGGAGTTTCTGTGAGCCCTTCAGCCTCCTGCCTATACTGTCGGAATAGATTAGATTACCTTCCATTTAGTGCTCCTGTAGAATTTAAACCACTTAAAAGTACTGTTTACGTTATTATGGTTTTACATATTTAAATACGTATTTTCTGCTCTTAGGCTTTTTTTTAAATTTTTTTAACGTTAATTTATTATTGAGAGACAGAGAGACACAGAGCATGAGCAGGGGAGGCATAGAGAGAGGGGGAGACACAGAATCTGAAGCAGGCTCCAGGCTCTGAGCTGTCAGCACAGAGCCCGACACGGGGCTCGAACCTACAAACCGTGAGATCATGACCTGAGCCAAAGGCGGATGCTTAACCGACTGAGCCACCCAGGTGTCCCTGCTCTTAGGATTAGCATAGTCTCAATATTCATGGAGTTTTCTAAAAGATTCCGGTAGGTTTTATTTTATTTTTGCAAAAACTTAATTATTAATACCAATTTACATAATAATTAATAATAATTATAAACTGGGAATGAAGATGGTGACAGATTTTTTTCTCCAATGAAATGCCTAGCATGCTGCTAAGCATTCATCACTTATCAATACTTAAATATCGAACACCAAAAAAAAAAAAAAAATCTACATATAATCAGATATATTTCTATAGGTTCCACTCTGATTTAGGGATTTAAAACAAATATTTAGACAATCTTTAAGTGAGTTATACTGGCTGGTTCTTTTCAAGTTTCAAATGTCTCTTCTCTATGGTTTCTACATACCACAGATCCCAGAGTATTACTCTACAATACCTGAGTGCTCAATAGATAGAAGGCCTGGTGATGATGCTCACAGAACATAGTGATTAGTTAGGAATTAGTTTACACTTCAAGGGTGGGGGCGGGGAAGGCTTTTGTGAGTGTTGTTTTTAAATATACACATCATAGCACAAAGGCAAAGTAACATACATCTAATTAAAACATTTAAAGATTCTAATTTTTTTTTTTTTAATTCCTGTTGTATCTGCAAAGTAAGCTATTACCTCAGTAGTTTGTACTGTTGTTCTTTTTTGGACACGGCAGTCTTGTAATGAAATAAAAGCAGGGTTAAAATGCTTGGTTAAGCCAATAATAATAATAATAATAATAATTATTATTATTATTATTATTATTATTATAGCATGATTATGTTTAGCTCCTGGAAAAACTTTTGTTGGTATGTCAACTTTTCTTGCTTCTATTTTAAATGAGCTAATAAATTTGGCTAAATGGAAGAGGGCACAGTTGTGGAAGAATAATCAAATAGTCATAGCTCAAAGAGAGAGCGTATTATCAGGTTATTGGCTGTTAGAGATGTTCCCAATGGGAAAGCAGATGTTGACTAACTGGTAATAGGTTTTTGATTAAACATTATTTTTAGTGCTTAAAAGGAAGAACTTTACCTACCGTTTTCTTTCCTCCCCCCGTTGTGCTCCCACTTAGGAAAATATTGCAGGGAGTGTACTAGTTGGAATCGAAGCTGTAATCATGAAGTCTGCTTCACAAAGTTTGCTAATGAGTTTGACTCCTTGTGGTTTCAAGTACGAGGACTTACCTGTTGAACAGGGATGGATAATGGCTGAATCACAGCTGTGGTCACTCCTGTCTTTGGAGATGATGATCCTATTGTCAAGGAAACAGAAGTTGTTTTCTTTTGAGCTCTGGAAAATAAAAAGGCAAGTGGGTTCCATCAGAAATTTTTTTTATGTTTATTCATTTTTGAGGGAGAGAGCATGAGCCAGGGAGGGGCAGACAGAGAGGGAGACACAGAATCTGAAACAGGCTCCAGGCTCTGAGCTGTCAGCACAGAGCCCGACACGAGGCTCGAAACCATGAACCGCAGGATCACGATCTGAGCCAAAGTCGGACGCTTAACCAACTGAGCCACCCAGGCGCCCCAGAACTTTTTAAAATCAGGAATTATTCTTTGAAAGATTTCCACAGAATATTTCAGTTTCTTTTTGTGTACTCAGTCCACTTCAATTGTAAGTGCTTCAGAAATGGGAAACCACAACCTACAGTTAGAATGGCTATAGTCAATACATACATAGAATGGGCCTTATAGATTTTACCAAAATAAATACACGGGTAAGAGAAAAGGAGCTATATATAATTCAGCCATTATCAGAGAACCTAAAGTTTGATGTTGGAAGTCCTAAGAGAAAAGAAAATGTCTGGAAAAAGTCCTAGGGTTTGGGTTCTGTATTTAGTTCATGGTTTTAGTGGTCTATTTTAAGTCTAGCAGCTCTTCTTTGTCCTGGTTCCTCATTTTGTTGAGAATGTCTTGGCATTTTTGTCTCTTCTTACCCATGAAAGTTAGTGAGGTGTAGAGAAAGGTTAAGAACAGTTGGTTGGTAGGCCCAGCTTTGCTAAGAGGTTGGCTGTACAATCTCAAGCAAGTCATGTAACTTTACTACGCTTGAGATCTTTATCTGAAGTCAGAGGTGGCAGAGTGTGTATATATATATATATATATATATATATATATATACACACACACACACACACACACACACATATATGCTCCTGGATAGATATAATTGTCATGTATATACTAGCAGATCAAAGAAATTGATTAGCACAGTCTCAATATTCATGGCGTTTTCTGCAAGATTCTGGTAGGTTTGATTTTATTTTTGCAAAAACTTAATTATTAATATCAATTTACATAATTATTATTTTGGGAAATAACCCATCTGTCTTCCTAAGAATAACTAAATTTTACCATTTTCATAAGATCTAACCAGTAATAGACTTTATCCAAATGGAAACCCATTTCTGGCTTAATCAGACATTTTCCAGTTTGTATCAATAAAGTGGTCCTCCTTTATATTTTGGTAATGATTTAACTAGTTTCCTCTCGATGTGACTGTTAGTTTTACATATTTATAACCAGTTAGTTGTCATTGAGACTAACATTGTATATGGTTTGATTTTGGCATCTCAATGATGAAATGCAGACTTCAAAGTCTACATTCCTAAGTAAAAAAAAATGTGTTCACGTTCAGATATTTGATCTTTGACTGACATCAGCAGACCTCTTCCTTCAAAGCACAATGCATGCTGCTTTGTACCCCAACGATTCTCGTGACATTCTTTGTTATACAGACAATTGATGGGATCATAGGCACTCACTGTGGCATGGCTCCAGGTTTTGATTTGAAAGCTAAACTTTCACTCTCTGAATCTGTTGAACTGGCACCTGAAAAAGTAGAAAATGACAAAATTAAGATTTGAGGGTATCTAGAACTGCTTCAGAGAGTACTATTTTTCATTTTTAAATAACATACAATGTCTTATTTTGAAATAGGGAATGATTCAGACCATTTTTATTTGGACTGTTTTTTCAGAAAACTACTTAAAGATCTACTATAAAAAGCTTTCTTCAAAGCAATTGTTTTGAATGCCAAATTTACTATTAATTTCATTTCTTATCACTTTGGCCACCACAACCAAATTTCTAAGTGGCTTATAAACTATGAAATAAATGTATGTGTCTGTGTAAAACATCCAAGGTTTTAAACTTTAACCCTTTCTTGGGAGATTACATTGTGTGGATTCTCAATGTCTTCATTACTCATTAATTAGGAGATGTTTTCTGAGTCTTTGATAAATTAGAACAAAACAGTGGCTTCATTCTTGACTAAGAATGTCTCCAATTTTGGATCACACTCTCCCAAATTCATTCGCTTCTTTACTGTTTGTGAATTGAGGGTCACCTTATGTTTTTAGTCAAAATACAAAATGTACTTAACATTTTAATGCTCATGTGTTTTGTCACAAGAGATTTTAGGTGACAGATTTAAAATAAGCGTGATTAGAGGTATACTCTTGGTATTGCTTTTATGAGATGTATTTAACTTGAGTTAAAGATACTTTAATATAAAATAATACATGCTTACAGAAAAGTAACCAAAGAGAGAATTGTGTGACATAATACTACAGTATCTTCCTTAATGCCATTCTGCACATGCTAATGTATATTTGTCAGATAAACTTATTAACATACATTTATGTATATGTCTATACAAATGGAATCACACTATATGTACTCTTTGCAGTATATTTTAAATACATTTAGAATATATGCATCAACGTAATTTCTTGGATGGCTACCCCATGCTACTTTCCATGACTGTATTTTTCTAGTCTTTTATTAATGTTTTAACAGTCATGTTTAAGTAACTCTGCTGGAATGTTTGCTGTCCCTTCGTATTTATTTAATACTTAGTATAGACTTTCTTCACTTAGTTCCTGTACTACCACAATAGATTCTTATCTTGTCTTCTTAGGTCAGTCTTCAAACTCTTTATCATTTTTTAATGTAACATGTTAAAAAAAAAAAACTAAGATGATGAGTTTCTATTCCGTAAATTTAAAAACCTAAAACCCTGCTATTTAGTGACTCGCATGATTTCCAACCAGATTTTCTAGCTCTATTGGCCAAATTCCATGTCCTAGAACCCCAATGCAAAGAGTTGAACATAATGGCGTGCACTCCACTAGGGAATGGGAATATAGCAGCAAATACCCACCCACCAACCCACCCCTGCCCTTGTGGAGTTGACATTCTTTTGAAGGCACAAATGACAAGATAAATACATGACGTGGCATTGAGGGAAATGAGAAAACACACATCAGAACAGGGAAGGAGGGAATGGAGCGGGATGCAATTTGAAGTAGGGTAGCAAGGAAGGTTCCATCAAGACGGGAACTTTGAATAAAGATCCAAAGGAAGGGAGGGCTTTCCCTTCTTGGTCTTTTCTTATGTTTGTATGTTTAATTCTATTATTCACTCTCATAGGAAACTCTTACCTTGTCTTCTCTCGATAGCGTTTTAAGATCAGCCCAGTAATTTTTTCTGTGCTTTGTCTTCTCTGAACTCCCCATGTTCTTACTTTACTACTCAGGTCCTTTATAACATCCTATATGCTAGAAAATTGTAAGTTCTTTGAAAAATTGAGGTGGAGTTAGTTACCAATTTTTGAGTACTTACTACTTGCCTGGCAATCTGCTTTGCACTTTATAACGTTATATATATATATTTTAATGTTTATTTATTTTTTGAGAAAGACAGCACAAGCAGGGGAGGGGCAGAGAGAGAGGGAGACACAGAATCCAAAGCAGCTCCAGGCTGTCAGCATAGAGCCTGATGCAGGGCTCGAACTCACGAGCCGTGAGATCTTTACCTGAGCCGAAGTCACATGCCCAACTGACTGAGCCACCCAGGTGCCCCTATTACATTATTTTAAATGTTTATTTTTGAGAGATACAGAGAGAGACAGCATGTGATCAGAGAAGGGGCAGAGATGGAGGTGGGAATAGAGGATCTGAAGCAGGCTCTGCACTGACAACAGAGAGCCTGATATGGGGCCCAAACTCACGAACCGTGAGATTATGATCTGAGCCATAACTGAATGCTTAACTGAGCCACCCAGGTGCCCCAACATTTAATTACAATAACTCACCTAAGAGGTGAACTATGTCCAATTACACATCAGAAAACTGAGGAACCAAGAGATTAAGTAATTTGCATAAGGTCACATAACTAGAAAGCAGTGGTGAGAGGCTTTTTGAACTTGTGGTCCATGACTTCCCTCGTACCGTTATGACCTTCGCATGCCATGGAGGTCTGTAACTCCTCTGAGGGCTTATTTTCATGCCTCACTAATGGCAGACCTGCAACTTTTTGTAGAATGAGTGAATGGAACCTTGGGAACTGCGACACTTGTCTGGGGTTGGAAAGTGAACTAAGCAACCACAGAAGAGCAGCATGCTAGGGGGCAGCAGCGGGAGGCAAGTCTAGAAATGGAAGGTGAGATGTAGAAGACAGGGCCACAGTGTTTGGACTCCGTTCTAGGCACTGAGATCGGTGATGGGGAAAGTCAGTCATGCAGGATGAGCTGGGGGAGTAACAAAATGAAAGAGCAGCACAACCGGCCAACCGTCACAAACAGATGACAGAGGGGCACCTGGGTGGCACAGTCGGTGGGGCTCTTGGTTTTGACTCAGGTGGTGACCTCGCAGTTTGTGAGTTCGAGCCCCTTGTGGGGCTCTGGCTGGTGGCACAGAGCCTGCCTGGGATTCTGTCTCTCCTCCTTTCTGCCCCTCCCCCGCTTGTGTGCAAGCTCTCTCAAAATTAAAAAAATTTTTTTTTTTTAAATAGGTGATAGAGATGGAAGGAGGAGGAGGTATGGGAAGGGAGCTGGGGAAACATGAGCAAAAATCAGTAGACTCCATTACCAGAAAATCATGGGTCATCTGAGATCAATTTTACTAGAGTCGCCGGAGTTTTAAAGAGGGAGAGGGTAGCAAAAGTCCTACAGAAGTTATCACAGATGCTCTCAAAGTGGCTAGAAACTGGGGACACCAATAGCTGTTTTTCATCTGATTCCAAACATTTAATAGATCTTAAAAATAAAATCCCCTGATTATCTACTTAGAAAGTCTTTCTTTTTTTCAAATTCCCTTTTTCCAGCTGATTTTCAGAGAAAGGTAAAGGGCCAAAAAGGTTTCAACCCCTGGAAAAGACAACCCTTGCTAGTTTTTGCACACCTGTCCAACCCTCGTGAAATCTCAAAGTCACCTTGTGTCTCAGGTGTCAGAGCAGCTCTTGCAGACGGTGGTAGATCAAATCTCCCTCTCTGTGCCAGCAAGTTCCCTTCCCCCCTCAAGGATTCTTCCCTCCCTCTCTCCTTCTGTCTCCTCCCTTTGGTCATCTGCTTTGCACCTGCTAGTCAGGAAAGGACATTCCTGTCTCTGGTTATCATTTTCGTATTCATCGAACCACCACTTTCAGTTTTTGATGGAAGCTCCAGTCTGACATGTTCCAGAACTTACAATTACTATCCGTCTATCTGTTCATCAGCCTAAATGCTATTTCTATATTGCTCCCCACACAGAGGGAGGGAATCAAATGCCCATGATCTCTGCTCTATTCTGAAGATACAAGTGCCAGTGCAGATGTCACAAAGATACACCTGCTATCTTGCCTTTAAAAGGTGTTCTCTTTTCACTTAAAGAATGTACCCTATTTAATACTTCCTCACAGGAAAAGACCCAGAAAATGCCCAATAGCAACAATTAAAGAAAAAAAAATCATTTGGAATACCACCACTCAAGATACTTTGGGGTATATCCTTCCAAAGTCTTCCAAAGTCTGTCTAAAAATGCATAAACATTTTTAAAAGATGATGTTATGCATATTGCTAAGTTATTGCTCGTTCCCCCTACTCAATACATTGTGAAACACCTTTCTATGACATCAGATACCTACTTTATAATTTTCTAATGGCTGCTTTAAATACACATGGGCAGCTTTACAATAATTTTATCTCTGCACTAGGAATGGATATATTATTTCCATTTTTAAGTATTTTCCTAGAAAGGTGTGTATAGAATAGCAATACATCAAAATGCCCATTTGCCTCACCCTCATGAAAACACTAGGTTTTCATTGTTTTTGTCTATTTGGCATCTTCCTTGATGAAGGGAAAAAAAGCCACATTTCTAGGTGGAAGCAAGCTGGAAGTAAATGATACAGCTTCAACTTCGGCAAACAGGAAGTCTTCATGAAAGCAAGTATCAACCATTTGAAACTATATATTCACATATTAAATATATATTTGAGACCTTGAGAGACTTTAGTGAAACCAGCCTCACAGAGAAACTCCTGGAGTTCAGCCCGTGTGCATATTCTGCCTTTCAAAATTTAAGCAGTGACTATACTCTGTCCCCATACGAGTTACTCATTTTCTCCCTCCCTACTCTCTCAGTTGCTATAATCACCAGTGCAGCAATAATCATTTAAGACTCAGATAAGACCAACGGAAACAATGCCAAGGGTTTAAAATTTTATAAATGATGAATGACTATAAAGACATTAAAATGATTTTTAAAGATTGTTTAATGCCATGGGTAGATGTTTGTGACAGGTTAAGTTTAAAACAAGGTACAAAGGAATACGTAGAGTAAAATATACACATACAGGATAAAGACTGGAAAGATCAAAATATTAAAAGTAACCGTCACAGAGCAGTAGCATTACACTTGATTTTTATACCTTCCTTTTATGTGTGTGTTTTCAGTTTCTAAAAATAAAAATGTGCTATTTTTATAATAGTAATCATAGCTCACACTCTGTATCAAGGCACTGCTCTCAATCCTTATAGCAATCCAATTTTCTCCCAGAGGAGATGGAGGAAATGAAGCATAGAGCCACTGAAAAACTGTTCAAGGTCATGGAACTAGAAGCTAGCCAGAAAATATTATAGAAATATTTAAAAATAAATAATGTGAAAAATGGCCAAGGCTGTGCTTAGATTCCTTCAGCTTCTCTTAGTGTATTTTTAATTTTTTTAGGACATTTATTTATATTTGAAACAGAGAGAGAGCATGAGCAGGGGAAGGGTAGAGAGAGAGGGAAATGGAGAATCTGAAGCAGGCTCCAGGCTGAGCCATCAGCACAGAGCCCGATGTGGGATTCAAACTCACTAACTGTGAGATCATCACCTGAGCCGAAGTCGGATGCCCAGCTGACTGAGCCACCCAGGTGCCCCTTAGTGTATTTTTAAAATCCAGGAGAAGAAACCATGTACTTAGAGGGGCTTTACCCTGCTGAGATCAACAGGAGCCATTACTCATACAACATCTCATCATGTTTCAAAATGTCCCTTAAAAGGGGCACATGTTTTACCTGATTACTCGAAGCACTGAGAACCTATAAATGTCACACAAGATCTGCCACGGTGCATTACACTCGCTCAAGTATCCCTGCCTCTTCCCCACATTCCTGCCCTCCTCTCCGTCCAACTCCTACAAGGCCAGGTTTAATCCCACTTCCTTCATCCCAATTTCACGACCACCATCCTATCCCGCCTTCTTTGCAGTTCCTAAAGCTGTAATGATCTGTGTAACCCATTTTACAATCAGAAGAGGGTGACAATGATGGAAACTGGAGGTGTCTGGATTTCACATGCTGACATTTACCTTTCCTGTTTATATTATGAATTTAAGATTATCTCTTTGCCATCTAGTCCTGGAGGGTACCCTCCTCACCATCTAGGCCAGATGTGGGCCAGATTCCATCTCCTTTCTCCTTTTCCAAGACTTTGGTCTCATTCTTTCTTGCCCTTCTACATGATCTAGGTTTTCCCTCTTGGATTATTTGCATTAGCATAGGACATATACTCTAGTTATTTTGGTATGAAAACAAATAAGCAAACAAAGTGAAAGAAAAAAAATATTTTTTACCCCACAGTTCTTCCCAGATTCTGGCTCACACCTCTGCTGATGGTTGAACAAAACTTCCGCAACATGATCTATTATTTGTTGCTTCTCTTCCCATATTTTGCACACATTTTCTCAACTCATTCCATTTGACCGTTGTGCTCTCCAGATTCCCCAAACCCCTCTTGTTAAAATCACCAACAACATCCTCAGTGGTTTCCTCCTTGTCCTCATCTCATTTGGGCTCTCAAGCATCTGGAGAGCGAGCTGGCATCGTCCTCTCTCCCGAAACAGGTCTTCTGCCTCCTCTTACACCACCCTGACTAGTTTCTCTCCCATCCCAGGGCCATCCCCTTGGAAGTTCAACATGTAGGAAAGATTATCCCAGGCGCAGACTGAGATTTAAGCTGTAATTTATTTTGTGTCATTCTAAAACTTGCTGCAGAAGACAGTGAAATTTAGACAGTTTCCAACCACTACATTAAGTTTTTAGAGGTTTTGTTGAGACTCTGAAGTTCTATAAAAAAATGTCCTACCCTCAGTAGATCCTGCAAATGACTGCATGCTGACACAGTAATAGCAGCGTGGCTTAGGATACAATTCAGTAGGGATGTGTCTGAGTCTAATTCAGTGCTGGAATGAGTACATATAAAAATTTCTTACTTTCAGTCATAATATGAGCATAAGAATTTATGTGAAATTCTCTTCTATTACATGTAATTGTTCTTTGGGATGAAAATACACAAAAATCTCATTTTTTTTCCCTGTGAATTATGATCCAAACTTTACAAGGCCAAGGAGCCAGTTTTCCGAAGTACCTTGTATTAGGCTTAGGAGACTAACTCCTAATGGATCTTTATTCTTGCTCTGCCCAGGTCCCTCACCCTCTCCTCACACACAGTCTGTCTGAACTCACAGATACCTGCTGGCTGGTTGGCTAAGTAAGTCCACTGTTACAGCGCACTGGGAAAAAATCCATCATCTTTGTTAAAGTCCTGGCACGGTATATAGAACCAGAGATTACTTCTCACATATTGATAACTCATCCAAATGATTTCAAAGGCAGAAGTGGACCGGCAGTTCAGGAACTTCCATACAGAAGAGCCCAATTTTTTTTTTCAATATATGAAGTTTATTGTCAAATTGGTTTCCATACAACACCCAGTGCTCATCCCAAAAGGTGCCCTCCCCAATACCCATCACCCACCCTCCCCTCCCTCCCACCCCCCATCAACCCTCAGCTTGTTCTCAGTTTTTAAGAGTTTCTTATGCTTTGGCTCTCTTCCACTCTAACCTCTTTTTTTTTTTTTTTTCCTTCCCCTCCCCCATGGGTTCCTGTTAAGTTTCTCAGGATCCACATAAGAGTGAAACCATATGGTATCTGTCTTTCTCTGTATGGCTTATTTCACTTAGCATAACACCCTCCATATCCATCCACGTTGCTACAAAGGGCCATATTTCATTCTTTCTCATTGCCATGTAGTACTCCATTGTATATATATGTATATACATTGTGTATATATGTACTCCATTGTGTATATAAACAATTTTTTTATCCATTCATCAGTTGATGGACATTTAGGCTCAGAAGCGCCCAATTTACTGAAATAAAAATACAGACTGTGGTGGGAATGTTTTGGGTCTACCAGAGTTAGATATTAAAACTGATTTTAGAGGTAGAGAAATATTTCCTTTCATTATATGAAAAGTAGGTTTATCTTACATATCTTCCAGTTAACCTTTTTAAGCTAATCTGTATCCCTGTAACACTGGATACATTTTTATTATATCACTTATTATAACATCACTTAGAATCTAGTTATTTTTTTTTAACGTGCCCATCTCTGCTGTTAGATTCGGAACTCCTTGATACTTGAAGAATGGGTCTTAATCATGTTTGTACCTGCATTATCTGACCACAGGAGGACATTCAATGCAGGCTGAAATGATCTGGTAGTCCATTCAACTGCATGTGATTTCACATAACACCTATAGTATAACAGCAATAAACTCTAAAATTCACCATATTTCACCATATTTCAGCAAAGCTAAAAGCAAATAAAGCATTTGATTTTAAGAGGCTCTATCTGAAGTCGGATTTAGAAGACAAATCTGATCATCCTTAGCAAACAGGTTTCTTAGGCAAGTTTAAGTTCCCTTCATTGTATTCTAAAATACTTTACCATGTCTGCCACACAGCCCACCCATGGCTAAAACCGTTAACTTATTAAATTTTAAGTCTTTTTGTCATTCATTTAGCACTCTAAAACATGTATGACACAGTGGTTAAAAATCTGGGCCTTGCTTGGAGCAAGACTGCTTGGGTTCAAATCCCCAGGGGGCTTTGAAAGAGTCGCTTTAACCGCTCTGGGTCTCAGTTCACCATTTATAAAAAGGAGATACTGTACTAATAATATCTCATGGGCTTACAGAGAGGTTTTGATCATTATGCATGAGTATGTACACACTTATAAATGCCATGTAAATATTATTTATTGTTCTATAAAAAGTGTTTGCTTTCATTAACAGGGCAAGGTCCCTTGAGCTCACAGATATTCAAAGACAGTGCAGAGGATCCTTTTACTGAAAGTAAAGATACACACTTTTAGTCAGTGGTAATAGTTCCTCTAAAATTTCTTTTGTCAATTCTTGAAAGAGTCACAAATTATGATTCATATCTTGATTTCTTCTACTTTAAATAATAAAGAAATTTAGTGATATTAAACAGTTAAAAAACATAAAAAGATGAAGAGTAAGCTCATGAAGACCTCAAGGATTTTAATCTTTTTTTTGCATTTCAACTACTATTTTCTCTTCTGATTTTTTTTCTTTTTTTTGAGAGAGAGAGAATAAGAGGGAAAGAGAGAAAGAGAGAGCCCGCACGCAAGCAGGGGAGGGTCAAAAGGACCCAGACAGAGAATCCTGAGGGAATGAGAGCTGGATCTCAGGATCTCACTACTGTGAGATCATGACCTGAGCCTAAATCAAGAGTCGGACGCTTAAGTGGCTGAGCCACCCAGACTCCCCTTAACTACTACTCTGAAAAGCAACCAATTAACAGAGTACTCACCAATTTATGGATATAGAAACAAAACATGTACTGTGGGTGCTTAAAACGTTTCCAACTTAAATTATAGGTATTGATCAAAATCCAATAATAGTGTAAAACTATATACTTTCACGTCAAGCTTTCTAATTCCCCACAGGCTGAGTCTTGTCAAGAACAAAAGAAATATTCTACTCTCTGCCTACCCGTTTTCTAATACAACACTGATCCTTGAAGTTTTTTCATCCTGAGATTGCAAGTTCACCATACATTTAGCTGGAATAACGGAATTTCACAAAAGAGGCAAAAATTCTAGAATTGAATACAAATGAGAACATTTAAAAATATTCAATCATTTAGCATTCCCATGAATGATTTCCCAAGTCATTTATAGTTTAACTCTATCTGGTCGATAGACACGGTTTTTCTAGATGTTCCCATTCTCTCTTCACTAGAGAAATCAAAAATGAGTTAGACACTTTACATTTTAAGTAAATTCAAGTTAACGCAGCTGAAATGTTTTCAATTAAAAGGAACAAATATTGACATTAGCTGATGTATGCCCAAGTGTCAGACTGTTCATTATAAAATTCTCAGGAGAAATGAGGTTTGAATCACGCCATTATGCTGTTTGCATTGGGAAGGCATGTTCATAGGGAAGCTCTACTCAAGCTATCAGACCCCAACCACCCCTTTAAATCATGCACCTCTCCTTACCTTCGATGAACACCTCGGCAGATGTTGTGTCTGAGCCGCTGGGGTTTGTAGCCAGACAGGTATAGCGACCTGTGTCGTCCTCAAAGGCCTCGGCTATGACCAGGGTGTGGAGGTCCCCACCCTCACAGCGGATCTGAATGTCGGGAGTGTCCTGTAGCTCCTTCCCCTCACAGAACCATCTGCAGGCCAAATGGAGGTCAAAGGACAGGAGAGAAAGAAAGGAAATGGTGATGTTTAAAACAATAAAGCAGAAGTGAAAGGCTGTAATAAGATGCTTGTTTGATTAAAAAAAAAAAAAAAAAAAAAAGATCTGTGCTGATGTTACTGAGGGAAACCTTAGAGACCGTGAAATTAATGACTAGACATTGCCCATAGGTTTTCTTTGTAAAGCATCTTGTACATTTTATCAACTTCAAAATAAGGGATATCACCAAACTTGGAAAGACCGTTTTAGTTACAAAATAAAAGGAACAGAAATTCAAAGTGTCTTCTTATAAAATGTTTTATCGTAGATGCCTCTTACAACTTTATGATTCTTACCTAAAGAAAAATATGAAATCTAAACATTATGCTCAAAATATCTAATGTATCAGGGGAAACTAGTCATCATGTTGAAAAATCATAGGCAGCACTATTTTTGTTGACCCTAAGACTCCCGATCAGCTGAGCAATAGCAGATTTAATGGCTTCCACATTTCTGGTATTTACAAACCTTTCTAGCAGACCGCCTGGCCTCCACGAGGTAGAGAGATGCTGGCTGTGCTGTAATTCATTCTTGCTGGTCAGCACTTTTCCTCCTCCAAACAACCAGGACCTGGGTGTAAGAGGCTGCAGGCTGCCAGACTGTTTTAGCACATGCTCTCTCTCTCACACACTTGCCTTATTCCCCCAGCACCTCATACTCTCAACAGGATTTTCACAAAAAAAACATGAAGCTGCCCTAAAACCTCTCCTAAATGTGATTTATTTTTAAAGAAATATGTAGGAATGTACCACTTGCAACCAAAAGCAATGAAGTCTCTGGGACAGTATTGTCCGCTTACCTCTTAATCAGCACTCAGATTTCCTCTGAGTCTCATATTCTATGAAATTCTTTGGATTTTGCGTCCTTTTATAAAAATAGGGCATTAGAGACTTTTTTCTATATTGAGATAGAATATAGGTATTTATATTTAATCTGAAAATAAAACCAGTTTGCTAATACTACTCAGGGGATTAATTCTAGAAACTTAAAAATTAAATACGGGTTAGTCGTAAAAGGACAGATAAGACTTTGGGAATTAGAAAACATTTACCACCACCACTCAGTCAGCAGAGCATCCTCAGCAACAACACACATACTACTTCTGAGACTGTTGAGAAGGGCAGGATTTCTTAATTCTAGGGCATTTTCTCATTTCCTGTGTCTTCATACAGTCCCAGAGAACGTTCCAGCCTAGAGCCAGCTTCCAGTTCATTCTATCCTGTTCTCTTTCCATAGTCCCAGACCAGATCTTCACCCATGAGAACTGACTGTGGATTCAGTTGATTTCCCCATCTGCAGTAAACTATAGATTCTTTCTCTATTCTATATCAGAATAAAGCTCTTCCCTACATACTTCAGTCTTTCAACTTCAGACCTGTCATTGAAGCCATTCATATACCTGGCCCTGATTTTATTTTTTTATCATTTTCCTATACTAACCCTCTGCTTCTATTAAATATTTGCATGAATTTATTATTTCCTACATAGTCCTCATGTATCACTTGCTGATTTTCCTTTGCCTATCCTTTCCCTTCCTTGGGATTCTCTCCTCCCCTCTTCATTAAACCCACCTAGGAACCACTCTTCCTCATAGTCAAGCTATAGGCTCCTTTAACAGACTAAATTCTACTGAACACATGCTTGCTGGGCACCTTCCATGTGGAAGGCACTACATTACATCCTACAGGTAATGCCTGGTAAACTCTGCAACTAGTTGAGTTTATACTGTCAATAAGTGTCCTTATCTTCCATGGAAAAGATACAAACCAACATTTGGATGTGAAGTTAAGCATCATAAGTACAGTGGAGGTTTAAGAGAAGGAAAGAGTAACTGCTTTGGTTAGATATGCTTCATAAGGAGACCTCTGCCTAGTACTCGAGGAGTGTGATATCTGGTCCTCTAACTCCTGGGTCAGCAAACCTACAGCCTGCAGCCCCCATAACCTGTTTTTGTATGGCCCATGAGCTGAGAATGTTTTTTAGATTTTTAAAATTTTTAAGAAAGAGGATAAACTTGTGATATATGCAAATTATACAATGTCCAAATGTCAGAGTCTATCAAGTTTTTTGGGGAACACTGCCATGCTCGTTCACTAACTCATGGTCTCTGGCTGCTTTTGCATTACAGTGACAGAGTTGAGTAGTTGCATCAGAGCACATGGCCCACGAATCCTAAAATATTTACTATCTGGACTTTATAGAAAAACTTTGCCAACTCCTGCTCTAACTTCTTGCTCCTCAAAGTGTGATCCTTGGACCAGCCGCATCAGCATCATTTGGGAGTTTATGAGAAATGCAGAATCTTGATCCTCATCCCAAATCTACTCCCGTCAGTTCAGATCCTCCAGGAAACTCATGTACATGCAAAGGTTAAGCAGTTCTGGCCTTTTAGGTTTTGACCATGCTAACCTGCATCACTGGGTCCTGGCTTTCCCTCTAGGATGCTCATTTCTTTAATATAGCAACCGTATTTGATGGGTCTTGTACCTCCAGTCCCTTGCACAAAAATGCATGCAGAATTACGTTCTGTTTCTCCTACCTCTGTACTAAACACATTTGAACATCTTTCCTTTGACAGTTGATCACATAGCACTTTGTGATAGCTTCTATACTATTTCCTCATACTGTTATTTGAGGCCTACAGTATTCGTGCTTTATTTTCCCACCTAGGAAATAGGCTTCCTCATGGCAGAAAAAAATTCTTAACTTTTTTTATTGATCCATTGTGTATTGTATACTTGATGCTTTCAAAATACTATCTGCCACTTGTTATTCTGGAATATGCTTTCCATGAAAAACCCAATAGTGAAGGATCTATGGACTACTAGATCTGGAAGATGCTATATATTCTCACTTCTTGGTGTCTGCAATTCCCATTTTCTCATTAAAGGCCCAGAAAGTCTTGCGGAAAAGAAATTTAACGCTGTCTAATCTAGTATTTACTCAACTTATTTGACCATGAGATTCTTTCTAAATTTAGCATCTACTTTCTGAGTATATATTGCAGAATGCTTTCTAGCATACTTATCCCATACAATCTGTAGTTTTTGAAAAATGAAGACCAATTATAACCTGAGCAATGAATACGTATACGGCTGAAGACACTAATCTGTAAGCACAATAAAATACTTGAAATATACTTTAAAAATGGCAGAAGGAGTAAGGCATTTTCTGCAATGGTCTATTTTGTCTTCTGAGATGGTTCACCCTTGTCTTCAACAATTGCATATGGTGACACGGTTGGTGCTTTGCTTACAAACCATTAGACTGATCTGCTTCTTGCTTTCTAAACACTAATGCTATTTGTTCTCCAGCTCCATGAATAAAATTTAAAAAGCATCTCCGATTGTAAAATACAGAAGACCCAGTGCAGAGAAAAGATGAAATTTGTCCCATTTCAGCATTAAGTACAATAATGAATGTGAGTCATTTATATTGCTTTGACACTCAGGAAAGTCAGATTGTTACTGATATTAAGTACCTGTCAAGTGACCAGTTCTATGTTGTTAAAATGTGGTTAAGATAGGGTGTGACTCAAGAGGGGGGGAAACTGCAAATATTTAGATGGCAGACTCCCTGTAGCAACAAGAAGGGCAGCGTGGTTCCTGGCCAACATTTAGATAAATGTGTTTAATTTATGATTGGAACCATTTGCACGCTGGAGCCAGCAAGGGCCTAGCAGAGGCTCAACTGTGACTTTAGGGAAGTTAGCTAGCCTTCCTGGTTCAGGTTCCTCATATATATGAGAACATGAGACTTTATAGCTGTAAAATTTCATGATTCTAAGGTTCTTGGTGAAATGGAAGGGTTTTATATTTAGGACTACATTTGAAGTCTTTCCAGAAGTGATACAGAAAATTCTTTGATGAAAGGTCCAAGTAATTAATGGCTTCGCTTCTATGAAATATACTAAATACAATAGCACTTCTAAGATTATATACCCACATTGGGTCCTTAAATGTGTCAAGGGACTTAGCACCTTGTCTTTATCACTACTGTGGTACTTGACTTCCAACATTCTATTGAAATCTGTTCTTCATGTGCCTCTCTATCCTACTAGAATACAACTTTTCCCAGGGTAGAGGCCTGGCCTTTTTAACTTATAAGCATACTATATGTTCCAGCACAATGTTTGGTATATGGAATGTATTAATCATACCTTTTTATCTTCTGTAATTCTGAGGCTTTGACATCTGGGCCTTGCTGATCCCAGAAAGACCAGCCCTCCCAGAGCTAGCCCATTCTTCAAAACGGTAAATGACTCCTCTGGGTGCACATTCCATATGAAAGCTAATCCTTCTAGAGCCACATTCCCACCACCCCTTCTATTGGGCTCTCACACTCAGGGACACAATTGCCCTGCTCTAATCACCCCAGGGCCAGAGAGCAAAACACTAGGGGCAGCCCCTATGCCCAGGAGTTCCCTGTGATTATTCAAACTAGCCAATCTTAAATCTACTTACCCTGCTTCACCTCTTCCTACCTGCAGAAAATCCATAAAAGCTCTTACCCATGCTTCCCTCTCCTAGGGGGTACCTGGTGATTCCCCTATGTTCCCCCATGGTGTAGCTCCTTAATCTTGGGAACTATGAAAAACTATCTTTCAATGGCAGTCCTGTCCTAGTCTATTGGCCTTACCATACCTGATATAAAATGCAGGTTTTTTTATTATTCTTTTAAATGTTTATTTTTCGGGGGGGGGGGAGGGGGCAGAGAGAGAGGAGACACAGAATCTGAAACAGCTCCAGGCTCTGAGCTGTCAGCACAGAGCCAAACGCAGGGCTCAAACTCGGGAATGGCAAGACCATGACCTAGGCTGACGTTGGATGCTTAATCAACTGAGCCACCCAGACACCCCATAAAACCTACATTTTTTTTTAAAGTTTATTTATTTTTGACAGAGAGAGAGACAGAGACATAGAGACAGAGCATGAGTGGGGGAGGGGCAGAGAGAGGGAGACACAATCTGAAGCAGGCTCCAGGCTTTGAGCTGTCAGCACAGAGCCCGATGCAGGGCTCGAACTCACAAACTGTCAGATCATGACCTGAACCGAAGTTGGATGCTCAACCGACTGAGCCACCCAGGCACTCCAAAACCTACATTTTAAAGCACTGAACTGATCAAAGAATTAGATTACACATGAAGAAAGGATTGAACCAATAGTTGAAATAATACCTATTACAGTTTTTGCCTTAAGGCATATACAGAGAGATGTCTATCTACCCTCACTTGCTCATTCCGAAGTACATCTTAAAAATACAAAATTAAACTCAAAATCATCTACTTCAAAACAGGAAATCAGCATTGTCTGATTCTTTATGTAATAGACAAAATACAAATCACTTTCTTGCCTAACCTAAGAGAATCCTGGAGATTTTAAGTACTGGTGCAACAAAGGAGATGGATGAGATGTACTCATGGCATGTTTGTTTTGCTAAGTTTCTTGAAGGTCATACTTCTATCAGCTTTCTGGAAAGGACTTAAGACATTCAGTATTCTTTAAAGAACAGGTAAAAGGTCTGTTGATTCATTTCTGACCTGAAATTTTTCCTATCTTACATTCTGGTTGCCAGTACAGTTTAGGAAAGGCAATACTGGTGTGGCAAGCCAGAAAAGAGAACAAAAACACAGGTCTGGTAAATGCGTGGAACAGGTAATGACACTGTGTTCTTTGCATACCCTGTGGCAGACATCTCTAATTGGTCGGAATATTCTTTGCTAGCGAAACTGGAGGTCTCAGAATTCTCAGCATGGCTGTTTGGGCAGGCAGGGTACAAAGCAACTGAAGTTGAAGTCTTCTGAAACAAAACACATTTGTCATACTCAATGTGGTGCCTTCTTGGAAGATACATTTTTCCCTTTCCTCCAGATCCTGGAAGCTGTTCCTATTGTAAGAGTGGGGAGAGGGTTTGGTGGAGAGAGAACACGTGTGGAAGTGTGTAATATAGCTGGGAGAGTCTACTTAGGTAAAGTTCCACTGAAAGACACCCCTGGACTTTTTTTCATTCTATTCATTACACCTGGAAGTCATTTAACTAGTGCGTAAAACACTGGTTAGTATATTGGAAAATCAAAATGCTAATTATCTACATTCCCATTCTGTACTTCTAATAAATTTCAACTTGAATCAGACCTTGTCCATACTTCATTTTAACTATTAAATGGTTAAAATATATAACTACAATCTCATAGTTAGGATGAGGATGCAATATTTGGGAACCATGATAGTCATAAGGACTTATACAAATTCAAATCGAGAGAGTAAATATGTATATATTTAATGCCTATTTTATGCCATGCACTTGGTAAATATGGCCTTATTTCCCTCAAAACCTTGTGGAGTAGTTCTCATTTTATCTTTAGATAATGGCTACTCTTATTTATGTATAGAAATTTAAAAAGGAAACAATGTGGATAATTAAATCCGGATAATCTTCACAATTTAATTTTCTTTAATACATTTAGTTTCATCTTTCATCAAACTTTTTATTATAGCTATAAACAAATTTTAACAAGTTTTACAGATTCTTCCCCTCTAATCTGGTGGAGCTAAGCAACCATGTGATTGCCATGTGATGGGGAGCTAAGGCGCAAACACTGAAAATTAGTGGAGTAAATCTCTATTCAAAAGAATTAAGAGTTGCTCGTATAGGAGTAAGCCAGTTGAGACTGATTGTCAGATTCCAAGGTCATAAACAGGGCATGAAAAGAATCTTGCATTAATTGGAAATAAAATGTAAAAAGGATTAGGAGATACAGTCATGTTCATTCATTCATCAATCATTCATTCATCAAGGGGTTGATGGCACCTTGACTCCAATCTAGGAATTCCTCGAGGGTACCAATGTCAGCTAAGTTGGATTTCTTATTTCATGAGGCCAGTGCTAGGCAAATAGAGAAGAAAACCCAACTATAGACCTAGGAAATACTGAATACACTTCATCTAATGAACAGAGGCTCTTCTATCACATGGAAGCACGTACGGCTTTCAAAAATTTTTAAAAATTGGCTATACCTTGATACATATAGATTAGAGGTTAGTTTTGGATAGAATACTTAGGTTAAACTTAGTTTATTAGAGAGGGGATAATGTTGATGAACTTTACAAGACTGGAATTTTTTTTTGTTCATAAGAGATGACAGAGAAAAAAGGATCATAGTATTTAAAGGTCTGTAAGATGGCACATTTCTTTATATTACTCGTGCTGGGATTTTTTTTTTTTGAAATCTACATTGTTTTAATAGATATATTTCTTCTTGTTGCATAATGTCTTTTTTTTTTTCCGAAATTTTCAGACATTCCAGACTAAAAATGAGACAGTGCCAAAAATTCAAGGATCATATTATAGCACCAGCAGGATATGGCAGGATTGAAATTCAAGAAGGTGTTTTACATAGAAACGTTCAATATTTAATTGTTCACTTTCTACATTTCAAGGTGAGGTCAAATGTAACCTCTGATTTGGTTAGAGTTCGACTGTTGGAAGAGAGTGGCTGTATCTGACTGCAGTCACAGGAAGTGCTTTGGTTAAGGATCAAAAGGGGTCACAAGGGTAACTAAAATCAGGGGGATCACAGCTGCTTCTGAACAAGAGACCTCCTTTGAAAATTAACAATCGTTTCCATTCTTGGGCAGTGTAAGAAAATTTTTAAGTTGACCTCTCTGATGTGGCCTTCCTTTTTTTCTTCTTAGGACCCTGGCAACTGGCAGTGAGGCTCAGAACTGTATTTAGGAGTGGGATACACATGTGGGAAAGCCCAGAACACTCTGGTTCTCCAAAACAGGACAATACTGTTGATTTTTTGATAATAAATTCAACTGTTAAATGGAAGGGACTAGCAAATCCACAGGCAAAGTGGAATATGTACTACCCAGCATGATATACTAATACTTTGTTTAAAAAAAATCACATATGGCATCGCTTGGTTTAACCATTGACTAGTACTATCTATTCAATACACAAACAGAAATACAGATTTTATGATTGACAGCTTCAGTATCTTTCTCATTTTGAACAACAACTATGTATTGTGGAAATTTTATGTGCCCTGTATTTTAAACATGAACAAATTTTAAGATGGAAAAATCGGATTTATAAAATTTATAATGCTTCATCAATGAATCTTGGCTAATATTTTCCAACTCTAAGGAAAATGGTAAATCTTGGAAGCCAGTTAATAGAAAATTGAGTGCTTATTAAATAAAAGCCTTTAAGAATAGTTGAGTTTTCATTTTCTTCTCTAAGTCACGTTTCCGAATAGTCATGGAAAAACAAAGTTATGTTGAAAGATGTGTCTCCACTTTTACTTCCCAACTCCACTGATTTGTGCTTCCTACAAAATTTATCTTCAAAGGGATAGCAATGATTATAGGAAGGCAAATTTAGCCTGCAGCTGCCCCTTTCTCCCTAAGTACAAGCAGCCACATGACTTCACAGAAGCACACGGTCAAAGAAAACTAAAGGAACTAGTTTTTAAGATGCTATTATAATGGAAATCAAGGGGCCGGGATGGGGTGGGGGGGACCAATGGAACAAAACCCAGAGACATCAGTGGTTCCACAAGGGGTTCTATTTTCTAGGTGTTCCTTTCTCCCAAAAGAATGATAGGAATGACAGTGCTCTCCCATGAAATGGGCATAAGTTCCCAATTTTGGTGATTGTCCAAGATGAATTTTATTTATGCCTGAGCTCAAAGTCAAGCCATCCGTAAATAGTGCATTTCATACATCCTCAATTAAACACCAATTAATTTTTATGGAGTATTTTTTGTCTTGTCACCAAGTATTTCTTAATTTTTTACACATGTTCACATTAACCACAAGACACACCATGTTTATTTTGTCATGTGAATTTATAGGCAGACCAAAGTGAAATTAGGCCTTGTCTAAATTTACTAGAGTTATCATTTCATGTCTTCTTAGCTCAAAGGACAACAGCTAAATTTGTGTGGACAACAGATGTACTTTAACCTTCTGGTCAAAAAGAGACCAATAGACTGAGTTTTTGAAATTCAAAGCCCAGGAAGTGATAAAATGGCCTTTGAACCAAAACCAGACTCATGTCTACCAATTTTTTCCTCTCATAATCATTTATCTCATAAGAAAGAAAGATAAAATAGAGAGAGGAGTAAATGCAGCTCAAATAAACCGAACTTCTAAAATGATTTTATCTTGTTTTGACCAGAAGAGGTAGCTTCTTCATATCTGGACTCAAGGAGCATGTAGGTGTTAATCAGTATCCCTAAGAAACAGCATAGATGTGGGCAGGTAGAATCTACACTAAGTATGTGTGCTGCTGAAGCTCTTAAAATCTTAGATTACGTCCAGTATTTTCCACCCTGGTGATGTAGTAGAAAGGGCCTAGGGGCCGGGAATCAACAGTCCAGGATTCTGGTTTCACCTGGTCAACAGACCAGCTAAGCTGAATGAAATCCAGTTGTCCTCTCTTTTAGGGCTGGAGTTGATTTGTGAAATGTGAGGCATGAACTAGACTAGTGTTTCCTCAAATGTGTCCCAAAAAACTATTTCTGCAGCAAGTTAACAGATAGCATTGAAAAAGGGTCCTGTGGCACAATAGGTTTGTGGAGCAAGGAGTTAAACATCTGTCTTTACTATAGAACTTTCTAGAACTTTGACTATGCCAATATACACTAAATTTCCAAGAGAAAAACTGCAGGCATCATTCTCAATCTTATTTGACCAAAGAACATATTTTGAGAATCACATTGAAAGATTAATGGTACATGGAACACATTTTGGAAAACACAGGGTTGAATTATCACTAAGATCCCATCTAACTCTACAATAGTGACACTGAATACCTGCCCTACACTTTACAACTACCTCTTCCAGTGCTCATGACAGGCATCAGTAACGAAGCAAAACTTCTTTCTCACTGGCCCCAGACTTAGTTCTGGAGTCCTCCAGCAGTGCTCTGGGCAACCACTACCAACCATTTAGACAGAGCTGGCACTTGAGTTGAAACATATTGGCCATGTCGGATTTAACAGTCTATGTTTACGTATTTTCTTAGATAGGAGTCAATGTGAAATGCTGACTGCTGGCTCCGTTAACTCTAAGAATTTTTTTTTTCTGTTTTGGACAAGAAGCCACTTTGCCATGGCACATGGCATTATTGGGCCCTCCCTCACCCCCCACCTTTGGAAAATGCTCAGGGTCAATGTACAATATGATGTCCAAATCAGGTCATTTCAAAGAATGAAACAGGCTACCATTATAATTACAGGAATCAATAGGAACATGGCTACTTTACTTCATTGCAAGAGCAACTCGAAAATGTGATTTTGGCTTTAGTGGATATTTTGACTCTGCAAATGTGATTCATCCCCATGAGTAGACAAAAGTAAACCTCACAGTCTATGAGGGGGAAAAAAGTTCCCACCTTCCTGTCACTCATTCACAAGTTCTTGTTACACCTGTTAAAAAACAGATTCATCCTTACCAGTCCTCTATGCGGGCAGACAAATAAGTAAGCATGACCTGACAAGTCATACTTCAAAGTTACCTATACTGTGAAAATTGGTACTGAATGTTTCCAAGCCTTCACAGCGTTGAGGGAAAGAATGGATTAGAGAGAGAGCCCGAGAATGAGAAATTGCATACATAAAACAGCTAGAGGTGCACATTCAGCTATTCTGTTGTTACAGTTATGGCAGGTAATTACTAGCCATTGTTGTAACTTGGATTGCATTCTAAAGGAAATAAAATGGGAGATGTTTTATTAGACAATGCTGTCAGTCTTCTATGCTTTTGGAACCCATCCATGGAGATACAACGATTACCTCAGACTTACGAAACCCAGAAGGACTAAAACCAAAGTAAGGATAGGGAAATAAGACTTCTTGGTATCTTCAACTCGACATAAATACAGAAACCCACATAAAACAGTTGATGTATAGACCGTTAGCAAGCCCAGTAGTTTTCTCTTTGCATGTGACAAGCAATTACATTGAATACAACTGTTCCCTCAAGAGTGGAACATTCTTCCCCCAAATCAAAGTACAGGAGGATCATCTATAATTTTTCCTAGTTTATCAGTACCTCCATTTCTTGCTTTAATCCTGCTGACAGCTAACCATGATTAGGGGTAAGGGAGGAGAAAACAGGTGAAAGTGGGGACAGAAAATGAGTGGGAAATATCCCTCTTTCTGAAAAAGCTAGAACTTCAGAATTCCAAGGGCTTTGCTTCTCTCTCATCCCCTCTCCACAAGAGCTTTCAGCTAATACTGCACTGGTTGATAAGTCCCCATCAGCTGAACCAGGCTCAGCAGGCAAAGGTGGGCGCTTCAGCCTCTCAGATTTGGTGGACAATCTGGCTGAGGTGGAGGGGAGGCTTGGTGGCCTCCTCGCACAATGTTCTGACCCTAGTCTAATGGCGTTCAAGCCTGGCTAGCTAGTGTGGTCCCGTACGAACCACAAAACCAACACCAAAAACAGAGCATGCGAGCCAGCAAAGTTCAACCATACACTGGTCCCGTCAGTCCGTAACTACTTACAGAAACTGGTGTTCTTTCTTTTTCCAAGATTTTCCCAGCTAGCTCACATCAAAGCCACCCCCCTTTTCTAAGTGCTTTTCCCTTTTTCTTATTTTGTGTTCCTTCTAGAAGTCTACACTTGGAGGTCAGCTTTCCTAGAAGAACTGTAATAAATGAAGCATCCACCAAGCAGGGAACTGGGAATGAGACACTGAGGAGGTAGGTATAGAGGGAATTCCAGGGCTGGCACACAGCACTCACATGCCTGCACCAACTATCTTAACAGCGAATGTTTTCATCAAAACGTTGAGCCACATTTTATACCCACACACACAGAAACCTGAATTAAACATCTGACGCGCTCCTGGAATCAAGTTCCTGAAAGAGTCACAAACACCCAGCAAACACTGCTGTGCAACTACCCTTTCTGACTCTGATTCACACAGGTAATTCCCTAAATAGCATCTGTCCTACCCCCATCAACTGGGATCAGATACATACTTGTGAGTCTGTAGAACGGTGAGCCATTTCCCAAGAAAGCTGTCTCCACTGCTTCCCCTTACATCCTGGGTGTGTGGAGCTGTGGCTGGAGCAGGGAGGGGCCTCAGGTGTGTGAGCAAGAGCAGGAAGTCAGGACTAATTATACTTTGTTTTATTTGGCTATTTGAATAACAAATAAACTGGCAGGTTTCATTTCAGTTGCTTTTTCAGAGCAAATGACCTCAGGCTGGCATTTCACTCCAATCGACTCTAAGTTTTCAAGTGTTAAAATTAATGTTATGATTAGATACAGACTTCAATCTTTTTCTTTGAAAAATATGGATTTTCGTGATGAAAAAAACCTCTTTGCTGATTAGAAGTTGAGCACCCACCTGGCTCCATTCCATCAGTCAGTGCTCACATCCTGCGTGCCCCAAAGCTACTTTGATGGCACAATACACAACTTTTAAAAATTGGCTTCAGAAGTACTTAAAGACTTGGCAAAAGACAAAACCAAACAAACCTCTAAAACTATTATGTGGTACAGGGTAAGGGGTGGGGGAGACTTTAGCATATTATATTTGCTAGTTAGAGGAAGTTATAATAGTTCCTTTGCTTGCATAGCAAATAAAAATACGTGTTTTTGTAATTTTAAACTGTCCCTGATAATGGCTACATATGTTTGCTGTGGCTGAAAAGAACAGTATATTCAAAGTTTGCCTTGGGGAGCCTGGGAGGTGCAGTCAGTTAAGCGTCTGACTCTTGGTATTGGCTCAGGTCACGGTCTCACAGTTCTCGAGTTGGAGCCCCACATTGGACTCTGTGCTGATGGCACGGAGCCTGCTGGGGATTCTGTCTCTCCTTCTCTCTGTCTGCCCCCGCCCCCATCTTGTGCTCTCTCTCAAGGTAAATAAATAAACTTTAAAAAATTTTTAAAAATACTTTATCTTGTGGAGGATTTTAATTCTCAGAGTTCACTATGTGCATATCCAGACATCTAGATAATACTATCTCCAACTCAGCTACTCCTTTCTTTGGGGGTCCTCAAGAATTGCTTGGGACAAGGAAGAGTTTTGGCCAACAGTTCACTCTTTCAAGCTGTGCACGTTAAGAGAAAGCCTTTCTACACTACCTTATCATTTTGGCAATTTGTGGATGTTGAGAAATTTCTAGCACAGTTACCCTGTGCTAGAAAAAGACAGAGGGAGTTCATGCTGTATGTAAATGCTGTTTCACATTCATAGTCTTTTCTCAATCCTCTTGGGCAAGAAAATCCTAGTGTCCCTCCAGATTTTAATATTCTATTGATTCATAGTTTCTCCAAGTTATCTGAAGGTAGGCTTAAAAAATATGTGTCCAGGTACTGTGTTAAGTCAATGTTGAAGGATCTAAAGCAATTCCCTGAGGTTTCTTATGACTAAAATTACTCCACATGCCCAAAGATGGAATGGATTGGAATGAGTGGGTTCCCGGTCACTAGATACACTCAAGATGGAGGAAAAAAGGTAGGAATCTTGTAGAGAGAATTCAAGAACCGAATGGCTGATTGATGGAGAGTCTACCATGATGACTGGTGCCATGATCTTTCTTTTAGCAAGCAACTGACAGCTCACGCATGAAAGTGGGACAAAACATCTAAGGCCTGGTGTGCTGAATACTAAAGACTGGCATAATCCTCTTAATTATGATGCACTTATTAGATTAGCCTAATTTAATCAAGGTAACTCTTAAAGTTTCCAGGGGCTTTTTAATTAGAATGGTTTATTGGGGATATATTAGCTGTTAAATGGAACTTATGTTCAGCACACAAAATGCTACATTTCCATGTTTGCAAATAGTCTGTCACAAAATATACTTTAAAAAACAATCGAGGCGCCTGAGTGACTCAGTTTGTTAAGCCTCCCACTTCAGCTCAGGTTGTGATCTCACAGTTCGTGAGTTGGAGCCCTGTGTCAGGCTCTGTGCTGACAGCTCAGAGCCTGGAGACGGCTTCGGATTCTGTGTCTCCTCCTCTCTATGCTCCTCCCCCATTCACCCTCTCACTCTCAAAAATAAACAGTAAAAAAATTTAACAAGAAAACAATTTCACACTTCATACAAAAACCTGGGTGAATACAGGATACTGGACCATTTCTTCTAAAAGAAAGACTTCCTAAATTTAATCACCTTCATCGCTAACTTGCTTTGTATTAAACTTTCTACTTTCTCTTTGCTCAAGTTCACATTTTAGCCTTATTAACGTAGGACCTCTAACTTTCAAAATGTCTGTTAGATAATCACATACTAAACTTCAAATCCAATGAGGTATAATTACATTTTTCAAAAGCACGTTTGAGAGCCTTAAAGGGATTTTTAAAATTTTGTCATTTAACTAAAGACTGATTTTCATGAAATTTTGCAAATATATTCTGATAGTTTTCTGAAAATCCTCCCATTTCCTACCTTTTGATATTCTTTTGCATTTTTCAACACTCTTCTTGGAGAAGAATCACATACCACCCAAAGGGTGAAGATAAATCATGATTTCTGCTGGGGACTGGCACTCACATAAAAATATCCGTTGGGAGAGGAAAGCACAGTTCTCTACAGAAGGAGATCTCTGCCACAGTCATGCTGTGTAGGACTCTTCACAGCCTCCGTCTGCTTCCTCAACATTTCCACCCTCAGACCCAAGCCTCTGGAGGGTGTGCCCGCCTTCCAGCTCCTGTGCTGTGTTTCGTCTGTCTCTGTCCCATCAGGTATGGTCTATTCTCAGTGTTGAGAAATAAAACCAAAACCAAAACAAAACACGAAAAAGAAAACCCACCCTTTAGCTAAAACCTGTGATTCTGTACAACCAGTTATTTACTTTTGTCCAAAAGCAACTCTCCTGAATAAGACGTAAAATGTGTATTTTTGCTCAATATACATAATATGCGGATATCCGATAATCCTGACCTCCCATTTTTCTCATTTATCCTCACATCCGTCACTGAGGTGGAGCTCAAATTCCTCCCTCTTTCCCCACCTCTTCTTCCCACAAAGAAAATATCCTATGATTTCTAAGTGACTAAGAATTGAAACACTAAATAGCTCTAAGAGTCTGGTGGCATTAGAGATTTTCTGGCCAGTAACTAAAGAGTTAATTTTGGACATTACAAAGAAAATGTTAAATCCGTTGCCAGGTCATTTACTGCAATGTTAAAAGCTAACAGAATGAGTTTGCCCAGCACCCTGGAGTCTAATAATGTAATTGTAACTAGTGCACGGAGAAGAGGGAATAGTCTTCTAACACTGCTTTAGAAGTGATTTATTGATCCCTACACAATAATTCTTCAGCGATTCACAGAACCAGAATTTATAGATTTATTCCCAACTTCAGGAAAAATTGACTTCACTCTTGAACCCTTTGCCTTCTTCCATCAATCTCCGAACTGCAATTAGCTAAGTTAAACTGTGATCCTGGAAAGGCATTCCCTCACCACCCACCCCCAACAAAATGTATATACTTTACATAAAGGAGGAAAGAAAAGGATATTCAGACAGCATTACTATACACGTATGACTATGCAGAGTATGTATGCTTAGTGGAGGTGGGTGCAGGTGGTTTCCAAGTGGGAGCTCTATGAACATCTAAAAAGAAAAGGAATACATTTAAAACATGAGCTAAGACTCCTGTATATGGAAAGCTGTTGAAACTAATGGGGAAATATGAACTGGTATGACCTTTCAAGAGAAGGATCTGGCAACACTAACATTTAGAGTACACATGCATTTGACCCAGCAGTTTCGTTTCTAGGAAGTTATGCTCTGCTATGCTCATACAAGGGCACAAAGACCCACAAAACACGGTTGTACAACAATGTTCATTTCCGCACTTTGTAAGTAACAGAAAACACTCATCTTGCCCTAAATGTCCATCAGCGAGGAGAAAAGGAGCAAATCAATTATGGTATTCCACCCAGGGAAATACTATGCAGCCTTCAAAAATAATGTCAGGTGAAGCTGTCAAAAAACATACTGTGTCTAGTAATGCCACAACGGTGTTTACCTGAAGAGTAAACTTCCGGAGAGTCTTATAAGAAACTTAAAACTCTGAAGTGATGTGGAGGGGAGGAATGAAGCAGAGGCAAGAGAGAGAAGTTTCACTTTTCATCTTGGAGCTTCCTGCAGGATTTTTTTTTTTAACCATAAGCAAATATTACTTTATATATGCTAAACTTATTAAAATTACCAAAAAGAAACCTACAGAAAAGCATGAATTTGAAAAGCCATCTATGCACCATTTCATTTAAGTTTATTTTTGAGAAAGCGCACATGCACAAGTGGGGGAGGGGCAGAGAGAAAGAGAAGGAGACAGAATCCAAAACAGGTTCCAGGCTCTGTGCTGACAGCTCGAACCCACGAACCGTGAGATCATGACTTGAGCTGAAGTCAGAAGCCCAACCGACTGAGCCACCCAGGTGTCCCTATGCAGCATTTTAAAAGCTGAAAAAAAAGGATACGCTTCGTAGGGCAATTGTGCTCTATTAAAAGATACTTGTATTACCACTTTATTATTCATTAACTACTAGGCTCTTTTAACCCCTATTTTATTTGCACCACCTCATAACGTTGTTAGGAAGATTAAACACAGCGATGCAGTTCTAACCTTTGGCTCGGGGCTTCATTCATTTTACTCAAAAGATTAGCCAGTTATTCCTTACAAAAGCTAAGGGAAGGGTGCATTGTGGGGGCACAGAAAGCAAATTAAGTCTCGGGATATATTCAATTACTTACTAGTCTTTCATTTTTGTTCCTTTTGTTCCTATTCGAGAGCTCCTCCACTTGATCTGGGTTATAAATATGTTTGTAACATGTGCCCTTATTCCTTTGTCTGTCCAGGAAGGTTCCCCCTGCTATGAGAGCCACTGTGCCTTCTAAAGCCATAGTCACGCTAAGAATTAAATGGACTTGATTAAAGAAAACAAATGTTGGCATATTGTCCTATACACTTAAGTATTTAATCCTAAAACTCGATCTATTAATGCAAAAAGATGTTAAAAAAAAAAAAAAAAAAAAATTCACACCAGCCAGGGATTATCTCATCTTGCTTCAGACAGTGGGTGAAAAATATCACAGTGTATCACAAATTAGGATCTGTAGAATGTGACATGTTAGGGTTGTATTCTGTTGTGTTTCCTTAACGACCAAGCAACAGCTTATAGGAAAGTTCTTGGCTCTGCTGAGTCAGTGTCCCAACAACAAAATGCCTTTTAAACTATGAAGTGATTCTTGCAGAGGTCAAATGAATCAAAGTTCCATCCCTCAAGCATCCTCTGGGTTGGAACCTGAAAATCTTGCTGGAAGAAGAGAGAAGCTAATTGAGAGAAGCTAAAATGAAGACCTGGCTACACAGGAAAGGACCAGATGTGCCTACACACATGTAGCTTTTACTCCAGATGGGGAGAGACACAATAATCACTTAAATTATCACGTAAGTAATTTCAGATAGGGCAATGCCATGAAAAAAACAAAACACAGTGGGAATGATCAGAGCTACATTTGGTAGGGTAGTTATGGAAGAGAGTGAGGTCATTTCATACTACCCCGCTACAGTATTTTTCACCAAGATTGTGTAAGGAAAAAGATACCAGCACATAAAAAGAACATTCATGAAGAGACCTTGAAAGCAGATACTTGATGCAAAAGTATTCACGCCAAGACATTCTCCATTAATGAGCATCATGTCACCTATCTCCAAAGGGGCTCCTCTCCCTCGTTGGATTTATTAGGACTAACTGGCAAATCTCTCACCTTCTGGGCAAACAGAACTTACACTTTCCTGAAAGCATTCTCTCATATTAATTTATACCCATAAGGACCAAAAACTTTTCACTTAGATGACTTAATACAGAATTCGAGTCCCTCTCTACAGTGAAATGGCCCATTTTCTCCCACCCTTATGCCACAGAATTCTAATTTTTCTCTCTCAGACTGTAAAACAGCTGTTTCTAATACATATGGACAGATTTCAAGTTTAAGCTATTACATTGTGAGCATTTCTCTAGTAGTTTTTACAAACTGTTCAGCATTCTCCTCTGTCTTAAATGTTGGGGGGGGGGGAGCGGGGGGACTCTGGTGAATGGGAAAAGAAGAAAAGTAGCTTATAGGATTCTTGGTTAAGGACCACCTCTGGCACTCTCTGGAGCACATTAGCTCTTTAGAAGAAGCAGACAAACCAAAAAAACAACAACAACAACAAACCACACACCAGGATAGAATTCATGTCAAGGCCCCAGAGAATGGCCTTAATGACCTGAAAGGGGAAGAGCAAAGAGGGTAATGATTGTGCCTTGTTCTAAGTGTACAAGTTGAATAAATAAGGAAAATAATGTAATTTTTTTTTTTAGAAAAGTGCTAAACGCATGAAAGTTCCTTAATCTGAGGGGTACACTGGAATACATGGAGGGGCCTCTGAAAACCCGCGGGGTTTTTTCCCCAACTGCTTCTGAGGGTATGTGCCACTGTCCCATGCTCAAGAGGTCGTTCACACACAAGCATATTATTGTTGGGGTTGACTGTTAAGATATGCCTCCACAGCAGCCTTAGAAAACATCTTTTTCTTTCAATATTATAATAACTAATCCTGATCTCTGAAGAAAAAAATATATTCCATTGTAATAATGGGGCCAGAATATCTCTATATATTTTGCACTGTAGTCAATGCAGTCTGCCAAACCTTTCCAAAGAACCTAACCAAGCTAGCCAGATCCTTCTAAAATTTTAGATGTCAGAGAAAAGAATTCTGATCTTTACTTTTCAGGACTTCTAGGTTTAAAAGGCTACTGAAATGTTCAAGCCTTTTCATATTTGATGATACCGTTTGAAGCTAGTTGCAGAAAGGAACACGAGAGAGAATCCTATCTTCTTGAGTGGTGGACCTTTCACAGTTTCGTTGTTTCTCAAACTGTTCTTGCTATGCAAACTGAGGGCAGGCCAGGTTTTCACAATATTTTATGCATAAGTATCGTTTAATGTGTTATTTACATAAATGCCTTAATTGTTTTAGTTTTAAGGACTGAGATCCTATGGTATGTGTACCACTATGTAGAGAAGTTATCTGTATTTTTAAACCGTATTGTTACCAGAAAAGTATAAAGGTTATGTGTCGTTAAGTGCTGAATTCCTGAGTGATGAGACTTACGTAGGTATCCTGATCTTCTGAGACTTCATAATGAAAGATATCATGGCTGAGATACTATTTATTTTGTGGCAACGGGAAATAGGCTGTTTCTATAATCACTGCTTGGAGCCATGGAAATTAATCTTATGCCACTTCTATCAAGGGGAAACCAGAGGCCTTAAGCTATGTGGTGGCGGTGGGCCAGATCTTGATTCATTCTTGGAAGCCTCCTATACACCATTTCACAAGTGATACCTGGAGACCACTTTAAGTAGATTTCATTTTGGTGTTAGCATTGGTTCTGCAGAGAATAACGTTTCAGGGGTGGGTGGTAAAGTTGTAAATAGGGACTGATGGCCTGCTATCTCCAAAATTACAGAGCTGTGTGCTCTCACACACTTGTCAAAACTTGGCAACAGAGCCCTGGGCTTGGCCCAGATGGGGACTGGAGTCCTGCTGTGGAAGCAGATCGCTGGTGGCCCCTGAGTCACCTGCACTGGTATCAAAGGGAATTCAGCATCAGCATTCTGCTCCGTGGGTCCTAACTTAGAATACCACCTCTCAGCTCTCCTCAAGGAAGCCCCTTGGTGATGGTACACAGGAGGTCGAGTGGGGGCAGCGGGGGGGGGGGGGGGGGGGGGGGGGGGGGGCGGGGTGCTGGCTTGTGACCAGGGACCCTGGCCCTTCTTCTTCCCAAGTCTGTATGGGAAGGTTGAGATGCCTGCAGGCAGGGAGAGGTTGTGGATGACCTAGGATCTGCTGAGGTGAAGCTACATGCCGCCGTCCCTTGAACAACAGCCAGGAGACCACTTTGTCACCTGGTGATGAAGTTGGCTTCCTGCCCCAGTTTCTTCTTAGAATAGCAAATAATATACAAGGCTCAGCATCCCTGTGAGGTCGTCTCCTAGTTTTTAATAATTCCTTGTATTTATTTAGTGCCTTTTCCTCTCCCAAGAGCTAACTGTAAGAGTTTTCCATATGTTACTTCAATAATCCTCATTACAGCCCCGTGCCTGAGCTGGTTAGAAAACGGTGCTAATGGGGCCAAGGTCAGCACTCAGCCTCTCACGAGCCCCCTGTGAGCAGCCCCATTTGCACTGAGAAAATCTGTTTCATGGCCTCACCCTGCACAGCTAACCATAACCAATTATTTTAAAAAGCTTACAAGGGGCCACAAAGATAACAGGTAATAATAACGACATTTAATGAGTGCTCACCCTGTGCCAGTTATTTTCTAAGTGCTTATTATATATTAACTAATTCAACTCTCCCAAAAACTCCTTGAGCAAAGTGCCCATTGTTAGACCCATTTTAAGGAAGAGGAAATGGAGGCCTAGGGAATTAAGTAACTTGCCCACGGCCACACAGGAAATGGCAGAACACAGATTTCAACTTCATTAGTCTCCTTAAAGGGATCATTCTCTTAACCACTACTCAATACTGCCTCCGTATAAGCAACATTGTGGATGGCACAACTCAGGACACAAATTCCTTATCATACCAGTATATTAAACACAACTCAGTAATACAGACTACAAGGGCGTAGAGGAAAGGGACACAGCTAACATTTAAAGGTCAGTAGTCATAACACCCCTCTGGTGCCATGCTATGCACATCACAGGCATTGTCTCATTTTAATCTTTACAACACTTAGAGATAGGTACTCCTGCCTCCATTTTACAGATCAGGATACAGAGGATCAGAGACACTAATTTGAATACTGATTTTTAGTTGGAAGAGCCAGAATTAGAAAAGAAATACGTCTGCTTCTAATGCATATGCTATTCCCACAGAACTTCAGGTGGCACTCTCAATTTACATAAAGGAAACAACTGTGAGTGAATAAGAAATAGAGGTCTAGAGCTGAAGAGAGCTATCATGAGCTATGGTATCCAGGATTAGAACCACGCTTTTGGACTTCTATTGCTGGGTCCTCTTTCCTGCAACTATCAAAAGCCTATTTCTTCTAGCCCTACTCATATACCACAGCCAAACAGAAAATGTGAACCCCTATGGCCATGGAAGCCGATTTGTTTATTGCAGGGTATTCAATGATGTAGCCTATCTAAACCCTTGGGACAGTCAAAGCTCAACAAATGTTGACAAGATGTCAACATCCAAAGAGCTCCTATCACTTGAAGCAAATGGGAGTAACTACTTAACTATTTTCCTCTGTGGAAGCACCAAATGGCTTTTTAAGTTTTATTTGAGAGCGAGCGAGCAGGGAAGGGGCAAAGGGAGAGGAAGAGAGAGGGAATCCTAAGCAGCCTCTGCACTGCCAGCACAAAGCCCCATGAGGGGACCGGACCCACGAACTGCGAGATCATGACCTGAGCCAAAGTCAGACGCTTAACCAATGAGCCACCCAGGTGCCCTACCAAATGGCTTTGAAAGAATGGCCTCCAGATAACATGGGCTCTGGCATCAGTCACACCTAAGTTAGAACCATGGCTCTTGTCATTTCCTCCTTGAGTTTGGGTGAGGTACTTAGCCTCTCCGAAACGGTTTCCTCATCTGGAAAATGGGGACAATAATTGTACTTACGACATGGAATTACTAGATTAAAGGAGAAACTAAATGGAAAGAAGCTCCCAATCAGACCTTAGTAAAGGCTAACTTATTAAAGTGAAGATCTTCATGAGAAACTACAATATAAAACTCGGCTTTTATTTCCCAGTGTTCACAAGATCACCCGCAACCTAGAAATGGGAGCTCACTTGTGTTGTCACTCTGCTGCTTCAGACACTTGTAACCAAGTCTTCTTTCCTAAAAGAGTTCATCAGTGGAGGGAAATTTTTCTTTTTCAGCAGATAAAGTTTCAAAGTACATGGGCAGGGCGTGCTGGTGCCCTGACGAACAGCTCAGTAGCTATCCGTATTGGTAGTAATAACCAGCACGTGTGTATTAGAAATTGTCCACGGAATATTGTGCACTCACAGTAAGACAAATAGCAAGACCTTAAGCGGGGCTATTCTGGCTAGTGCACCGTGGTAACTGATGATGCTACAATATCAGTTTCTGGATCAGCTTACGCAAAGGAAGAAAACCCCCAACTGCTTCCTGTGTATTATCCTCGAGTCAGACAATGCAATCTGGATATGAATTCCACCTGAAAGTAATACTTCCAATGTGGTTAGCAAACCAGACTGTTTTTCCTTTTCAGTTTAACTTGACCTAATTAAGGATGGGGGTAGAATTTTGCCACAATACGCAGAGACCCTTTACCAAGTCATTTAACATTAGTCTTATTCCATAATTTGCCAAGTTATAACACAAGGTAACGGGATATTTCAGCAAAACCTCAGCTTTTATGTATGGACAATAATCCTAAGGCTCTAAGCCCAGGCTCCAAAAAGGCTTCAAGCATCCCTCTCCCTCCAGCACCAAATATTCTGCTATAATCTCAAAGAGCTCTCACATCTACTAAACATAAGGCAAGGTATACATCTGACAATCACTCAGGAGGTTTATGTTCAGAAATTTTTCTTCAGGGTGTCACAAGATAGCAGAGACCAAGATGGAGAAAAAACACATTTCTTTGCACTGTGTCATCTGCTGTCAAAGTAGATTATTTCCTGCCCTCACTATCACAATCTGGATACATTTCTTAAAAAGTGTGGGGAGAGTCAAGCCTGTAGAGTAGAAGATGCCCACTCTTGAAAAGGGGAAGACAGAAGAGGCAGTGAGTGGAACATCTATCAAGAGCAGGAATCCAGTTGGGTTCCACATAAATTTTCAACCACTGTTAGTCTGCTTTGACCCCAGAAACATTTTTCTTCAGGACTGGACTTCCTCCTCAATAAATCAAGAATTTTATATATTACATATAATAGTTCAAGAACCTAGCCAGGGATCTCTCATAGGTTTGGAGAGCCTGAAAGACTCAAGTAACTTGTACACAGTAGGACTCAGTATTGATAATTCAATAAACACATAATCCCGAGACTGGGAAATGGCACCACGCATAACCATCCTGGATGTGCTAATCAGTGAAAGGTAGGTAATAAGACACAACCCATGAAAAGGGGTCAGCACAGTACGTGCTGTGTTGGGGGTGTTCAATCAATGCTGATTGTATCACCCATTCCCTAACCTACAGGAGTAGCTGGGTTTTCAAGTAAAAAAGAATTGTGAGCTTTATTGGGTGGTAGGAATGTAAGAACCACAGTGTCTCTAAGGGGGCTGGCTGTGAATCTTTCCCCTAGAAAAGAGATGCCCAGCTAGGGTACAGGTGATTAGAAGGTTCCCCAGATAAAGACCTCCTGGGGAGTTATCAGATTCCCTCTCAAGATTTAGTGTTCAAGTCTATTATATGGTCGTGCCTGGAAAGACCTCAGGGAGATATGCTTTCTGATCTGGAGCCGTAGAGAATGACAAAACCAGGGGCCAGAGGTTACCAAGAGCTGAGTGGGGAGTCAAGACAGATCACTTGGAGGAAGGAAAGTTAAACAGGTTGGCAAAGTGAAGGGGTCAAAGGCAGGACCGAATAAGAGCTGGGTAGCAGGTTCTGAGAGCCACAGCCATGGGTCCAGGGTGCCTTCTTGAGCAACTATCTCATTAGGAGAGGTCTGTGGCTGGTTTTCATGCAAGAGCTTTGTCACAGTACAAAGGCAGATCTGATGCATTTAAAGATTCTGTTCTAGAAAGTGTAGTTTAAGAGAGGGCTTATTCAAATATAATCTACTGACACTTGCCCTCAGAACCCTCTGAAGTGTCACTTAAAATGTAGATTCCAAGATTCTACTCAGTCTTCATGAATCAACAGGACTTGGAAAGAGGGCCCCAGAATCTGCATTTTTGTAAGCATTTCTCCACCCTATCCACTCAAGATCTTTAAGAATTCTAAGCTTTTAAAAACACTAAAATATGGTAAAGTGTAAGAATATGTTTAATTTATTTTTGAGAGACAGAGAGAAAGCGTGAGCAGGAGGGGCAGAGAGAGAATACTATCAGGCTGTATACAATCAGCACAGAGCCTGATGTGAGGCCTGAACTCACAAACTGGAAGACAATGACCTGAGCTGAAACCAAGAGTCAGATACTTAACTGACTGAACCACCCAGACACCCCAAAGCATAAGGAATTTAAGGACAGCAATCTTGAGTTCTAATCTTGGTTGTGTGACCTTGGGAGTCACTTGACTCTATTGGGACTTTGTCTCTTCATCTGTGAAACACAGATAATGTATTTCTTCAGAGGAGTTGCTTAAGTCGATGGAGATCAATGTAGTCTGTGAAGGCAAATGTTTGTAATTATCACATTTCTGAGCCAAAGTGAAATCTTGGAGACCCCTGCCATTGTACCTAGGACAGATCTGGGTTTGGTTAGTTATCTCTGAATTGGCCAGTGTTTTGGCCTTAGCTAGGTGTCCCCTGGAAGGCTCTCCAATGGAAGTGCTTACCATAGCCAGCACTTAAAAACTGTCTGATGGTTTGTGGGCCTGGTGTTGGGAGGCAGACTGCTTGCTTTTCAGATCCTGGAGTCATGAGGGAGAAGTGCTTTGAGCAGCCAGAAGTCTCAGGGGTCTGCTTCTCAGGGGTGAATTCCAGGGACATTTAATGTGCTAAGCTACTGGGGACAGTAGCTGGGTTAAGAATTAAGCAGTAGGATAGGATCAGAATCCCAAATGAGTTCATGAATTGGAGAAGTAATCAAGAACAAACGAGAAAAAAAAAAAAAAACACTCAATAGGAAAAGCTCTGAATAATACTTTGAGGAAATGATTATCACAAACACAGGCTAAGAAATGTCCAGCCAAATGAGGATAATAAGCTGAAAATGATCCAGTGAGGTCCGGCTGTCACTTAAAACATGAACATGAAAGCTGGCTGCACTAACTGAAGCACAGTTTGAAGGAACTGTGAGGTAATCGTCACTTTATCATACCTTTATGAGACTTCTTTGTCCAGTTCTGGACTTCACAGCTTGAGAGGCATGGAGTCCTTGGACATAGTTCAACAGATAGAAATAAAGATGATGAAATTGTTGGAGAACAAGAACTATGAGAAAAAGCAAAAAGATCTGGTATTATTTAACCTAGGGAAAGAAAGCTAAGGGGAGACTTAACTCTTCCCATCCATGAATTACAGTTGAGAGTGATCAACTGTTGTTTGTATCCTGTTGAGGAGTAAACAGGCTTAAGTTCAGCAGAAGGGATGCATGTTGCAGAAAGGAAAACTGTTCTTGTGTTGAATGTTAAGGGTCTGAACAGGCTTTTGCAGCAAAAGAAAGACTTATTTCCAAACACTGACCAAAGGGCCACACCAGACTACGGTAGGTGGATGTGACAAAATGCTAATTTACACTATTTCTAAAGTTGGGAGGAAGGATAATATTGACTAGATTTGGCATCAGCCATGGCTCTGGCCCAGAGCTACGATTTGGTGCTGGCAATTCTCTGGGCCTCAGTTTCCGTTTTTTGTTTTTTGTTTTCTTTTTTAAACACTTATTCTTGAGAGAACGTGCGCGCACGCACACTCACACAAGTGGGGAGGGGCAGAGAGAGAGGGAGACGCAGAATCTGAAGCAGGCTCCAGGCTCTGAGTTGTCAGCACAGAGCCCGATGTGGGGTGCCAACTCACAAACCGTGAGATCATGACCTGCGCTGAGGTTGGATGCTTAACTGACTGAGCCACCCAGGCGCCCCTGGTTTCCACATTTATAAGATGACCTCCATTGCTTTCTTTCTCAGCTCTCAAAATTCATTCTGTGATGTTCTAGAGTAATGTGGTAGCTGTATTTAACAGGTTAAGGTTTTCTTTCCAATGGAGTGAAAACAGTAAGCCTGCTGAGGGGGTGGGCATTTGATCTGGACTTGACGGGCCCATGTCATGGGTTGGGGCAAACTGTAGAGAGCTACAAGGTCTTTATGGGGGAGTATCTGGTTCTGAGAGAAAGCTGAAAAGAAGGCAGGATACTCCTGAGGAAGAATATTGCCTGGAGCAGGAGGAGAACATAGGGGTTCCCTACAGGCTACCTAGGAATAAGAAGATATAAAGGACAGAAGACCATGGGGCATGAATCAGGATAAGCTGGTGAAGATGAAGCCTTAGCTAAGGGATCCAGCCAAGCCTAAGGGACTGATCTAGAGTCAACTACTGAGGAGGCCAGTCAAGCAACTGCCTGATCAACGCAACCTGAAACCAAGAACACTGGTTCTGTATTTGGGTAGCGAAGTCCTCAGTTCTCAAGGTCTGAAAGCACATTGGCTTTAGAGCCAAACAGACTTGGTTTCCATTTTACCTCTGTTATTTATTGGCCATGTGATCTTGGGCAAGATGCTTCATTTTGTTAGAACATAATTTCCAGATAATAAAACGGGGATAAAAGGTCTACTTTATAATATTTTGGTGAAGATTAAATACATGATCACATTCCTGACACATAGCAAGTATGGAAAAACTGCTGTAATTCTGACTTGGGCCTGGGAATGGAATTAAGGCAGAATAAAAAGAAACTTCAGTGACCTCACGATTTACGGAAAGGGCCTGACACTACCACCACTACTCATGATCCAAACTAACTTTCACAGCATGTTTTCCTATGTTCCTCCATCGATCCTCAGGAATAGTTACCTTTAACGTAGGTATTATTACTACCCCATTTCAAAGATAAGAAATTAAGGCTTAGAGTAGATAATGCCTTATCCAAGCTCAATCTGTAAGTTGTGGACTTGTGGTAGTCACTTAACTCTTCTGGCTCCAAAGTCATCGCTTCCCCCCCCCCACTCCCCCACCCCCACTAACATCTACTTCATGGGAGAGAAACAGGAAGAACACTGAGAAACCAAGGAGTGTTTTTATTATAATCAAGTTAGCGGAGTAATGGAAGCCAGGATTTGTAATCTGGTCTGATTGCTGGTAGTTGCCCATTGACAGTTCACGGTCTTTGAAAGGCTGCCAGACCCTACCTGGAGCTCCAGCATGCAGAGAACAGTGCTGTGAAGAAAGGGAGACACTGAGGTAAAGGTCTCAACTCATAGGTTCAAGGGTACCACCTTTCCAGAGAATGTTCTTCTCCCATCCCTATTCTTGGGCCAACCCCACCAATACAAGCGAAGTCAGAACTAGATCAGCACAGCTTTCTGTTGGTCACATTTACTGAATGAAGAAGATTCTTCTGTTTGTATCTTTAAATAGAACCATTACTGATTTGAAGTCACTCTGTCTCCAGGAGCCCTTAATAAACTTTAAGATCATTACTGAGTCACCTAGCTCTTTCTTCCTCTTAGCAGAGTAACCACGTCTCTGATCTGTCCTTACAGAATTCCTTGCCAACCAGCGAAGCACGCCTGTGACTCTGATCTCTTACTTTAGACATCAATCCCAGGACTGGACATTCACTTCTAGTGAGGCAAGCACTGCTGCTGATCCTAGAGAGGGCTTTCCCCATGAGGCATTG
The DNA here is from genome assembly GCF_046562875.1 of Panthera onca. Classification (NCBI taxonomy): domain Eukaryota; kingdom Metazoa; phylum Chordata; class Mammalia; order Carnivora; family Felidae; genus Panthera; species Panthera onca. Next base: position 145,191,009 of record NC_138342.1, on the reverse strand, counting down.
ACATTGTAGCTCCTTTTTCCTTTCTTACCCCAGAAGGCACTCAGATACCTTCCAGGGCCCCTTCCTGTTCTGGGTTAAAACACACATACATACCACCACCACCAACACAAAAAAACAAACCAAAGATCTGACATTTTCTTCTCAAAATAGTTTAGACAGTGTCCTCCTGGAAGCAAGGAGTATGACTAAGTGATTTCTTAAAGTCCCTTCCAGCCCGTGATTCACCAGACATAGAATTTTAAGCTGGAATGGACCATTATATTCTGGGCCAAAGGCCTCATTTTTGTAAATAACGAGAGTGAGGTCCATAGAGGTTAAGAGTTGTGGAAGCTGCTTGCTACAGTGGGAAGAGCGAGCATTTGAAGTTAGAAGTTTTGGATGTGAGGTCAAACTTTACCAGTCACATGCTACATGACCTTGAGCAAGTCATTAACTTCTAGAGATTCAGTTCCCACAGCTGTAAAACGCAAGGAACACTACCTACCCTACCTGCTTCCCAGTGTCGTTCTGAGCATCTTATGACATCACCTTTATGAAGGACACGATAAACGTGACCAAGCAGCTTTATCTATGTGTTGCACTCATACGGTGGCAAAAGGAGGACCCTCAATTCCAGTGTAGTTCCATACCCTTCAAACAATACCACCTTCTTGACCTTTCTCCAATTCTCCAATTATAAGAGTTTCTCATAAGCCACCACACCAATTTGATCTCCATACATTTTCCTTTTAAACCCTGGATAGGCACAGACTCAAACCGTGGAAATCCAGACTGGCACGGATGGCTTATAGGCCAGCAACTCTGAAGGCTTTTGGGGGGATGCCTCAAGCAGCCTTCCATTACATCACAGTTATGGCCCTCAGACCCTGGACTGACAGCTTCCAAGGGACTGGGGACATTCATGAGCTACCTTTCCCTGCAGTTTTGCTAGCCAGTTTCATAGAGATGGCTACTGGATAGTTTGTAATGGGCTCTCAGGCTATAGTATGTACCCTGAAGACTGAGGTAGAATGAGCCACAAAGTGAAATGATAAGTACCTGAAGTTCATGCTGGACAGAGATTCAGGAACCTGTTCGGTGGAAATAGGGGACTTACTGTGCCAATTTGTGTCCACAGAGGAGAAGCAGGAGATGGTAGCTTAGGAAGGAAGTGTGGACCTAAGGGTTATGTAGTCCCATGGATGACTAAGAGACATGGTCACTAGGCTCTGAGTTCTATCATCACTATTAGTGCACTGGAAATAATCGACTCCATTTTATTTGGCCCCATTATCAATCACAGGGAATGAGTCCTCAGTTATAAAAATCAGCTCTCCTACTCATCGAGAGATATACATGCCCTGCCAGTACTGAGATTCTGTGCTCCCTCTGCTATCATGGGGTGGACTGACCACATGTCTTTCTTAACTGATGCCTCCCCAAGAGTCACATGGCATAACTTTCTTCAGTTACTGAAGAGACTCCAGTCTCTTCTCCAACAATGGTCTTTGGCTCTTGAAGAATGCAATGGAGAAATCCAACTTTTACTGTTTTCTTAGGCATAGAAAAGGTTTCAAACTTTCAGAAAAAGTGGTGAGATCAAGCCTACAATAAATAGAAAGTATACTTCTTTGCTCTAGGCAATAAAAAAGAAAAATGGCGGGGGGGGGGGGGGAGACACTGTGAGCCAGTTCAGCCAACAATTTCCATGTTAAAAAAAAAAGTTCAAGTTGGAGCCATGTGGTCTCAATAAAGTAGTAAAATATATTTTCTTTACCCTACACTTCATGTGCCCATAACCTTCCTTTTAAATCATCTCTAACCAGCCCCAAATCACTCTGACCGCAAATCATTTGGTGGCTTTGGTCTCCAGGCAATGGAATGTGCTGGAGTAGACGGGGAGTCGCTACCAAGAGTGCTCAGAGGGAGCTTCCACTCCCTTTGCTCAGGCACACAGACCCCAGCAAAGCCCTGAAAGGGTTCCGCGCTGAGATAGCACATGACATCATAGCTCAATCATTCAGGAAAAAACTGCAAGGGCTGCAGAATAGCACAACATGCCACAAACCACAGTGGGCAGATAAAGCCGAAGAACAGCTTTTCTTATGAAAACATTCACGAATACCACAGGCAGCTGGCAGAGACGCGTTTAATTACATTTACAGAAACCCATTGTATCCATCAACCCCACCATCTTTGGAGCTGACCAACAAATGGGAAGGTCGCTGAAGCCCGTCTTCAAAATGAGAAAGCCAGGAGGGCCTGAAGTTTAGGTCACCGCATTTCATAATGTGTATTACAACTAGATTTGACCCAGCTGTAAAATCGTTTGATAGGCTTTGAAAGCGTTTCCAAGTGAACTAGACCTTAATAGTAACCTATCTTTAAATTTACAGCTGGAGATTAAGAGCAGCCGAAGGTGTGAGAAATCAATTATTCAATTCATGATTAATTTAAGAGACACCGAGCTTGTCCTGGGCATAAACAAAGCTCAAACGACTGCCATCTGCCGTCATATCAGAGGACCCAGCCTTGTATTTTGTAAGTGCCATTGGAACTTTTGTTTATTTATTTATTTTTTTAAAAGGAACTGCTCAAAGAGTTAAGTCTATAGACTTTGAAGGGATGGTAAATGGATTGGGGGTGCCCTCGGGCATCTCAGAGAAACAAAGTTCAGCATGCACTGGTAAAGTATGATTAAAGCTCAAGAGAAAAAAAAACTGTCCAAATAAAATGCTTTAAAAGGAGTACTTAAGCATCATCTTACAATAATCTCTAAAGTAAGAGTTTTAAAGGAGACTGCGGAATCTGTGTGAGACAAGAGAGATATGCCTGAAAAGCCCCATGGACTTTTCTAATTTTAGACCCAGAGAGCTATCATTGCTGCTAATTCTAGTCTGTGATTTCACCTATAAGAATGGAGATTTTCAATAGCAAAAAGAAAAGACCCAGCAAAAACCGCACAACAAATAAACAACAAATGAAAACACTATGATGATCAAAGTAGGTCTCGTCCCTAAAGGAACAATGAAAAATTATATAGTAGCTAGTGACCACTAATGTCTAATAGCCATAATCTTTTCAGAAAGATGGTATTTTATAGCCTGGTATCATATCTGGCAGTAATCTTTTTCATCAGACACCCAAGGATAACTTTCCATTTCAGTTGGGGGGTGCACGGGAGATGAAAGCTCAAATGCATGCTCATAGTATGTTCTGTTCCTGTAATGGTCGGAGAAAATTCGAGGCTCTTGGGTTACTGAAAATAACCTGTTTGCCATTATGTGTGCAATTATAAGCTAGGACCTGCTTTTTTAAAATTGCTGGTTTCAGCAGAGATTTCCCATGGATTTATCAGCAACAGAAATAAACAAGCATTCCACCGAGCTCCACTTGGAAGTGTGAGAAGGGCTATTGAAAGTCTTTTTCATCATGTGGACAAGAATTCAACTTAACCTACCAGGATGTTAAACTGCATTCCAGTATCCTGAAGACTTTCTTCATCCTCTGAAAACTGAAAACGAACTTCATCCCCCTTCCCAGGTGGTCCTCCTCCCTGGCCCTTGCCACAAAACACATCACCTATCTCTTTCATCAGTAGTCTGTCAAGTGAGAGGTGACTTCAGCATCCCTGGAAAGCACTGGTGTCAGGCAGGGTCTTTATGTTCATACTGCAGGTAGACTGGGGGAAATCTCTTTGCAAAGGTCACGCTGGTGACCTGTGGATTAGCAAATTTCAAGACTTCTCCAAAATTGAATATTTCTAAAACTGCAACAGCAATGCTTTCCACAAAAACCACTGTAGAATTGTCAGTTTTTCACTTTAGTCTTTCCATGGTAGACAAGCCATCAGGAATGCATTCCTCCTTATTGTATTCTGCCTGCCACTTGTTCCCCCAAGAACCACGGCCAACTGAATGCTAACGAAGGGGACCCCATCCAAAGGGATTCCAGGAGGAGAACGAGAGAATGAAAACGTAGCATTTGATTTTGTTAGACAAAAGACTGCAATCAAGTGAAACCCAAGAAAACAAACAAACAAACTTTCAGGCAACTGAAAAGCAACAGGTGTGAAAACGCCCAAACTTCTCATGGGAAAAAACACCAAACCCTTCCGTTGAAGTGTTTCCAGCTAAAATTCATTCAGCAACTGATCAGCGATTAGAGGCTGTCCTACTGCTCCCTGTGTGAAAGTTTTCCTTCTACTTCAACCAGGGATGGAACAGATTACAAAGAAACTAGAAGGAATACAAACTCGGCGCAAGTCGCTCCAGGCATATAAACGCCTGAAAGAGAAGCTTCTCTCAAAGTATCATTTTTTTTAAATGAATAAAGGCGGGGGGGGGGGGGAATTCCACCCCGCGCCTCCAGCCCCTCCCCCACCCCAACTCTAACAACAGAGAAGTCGCGCGCGGAGCTGGACCCACCACCCTCGCCCCCTAAGAACGATCCCGGGAAGAATTAGGAAAACCGTGGCGAAAGACGGTCTTCCGAGCCCACGACAAGCAAACACCCACAACAGTACGTTTCACTGAAGTACCTGCCCTCCACTGCGGGGAAACGCTGCCAAGCAATATTTCCTGCCCTTCTACATGGTTTTTAATGCTCTCACTTACCAGTTGAGCAGGAGACACGCTCTGCCCCCTGAAAAAAGCTCCCCTCGGGGGTCTTTCAGATCCCAGCTATTCCCAGCTTGCAACTTCGGGGCTCGGAATTCAGCCTAGCTTGCTGAATACAACGGAGAAAAGGAACGGGCAGCTGAGCCGCCCACAGCCCGGCCCCTCGCAGGCTGCGAGGAAGACGTCTCGGCGTGCCGGGGCTCCCGGGAAGCCTCCCAGCGGCCAGGCCCTCGCGAGCAGGCTGGATGCGAGGCGGGCCGACTGCAGCCGCGCCGAGTGCGCCGCGTCTCTCCGAGGGGCCGCGTGTGCGCCGTGCGCGTGTGGCAGAGAGGGGGCTGCTGGGGAGGGGGAGAGGGTGTGTCCTGGCGAGGAATGCCGCTCACTTCCACAAATAACCCTGAGCGGGGACGCGAGGCGATCAGCTCCTCTCGCTCCAAGCCCTTATCACGCTTAGGAAGGCTTTGACTTTGGTCGGGGATTGCAATCACCGGTGGAGAGGGTAATAAGCAAGTTCCACCCACGGTTTCTAAAGCCCGTTCAGCTGCGGTTTGAAGCATTTCCCAAAGACCTCGTTCCTATAGTCAACACCGCGTCTCTGAACACACCTTGGGGGGAAATCCAGGTGGTAACTAGTAGTGTATTTGTAGTAGTTATAAAAGAAATCAATTCCTATCTTGCTCTTCCTTATGTACCTACCCTTTCACGCAGGGGGTACCTCTCAATTACATTCTCCATCTACATTCTGGTGAACTGAACTGTTTTCTCTGATGCTGCCTTACTGTAAAGCTATAAATTAATTACTACATTACACATGAAGCCCCTAGGAAAAAGAAGGCTGAGAATAAATCTGGTTTTTGTTCTTTTTTATGTTGAACAAGTCTGCCATTAATCAAGTCTTTCCACCAACATCTAGGGAACAGACCCAAGATTGCGACTCATTGAGAGATGAACATGTGCATACGTCTGGTTGTTTTACAGTCTTTCTCTGCAGCATTATGTCATAGTGACTCAGTTACCAACCACACAGACAGATATAATGGAGAAACAATAGGAGAAACAAAACCAACTATTTAATAAAGACCTACCTACTTGCCAACTGTAACAGATTTCAGACAGGGCCTAAAGTTTAAACATTTTTAAGGATTATTTCACCACTTCCATTTTTTCCCCATCTTAGAGTCACAGAACTGCTTCTCATTGGTCAGTCTGAGAAACAGAAACCCAGGATTGTATTTGGAAGTTTAAGGAAGAAACTCATAAGGGACCCATGACGCTATTAATTTTAATGTAGCATGTAAAATGTCAACAGCATGACAGATTCTTGAAGTCAATTAGAAAACATCAGAAAGTGTCTTCCAGAAATAGAATAATCTTGAGAGGCCCAAATAGATATAGTGCAAAAAATGTTTTTTGAAATGGAAATAAAATGTTGAGACTTTGGTGTATATCTTTATTTTTAGCATCTTGAGGAAGTAATGGGTCACAAAATAATTGAATTTTTTCCTCACCTATTAAATTTCCCCCTCCTTTGAGAATCAATGTAAAGTTAGTAAGAATGAGTTTGCTTTTCAAACTGAAAATATTCTGGGTTTGGCAGGTTCAGTCCCTTCTTGTATGTTATTAGGTTCTTTCATTTGTTAACTACACTTCATTTATAGAGTTTTGCTGGAGTCACTGAATAACAGAGGCAAATACTTTTGTTTGTCTGAAAGGCATCACTGTAAAGCAGGGTGGCCTAATTGGGTGAGTGTCTCTAAGATACGTTTCAAGTCCTCACCACCTTTCTCATCTCCAGCAAAAGGGTGGTAGAACAATCCTTCCTCTGTGAATTAGGGGGAACATTTTATTGATTAAAATGCCAAGGTGAAAGAGAAGGAATAATGGGGGCAGGGGGTGGTTAGTATATGATCACCACGAGCACAAAGACCTGAATATCCCTTTTAACTGCCTGTGCTAAAACTCTGAACTTTTTGAACTCTGAAGTTTAGTTGAAATATCCAACATGCATAAATATCTCAGGCAAAGACGGCACCCCTTTCTCATGGCTCTGTGTGTGCAGATGAGACTGAAGGAAAGGTGAAGTTTCTGCAGGCCTTCCACATCATATACCAAAGGAGACCACCTTTTGAGTTGCACCTATTAGTGGTCCCAGATGTTCCTGGAAATTGCTTTTTGTTTCTGTGATCTGCCCACTTGCTTGTGCTCCAAATGACAACTATTCCATTGTTGAATGTTCTGCAGGATTTCTTGGGTTAGGAGAGGGAGTGGTGAAAGCGTTCTCACTGTGTGTGGTCCTTAGAGCACCTGTCTCAGGAGTGGGGGGAGGGGAGCTTGCTGAAAATGTAAATTCCCTGGGCCCTTCTCAGAGCTCCCAAATTAGGTCTTTCTCTGGGGGCTGTGCCATTATTCTGTGTGTGTGTGTGTGTGTGTGTGTGTGTGTAATTAAAGGTTTTGAATAAGTAATATGTTCACATAATTTGAAAAGCAAAAGGTGTGAATACTTTTATTCAAGGTATATACCTTGAGTATATGTTCAAGGTGTAACCTCCTTCCTACCACTGTTTCCCATATGTCCAGTTCATACATCTCCTCCAAGGCAGGAGTTTTTTCCTGTAGATTTTCAGGTTTCTTTATCCACCTACCAGCAATTATAAATTCTTACTTTTTTCTTTATTTCTTAAAAAGACTGTATGCAGAACAGTTACTGTCCTTTACTTTTCTCCTTCTCTTAAATATACTTTAGGATCTTTTGTCTATATCATATGTTCGATTATTTGTTAACTTAGAGACAAACACTTATTATGCACCTACTATATGCCAAATACTGTTATATATGCTGGGGATAGAGGTGTGGACAAAATTGACAAAAATTTCTACCCCGCAGCATTTTTTTAACGTTTTTTTTGAGAGACAGAGAGAGACAGAGCACGAGAGGGGGAGGGCAAAAGAGAGGGAGACATAGAACCTGAAGCAGGCTGCAGGCTCTGAGCAGCACAGAGTCTGATGTGGGGCTCGAACCCTGGAACTGTGAGATCATGACCAGAGCTGAAGTCAGATGCTTCACTGATTGAGCCACCCAGGCACCCCTGCTCCATAGCATTTCTATCTTGGGAGAGGGTACATGAAGCAGACAACAAACATGATAAGTAAATTATATATTGTATTAGAATATAATCAGAGCAATTGAAAAACTAGAACAAGATAGTAGGGATTGGGAATGTGGGGTGGCGGATTGTAATTTTAAATGGAGTGGTCAGAGGTGACCTTATTGAAAAAATGACATGTAAGCAAAGACTTGATGGCAGTGAGAGAGTGAGCTTCGGAATCCTTTGGGGAGTATGTGATCCAGACAGAGGGAACAGGTAGTGCAAAGGCCCTGAGGTGGGAGTATGACTAGCATATTTAAGGAGAAACAGAGGCCAGTGTGACTGGAGCAGAGAAAGTGAGGCAGAATGTCACAGAGGGTCAGAAGGGCAACAGGGGGCAGATCACATAGGCTCTTATAAGCCAGTTTAAGGATTTGGGCTTTTACTCTTAGAGCAATGGACAGCCATCAGGTGGGTCTTGAGAAGAGGAGAGACGTGATACAATTTACATATATATCAGCACACAGGAAACATGCTCATGTTTAAAGTTGCATAGTATTCCCTTGGATAAATACACTGCAATTTTATTCCATCAGGATGCAACTGATAGATGTTTGAGTTGTTTCCGATAATCAGCTCTGAAACAAACTTCCACATTTGCCATTTTACACTTGTACATCTATGGTATTAACATCCACAAGTTGGATTATTGGATTATGGATTTCTAATTTTTGATAGATACAGCCAAATTGCCCCCCAAAAGGCCTAAGCCAATTGACCCTCCCACTAACAATATTGACTTGTTCTTGTTTTCCCACAGCCTTGCCAACAGAGTGCATAATCAAACTTCTGGGAGTGTGCCAATCTGATAGGTGAAAAGGATGTCTCACGATGGTTTAACTTGCGCTTCTCTGATTCGGGGTGAGGTTGAGCAGTGTCTTCGTATGTTGAGGCTCCAATTCTATTTCCTTTGTTGTGGCTTGTTGTACTTTGCCCATATTCTACAGGGCTCTTGGCCTTGTTCTTTACAGATTTATTTAAAGTTGATACATATTAAGGAGATCATCTCTTTGTGTATGAGCTGCAGATTGTTGACTCCTTTGGTCATCTGCCTTTCAACTTGGCTGATGGTACTTTGCCATGTGAAAGTATCTCATTTTTATGTAATAGGAGGAAGTATATAGAAAGGCCTTTTCCATATCATCTACTTTGATGATTTTATTTTTTGACATTTAGATATTTGACAGATGTGCATTTTATCCTGGTTTAGTTGATAAAGTATGGACCCTGCTTTATTTTGTTCCAAGTAATGATCCAGCTGCCCCACTACCACGTTTTAAAATAATAATTAAAAAAAATTTAATTGTGGTAAAAAGCAGATAACATAAAATTGACCATCTCAACTATTTTTAAGTGTTCAGTTCAAGGATGTCAAGTATATTCATATTGTTGCTCAATGGATTCCTAGAACTTTTCATTTAACAAAATTGAAACACTATACCCAATGAACAATAATTTCTAATTTTCCCCTCCCTTCTGCCTCTGGCAAACACAATTCTTTCTTTTCTTTTCTTTTTTAATGTTTTATTTAGTTGTTTTGAGAGAGAGAGAGAGACAGAGAGAGAGGGTGTGCACTTGAACAGGGGAGGGGCAGACAGAGACAGAGACAAACAGAGAGAGCAGGAGGGAGAGAGAGAGAATAACAAGCAGGCTCCACGCTGTTAGAACAGAGCCCTGCTCGAGGCTCAAACTCACAAAACCTGAGATCATGACCTGAGCTGAAATCAAGAGTCAGGTGAGTAACTGAGCTACCCAGGTGCTCCATCTACTTACTTTCTGTTCCCATGAATTTGATTATTTTAGATACCTCATATAAGTAGAATCATTTTTGTGCCTGGCTTATTTCATTTAGGATAACGTCTTCAAAGTTCATCCATGGTATGGCATGTGACAAGATTTCCTTGCTTTTGAAGGCTAAACAGTATTTCATCGCAGGTTCAGAGCACATTTTCTTTATCCCTTCATTTGTTGATGCATTTGGATTGCCTATACCTCTTGGTTATTATGAATAATGCTACCGTTAACATCAGTCAGTCAATGTGTATTTGAGGTCCTGCTTTCAATTCTTTTGGATATATACCCAGAAGGGGAATTGCTGCATTATTTGGTGAGTCTATTTTTAATTTTTATTTAAAATTTTTTTTAATGTTTTATTATTTATTTTTTGAGAGAGAGACACACACAGAGCACAAGGAGGGGCTGGGGGGGGGGGGTGGACGGAGAGAGAGGGAGACACAGAATCTGAAGCAGGCTTCAGGCTCCAAGCTGTCAACACAGAGCCTGACACAGGGCTTGAACTCACAAACCGTGAGATCATGACCTAAGCCAAAGTTGGACACTTAACCGACTGAGCCACCCAGGCTCCCTTATTTTTAATTTTTTGAGGAATCTCCATACTGCTTTCCACAGCAGTTGCACCATTTCACATTTCTACCAATAGTGCACACAGGGTCCAATTTTCTTTTCAAAGTTTATTTATTTATTTTGAGAGAGTGAGAGAGCACAAGTGGGGTAGGGGCAGAGAAAGAGGGAGAAAGAGAATCCCAAGCAGGCTCTAAGCTGTCAGCTCAGAGCCTGACATGGGGCTCGATCTCAGACACCATGAGATCATGACCTGAGCTGAAATCAAGAGTCAGATGCTTAATCAACTGAGCCACCCAGGTGCCCCTGGGTTCCAATTTTTCCACATTTTCACCAACACTCGTTAACTTATTTTTTTAAATTTCTTTCTTAATTTCTTTTCTTCCTTCCTTGCTTCCTTCCTTTCTTTTTTCTTCCTTCCTTCCTTCCTTCCTTCCTTTCTTCCTTCCTTCTTTCCTTCCTTCCTTCCTCTCTTCTTTCCTCCCTCCCTTCCTTTCTTTCTTCCTTTCTCTCTTTCTTTCCTTCTCCCCCCAACCCCTGTCTCTTTCTTTTTTGATGGTGGCTCTCCTAATAGGTATGAGGTGATATCTCATTATGGTTTTGATTCGAATTTCTTTAATTATTAATAATGGTGTACATTTTTTCATATGCTTATTGGCCATTTGAGTATCACCTTTGGAGAAATGTCTATTCAAGTCCTTTGACCATTGTTTTTATTTAAAAAAAATTTTAATTTTTATTTCTTTTTGAAGGAGAGAGAGACAGAGTGTGAGTGGGGGAGGGGCAGAGAGAGAGGGAGACACAGAATCTGAAGCAGGCTCCAGGCTCTGAGCTGTCAGCGCAGAGCCCGACGCAGGGCTTGAACTCACAAACCGTGAGATCATGACCTGAGCAGAAGTTGGACGCTTAACCAACTGAGCCACCCAGGCACCCCTCCTTTGCCCATTTTTAAGTCAGGTTGTTTGTGGGGGGTTTTGGTTGAATTGTAAGAATTTTTTATCTATGAGATATTAACCCATTGTCAGATACATGATTTGCAAGTATCTTCTCCTATTCCATAGGTTGGTGTTTTACTCTGTGGTTTGTCTCCTTTGATACAGGAAAGTTTTCAATTTGATGTAGTCCCACTTGTCTGTTTTTATTTTTGTTGCCTGTGCTTTGCTCTGCTACCACTTTATGATGATAATCTCCTACCTACTGTTTTGAGGTGTCATTTTTAACATGTATTACATTCCTGTATATAGTGAGTCTATTTCTGGACATTTCATTCTATTTTCTTAGTTGATCTTTTAATTTCAGTGCCACTACCACACTGTTTTAACTATTGAGGCTTTTAATTTTAATATCTAGTGAGCTTAATTCTCTCATTGCTCTTCTGTTTCCTGTGTTTCGTTTTTGTTTATTTTTCTGCGTGAATTTCAGACTAAATAATAAATAATGATAGAAATCCTTATATTTTTATTACTATAAGTGCACTTAGATAAATAACAGAGAGAATCAACAGCTTTTATGTTGTCAGGTTTTCCTAGCCAAGAAGGTAGATCTTTCCATTTGTTCAAATCTTATTTTGTGTCCTTCATCAATGTTTTATGGCTTTATTCAGATGTGTCCTGCAACATTTATTGTTACAGTTATTCTTAGGTATTTTATCCTTTTATTATTATTGTAAATGTGGTCTTTTCTCTCATTACATCTTCTTACTGGATATAATCAATTTATTACAGTGTATTCATTTTGTGCCATTTCATCTTACTAAATTCTCTTATTGTTCATAGATATTTCTCAATTCTTTTATATTTGTAACTATATAATGATATCATCTAAAAATAAAGATTAACTTTCTGCTTTCCATTTTTTATACTTTTCACTTTTTTTCTAATTTCATTGTCTATTAAATCTAGTACGATGTTAAATAGCGGTAATGATAGTGGGCATTCTTGTCTTATATTTGATTTTAATGGAAATGCCTCCACTGTTTTCCCAGTAGATAATAGTATGGGCTTTGGGTTGGGGATGATATATTTTATTATGCTAAGGAAGTGTTAATTTATCTTTATTTCCTTGAGGCCTTTCTCTGGGGTCAAGTATGATTACTGGCTTTTGTGCAAATGTTTTTTTCTAGTATCTTTAGAAATAATCATATAATTTTTCTCCTTAGATCTATAAATTTGATGGAATATAATAAATTCCTTAGTAATTAGTTATCCTTGCATTCCTATAATAAACTCCACTTAGTCATGGTAACTTTTTTAATGTGCTGGTAGATGCAATCTGCTAATACTTAATTTGGAATTTTTCCATTGATATTCATATTCATAATTATATTCATTTATATATATATTACATAATCTATATAATATATAAATATACATACTCAAATGGCCAATAAGCATATATTATATTATATATACCATTACATTATATTAAATATAATATATATTTACACATATAAGTGAATATAATTATGAACATGAATATCATTGGAAAAATTCCAAGTTAAGTATTAGCAAATAGCATCTACCAGCACATTAAAAAAATTACCATGACTAAGAGGAGTTTATTACAGGAATTATATTTATATAATTACATATATTATATAAATAATTATATTCAATTATATTCATAAATGAGATTTTTATAATAACTTTTTGTTTCATTGCATTGTGATCAGAGAATATTGTTCATAATGTTGCTATTTTTGAAATCAATTATCTTTTACTTTGTGGCCTAATTTATGGTCAGTTTTCATGTATGTTCCTTAGTGACTTGAAAAAATAGTAGTTTCTATATTTTCAGGATACAGAGTTGAATAACATATTTTATTATCAATTTTGGTATTTATGTCTACTTCAAAGTTCATGTATTTTTACTTTATTTGTCATAGACTGAGAGAGTTTACATTCCTTTGTATTTTTCCTCATATCTTTTGTAATTTCTGCTTTATAGGATGGCTTCGATATTTTTTGATGACTATATATTCATAATTGTTACAGCTTCATTTCAAGTTTTTTTTGCTTAGCATTACAAAGTGCCCATTTTCTTACTCATTTTCTGGCTCAGATTCCACCTTATCTGCTAATAGGGTCATAACCTTACTTTATTTGCAGTTCCCGTTGCCTGGGGTGTCTTTTCTCAATCTTTCACACTCCTACTTTCTGAATCACTTTGAGCTACCCGAGTACCTTATGTACAGGGTTCCATTCCGTGATGCAGTCCACTGCCTCCCTTCTTGCTCGTCCGGTACCTGCACCAGGCATTATAAAACATCGTATAGCTTCCGGGTTCTGTTCTTCAAGTGAGTCCCTCATCTTTAGGGAGAGAATTTCCTTCTGGGGGCTTTGGGTGATCCCCATACCTAGTTTGCTTAGAGAAGTATTTACATGCTAGTTCATAGACATAAAGTTTGATCCATTAATATAAGCTTATATTCACAGTAATTTTTTAGGAGTTCATATTATTTCTATAATAGACTAATTTGAATAATTATTTCCAGATTCAGTTTAGAATGATTATTTTTTGGTGGTGATACAAATAATACCTTACTTGGGCAGCCTGACACATGATTTCTTTTGATATTCCTAATAATACTGAGTTTGGAAGAACAGGTATCTTTATTAAACAGAGATACTGAGACAAGATTTCTCAAAATTTCATTTCCTCATCATTTCTCATACAAATAGACGATTCAGCTTTCAGATACACTGCAGAAAGACCTTGATACGGGGAGGGATGTTTTCTGGTGCCCAAACGACAAAGTTTCAAATTAATGATAAGTGATAGTAGATTTAATTCTCTTCTGAAATTGCTAACGTTGTTGCAACACTGGACAGTTTACTTAAGGAGGTCATGGAATCTACCTTCCTTGGGAAATTTTAAAAATATCTCTTTCCAAAAAAAAATCTCTTTCTAACAGTTTGAGTGTGGTCCTTCCCCAAGGCACAGATGACTGGATAAAAACCTCTGGTGTCCCCTTCCTCCAGAACACTCACCAAGAACACCTCAGGGGTCTGGATGATTCATTTTCAGACTTAAGCCCCAGAAGTATGATCTAGCAGGCGATTGTTATCAATGATATTCAGATTTAAAAGCATAAAGTATTTATGTAACAAGATGCTATCTGATGGAGAAATTTAAGTAAAGACCCAACACAGCACAATAATGCTGCTTCTCTTTCGGGGTTAGGGACAGGGAGATTACAATCAAATTCAAATTGCCTCATGTTAAAGGAAACATAAGAATTTCCACATTTCTTTTTCTGGACTGAAAGAAAAAGGGTAAAGGAGGAAGAGACAAGAAAATCTTTCACATTGAGACATTTCGGGATTATGTTTTCTTCTAACCAGAAATTCCCGAGTTGTCCTAAGTTTCAACGTCTGAATCCTGCTGACTAGCGAGACATTGTTTGAGCAAGACTGGAATTCTGAACATTCTTAGAGGCTTCATAAAAATCCCAAAATGATGGACAAATGCTTATGTTGTGGTCATGCAAAGAAAAGCCCCCTCGTGATTTGGGATTGAGTTTGTTCACTTTATATTTATAGTATCCACACCAAAGGAATGTAGAATTTGGCATGGGGAGAGGATGGGGAAGTAGGGGGAAAAGGAAAGAATGGAGACCAGGTTTTGTCTGTTTGCAAGGGGTGTATGTTGTGACCTCGAGCCTATGGAGTATGGGGAGAGGGAGTGTTTGATAGTTTAGTTAGTTTTTAAAGCAGAATCTTCTTCAGGTTTCTTGTGTCGGAGAACGACTGAAAGAATTTTTAACTTTCCTTATTAGCAGCACCATCTGTTTACAATGAAAGCTTGGCTTCTGTGTTTTGGCCCAAATGAAAGCCGTAGGGTGCCCATAGAAGTCAAACGGATAAAGCATGTGTTCACAGACCTGAAGAATCACCCTCTTTTGCCTGTACAAGGCTTTCATGGCAGATTTACGCAGCATCTCATCCCTACATAAATTCAAGATGATAAGCTTCTGAAAAGCAAAGGTGGGTCGTAGGTCACTGCAATTCACAGTCCAGGCACCTCATCTGCCACCCAACGAAATGATGGATGTCTTGGGTCACACTTGCCGAGAGAGGGGGGCAAGTGGCAAAAGAGCCATGCCTTTCACCATTTGTCATGGGATTCTTATATACTTGGGACAGGGACTTCTGCATAAACACAGTCTTTGCATAATTGCTAAAATTGGGAACCCGAGTTCCAGATAAAAACAGCAAAGGATAGAGTGAGTGAATAAGAAAAACTTCCAGTACCGAAACATCAAGCCTGGGGTGGAGGGTAGAGGCTGGAAGGCTAAGGAGTTGAAAATAGCAGTCAGGTCTCCCCGCCTCTCTCATTCTGATTTGTGTTGTGTCCTTGTTGCCAGGTGGGATTCCACAGCTCTCTTCCTGGAGGCTAGGAGTTTTCTCCCTTGCCCCAGAAATGAACTTTATTTATTTAAAAAAAATTTTTTTTAATGTTTATTTTCGAGAAAGAGAGAGACAGAGCATGACAGATAGATAAGATAGATAAACCAAGACATTATGTCTATGGGTGAGGGGCAGAGAGAGGAGACACGGAATCTGAAACAGGCTCCAGGCTCTGAGCTGTCAGTACAGAGCCCAATGCAGGGCTCAAACTCACAAGCCATGAGATCGTGACCTGAGCCCAAGTGGGATGCTTAACCGACTGAGCCACTCAGGCGCCCCCACCCCCAGCAATGAACTTTAGATGAGGATTTATAGGACAGTTACAACAGTGAATAAACTGTAAGTCTTGAAAAATTTGGGTAGTGATGAGAGAAGTTTCCCATAACAATGCGATTTGCATGCCGTTAGATAAACCAAGTGTTTATTGAACCCAGCTTCTGCTGGATTATCTGATGGAAGGCCCAGGGCTGAACTTTCAGAGGTTTATCAATGGCTGGGGAAGAGGGAAAAAGTACAACAAAACAAACCCATATGCATCTGAAACAGCTGCAGAACAATTAAGTATGTATAGGCATACCTCGGGTTCAGTTCCAGACCATTGCAATGAAGCGAATATCACAATAGAGCAAGTCAAATGAAATTTCTGGTTTCCTAGTGCCTGTAAAATTTATGTTTCCATTATACTGTAGTCTAATAAGTGTGCAATAGCATTATGTCTAAAAAACCAATATACATACCTTAATTTAAAAATTCTTATTGCAAAAAAAAAAAAGCTCACCATTATCTGAGCTTTTAGCAAGTTATAATCTTTTTGTTGGTGGAGGGTCTTGCCTCCATGTTGATGGCTAATGACTGACTGATCAGGGTGGTGGTTACTGAAGGTTGAGGTGGCTGTAGGCCTCTTTTTTTTTTAATTTCTTTGTTAATATTTTATTTATTCTTGAGAGAGAGAGCGCGTGCGTGAGAGAGACAGAGCATGAGTCGGGGAGGGGCAGAGCGAGAGAGGGACAAGCCGTGAGATCATGACCTGAGCTGAAGTCAGATGCTCAACTGACGGAGCCACCCAGGCACCCCTGGAGCTTCTTATTAAAGTAAGTTAGCAGTGAAGTTTGCCACACTGATTGGCACTTCCTTTCACAAGACTTCTCTGTAGCATGCAATGCTTTTGGACAGCACTTTACCCACAGTAGAATGTCTTTCAAAACTGGAGTCAGTCCTCTCAAACCCTGCCCCTGCTTTATCAATTAGGTTTATGTGACAGTCTAAATCCTTTGTCATCATTTCAACAATCCTCACGGCATCTTCACCAGGAATGGATTCCATCTCAAGAAAACACTTCCTTTCCTCATCCATAAGAAATAACTCCTCATCCATTATAGTTTTATCATGAGATTGCAGCAAGTCAAATAATAATGAAAGCACTTTGAAATATTGCAAGAATTATCAGAATGTGACACAGAAACACAAAGTGGACAAATGAGGAAAATGGTGTCCACAGACTTGCTCAACACAGGATTGCCACAAAACTTGAATTTGTGAGAAACGTGATATCTGCAAAAGTGCAGTAAAGCAAAGCACAATAAAACTAAATATGCTCGTATATGCTAGTCTGGAATGTGGTTCTCAAGTACTGTGGATCAGAATCAAATGGGTCTTGAACAAATGCAGATTCCTGGCTCGACCACTTGAATTCAGAGGTTCAGGGCATGGACCAGGGATTTGTATTATATTTTATTTATTAATTTTTTAAATGTTTATTTATTTTTAGAGAGAGAGAGAGAGGCAGAGAGTGGAAGACAGAGGATCCAAAGAGGGCTTAGCACTGACAGCAGAGAACCAGATGTAGGGCTCAGTCTCACAAACCATGAGATCACGACCTGAGTTGAGGTCCGACATTTAACCAACTCAGCCACCCAGACACCCCAAGGATTTGTATTTTAAATTAGAATGCTTGCTCAGTGATTTCACAGAAATGAATATCAAAACCTACTTTGAGAATTGCTGGTCTACAGTATTCTATCACTTTATTCAAAAAGAGGTAGAAGTTTGTTGAGTTCTTACTGTCTGCAGGTTTTGTAAACACTATGCCATTTAATTCTGTCAGATGGTCTATGAGGACAGTTTAGTCAGGAATTTAGTCAGGGTCTGCATCTAAAGTCTGCACTCTTCTGTTGGCAAGCATGTTGTCGCTTCTTTCCAAGATGGGAGAAAGTCAGGGTGTGCAGGACCAGACTACACAGCCTGGGTGTGGTGTTTCTTGTCCCAGGCTGTCTCCCTAAGCTGGCCTCCCCATGGCCCCCAAAGTGATCTAGCAAATGCAAATCCAACCATGGTATAACATTATACTCTCTTCATTACACTGTGGCTTACTTTTTGCATTAAGCAGTATAATTTAAACATCTTTCGGGTTGGGTTCGCTGAATTTTGGCACATTGAAGGACATTTTTTGGAACTGCCATCAGCATAAAAAAGAAATATTGTAGCATTAAGTCTATTGACTACATTGTTAGCATGGAGCTTGGGTGGTTTATGTCTTAGATTCAGTTAATTTTGTTCTAGAGTCAGGAAAATGTGTGGCTGGATTTGCACAAATTCATCCTTACCACTGGAAAAGCTTCAAATACACACTCTACTGCCCATTGTTTAGGAGAACTATACTTTTCATAATGAAGCACCATATTTTTGTTTAAGACTAAGTTTGCTCACAATTACGTCCGATGTTCTTGAAAGCTTGCAGAAGATAAGACCTGGCATGGCCCCAGACTCGTGGATTCTGTGCTTTGCTGCTGTTGTTATTCTTTTAAGACATCCACTAGCCATAGGAGATTCAGAAGTGTCAGTTCAACTTAATCAGACCGATTGTATGTGTAAGAACCCTGGAGCTTGTTATAAATACTCTTCCCTTAGTCATTCTCATCCCTCACTTTTAAGCACTATAGATCGAGATGGTTCTACTCACTGGAAGATCTCCCACTACCATGTGAGAAATGGCAGACCCCAAATTTCTCCAGCTCTATTGCCAGCCCAGTCTGAGCCACAGTTCTTTCCAGTCCAGACAACTGAAGAGCCTCCTATTTGGTTAGCCCCACAACAGCCAGTATCGCCATCCTTTTTTTTAAATATACTTAAGAATTTTTAAATTTATTTTCATTAATTAATTAATTAATTTTTAGAGAGAAAGCATGAGCGGGGAGGGAGGCAGAGGAAGAGAGAGAGAGAGAGAAAGAATCACAAACAGGCTCCGACTCAGGGTTCAATCCCATGACCCTGGGATCATGACCTGAGTCAAAATCAAGAGTCAGACCCTCAACTGACTGAGGCACCCAGGCGCCCCAGCCAGTATCACCACCTTAACATGCAGATGGGGGTAGGTCATTTCCTTGTTTAAAACAACTAAGTGGCTGCCCGTTTTGATTACATTAAAAACAAAAGTCACTTAAGTGACATTGAAGTCATTTAAGGCCATGGGTGATGCGGCTGCTGCCTACTTCTCCAACCCCTCCATCTCCCATCTGCATTACAGTCTGCTGGTTTTCCTTCAGCTCCTGGTCCATACTGACTGCTTTCATACTTATGGCCTTTGATCCAGTTTCTATGCATCCTTCAGGTCTTAGTTCTTAAGTCATCTATCTCTTCGGAAGGTCTTCCTCCATCATTAGACTTTGCTTTCCCACCTCTTATCAAAGATACTTTGCGTCTTTGTTTAAACTGACTTTCCTGCAGAAGGGTGGTTCGTGAGCATGTTCTTATCCATAGCTCAGTACCCAGTGGAGACATGGCACATATCAGAAGCTCAAAAAGGAAGAAGCAGTCAGGGCCTGGTCATGGCTGACATGCACCTTATTAAAAACTGCATATAGTGCACCAAACATCCAGATATGCTGGATGTTGAACTAAGAGCATGATACAAATTACTGTTGCCTTCTAGAAACCTAAAAATGAATCTGAGATAACACACCGTGTGGGGAAAAAGGTGTACAAGAACTTATAGAGACCTACCAAATAATGCAACTGGGGAATGAAGCAGGAGTAAAGCTCATGAATAAGCAAATACATATTTCATAGCAGCCAGTATTACCTTGGAGGAAAGAGCTCATTCTCTTGGCTAGGCAAAGGTGACAGGTAGTGTGTTTGATCCCTGATGTTAAGAGCTTCAGATCACGATACAGTAAACCCCCTGTCATGTACTCCCATCATATTTAGAAGAGATTTCTGTATCTCTTCCTATTATTTGAATATGGCTGGCCTTTCAGAACTCTCCCTGTGCCAGAAAAGGAATAAAATAGTGACTAAGGTGCGTGTGTCACTGAAAAATTTCAGAGATGTAGTTACATTTTATTCTGGTAGGTTACCTGTAAGAGTATGGCCAGTACAGCCTTGGAAAGCTAGCAGCTGGAGATGTCCAAAGTCTCTGTCGATAACCTATGTCAGAAGCACAGGTTAGTTTGCACAGAGAAGACTTAGACTTTGGAGAGTTCCTGCCACCCCTGGGAATGGAGTGTGGAGTCTAAATATGTAATAAGACCCTACGTATCCACCATTCTTTGTAATTTACAAGGCACGTTTACATGGTTGTTTCATTTGCTCATCTCAATTATCCTGCGGCATAGCTATAGTGATCACCATCCTACAGAAAAGGAAACTGAGGCTAGGAATATAAGTGACTTGGTTGAGACCATCCAGCCTGTCAAATAAGTGGAGTGCTCACATCCCTTTTTTTTTTTAAATTTTGTTTATTTATTTTGAGAAAGAGAGAGAGAGAGTGAGCGCACAAGCAGGGGAGGTACTAAAAGAAGGAGAGACAGAATCCCAAGCAGGCTCCAGACCATCAGCGCAGAGTGCAGAATCTGATGTGGGGCTTGATCCCATGAATCGCGAGATCATGAGCTGAGCTGAGTTTAAGAGTCAAACGCGGGGCGCCTGGGTGGCGCAGTCGGTTAAGCGTCCGACTTCAGCCAGGTCACGATCTCGCGGTCCGTGAGTTTGAGCCCCGCGTCAGGCTCTGGGCTGATGGCTCGGAGCCTGGAGCCTGTTTCCGATTCTGTGTCTCCCTCTCTCTCTGCCCCTCCCCCTTTCATGCTCTGTCTCTCTCTGTCCCAAAAATAAATAAAAAACGTTGAAAAAAAAAAAATTAAAAAAAAAAAAAAAGAGTCAAACGCTTAAGTAACTGAGCCACCCAGATGCCCCTCACATCACTTTTTATAGCTGCCTCTCATTTCCCTTCCCTGTTCTCATTAGAGTTACTTCATTTTCTTCCCTGAGAGCAACACAGAACTTTACTGGTCATTTATTTGCATTGCAATAGTAGGAAATTCAAAATCTTATTTAAACATCTCTTTCTCCCTCCAAAACTCAACCCCTTACAGTATCTATTTTGCAAGTTTGAAGAAAGTCAGGCTGTGAGGGAGGTGGTAGAGGGAACTTCCTAACTATGTTTCCTGATGTTTCGTTTTCTTCTTACTATTTCAAAAATAACAACCACAATAGTTACTTACTTGGAGAAATTACTACTGATATTTTGTGTCATCTACTTGTCATTATCACATTGTCAAGTTGGTTTTATAAGTGTCTTCATTTTAAAATAAAAAAATGTTTATTTATTTTCAGAGAGAGAGAGAGAGAGTTGGGGAGGGGCAGAGAGAGAGGGAGAGAGAATCCTAAGCAGGCTCTGTGTCATCAGCACAGAGCCCGACACAGGGCTCAAATTCACGAACTGCAAGATCATGACCTGAGCCGCAATCAAGAGTCAGATGCTTAACCACCCAGGTGCCCCTGTCCTCATTTTATAGTACAGGACATGCTGTCTGAAGGAATTGGATACCTTGCTAAAGAGTACATGGAAAATTACTGAGGGGCCAGGACCCGACCCAGGGAGTCTGACTCAACCTGTAGGCTTTGCTCTTTGACTTCATTGTACTCTTTCTGGACTCCTATGGTTTTCACAAGGTTGTGGAGCACCCTACCCCTGCCTCAACTTTTGATCAGCCCGTTTCTTCTCTGTGACCCAGGAGCTGCTAAAACTGTGTGTCCCAAGTGGAGGAATCCATCGCCAAACCTCTCACAACAGGTGCTTGCTTATAAGAAATCAGCTTATTAGGGGCACCTGGGTGGCTCAGTCTGGTAAGCATCCGACTTTGGCTCAGGTCATGATCTCATGGTTTTTGGGTTCTAGCCCCACATTGGGCTCTGCACTGACAGTGCGGAGCCTGCCTCGAATACTCTCTCTCTCTCTCTCTCTCTCTCTCTCTCTCTGCCCCTGTCCTGCTCTCACTCTCTCTCTTAAAATAAATAAATATACTTAAAAAAAAAAAAAAGAAATTCGTTTATTGGTAATGGGTAGGCTCTAGGACTGTTTAGGGGAAAGAATATTTTTCTTGGTGTGTTTATCACTTAGGATTAGGTTCAGCTTCATACAACATCTATCCTACCCCACCCCATGACTAAAAACAAAATGAAACACAAAAATGAGTGATTAAAGAGGACATCATGTAAAAGAGATGTAAAGTTAGCATGTTTGGGAGCTCATGATCATCTGCTCATGATTGTCAGGGACTCAAGCTTCCTTCTCCTCTGCTAATTTGCCCTTATTAGCATATGACCTCATTTCTAAGGGTGGCTGCTGGTGCACCACCATTGCATCCCCCTTCCAGCCAGGAAGAAGGAAGAAGCAGTAGGGGCCTGTGTCAGCTGTCTTTCAAGTGCCCACAACACTTCTGCTTACATCCCCATGGTGGTCTGGTCTTAACTGCCCCATCTAGTGGTCAGGATGTCATACACCTTGGTAAGACGCAGGCTATTATTTGAGGAATACTGGGGTAAACAACAAGGAATCCTGCCACTGTCTCCCCACGGCCGTCATCCCCCAAACTTAGGGACTTAAGAATCACCTGAAAGCTTGTTAAAAAGTCAGATTCTTGGAGCCACCGTTAAAGATTCTGGTAGGAACGGGGTGCCTAGGTAGCTTAGTTGGTTAAGTGTCCATTCTTGGTTTTGGCTCAGGTCATGATCTCATGGTCATGTGATGGAGCCCCACATCAGGCTCCACGCTGGGCATGGAGCCTGCTTAAGATTCTCTCTCCCTTCTCTTTCCTTCTGCCCCCCCCCCCCCCATATGTGCATAGGTGTTCTGTTGCAAAGGGTTAGGGACACACCTGCCCCTTGAGAAATATCATATGGGGTTCAATCAGAAACCAGGAACAGAGAACAGATGGTATGGTATGATGTAATCTGGTGAACTCGGTTTAAAAAATAAACCCCATTTGTTTCTCCTGTAGTTAAATGATATACAGTATCTAACCTGCTTCTCTAGTAGCTGAAGTTTCCAAGCTGAAAGAAATGCAAGTAAATTTTCTTTTGTAAGAAAAGGGGGTGAAACCAATAAATTATTTTTGTTTGTGTTTTTATTTTAGTTTTTAAAAAATGTTATTTTATTTATTTTGAGAGAGAGAGAGAGATTGAAAGAGAGAGAGAGTGAGTGTATGCATGCATGTGAGCAGGGGAGGGGCAGAGAGAGGGAATCCCAAGCAGGCTACACACTGTCCGCACAAAGCCCAGCACAGGGCTCAATCTCACTTACTGGGAGATTGTGACCTGAGCCGAAATCAAGAATCTGGCATGTAACCGACTGAGCCACCCAGATGCCTCCATAAAATATTCTTTTAATTCTATGAACTACCCTACTCTGAATTAATTTAGGATATTTTTCAAATTTCGGATTCATTTTTTGGAAATGATCTAATGTAGATAAGGCCTTATCCTTACGGCCTGAAATGAGAAAACGTTTAATAACCGTATCAAAAGATGGCATGCAGCTATTAGAATCCTTTCTCCACGTGATTTAAAACAAAACAAGTTAGAAAGAAGACAGGATGGGGAGTATACAAAATGAAGGCAAGATATCTATGGTTACAGATTCTTTGGTCACAAAATTAAGGTTGACTCCTTGAAACATGACCCAGATTGCTCTCACAGCCAAAAGCAGTATATGAAGAGTAGGCAAAAAATACTGTGGCAGTCATGAAAACCCAAGACCTCTTAAACAAATTTTTTTGAGGAAAAAATGGTAACATTATCATTCCTTCCTTAACAATCACATCATAAATAACCTTCCTCAGCTAGCAACAAAGTCTTTTCATCCAGAACTTGAAGGCAAAGACCTCATAAATTGACTGGGATATTCCTCCCCTGTTTGACCACAAAGCAGTGATTATTTGAAACTATAGGTTCCTGCTGGTACGTTTTTCAGAGCAAGTCACTGGTGGGGTTGAGAACAGTTGACATTCATTGCTTTGGTGACTGGCACCTCAAAGACAATGTGAGAAGAATCACAAGCACCCCTTTGGCGAGGGATGCAGCAGAGTGGGCTTTCAGATGTCATCTCAGACACCTCTGAGATTCGCCTTTGAGGATCCCTACCATTGCCTCGCATCCAATCTATCCCTCCTGGAGGTGGCAAGGTGTGGCCACACGTATGTTTGATTATCTAAAGAGAGTGAATATAAGAAACAAAACCTAACCCAAGAAGGAATGTAAATCCAGTCTTCTCCTGCCTTGTTGAAATGTAATGTTAGTATTTAAGAATTTTTTTTTGCCACTAAATACACTTGGGCCAGAAACTAACACTCAGACCCCAATTTCTGCTTTTTTTGTTCTTGTTTTTTTGGTTTTTTTTTTTTTTTTTTTTTTTTTTTGGTTTTTTTTTTTTTTTTTTTTTTTTGTGAGGCAGTAAGAAGAATGTCTTCATGATTACCAAAAGTATGTGTGGATAAGTGGCAATGAAGATCAATCATTTTTCCTTTGTTCAGTACCCAAGCTGTTTGAGGTATAGATCACAAAGTAGCTTTTTTTTTTTTTTAATCACACATGTATTTCCATGACTAGACAAGACAGAAGGCGTGTGAAACTGAAGCGTGTTTTATATGGATTTTTAAAAGTAGTGTCTTATCAAAGTTTTTTTTTTTTTTAACTTAGCATCTTCCTTAGGAATGAGGGCAAAAATATCCAAAAGGTACATTGCAAGAAATAGGAGCCATTCATTCTCTTAGTCTATTCCTTGAATCATGTGACCCTAATCCACCAACTTCTTAACATCCCTGCATTAGCGCTTCTTGGCTCCAGCCATCTGTCACTTTGAGATATCTTGCTGCCATTGTATTTTAAAGACCCACAGCCTATTGACAACATTGCTGCTTTGGTTGTCATTCATGTATGCAGTTTTGGACAATTCGAACAGCTCATGGAAATGGCAGTGTCCCACACTGATGTTAACCCTGCAGAGCTGTGGATGAACACATGTTTTGGAAAGAAGAGTGTCCTTTGTTACTCGGGTTGATTTCATTTCATTGTACTTTTGGTTCCTTTTTCAGCACTAGGTTCTTATGAATTTTTTAACAAAATAATTAATGGTGAAAAATATACCCAAGTTAGTGGACAGCTTAGGGACCCAACTACATCTGGACGTGTAGATGAACAATGAGAGTTCGCTATTCAAAAGCAAAGGCAAAATGAGACCATTGAGTCAACACTTGTAAAAGCATGCACAATATTTATAAAGGATTTTTCACCAGAATTCCATTTGTTTATTGCTGCTTTATGGTTTTCCAAATTGGAGAAAACTATTTCAAACATGTATGATACACATATGAGCAATTTCCAGAGAGGAAATCTTTGCCAAAAACCACCTAGCAGCCAGCCAGGGAAGCTGCTCTCTCTCTTGGTTTGAGGGCTGTTTTGGGGGGCCTGCAGAGCTCCCCAAGTACAGCATGGGCCTCCTGTTAATTTATGACTATTATTACTTTTTAAATATGAGTAACAAAGTACACATGTCTTTTTTAATAATAGTAAAGTCCAGGACTTTTAAGAAAAGACGATTAAGACCAATGTAGCACTCAGATGATAGAAAAAAATAAAAATAAAGACAACAAGGGGCAGAAACTAAGCCAAGAGGTAGAGACTTTGCACTTTCTTCCCGAGACTGGAGTTTCTCCATGAAAGTAAAGGCGTCATCCACATAGACAGAGTTACATCTGATCGACATTACTTGTGACATTACTTAGGCAGAAAAAGAACAGCCGAAACCCAGTTCTCCAGCTTTTAAATGAATTCCCAGCTATAAACCAGAAGAGTAACACTGTTAGGTTTTCAGGGCAGCTGGATTGGTGCTGTACTACTCAGGTTTCTTTTCACAATGTTGGCATGACTTTGTGGGATCCGTATATTATTTATGTGGCACCACTACCATGTTTTTAAACAATCTTTGGACATATGCCCATGAATTAGTTTTATCCAATTCTCCCTCTTTTATCCATAATGAGTTCTAGCCTTCATAGCCAGCATGACTTGGGCACACTCTGTATCCCCTGGAAGACTTTGGGGTAATCCCAGGGGCTCATTATTTCTAATTATTTCATATCTGGATGTGTAGGGCTGAGCTCACTCCACAAACCAGCCAAAAGAAGTAGGATTCTTCTACCACTTTCCTCTCAATTATAAATATGTATGTTTCACAACCAGTCCCTTGCAGCCAAAACCTAAAACCTACATCAATTTCTGGCATTATCTGGAATACAGGATGTAGCACAATTAACTCTAGGGAGTGTTGACACATATCCAAAAGATGAGGAAAAGATGATGTGGATAGGTAAAGATCAGGACAGGATATAGGGCTGGAGGAGTTCTGAAAAGAATTATGGTACATGCTCCTTGGTGCAGCGTGGCCATCAAAAACATGATGCGTTAGTCGAGACATTTAGCTTAGCAATATTTCAGTGGGCTTGCAACTAGGGTGACCGATTCCTCTGAGTTTGCTGCAGATTTTCTTGGCTTCAGCACTAAACATCCTACATCCCAGGAAACCTCTCAGTCCTAGTCAAAACTGGGATGATTGGTCACCCTATAAGAAACATAGACATCGGTGTTTGAGAGATGTAAGTTCATACAATGCACTTAAAAATGACATTAGAAATTAGTTGTTTCTGTCATGCCACCCCTGAGACTATTTCCATTATTCTCCACTTGTTACTGAAGGAAGCTAGCAAGAAAGAGGCATTCAAGAAGTGGAACTTTCAGCCATTACACTGGTAAGACGGACATTTTTACAACTTAAACTCAGTAGTTCTGAGTATTATGAGAGAATAGTGCAGAGAGTTTTTTGAATTCCATGGTTTCAGAGACATCAATCCTAAAGTAGGAACATTCATTTTTTTCCAAACCCCCCTTTCTAAGGAGGATCCTGTGCTGTGCGGTTTAGCTCAAGGGCCCTATGAGAAGATTTCTAGGAAGTTCAGCTCTATGGAACACTGTGCAAAACCCTCCACTCCATATCTAAAGAGCTTCTGGTAAAATAGGCAAATATTTTTTCATTAAGATATTTGGGGAGACACACCTGTTTCTCTTGGATGAGTCGCCATATCGAGACAGACTTTGCAGTAGGTACGTGGCAATCTGGTTTAATTCAGCTTACATTTGGAGCAAATGCCTTGTATTTGGGACTCAAAGAATAATGCATTGCTGCACCTTGCATAAAATCATTATGCCAGAATTCAGCCAAAGAATACTTTCATCATTGTTCAGCTGTTGAAAATGTGGAGCAAGCGAGTGGAGGGTCAATTTGGCCCAAGCTGTGATGGTTCTTGAAGTATCATCCCCAAATCAGAGATAACGATGGAGAGTTCTCTGGGATCAGTGTTGCCAATATGTGCTGAGGCTGGATAAATCATGGGAACTGCCACATGCAGATGGTGGCATATGAGTTCCCTTAATTAGGAGGGGTTGAGAAGATGATTTTAGAAATTATAGGCTGGTTTTTTGTTTTTTTTTTTTAATCCAGACTTCAAAGACACTGCTAGGGACTGAATGTTTGTGTCCTTCCAAAATTCATATATTGAAACCTTAATCTCCAATGGGAGATGAGACCTTTGGGAGATAATTAGGTCACAAAGGTGAAACTTTCATGATGGGATTAGTGCTCTTATAGGAAGAGACTGGCGAGGGCTTGCTTCCTCTATCTCTGTGCAATCTGTGTGATGTGGACACACAGCAAGAAAGCAGCCATCTGCAAACCAGGAAGAAGTGTCCTTAGCAGGAACTGACCACAATGGCACCTGAATCTTGGACTCCGAGCCTCTAGAACGGTGAGAAATAAATGTCTGCTGTTGAAGCCACATAGTGTATAGTAAGTTAGTGCTCTTATAGGAAGAGACTGGCAAGGGCTTGCTTCCTCTATCTCTGTGCAATCTGTGTGATGTGGACACACAGCAAGAAAGCAGCCATCTGCAAACCAGGAAGAAGTGTCCTTAGCAGGAACTGACCACAATGGCACCTGAATCTTGGACTTCCAGCCTCTAGAACGGTGAGAAATAGATGTCTGCTGTTGAAGCCACACAGTGTATAGTAAGTTGTTATAGTAGCCTGAACTAAGACAGACGCCTTATGTCTTAACAAAATTGAGCCATTTTAGGAAGCAGAGAAGTTTGTAGTAGGCATGTTAGGATTGGTGTCTCTGATTTCATTAAATGAGACTGCACCCTCTTAGGTCTTTTGGTAAGGCAAAGAATCAAGCAGACTTTGAAACCACTGGTGAAGGCTAGCTACATCCTACCAGAAATGAGAAAAATCTGCAAGGAGTGTCAGACCAAGTTCCAGGTAATCATGCATTAAAATGGCATTGGAAAGGCAGAACCTCAAAATAGATCAATGCCAGAAATTAAATGTAGCCTGTATGATTTATCATTAGGATGTGGGCATAGAATAAGACTTTCTAGACCTCAATTTTGGTTATTGGCAAGTTAACAGTCCTGCAAAATATACATATCAAGTTGAAGAGTTGAGGAGATTCCTATGTTGAAGGTTTTTTTGTTTATTTGCTTTGTTGTCATTTTGTCATTGATAAACAGGATGGGGAGAGAAAGGTCCTACTTTCATGTTTGTATTTCAAGGACTCTGGCAGATGGTCCCCTGGAAAAGTATGATGGAGCACAGCTTATAGGATCTATAGGAACTGAGACACTCAGTTCAGGCCAGTGGGTAGTGATTTACAGCAAAGAGTTTCTTGTCAAGCTTAGACTTCACCACCAATTGGTGAAATGACCTGAATTTTCACTGTTGGTGGAGCTCATGTGAGGGAAGAAAGAGAATGAAGTGACTGTGGCAACCTTCAGGAAAACAAGATCAGATGATAGAGTTTGGCTATAGCTCTTGGAGTAAACTTGGGAACTAGAATAGAACTCAGTTTGCTGTTATCAGATTCATACTAGCAAGAGCCTGGTCACTGGTGACCAAGGGGCCAGCCAGTGTCATCTTTACCTAGTCACAGGTATTTCCCAGGATTGATCACAAACTGGTCAGGGGCTAAACTCTAGATATTCGTTGGTGGGAGACAGATATGACAATAAATCTGTGACCGCACAAGATTTGGGGAAATGGAGTCACACACATAACCACCTTATTTGTGCTAAGGGGTTTTCATAAAAGAACTCCACTAACACATGATCTTCCTTTCCTTACAGACCTGTCAGAACAGGAACTAACCCAGGCTGCTCGTTGCCACTCTGGAACCCGACTCTGGAGATGCACAGAAATGGGGAGGGGGATATTGAACCCAGAGTTAACATAAAAACTGGAAGAAAGCCCCTGGGAGCCAGAAGGAAGCTGGATCACAACATGTGTGTGAAAATGTTGACCCAATATGGAGGAAAGGCTGGACTCCATGAGGAGGACCTAGGTTCAGGGAGCAATGCTGTATCTACCCCTTTCAGTCTTGTAGCTGGGATTGAGAACACTTGGTGATGTGACAATCAGCTGGGGTGGGGAGCTGATAACCAAATAGTCAGGCCATCTGGCCAGCTGTATGCGTTGCCTCCTTAACAACCCTCCACACAGAAGCTTCCATGGTGAAGGGAGAGTCCCCAGGGGCAGGGTCACCTGTTTGAGAAGGAAGGCAGGCTAAACAAAAAGTGACTGTGTCCAGAGAGTAACATTTAGGCATTCCCAGCCCTAAGGCAGCTCTCTGGAAAGGGTACAGACTGAGGTCCTGGCCTCTACCCCTCTTCCCAGAGATGCTTTATCCACCAAGGAAATGAATGCCCTCAGAATAAGCGCTCTCAGGAAAAACACAGAGACTGCTGAGGAGAATAAAAAGGAAAATCCCAAGTGGAGAAATAATCCCAGATGAAACATACTTGACGGACTGGATAAATTAAGGGGCTTAAAATAAAGACGCATCAAATATTCTCAAAGGTGAAGGAAGATATTGAAGAAAAGAAGAACAAATACACAGTTACACGTAACCAATTGGAGATACTAAATAGGAAAATATACTAGTTTAAATAAATAGCGTAAATGAATCAAATGACGAATTGGACATAGATTAAAAAAAAGAAGTAGTGTACAAGGAGATTGGGGTACAGAGCTTGTTTGAAGGAATTGGAAAGGAATAAGGAAATAGAATCTATAAAATAAAATGAAGCATTGTGGAGGACACGATAAAGCACCCTGGTACAGAAGCGATCCCAGAAGGAGAGAATAAAGGGAGGGGATGACGGAGAATTTCCCAGATTTAAAGAAGCATGTAAAAATCTCAAGTTCAGAAGATTCTGAGCTGCATGAGGCATGTCTTGGGTCCCACATCACACCATCGTAGGCTACCTTTTACTCCAGCCAGTGCTTGCAGCTCCCTGCAAGTATAACTCCCGGGACAGCATGTTCCCTAAACTACCCTGAGTTCCTCTTGCTTGCAGCTAGCAGGCCTGTGTGAGGCATGAATGAGGGCCTGCAGGAGCCCTCTCAGCAGCTGGAAGTACTGATCCCACCCACCGAGTGTGGGTAGGTGGGGACTGACGGATAAATGCGCCTTTCTTTCACCTGCTGGTTGGACAGTTCTGAGTTAGAAAGTTCAGATATCTTCAAGGGGTCCCGGTAGGGACAGGCCCTAGTCATGCAACTAGAGCACGCTTCCTTGCACCAGCTTTTGGTCCCCACCCCCTACTCCATTCCTATATTCTGGGATCACCGTTTGATGAGTCAAGCTGCTTTGGAATCAACACCAGCAGCTCCCTCAGGTCATACTTCTTGTTCTTGGAGAAAACAAAGCCCCTATTGATTTAAGCCACCGTAAATTGGGTTTTCTATTATTCACAGGTGAACACAATTGTAGCTAGTCTACATTTGACAGGAGACGCAGTGGCTGCCTGAATGGAGGAAGCCGGACCCTGCCGTTGCATGTTTGAGTTCAGGATTTGATTCCCTGGCTTTACAGAGAGGCAAGACTCTCAAGGGCCTTGGAAAGAATTTTACTCAGCTCAGCAGAAGACAGGAAGGAAGAGGGGGTGGGTGTTGAGGCAAGAACTGGAAGAAGCCCTGGGTGCCTCCTGGGATGGCCCATTCTTTGTGGAAAACTGCAATGATTTCAGCAAGACAAAATTTGGTAAGGCCAAAAGTATTTCCAGCTTTCCCCTTCCTCATCTGCTATCCTATGCCTGTTATACTGATCAGAGCAGGGCGTGGAGAAAAATGACAGATACCCAAAAATGCCAGAGTGATTCATATAAATCGGGGCATAGAAAAAAAATAAATGAAAAACCAAAATAATAACAGAAACAGCTGTGGATGTGGGAGAAGGACTAAAAGAAAAGAGGGAGGTTGGGAGAAGAAAAAGAGAACTATCTAGTGAGGATTTTTAAAAGTTTTGATGTGTATTATATGATGTCATTCCTCCTCCCAGCTGCTCTTGGGAGACTTCGGTAACCACTTAATTATATTTCAAGGATTTGGGTTATGGATTTGTGTTCGAGTGGCAATATCACGGTGATACAAGTCATGAAGTGTCAAGTCTCATGAAGATTAACAGTATAATATTTCATGAACATTAGAGCATTTGGGAGGAGAAAATTAAGCCATCTTGAGATATAGATGTGGGCTCACCAGGTGAGCGGTGAGGCTTGCTGTGGGCATGCTTCAGACTTGTGCCTATGAAACACTGCAGACCACTTTGGTTATAAGCCATGTAGGTACAGTAATGGACTCAGTTGTTCACTCAAGAGCCTCTTCCAGATGCCATATTGATAGGTGCTGTTCCTGATATAATGTGATACTGCTTTAAGGACCACAGCTAGTTAGTTGAGGGATGGGAGCCTGATGAGATGGACCAACCAGAATCTTCTTTCTGGAATTGTAGAAATAAGACTCACATAGAAGAAGATGACTCTTTAAGTGGTATAATATGCAAACTTGGGAGCAGCTCATTAGCTCAGCGTCTTCCTATGCCTTATATCTTTGGAACTGAATGTTATGAGCAAGAGAAAAATCTCAGCTTATCCTCTTAAGATATTTCCTTTAATCTTCTCCCCCCAGGCCTCAGCATTGTAGGTTTTACAGGATGGGTATCAGTTACCCCTAGTGTGTGTAGTCAATGTTCCTAACCCCTGTACAACCCCAAGGGTTCAACCCCAAGCTCTCATCCTTTTCTTTTCTTAAATGTTTATTCTATTTTTGAGAGAGACAGAGAATGAGCAGGAGAGGGGCAGAGAGAGGGAGACACAGAATCTAAAGCAAGTTCCAGGCTCTGAGCTGTCAGCACAGAGCCCAATGTGGGGCTTGAACCCACGAAACATAAGATCATGACCTGAGCCAAAGTTGGACACTCAACTGACTGAGCCACCCAGGTGTTCCTTTCATCTTTTTCTAGAACAAATAGTTTGTGTGAGAAAACTGACTTGGAGGGAGCCTCATTTAGAATTATGGAAGCCTCATCCATTCTAGCTGAGCCAGGGCAAGTAGATCATAGCCCAGATGGTCGTCTTGGGTAGTTAAGAGCAGCAACAGCCACCAGTACTAAAATAGGTAAGAGACACCAACAGGCAATTAACAAAAAGATGGCTGCAAATCACATTTAAGGCCACTCAACTTCCCTGATAACCAAAGAAACACAAATTAAAACAGGCTTTTATTTTTGCCTCTCATACTGGTAAGGATTAAGACAAATTCTACTTTGTAGGCAAGAACATGGAGAAGAGAAAGAGAAGTACTTTCAGGCATATAAGCAACTACAATGATTATGGAAGGCATTTTGGCAATTACTATCGGAATTTAAAACAACTATACCCTTTAATTTAAAAAATTACATTTCTAGGAGAGCCTGGGTGGCTCAGTGAGTTGAACATCCAACTCTTGATTTCAGCTCAGGTCATGATCTCACAGTTTCCTGAGTTCGGGCCACAAGGAACCCGCTTGAGACTCTCCCTTGGATCTCCCTCTCTCTCTGCCCCTCCCCTACTCATGCTCTCTCCGTATCTCTCAAAATAAATAAATAAACTTAAAAAAACTACATTTCTAGAAATTTGTTCTAAGAAGATAATTAGGCAAACTTAAGAAATGCACAAGAATCTATGCATTTGCACAGCAAAAAGTCTGAATATGAATTCATATTTTGAATTCATAATATGAACAGTATGTTCCTCTGGTAGCAGGAATTTATATTTAATATATTTTATGCTATCTAAAATTGCTTGTGAGACAAAAAAGATTTGATTTTATTTTGGGGGGTAATAGTGGTGCCAAGAATATAGTTGGTAGCAGCTACAGAGACCAGGGGAAGTGAAAATGCCATTACAGCCCCTGGATGTGTGAAGTCTAGTCTCGAGAAAGTTCTGTGGGGCCCTTGCTTGGTCCAGGCTCCATTGTCTAGTCTGTGGATCATTTTCTTGGATTCTACTGACTAGCATTCATCATAGCTCTCAGGTTCTGTTGCTTCAATACTGGCCTCATGTTGGTTCCCAAGCAACTGACTATATACTGACCATTGGCTGGCAGCATTTTCTTCACGCTTAATTTTTTGAAATTTTTTGGATCATTCGTCAGAGACTAGGCAACCTACTTACTCACCAGTCATGAATGAACAGCAGCTTTTGGAGAATCTTGACTTTTACTTAGAATCACCTAAAGAACTTTTAACAGATACAGATTCCATCCCCAGAGAGTCTATCTAACTGGTCCAGGATGGGGGCAAGGCATGGGTAATTTAAAAAATCTCCCCAGTGGATCTGATGAGCCACCAAGCTTGAGAACCTCCAAGGAGGTTGCATCTCCAGAGGAGATTGCATAGACCTTTCGAGTGATCGGCAGAAATACCCCATTAAGGTGGGTGAT
Source organism: Panthera onca (assembly GCF_046562875.1). NCBI lineage: Eukaryota > Metazoa > Chordata > Mammalia > Carnivora > Felidae > Panthera > Panthera onca. The sequence goes on along the minus strand of NC_138342.1, from coordinate 145,157,355 downwards.
TACCTGCTTGATCATGCTCTGAACCGGAGGAGCAGTTTCGACAAAAGGATAGTTTCAGAAGTATCTAAATGAAGGATTTTAATAGTAAAAAAAAAAATTACAAAAACCCCTCCTCACTTTGTGGTGTTCTTCTATCTTCTGATGACCAAAGTGGTAGATGGCAGTCAACTAATCATTTGACCAAGATATGCCATATCTCGACTTGCAGGAACCACACGGCGTCATGGAAAACTCTATCAGTTGAGAACTTTTGTTTTTTACCCTCTATTTGCCTCACTGAATAGGACTGAGTCTGCCAGGCATTCTCTCAGAGCCTCATTAGGCCTCTGTCTGAATTTTGGATGAGTCACCACCGATGGCATTGTTCGGTAGCAAGCATTTCCCCAGCAAACTCTTTTGCAGTCTCTCACAGCAGGAATTCTCAGAGACACGCACTCTATTCAACCTTTTTGCTGTTAATGTTCATAATGCAGCACAATAAATTTCTACTTTATAGAAATACTCTCTTAGTTTCCCCTAATTTCTCTGTGCTTACCCAAGATTAGTCTACTAGTGTAATTATTCTTTATTTGTTACATCTCGAGACGCTTAAGTTCAGATACTATTGTATCATTTTGTTCAGGTAGTGGGGCTTACTGTTAAACTGGCCATGTTAAGTTTTCCATGTGTAACATTTTAGGAGATTTCTCTGGGTGTTGGTTGCTTCAAAGATGCCTCCTTTGATTGGCCTCTGATCTTGTTTAAACCAAATGAGAACTCAGAAAAATCAAGAGGATGGATGTATAGTTTGCACTTAGTTCCTGTGACAGTCCTTTACTGAGAGAGAAATTTGGCTTGAGATAAAGAGTCTTTTTGTTCTTGGTTTATGCGACTCTCCTGAAGTTACTGTCTGAGCCTCAACTTCTATGGCATTAGTCAGGCTTGCTTGCTTTCTTCCTCTCCTTGTTTCTCACTGTAGCCCTCATAAACTCATTTCTTAACGGAGGGTTTTCAGTTATTTTCTTGAATTACTATAAGATAAGGAGCCTCAGGTAGGGTAGCATTACCAGATTATGTCCCATGATTAATCGTATAAGATACTTCTGGGTATCAAAGATTTCACGCTCAAGCATGTTTGAAAATGCTGCAGCCTCTCTCTCCTTGGAGATTTACAAAGCACATTAGCACATATCCATTCTCCGAAATGTCTGCAGTGTAAAAAGAAAAAAAAAAAAAAAAAAAAAACTATCTGGCTTTGTTTAATTCCAACATTTCCCAAACTACTTTGACCACAGAACCCACCCCCCTTTTTTTTTTTGCATCCTGTGGACATTTGGGGAGACACTGAAGGAGCAGACCAGTTCAGCTTGTTTTTTAAGTTTATTTATTTTAAGAGAGAGAGAGAGAGTGTGTGTGAGCAGGGTATGGGCAGAGAGAGAGGGGACAGAGAATCCCAAGCAGGCTCTGCACTTTCGGACTGCACTTTCTCACAAACTATGAGATCACGACCTGAGCCGAAGTCAAGAGTTGGACGCCTAACCAACTGAGCCACCCAGGCATCCCCAGTTCAGCTTTTACCAGCTGCACAGTATAAGGCAAGTCACTAAACCTTTTAAAACTTACTTGCCTCATAAGACTATGTGTGTATGTATATGTGTGGCTATGTGTGCACGTGTATATACACACCTCTCTCAAGCCCGCCTGTGCATTTTAAGTCCCACAGTCACAGCTAGTTTTCAATGGCATCCTTGACTGAGCAGTGGTCTCCTGTCCTCACTGCACATCTTGGAAAACCTGGCCCCCCTGGCCCAGCTAGATATTCTGACACAGCAAGCTGACCTGACTTAGCTGATCCTGTGCAGTATTAGCGGGCCACTTGGTGGGAGCCCTGCAGCGACTCAGCCCAAAACACCACACTAAGGGCACGAAACCCCTCCAAGAGTGTGTACTTCCCTGAGGTCAGGAACCACTCAGAGGGGCTCCCATCTAACCATGCAGGAGGTGATTTCCCCTTTGGGGAGCCCCCATGGATGTGTTGTAGCATATTTGAAATCAGGCCAATCCACACTATCCCTCCCCAACCAGTTTTAGTGGAAAAAAAACAACAACTAAAAACCCCCCAAAACTTACTTGCCTCATTTGCAAAGAAAGGAATAATACCTCACCCTACCAGCTTGTGAAAATGCTTTCTAACCTGAGGATTAGTATAAAAATAGTAAGAAACATCCTAAACAAAACATAATGAACAAACTTAAACTGAGTTAAGAGGTAGAATTTTTTTATATTTTGAAAAGTAGTTCTTTTCTGTAGTTGTTGATAAGATGTAACAAAATTATTGATAAAAAGATATATTCATAATTAATGAGACACATTTTCATTTGATTACTCTCCTGTAAGTCTAGTCAGAAGCAAATCAATAGCCTTCAGAATACTTCAGAATACTTCAGAATGTAAAGTTTACTGTTATGTATTCTGAGATGAAGAAAAACTGCTATATATTTTTTTCTTGGGAAAATAAATCCTGAGACATTTTGCATTGTAACTTAGCCAGGTCAAGAATGTTTAACCGGCCTATTAAAATGTTGATAAACGCTGGAAGTTTCCAGATGGCACTGGGTTGCACAAGGTCTTTCAAAGATAGTCAGTCCATAAGTTAGAAATAAATGGACTTGATAGGAACAAAATTTCTATTTAGAGTGGCTAATCTATGCCTGGGATATCACTGCATAGTTGAATACATTCAGCCAGGTACGTTTCTCCCCAAAGCTGCCCTCCGGAAACCACATATTTTTTTTTGCAGTTCTTTGGATGGTAATAATTCCTTATTTTTCAAGGTAATTTGTATTTTTATTTTCCTTACAGTTCTGAAATGATTGAAAAGGAGTCTAGACACGGAGCATAATAAAGAGAGGTGAGGTTGAGGTGAGCAAAATTGTTGGAGTTCAGCCAACACAGTGGTAAATCCATTTGTGTCTTTACATCCAGTAGTATATCTATGTGGGTTCCCTTCCCACTTCGCTCTGTCTAATTATTGGAATGTAGGGGCGCCTGGGTGGCTCATTCGGTTAAGTGTCTGACTTCAGCTCAGGTCATGATCTCGCAGTCTGCAGGTTTGAGCCCCGCATCGGGCTCTGTGTTGATGGTTCAGAGCCTGGAGCTTGCTATAGGTTCTGTGTCTCCCTCTCTCTCTGTCCCTCCCCTGCTCATGCTCTGTCTCTCTCCTCCCTCTCAAAAATAAATAAACATTAAAAAAAAAAATAATTATTGGAATGTAGCTCAAAGTTCACATCCTACAGAAAGTCTTCTAGATTCCTTGCTTCTCTGGGTTCCTACACACCCAATACATTTCTCTATAGCAGTTGTCACACTGGATGATATTTATTTATCTGTTTATCACCATCATTAGACTCTAAGCTCCTGGAGGTCAGAGAACTGTTGTGTTGATGTGTGTTTATTTCTAGTATGTAGCATTGTGTTTAACACTTAGTATACATTCAATGAAATGATTAAATGGCCAAGTGAACGAGTGGTCTGCCCAGAGCTTTCCAGGCAAGTACATTGCCCTCTTTTGACAGATACTTGTCTTTTCCAAACCTCATTCTCAAGGATCTTCAATGCATTGGTGCCATACTTTGTACCTTATGACAATGTTACTCTTGCCCCGCTGGCCAGACCAACTCTCTGACCCAAACATTGACCTCTACAGTCTTGCCAGTAGCTGCAAGAATGCTCTATTCTGAATTGGGACTTTCCTATCCATTTGCCCCCTCTTGTCTTGGTTTGATTCAGTGGGAAGCACACAGAAAGTACAGAGGGCAGAGGGCAGAAATGGAGAAGTTCTGAAAGATGGCCCCTGGAAGGCAGAAATCATGCTGTGGGACATGAAGTAGAGAGCTATTGCTGAATCCTATAGCCCTTTTTTTTCCCAGCAAGGAATGAATTCCCACTTCTCCCAACTGGGTTGTGCAACTAACTCCCAAGGCTTTGCTTTCTTTTCTATCCATTTGTGTCCTGGCATTAAATTTCTATCATTTAAACTAGCCTAAGCACTTTAGGTTACCAGACAATCCATTTTCATTCCTATTTTTACAGATCGGGGAGCAGGAGCAAGACATGGTGACTTTCCATGGGGTACACCTAAAGCTCTAAGGCAGTGTGTTCCTGAACCATGTGTTGTTGGTGGTGGTTCTTTCTAATAAGCTCTGTAAAACGTTCTTACACATGTGGAGTTTAAGAACCAGTGCTCTTGGGCGCCTGGGTGGCTCAGTCGGTTAAGCGTCTGACTTCAGCTCAGGTCATGATCTCATGGTCCGTGAGTTCAAGCCCCGCGTCGGGCTCTGTGCTGACAGCTCAGAGCCTGGAGCCCACTTCAGATTCTGTGTCTCCCTCTCTCTCTGCCCCTCCCCCGTTCATGCTCTGTCTCTCTCTGTCTCAAAAATAAATAAACATTAAAAAAAAAAATTAAAAAAAAAAAGAATCAGTGCTCTCTAATGACATGTAGATTGAGCTAAAGCCCCAGAGGTTTTCTGGACCAAAGTGACCAACAGCTAGTCTTGTTGCCCTGGGAGCCATTCATGCCCAAACAGTTCCTCTCTGAAACAAGCCATTCCATCTCTTTTATTCTTTCAAGCTACAGACCCATTATGTATTGGATTTTTTAAGTAAATAGTTTGTCGAAAGGCTAGAGTTCTTGGACCTATGTTGTAACTAGCTAAGATTAAAAAAAAAAAAAAGTTCTATGGCAAATCCAAACTTGCAGAAGAGAAGACATTGAGACATAAGGAAATAGTGATAAATCACTGATTTCTTAATATCCTTGCGTCATTTAGTAAAGTATGCTAAAGACGGCTCACAGGCAAGCCTGCACGTTCCCCTGTCTCCCCAGGCAAAGTTGACATTATGTTATAAATATTATACCCTTCTTTAGGAGTTACCTTTTTCTTTTTAAGGAAGGCTCTCTCGCAAATGTTCTAGAATACAACCATCACTCTCTCCTGAGATGACTGTGAGTTTTCTGGTCTCTTGTCCTCCCTTAGTAACCACTTGAAGGCTAGAATTTCTTTATATCCTCTATTTGATCATGATGTCTACTCAATATAATATAATTTCAGAACAAAATACCTTAAATCATTCTGATCACCCAGTCAACCATATTTTATTCCACTATGGCATCATTCAAGAAATCTTGACAAATTCTGGGTTTGTATTTGTCCTAAAGTTCTGGTCGCAAGATTGAGATTAATACAGAGCAATCAGAAACAAAACCAAAAATAAAAAAGAATAGCTAAAACTCAGGTCATGTGCAAGCAGGGATTCTTGAAGAAATACCCTTTCATTTTAGGTTTTTAAAAAAGATGAGTTTAAAAAGAAAAAGTAGTAATTGATGCACGAGAATCTTGAGCAGCAGTTGTAAATATTTTTTATTATAAAAACGAAATATTATGTTTAAAAAAGGAAGGGAATAGTATTAAAATATACAAAGATTTATAATTAGAAGTTCTCTGTCCCCTCAGTTCAATCCTTAGAAGATAAATAGTCCAGAAATTTTCTACATAAATATAATTACATAGGAACTCAGTTGTGGCTGAACTCTATATACTGTTTTACAATTTACTATTTCCATTTAAAATATAATTTGGGTGTCTATGTATATATAATATATATTTGTGTATATGTAACTTATTCTTAATTATTCATTTAATAACTACACAGCATATCATAGCATAGACATCTATAACTAAGTTTACTAATCCTGTATTAATGCTTAGAGTGTGTCTGTTTTTTCCCTCTGTTACAAGGAATCCTTCAGGGAATATTTTTGAAGCATAAAGTTTTGTTCATTTGTGAGAGTCTATGTAGAATGAGTGTAGAATGAGTAATTAGACATGGAAGTGTGGGACCAAAGGATGTGTGATTCTAAATTTTGGTAACACATTGTTCTACAAATATATGATTAGAATTTGTACTCTCACCATGAGGGTGTGCCGAGGAGTATTTACAGCAAGCTAATTAATCTTTAGCTTCAGATTGCCTCGCTTCCATGGCCTTCGTCCAAGGCCTGGGATCTTGAAATGTGTAGATGTTTCTAATAGTTTCATAAAATTAGCAAAAGTAAGATATTTTAACGACAGTTGATTATGACTACTGTCTCTTTACTTTGACTTTCCTGCTGTCATACCTGTCACATGCTAGGTGGAGTTAGATTGACTCTTGGGTATTTTGGAGATCAGACTTAGGGAAGATTGAGTTGGGAATACACCATTTTAACTGAAATTTGTAAAGACCTTTTAGAAGATTTCGATACAATACATGATAAATTATAGACTCCTGATATTGACATATAGGAAAAGGGTTTTTTTTGGCCATCTTTAAAGTTATTTATTGAAGAAATAAAATTAAATTCAGATTAAAAATTAATGGAATATGAAACCAAAGCAATAAAGATGAGTGGTAAAACCAATAAAAGCTATTTTGAAGTAAAAAAGTAAATTGTTTAGGAAATAAAAAAAGGAGACATTCAAATCACTCCAAAAGCAGTAATTCATTAAAAGGCCACAATGAATTTTAAGTAGGAGTAGTGAATTGGCTATTGGCTTATTTGATGATTGAATTTATGAAGAAGAGTGAATCATAAATACATTGAAAATGATTCAGTTTCTTGTTGATTTGACAGGAAATACTGGCATGGAAAATAACAACACATACCACCATGACAAAGATATCAACTACCAAAGAGTCATTAAGATTGATTAGTCACTATGTAACAACATTTGAAATTCCCTGAAATATTACAGATCTTATGTGAAAGAAACTTTCTAGATGTTTTTGAAATTTACAAATTTAGGTCTCCTGGAGATTTATAGGATATTTCCAATAAGTTGTGAGTCTGAAAGAAACTTTTCTGAGCTATCAAAAATGAAAAAAAATTTTTGATCAACCGTGACTTATATTTCTATTTTCTTTGTATAAAATGTTACAAAATTGTCACATGAAATGATAATCAGAAAGTATGCAATAAAAAAATATATAGGTAAAAAGGTACTATAGAGGGGTGCATGGGTGGCTCAGCTGGTTAAACGTGTGACTTCAGCTCAAGTCATGATTTGACAGTTTACAGGTTCGAGCCCCGCGTGGGGCTCTGTGCTGACAGCTCAGAGCCTGGAGCTTGCTTTGGATTCTGTGTTTCCCTCTCTCTCTGCCCCTCCCCTGCTTGTGCTCTGTCTCTTTCTCTCTCAAAAATGAATAAACATTTTTAAAAAAAGGTATTATAGAGATATCCCAGACAGTAAATTAATACAAACATTGTTATTTTTCTAGATTTTGCAATGTTTGTGGTGTTTGTCATCTTTTGAAAGGTTATAGTTCATTGGAATTTTTCTCTTTATAAGTAAAATTTTAAGGTTGTACTTAATAGTGTAAAATAGTTATTTTTCTCAAAGAGGCCTCCCAAATTGTATGAGCTTTAGGCACAAATGCTGGATCCTCCCCTGAGTTTATGAAAGAGACTGTTTCCCTATGTTCTTGACAATATTGGGTAGTATTAAATTTTTGTACTTGCTCAGGCCCCTGAGTGGCTTAGTAGGTTGGGTGTCTGACTTTGGCTCAGGTCATGATCTCACGGCCTGTGAGTTCGAGCCCCATGTCAGGCTCTGTGCTGACATCTCGGATCCTCTACCCTGCTTCAGATTCTGTGTCTCCCTCTCTCTCTGCCCTTCCCCTGCTCATGCTCTGTGTGTCTCTCTCTCAAGAATAAATAAACATTAAAAAAAATTGTTTGTAAATGTTTAAAATTTTGTACTTGCCAATCTTTGTAATATATGGTATGTACCCAATGTATGACTATTATTCTAATTTATATTTCATTATGAGTTAAATTGAGCATTTTTTTTGTATGATTATTTTCTCTAGAATTTCTTGCTCATTATCTTTGCTTTTCACTTGTCTGTATATATTTTTTAATGTTGTCTGTGAGAACTCTGGGTATAGCACAGTTCTCCACTCTGCCAGTCATATTGCAAATCCTTTCTCCAGTTATATTTTGGTCTTTTAAAAAAAATTTTTTTTTTTTTCCAATGTTTTTTATTTATTTTTGGGACAGAGAGAGACAGAGCATGAACGGGGGAGGGGCAGAGAGAGAGGGAGACACAGAATCGGAAACAGGCTCCAGGCTCTGAGCCATCAGCCCAGAGCCCGATGCGGGGCTCGAACTCACGGACCGCGAGATCGTGACCTGGCTGAAGTCGGAGGCTTAACCGACTGCGCCACCCAGGCGCCCTAAAAAAATTTTTTTTAACGTTTATTTATTTTTGAGAGAGAGAGAGAGCACACAAGTGGGGGAGGAGCAGAGAAAGAGGGAGACACAGAATCTGAAAGTGGCTCCAGGCTCTGAGCTGTCAGCACAGAGCCGGATGCAGGGCTTGAACCCATGAACCGTGAGATCATGACCTGAGCCAAAGTCAGACACTTAACTGACTGAGCTACCTAGGCACCTCTGGAGTTTTGTTTTTTAACTTCGCTTAGGGTGTACTTTTATTCTCTCATTCAAAAACATTTCATTTTTATTAGACATACCAACTGACAGTGGCAGTTTGAAAACAGTAAAAGTGCTGCATTTAATATATTGAAGCTCAGGTCAGGGTTGACTCAATTAAACACCTTTAGTGTTAAATGAGATAAGTATAATTTAAGAAACATCAATAACCTGGATACTTTGGTTACTTTTTTCAGGCGGAGAGATGGTTAAATGTATTTCCTTAGAAATCAAGGATTCTAGCCATTTCCTCACCTTCATTTCTCTACAAGGTCAAGTTACTCTGTACTTGGAATGATGCAGAGAATAGACCCAACATATAGGACTTGCATTTTCATTGCTAAGGGGTGACCTCGAGGAAATACTCCTGCCTTTATTCTCTCTGGATGAAATGTCCAAAGGGCACTTCCCCAGGCTTTTAGCTCTGTATGAATTTTGATGAATGAACAACGCCAACCTGATACAAAAGACAAGAATGCCTTGCACGGACACACATTCTGTTTATTTAGCAACCTCCCCCAGGATGACAAATGTTTGTTGTTCACCTCACTTACAAGCCACTTCTCACCTTTAAGGCCCACTTTAAATGCCACCTCAATAAAACTTTTCTGGGTCCCCAAGGAATAATTAATCACTCTCTCATTGATGTTTTCAGGGCATTTGGGTCCTAGTATCCCTGTAGCACGTGAGATGTATTACAAGATAACACACATTATGCATATCCTTTCTTTATACTACCCTGAACTCCTTGTAGGTAGGAGTGTGTCCCATTCATCTTTAAAGCCACAGAACCCAGTATAGGCTTTGGCACATAATAGGTACTCAAAAGACATTTTTGTGGAACATGCGTACAATCTACAAGTGTGATTTCAATGGAGGATGAAATGATATATACCCAAACCACCAAAAAATCTTATTTCAGTTCCATTTATAACAAGAGAAGTGTAGCATGGGTTGTTCTGGTGATAAACAAAGTAAGGATACTCTGTCGAGTAGGCAAAAGTCACACATTGCAGGGCAGATTTTTATTCTTAGGTTTACCAGATCCTGCACCCTCATGACTGAGTACATATCCATACTCTCAAGTTCCAAGGACCACAGAAATCTGGAGACACTGTCTTGCTTCACTGTAAGTGGGTTAATGCATTTACTCGAATATAACCACACTTTGCATTAAGTGAAAACTGCTAGCATTTATAGAGAGGCATGGTTTGGGCATTAAAATGACAGCACACTTACTTTAATAAATATGCCTTTATTTAATTAATAAATGTCTTGGACAAAGTCTTCAGAGCCTTTTAAGCATTTGTAGTAAATGATGTGATCTATAGAGGAAAGAAGGTCTCTGGGGGAACCACCATCCCATGTGCTTCTGGCGTCATCCCATCTGTTTATTATGTAGTACAGATCTTCTCAATAAATCATTGTGCTTTGGAAGTGTAAGTTTCTCATTTATTCTGCCACACTTACCAAAGTACAGCAGAGTTAGGAAAGTTATAATAGCCTGGTATTTCATTGGTTCTAGACGTACGAACTGACAGGTATTGTTAAAGAACCCAAATCACTGATTCAATAAAAAGAGCAAATAACCTCAGGATCTAACACTATGCATCCTCATGGAGGTCAAAGACAGATACAGACTCATTTTAGGTCTTTAATGACATCCAGTCCATTTATCTAATCCACAGCCTTTTGCTCATTTATCATTCACTTGAGAAAATGAGTCTCACAATGACAAGTTCAAATGCATTTGACCTTTAGCTATAAAAGAGATAATTCGTTTACTTGGAATAGATAACTCTCTGAGAAGATTCTATTAATTAGGATTCCTTTTGAAATTCAGAAGCCCAGCCAAATTTCTATAGCAACTCCAACAATCCCACATAGAGTGAGCTATATTTATTGTGTTCTTGATCTACTATGCATTTAAATATATTACAGGATAAAAATATACTGGATTTGGTACAGGTTCCAACACCACAGGTAGATCACTGAACATATAACCTGTCAGGCATTACTGGCAAATTTCAGAAAGCTGATAAATGTCAGTTATTGAATGCTTGTTCACCAGCAACATAATGTCTAGTTCACCAGCAAACATAAAACCCTCACAGTGACATTCTATACTGATTTGTAATATATCCCAACTGAGGATCACAGGGGTTAGACCATTCGTTCAAGATGACATAACAGAGCTGCAATTCAGATCCAAGTTCGTGTGACTGCAAATACATGCCCTTTCCACTCTACTGGTTTCATGAAGTTCTATACAAGCTTATCAAAAGGAAAAAAAATTCAGTTCCTGTGTTACAAATGTCTGATTTGTGAATATTTTATAGGACACTGCTTCCCCTTCCACTCCGCTGCTTTTTTCAGGTTACACCTTAAATACCATTCTGTTTACTCTGCCTAGTAACTAAATAGGAATGGTGTTGTCACCTGGAAACCAGGGTAAGGAATTGACCTCTTTTCCTAACTTTTTACATGCCTTGCCTTGCCTATAACCAGGTGCCTTTCTTCAACCTCTCACTGATAGGCAATAGGTGAATTCTACCCTCAGTCTCTTTTACTTGTATTTGCATCATCAGTAAGCAACTCCTTACTTCCCTCTTTTTTTCAAAGCTTGCCCAGTTTTTTAAAAATAATCAAACAACCCCTTTTCCCATAACCTCTACCTTGCATTATTTAACTTGTTATTTCAAGAGTTTTCCCAATTGTGACCGACAAATGTAAGAGAGCCAATACCACCTAAAACCAAGGGGCCATTAATGCCCAATGGTCTGAAACTACCCAGATGTCCCCTTCCTGCAAGCCTCTGGTAAAATTATCTAACCCAGTGTCGTTCCACAAGCACAGCACTTCTGAAAAATAATAATAAAAAAACACTTTTATGTCTTAAAAATTTGTAATGACAATAATTGGAACGGCACTGTATTCTTCTCTTTATTTCAAACTGAACATAATAAATTAGATGGATTTTGGGGATATGCCTGCTTTGTAACATTACATCTAATGGGAAATATATTCTGATTCCAAACAACTGACTGACAAGTAAACTGTAATGTGCTATTTTTTAAAACAGGGACTCCTTGTATTCTATGTTATTAGAGATGCATATTTCCACTTTGATTGTCTTTGGATGATCAAGTTGCTTTCGGTACCCTCCTGTCTTCTGGCCTTTCCCTCCTCCAGTTCCTGAGTAGATGATAACTTCACAAGAGAGACCTAGCTGGGAAAGATGGAGCTTGCACATGGAAGAAAACATGTGCTTTTTGTGTGAATTTCAAACCTAAACTTTTGATTATCCATGGCTTTGTCTATACCATCTTCCCTTTCCTTTTGCTTGGTGATTAGTAATCTCTTTATTAAACAAAGTATACTTTTCTTGGCTGAATAGACATATACTGAATAGAAAAAGTAAGCCAAGGGATTTCTCTTACTGCCTTTAATTAGAACAGACCCAGCGGAGAGAAGCTGGAGTGAATGGCCCACTATGTTTGAAAGAATTCAAGAATCTAACTATAGTTGAAAAAAAGAAAACCTTTGTAAAAGAGATGAGAATTTATAAGAATGGTGAGGGAAACCCTTATGAAGGCATTAGATTAGATTAACCATAAACATTTTTAAAAATGCATTTCATGATTTTTAAAAATCCAGAGTTAATAAAATAAAACTTACAGAGAACATTATTTGAGAATCAGTAATTTTGCTGTGTGTTATACTTCATTAAGTCTCTTGTAGTAATCTTTGCATAGTTGACTATTTTTTAAAGGAAGGGGTCAATTATATTGCATTTTACTCAACTGTAAATCTCAGAAGCAAAGCCTCAAATCACATGACTACTTGGCATGGTTCTAGACATGTAGGTGTCTTTAAATATTAAAGCTCAGATCTGTCAGAACAATGACCTAGATTCCTCTTCAAGTTTGGTCCTGTAGGGCTCATTGCCTCATGCAGTATAATAGCACTATTCTTTATACCTTGGCTTCTAGACAGATCAGACTAAGTTAGAAAAGACATGTTGTATTAAGATGAACTTAAAAGAAATACTTCAAATTTCCACCTCTACAATAGTGACTTGATATCTAAGGAATTAACTACAATAGAAGAAGTGTCAAATGGCAAAATCAAATAAGAGATTTTAACCTGATTTTTTGCTATAACTTGGTGATCTCCATGCAGTGAAATCCCTGAATTTTAGGAACAGATCGGTTTATTAAATTGCATTTTCCTCTTCAAACAATTGGATTTTGAGGCACAGTTTAGCATGACTCAATCAGTTTTTGAGGTGTCAAAATAAAAACACTTCCAGGTACTTTAGGTTCTGAGTAAAGCTTCTCTTCTGTTTGGACAGTATTGTTTTCCCCGCGCTGTAAACATTTCTTTTATATACATTTCCTGTGGTATTTTGGGACTCCTCTCTCTTCAAGTTCATAATGATCTACAATAATACTATTAGGAGCAGTATTTCCATGGCTTATTTCAATCATCCATATTTTCAAAATTATCTCTCAAATAAATAAATGACTTCTTAGGATTATATACTTATTACTTTGAAGTCTTGTCTCTTACCCCCTTCTCATTCTCCATGGAAAACATTCAACATTTCTTTAAAGCTAAATGAAGACTAGTATTTTCTGTCACTGATATAAAAGAAGGTTTAGTTATTATTATTTTTTTAGGAAAGAAGATGTAATAACATTTTTGGCCAGGAGTTTTATACCAAAAAGCATACCATTTTGGATTTTCTCAAAATACAGTTTAAAAAGATATACTAACATTACTGGAAATAGAAGTAATCATACATAAATGTACAGTTGATATTATTGAGGTTATACTTAGGGTTATAAGTGAGATTTTTATGAAAAGTTGTTTGTACTGTTGACGAGAAAGAATCTGCAGTAGTAAAACTTGTGATTGCCTTTTATGGAGTGTCTGCTATACCCTAGTCTATGTTATACACCTACATCTCTAATTTTCACACCAATTTTGTAGGGAGATATCATGATCTCTTCATAAACTGAGAAATCCAAACTTAGAGAGGACAAGGACTCACTTAGAATTAAATGGTAAGTATCTGGCTCACTGAGATTTAAACCCATCACCTGACTATAGAACCCCAGAATTTTTGTATAGAGCCCCATTTAATGCAGATTCATGGTATTACGAAAACCTCTTCAATGCCATTCACTGCGTAGGAGGAGATGTTACAGTAACTCTTCTGGCAAGAAGCCGGGAGGTGCTTAGACAATGAAATGGTGGAAAGTATATGCTTTCTAGATCCCCTTCTGAGTGAACAGAAAATGCTCTCCATCATTTATTTCATCCCACTCTTTGCTCCATGATGTTCTGTCCTTCTACACTGAAGTGTAGTTTTGCCCAGTAATCAATAAAATCAGTTAAATCCGTTATTACCAAGACTACGTTGTGCTATAAACATCTGCATGCTTACCCAGTCCTTGAACATCTTCTTCCTGGTGGTCTAGGCTGGTCACCAGGAAGCATTCCTTACTCCTACTGCCAAAGATAAAATTCAAGACCACATCTCCTGATACTTAGGAGGCACTAAATATTTGATTGGTAAATAGAGGACATGAATTAGTTCTGTGGCATAGTTGTATAGAAATCCCCAGTGCTATCCTTGTGAATTCCTAATGATATTGTAACAAGGATGATACCAACTGGTCTCAAAATTTCTCTAAGGAAGAGAACTATATGCAGGAAGAGATTTAAGACAGATAGTAGGAGTTTGCTACATTAGGACCTCTGCAGACAGGTCAAGACTTCTGGTAAACCAGGGGAAAGACCTTGGGGCTAAGTGTGCCAGTCCTGGGGGCTACAGCAATTTCTATCATCATGTGATGTTTGGTGCAAGGGGACTTCCTCGCAAAAATTGGTGAAGGGCTGAGTTTCATGCTTGGGTAGACCTGGAGCCAAACTGAGGCAGCACACATGTATGCAGAACAGAAGCAAAGGAGATCATGTGAAAAGGAGATCATGTTGAGAGTTTTGAGAGAACTTCAGGTGTTTAAGTCTTTCCCAGGCATGGCACTGGGCAAAGGAGCCCATTAGGCTTGATTCTCTCAGTTGCAAGAAGTCTCAGTTAATGTCTGAATTTCAATATAATTTAACAGCTAAACGTCTCATCCTCAATAACCCCCACAACCTCTCTTTCCTATCTTTAATATGGAGTGTCAGTTCTGAACAGAATTTTTAACTTGATCTCCTCAGTCTTGAGCTTTCAAATATGAAGGGATTTGCTCAGCAATACTTTTTTTTTTGGTAACGGGGGTAGGGATACAGGGAAGAGTGGACTGGGTTATTCCAGGAAAGAAGATCTCACTGCTGTAGAACACTTGACTGTGAAGCATGGGCACAGGTAGTCACAGGAGGAAATGAATAGGGAATCGCCTTTAAAAAAAAAATGACTCAGAATTCTGACTCAGAGGGATTTGGGCCAATAGCTGATCTCATCGTGGAGCTTCCTAAAGCACCTGGGCTTTCCTTGGAGGTCTCCTACCTAGACTGGGGCTAAGGCCACACCTGTTTGGCCCTGAGGGAGTAAGCTGACAAGAACCCTGCCTGCGGTATGAAGCAGCTGGTCCCATTAGATCAGACATGGATCAGAGCGATAACTTTTCTAGAAGCATAATTTACCATATATTTCAATTATGAATGACAAATTATGGCACATTAAAGTGCTTTAAAAATGATGCAAACTTTCCCTGCTCAGGGAGCCAGTTCTGGGAACCAGTAAGTTTGTGTTTGACAATAGCTAGCTTTACTCTGGCTGTCTCGTAGCTGTCCTACTATCTAGACTTTTACAGAAACCTGTTTCAATTTCAAGTTTTGATCCAAACATGAAAACTCACTGTCAGGAAAAAAATGAAAGCTCCACAAATTAAGAAATGAATTTTACCAAAGATCGTAAATCAAGCTTTTCATAGGAAATACTTGAAAGAAGAAACTGGCTGAAGGAAAATAATATTACTTGAAGGGATATTTGATAGAGACTGAACAGGCTATTCCTTAATATATCTTGTTCTTCCTACATCAAAACATTTTAATTTAGTGAAGTAACCTGAGAATTATTAACCCAGCGTCTGCTTAAAAGAAAGAGTATCTGAAACTATTTCCTTTTCTCCATAAAAATCTACAGACAATCTATCTGGGGATGATGAGGTGGGCAAATAGACTTTAAGAAACTCCCATCTTCCCTTTCTAATATTTCTTTAACCTTTGAAGATTCTCAGAATAATGGGCCAGTTTTATAGCTCATGGGGTTTGGCTCTAGGGAGTTTTCACAAATTCAAATTCCCAAACTCCCAAGGCAGCCAATGATCCTGGTAGGAAACTGGGAATGGGGTCAGGGGAGAAGAAAGCAAATCGGTGACTCAGAATTGCACAGACGTGTGAGATCACCACTGCTAGGAATGGACACTCCATAGCATTTTCAGACCATACTCAAGGCTGACCCAAATCCAACAGTTAGCACCAGATTCATCTTAAGAATGACTCAACCAAGTTTCCAAATAAATGAATTTGGCTCTCCAGATGAGCAGCAGGAAACTATCTTCCTGTGACAATTCTCGCAGTGTTATATCCTCACCCTTCCCTCTCCCCTTCAGTCTCCCCTTGCCATTTGAATCTCCCCTCACACACCACACCCTCTATATGCTCTCCATTGCCTTGTAACCGAGCCTTCTGAGTACAATTAGGCTAAGTGGTGACTCTTCTTTGGCTATTGAGAATGGCAGGAGAGTTCCCCCAACTCTAGAGTAGATTCCCATGTGGAGAGAATGCTGGCATGGGGTGGGGGAGGAGCCAGTGAAATTCTTACTCCTCAGTGGTGCTAGTTAGAGAAATGGCACACTAGGAGAGAAGTCGAATAGGTAAGAAGGCAGCTGGTGAGGGCTAACCTCAGCCATGCACAGGGCAACCTGATTTGGGAGAAATTGGCAAAACGGCCCCTGGCAATCCCCTTCACCTCCACTCTCCCCAGCACCAAAGCCTCCCTGCACTTTGGAGGCCCTGGCAGAACCTGTGCTGGGTAGACTTTCCTGGGAGATCTGGTGAACTGTCTGCTGCTTCAGCCAAGCAGGGCTGCTACTGGATGATGTAATCAGTTCCTGTTCTTCAAGGGCAAAGGGTGTGTTCTAGCAAGCTAAGTAAAAGGTGAAAACTATTTTAAATTTTATGCAATCATTTGACCAGATGCCACCTATATGGCCTTCAAGTTTTTTTTTTTCCTATGGTGATACATTATCATGACTCTAGAATTTTCCAAATTCCTAGACTTCTGAAGACCTTCCCAGCTGCCATCATTTGAAAGACGAGCAGGTTGTTGTTTCTATCTACACACCCGGGTTTCTCAAAGTCAGCACTATTGACATTTTGGGGTAGAAAATTCTTTGTTGTGTAGACTTCCCAGTGTATTGTTGGATATTTAGCAGCATGTCTGGCCTCTACCCTGCAGGTGCCAGTAGCAGCCTCTTTTCCCAGTTGTGATAACCAAGAATGTCTTTGGACATTGACAAATGTTTCCTGGGAAGCAAAATCCCCCTGACATTGAGAAGCACTGCTCTATACAGGTACCATCCAGGATGTTGCACTTGGTCTTTTCACCTACCCTCTTGCTGCAAGGGGTTCCTGGCCATAGCTCCTTGCCCTGAGGAAGGCATTTGATTTTTTAAAAGGAAATCCAGGAGAGAATATCTTTAAAATTTGCAAAAAAAAAAAACATTAATGGGGAATTGAGAGACTGAACTGATGATTTGGTGAGTTAGGGTTTTAAAGACTCCTGGTATTTACAATTAGGCCCATTTCACATAGCCCGAATTGCTCTCATAAGCATGGCTGCTTTGAACCCAGGAAGCAACAAACTCTGCTAGGACCAGTGGCTTGGCTGATGATCAGAAACTAGGTTTATAATTAGAACCTAATTCTGGATTCTAATCCATACTTGGACACTGATTCACCTTCCATTTTAGCTTGATAAGTCTATAAATTCCTGTCTACTTCAATTTTACCAGTTCTGAAGTAAAGGTAGAGAGTTGCCACTCTCCTCTCCTCCTCACAATTCCTAAATCAATGATCAACTCTAGCTAAGATCAATGGGGCCTGCATCCAGACAATAGTCAATTCTGGGCTATGCTGGGTGAAGAAATGTCAAATTGAGGCTCAGTTCAGAAGTCTAATGAGGTGTATAAAAAATGTGATCTGCATTCTAAAAAAGGAGTGGCTACATAAATTTGGGATGCTTCCAGTCCATGATGGTTTGCCATGAGTGTGGAGAATCCTAGCATCAAGGAGTGGAGAAGCTCAGCTTTCTTTTTCATGGGGTTGGAAATAGAATCCTGATTGGCACTGCTTGGATAGAAACCCATCTTTCTTTTTCAGGTCTCTTGAGGACTGGGAGAGATGATGTGGTATACTAGACCTATCTTATAGTGCTCACTCCAGCTAAGCCAAAAAATTTCAAAGACATTTATTCCCAATTGCAAAATTACCAAAATACAAGCCAAATTGGTAACATCTAAACACATCTTTAATGCAGTTAGACTTACAATAGTTAGCAACATTACTCTATTGGGTTTCAGGGAAAGGAGCTTATCTAGCCAATGCTGTTTTCTTGACATTCTGCTCAATAAAGGACTCGAGATCCAATATTTTTATTTTTTTTTTTTTTTTTTTTTTATTTTTTAATATATGAAATTTACTGTCAAATTGGTTTCCATACAACACCCAGTGCTCATCCCAAAAAGTGCCCTCCTCAATACCCATCACCCACCCTGCCCTCCCTCCCACCCTGCCCTCCCTCCCACCCCCCATCAACCCTCAGTTTGTTCTCAGTTTTTAACAGTCTCTAATGCTTTGGCTCTCTCCCACTCTAACCAATATTTTTATTTTATTTTATTTTTTTTTATTTATTTTTTTTTTTTTAAAATTTTTTTTTTTTTTTCAACGTTTATTTATTTTTGGGACAGAGAGAGACAGAGCATGAACGGGGGAGGGACAGAGAGAGAGGGAGACACAGAATCGGAAACAGGCTCCAGGCTCTGAGCCATCAGCCCAGAGCCTGACGCGGGGCTCGAACTCACGGACCGTGAGATCGTGACCTGGCTGAAGTCGGACGCTTAACCGACTGCGCCACCCAGGCGCCCCATCTAACCAATATTTTTAAATAGTATGTCATAGTGTGAAAATCACACAGTCTGGTCTCCGAAGGGTGCCGAGAGGATTCCCCAAGTCAACTCTTAAATTGTTCTAAAAACCCTGCTCACGTAGGTAGTGGGTAAGCCACTTGGATCCACCCTCAGGTGGGGAGCTTTTCATCAGTTGCTGTGTCCACAATGCTCCCTCAGCTGGTGTCTCAGAAAACAACAGGCTGCTCATCAGACTGGCCCTGAGCTCCTAGAATGAAAATGCTCAGGTCAGGGGCACACATGGTACCTGCACTGGGAACTGGATTCCGGTCCCCCTTCCCTTTCTTCTTCTATGGAAGGGTGCTTGCATGTGTAGTCATTACTGTGTAGGTGACCTGTGAGATGGCTCTAATCCCTACTTCATAAAGAATCTTAGAGCTGTTGGGTTAGTGGAGAGAAGTGGGGTGCCAGTGCAAGACTGGTTTCAAATCTTTTTTCTGGGACCTACCAGTACTACTGAAGTTACATTGTTGGTCACACTTCTAATGCCCTCATCTATGAAATGGGTTAATAATGTCTTGTTCCCCCTTCCTTCTCCTGCACACATGCATATGCCACAACACATTCTCACATGTTCACGTACACTCACATATTCTATTTATATTGATAACACAAACCACTGTCAAGGATGCTGTGAGAAATGAACTAGATACTGGTCATGAAACCACTTGGAAAACTGCAATGTGCTATAAACTCAGTATTATATTTATTATGCATCATGGATGGCGTATCCTTTGCTCCTTATATCTTTCAGAGGCTTCTCAATACATTAGGGATGCTGTTACATTTGTTATAAAATAGATTTTTGTAAATTTATTTAGTTTCTGTTTTACTTAGTATTTATTTTTATTTATTTATTTATTTTTTTTTTAATTTTAAAATTTTTTTTTTAACGTTTATTTATTTTTGAGACAGAGAGAGACAGAGCATGAATGGGGGAGGGTCACAGAGAGAGGGAGACACAGAATCTGAAACAGGCTCCAGGCTCTGAGCTGTCAGCACAGAGCCCGATGCGGGGCTCAAACTCACAGACTGCGAGATCATGACCTGAGCCGAAGTCGGACGCTTAACCAACCGAGCCACCCAGGCGCCCCAACTTAGTATTTATTTTTAAAGAGAAAGAGAGAGAGAGCACATGAGCAGGGAAGGGACAGAGAGAGAGAGGAAGACAGAGAATACCAAGGAGGTTCCACACTGAGAACACGGAGCCCAATACAAGGCTTGATCCCAGGAACCATGAGATCATGACCTGAGCCAAAATCGAGAGTCAGATGCTCAATCAACTGAGCCACGCCCAGGTTCCCCTCAAATAGATTTTTTCTTCTAAAACCTGAATGTCTGTCTTCTTGTCAATTCAAAATTCTACCATATTAGCTAATTTTAATTTTTATCATAAAAAAGTTTACAGTTACATTGGAACTGGTATAAAATAGATAATAGAAGGTGTGTGGGGGGGGGGACTCCAGTAGGAATTCCAAATAAATGTACTCTGCATGTATGTGTGTGTGCGCATGTGTGGTACTTTATGGAGGGAATATTTTGCTCACCACCATACTCCTAGTACCTGAGCCAGAGTAAATGTTAAAGAAATGAATGAATATACACAATGACTTTCCATCAAACTATCCATCAAACTATCCAAACTATCCATCAAACTATCCCCCCCAAGTCTATCCACATCCTCAGCCATCAGAGAATTTTCCATCACACATGGTCCACATTTGACTGTTCATATTCAGAAAACAGCTGGGTGTTCCTAAAGTTTATTCATTTTTGGATGGCAGAGACAAACCACAGATTGAAATAGAAGACATTTAAATAATGTCTCTGACATGTTTTGGTGATTAAGATGGCAAACAATTCTTTAGATGCTTTAAAAGTGACTTTATTTTATATATCCTACTTTTCATTAAGCAAATCATACAAATTAAGAGTGTTAACACATACTCTAATGAAGGATTAAGTTGAAATCTAAATGAAAAGATGACAAAATATAAAATAACTGCTTGGGGTTGAGATCCAGGAAAGGTGATTCATGATCATGTTTCTTTAAAATTATATCTGTTTAATGTGAGAGACCCAATAAAGGTATCACCTTTGTTATTTGACATTAGATCCATATCTGCTAGTGTTCTAAATCAACCTAGACTATAATATTATAATTGTTTAGTAGAGGGATGTTTATAAGGTGTAGAAATCAGACTTTAAGAATATTAATTACTATAAATTAAAATTGAAGAAAAGAGGTGAAAAAAATCTCGATGGTCTCAAGCTAGGGCTAGAAAGTACGTGATGTCTACCTGTAATGGTTTAAGATTATGCAAAAGCACATTAGAGTGAAACAAGACAAGGGGCATAGGGATGGGATCTGGTACCATTTGGTACCAACTTTGTGCCAGCCATTCTGTAGGCACTTTACATGTCTTGTCCTTAACTTCATGTACTCCCAGTCTCCTTATTTCAGTGAAGAAAAGTTTAAGGCTCAGTAAATGAAAGTATGCTTACAGGACTGGTGGACAAAAGATTGGAACTGTGACTTTCCCAGGGTTAGGAACCCTACCACCTCAGTTTGGATTTGGAAGGTTGGGTGGAAGGAAAGAGACTGAAGGATAATAGACAAGGAAGATAGGTTTGGTTAACAGGTGAGGCCACTGAGCAGCAGCAGGAATAAATACACATTGGTGGCTGGGTGGCTTAGTTGGTTAAGGTTCCAACTCTTGATTTCAGCTCAGGTCATGATCTCATGGTTTGTGGGATCGAGTCCCACATTAGGCTCCACACTGAGCATGGAGCCTGCTTGGGAGTCCCTGTCTCCCTCTCTCTCTGCCCCTCCCCTGCTTGTGCTGGCTTTCGTTCTCTCTCTCATATATATATGTGTGTGTGTGTGTGTGTGTGTGTCTATCTCACTAATATCCCAACAACTGATATGTGTAAAATTCAGTCCAATTAGTTCTTTAGCCTTACATGGAAGATAGATGTTTCTTTTAAGCAGGTTCAGTCTAGACTCTCCTTTAGCCAACTCAAACTGATCAGTAGATTGTAGCTTTTACTTAGATAAACCCAGATTAGGAAATAAATGGTCAACACAAGATAGCAGCTTGTGTGCTTTAGGGCCTTACTGCTCAAAGGGTGGTCTGCAGACCAGCGGCATCAGTGTCATGCAGAGTCTTGCCAGGAATGCAGAATCTCAGTCCCCAGCCTGGACCTACTGAGTCAGAATCTGCTTTAACGAGATCCTCAGGTGATTTGTATGCACATTAATGTTGGAGAAGCACTGATCTGGGAGATAACTTCTTAGTTTCAGCATCATCTGTTCACACTGACATTTTTTTGATAACTTTGGGTAAAACCTCACTTGATTCATTCACAACATACACTTAACGAAATATCTAGGAATAAGGTCAGGTTTCACTGCCTCTCATCCTCCTGCCTTTCCCTAAAAAAACACAAAGAAATGTCTCTATATTTATTTTAGTTTTGGACATCTCTTTTTTTTAAGCTTGTTTATTTGTTGATTGAGAGAGAGAGAGAGGGAGAGAGAGAATGAGCAGGGGAGGAGCAGAGAGAGAGGGAGAGAGAGAATCCCAAGCAGGCTCTGCCGTCTCAATGTGGAGTCCAATGTGAGTCTCAATCCCATGAATCGTGACGTAATGATACGAGTAGAAATCAAGAGTCAGATGCTCAGCCGACTGAGCCACCCAGGTGCCCCTAGTTTTAGACCTATCTTACTTGTCTTTTCTCTTGTTCCTTAGGCAAGATGATACGTACATTAGGATTGAAATATACAGAAAAGAGTTCAAATCCTAATAGGGAGGGAAAAAAGAGAACATTCACTAATGAGTATCCTTTTATTATCAACTCCAGGCATTTGTTTGCTCCAGTCCTTTCTGGCCTTCAATGAATGATAAAGTACTAGAACCAAGTAGTATGAAATCACTCAAGAGTGGAAAGTCTTCCATGCTTAGGCACTGGCTTCAGTTGGAAGCAACAATGAGTATAACATAATATTATGTTTAAAATTTTTTTTTAACATTTATTTATTTTTGAGACAGAGAGAGACAGAGCATGAACGGGGGAGGGGCAGAGAGAGAGGGAGACACAGAATCAGAAGCAGGCTCCAGGCTCTGAGCCATCAGCCCAGAGCCTGGCGCGGGGCTCAAACTCACGGACCGCGAGATCGTGACCTGAGCTGAAGTCGGACGCTCAACCGACTGAGCCACCCAGGTACCCCGATAATATTATGTTTTAAACAACAAGTAAGAAAGTATTTTGAAATAATTTTCTACGTAATACAAAGAATGCCTCCTTAGGCTACCAAAGGTTGTTCTTCACAATAGAGGTATAAACGTAATTCTGGTGTTTTAAAAAGAAAATTGTTGTTTTTTCACTATTTAGTTGAGGAACACTGCACTATCTTTAAACACCCAATATTATATTCACATGTATCTACCTGGAAATACATTGATTTACATCTGCTTGTGCATGTACATATTGCCATGTATAAAAGGGATTGATGAAATATCTGAGTATTTCCATGTTTCCCAAATTCAATTCTGAAACATTCATCTATTGAACCTTAGCCATTGGTTGCATTTGATGATGATAGCTGACAGTCATGATTACTTAACTCTGTGCTTCAATATGGCATTTCAGTTAATATTTGCAATGTCCCTCTGGGGGAGACATCCTTTTCACCTGCATTATACAAAGGTAGAAACTGAGGCTTAAGGAGATTAAGTAACTTTCAAACAACTGGACTTTACATGGTGTGACCAAAGCTCGTGTTAGTAGCTATCCTGTTCAACTATTTTGTCCTCCCACTGTCGGGAGACTTAATGGGACTTCCAAAGGATTGAAAGCAAGGTCTGCCTCAGGCAAAAGTATAGAGCTGAAGTTTATTTTAGATGCTCTTGCCTTTATCCCTTTCTCTGGGCTCCATATGCTCTTCTTTTCCAATAAAAACCCTTTCCCCAATTTGACAAATAGAAAACTGCTAGACATTAGTTAAAACTGGAAATTGAGATCTACAGAGGGCACCAACTGGAATTCTACAGAACAGTGTTACACTGAATGTTAATGAGTGTGCATCTCAGTGTT
Organism: Panthera onca; assembly: GCF_046562875.1. Classification (NCBI taxonomy): domain Eukaryota; kingdom Metazoa; phylum Chordata; class Mammalia; order Carnivora; family Felidae; genus Panthera; species Panthera onca. The sequence continues at coordinate 145,133,544 of NC_138342.1, read as the reverse complement.
CTCTGCTTAGTTTGAAAACACGAAGAACTTTCTCTACCATATGTGTTTTTTTTTCCTTAACACTAGGAATCTGTATCTATCTATCCATCTCTGTCATCTGTCAATCACCTATTTATCATCTATGTGTGCAATTTTCCTAGGAAATACCGATTTGGAAAATCCTTTGTAATAGGCTCTTTGATTCAGACTTACATTTTCTGACGCTCTAAATTAATGGAGGGTAAGTTCAGCAACAGTGTTTACCCTAGAAGATAATGTTGAGCAAGGAAATGTTATTTTTCAATTTTAAATTAACAAGTTGTTTGTGAATATTCCAGACCACCTTGTCTCAGTATGTGCACATTGAAAGGAAGCACACTCTAAGCTTAAAAAACTTTGAAAAAGCCCAGGTCTTTGTAAAAACTCCTTCAGGAAGCGAGGGGATTCATAGTGCCTCCACACATCCCTTAACTTCCTCATGCACACCTCTCCTCCTCCCAAAGTTCCACTTCCCAGGCCGGTGCAGCTCGGCTTTCCTACTGCCCATTTCCTCCTGCCAACTTTCTCCTTTTACCTCCCTTCTTTTTTCTTTGTCAAGGCTCCTTCAAGAGCCCCTGGCACTGAATTTCTCTTTTAAAGATCAATGTCACCTCTCTTTTTCCAAACTGCCTCTTTACCCTTCACTCCTGTTCCTAGAACCACAAATATCCTCTTTCGTAGAAAGAGAAGGAGAATTGCAAATGCTTTTGATGTTTTTTTAAACTCTCATATAAGGAAAATCTGAATTAAACTATGCCAAAAGATGTTGTTATATTATGGGTAAGACCTGCTTATTATTTTTTTTTAATTTAAATTTTAGTTAACATACAGTGCAATATTGGTTTTAAGAGTAGAATTCAGTGATGCATCACTTACATACAACACTCAGTGCTCATCACAATAAGTACCCTCATTAATACCCATCACCCCTTTAGTCCATCTCTCACTCTTCTCCCTCCATCAACCCATAGTTTGTTCTCTATCATTAAGAGTCTCTTGTGGTTTGTTTCCCTCTCTTCTCTTCCTCCACCTTCCCATATGTTCATTTGTTTTGTTTCTTAAATTCCACATATGAGTAAAATCATATGGTATTTGTCTTTCTCTATTGAATTATTTCTCTTAACATAAGACATTCTAGCTCCATCCACATCATTGCAAGTGGTAGATTTCATTCTCTTTGATGGCTGAGTAATATTCCAGTGTGTGTGTGTGTGTGTGTGTGTATGTATACCACATCTTTTTTATCCATTAATCGATCAATGGGCTCTCTCCATAGGTTGGCTATTGTTGATATTGCTGCTATAAACATTATGGTGCATGTACCATACCTCTTTGAGTCTGTATTTTTGTATCCTTTGGGTAAATATCTAGCAGTGCAATTGCTGGATCATAGGCTAGTTCTATTTTTAGTTTTTTGAGGAATCTCCATACTGTTCTCCAGAGTGACTGCACCAGTTTGGAATCCCACCAACAGTGCGAGAGGGTTCCCCTGTCTCCATATTCTTGCCAACACTGGTTGTTTCTTATGTTGTTAATTCTGACCACTGTGAGGTGGTATCTCATCATGGTTTTGATTTGTATTTCTCTGATGATGAGTGATGTTGGGCATCTTTTCATTTTTCTATTAGCCATCTGGATGTCTTCTTTGGAAAAGTGTATATTCCTGTTTTCTGCCTATTTCTTAACTTGGTTGTTGGCTTTGGGGGTTTTGAGTTTGATAAGTTCTTTACAGATTTTGGATACTAAAGGTTTATCAGATATGTCATTTGCAAATATCTTCTCCCATTCCATAGGCTGCCTGTTAGTTTTGTTGATTGTTTCCTTTGCTGTGCAGAAGCTTTATATCTTAAAGTCCCAACAGTTCACGTTTGTTTTTGTTTCCCTTGCCTTCAGCGATGTGTCTGGTAAGAAGTTGCTGTGGCGGAGGTCAAAGAGGTTGCTGCTTATCTCCTGTAGTATTTTAATGGTTTCCTAAGACATGCTTGGGTTTCTTCAAATCATTTTAAACTACTGAATTTTGCAGAAAGTAAGAACTCCCTTATTTTATCTACCAACCATTTTGTGTACCACAGAGAAATAAAATGCTACCAAATCTTGTAAGCACTACTGATTGTAAAAGGTCTTCCAATTTTAAAGATATTAAAATATGGAAAAATATATCTTAAAAACAATGAAATATAATAGTATTTCTTTATATATTCTGTAAGTAGTTTATATATTTTTGCAACAGTTGTGTTTGTATAAAAATTCCACAGATGAGGGCCGCCTGGGTGGCTCAGTTGGTTGGGTGTCCAACTTCATCTCAGATCATGATCTCATGGTTTGTGAGTTCTAGCCCTGCATGGGGCTCTGTGCCTGGAGACTGCTTCGGATTCTATGTCTCCCTTTCTCTTTAACCCTCCCCAGCTCACATTCCGTCTCGTTCTCTATCGAAAATAAATAAACATTAAAAAAAATTCCACAAAAGCTTTTATTCTTTCCAGATCAGTTTTCCTCCATATACAGACCATGGATCGACTATAACAGAATCATCTGAGGTTGCTCATTAAAAATGCTGGGCCCTGGGGCACCTGGGTGGCTCAGTCGGTTGGGCGGCCGACTTCGGCTCAGGTCATGATCTCACAGTCTGTGCGTTCGAGCCCCGCGTCGGGCTCTGTGCTGACAGCTCAGAGCCTGGAGCCTGCTTCCGATTCTGTGTCTCCCCCTCTCTCTGACCCTCCCCCGTTCATGCTCTGTCTCTCTCTGTCTCAAAATAAATAAATGTTAAAAAAAAAAAAAAAAAAAAATGCTGGGCCCTGAGCTAAATCTATTGAAATAGAACCTTGTGACAGCATCTGGACAGCAATATATTCTAAGCTTTTCAGATTTTAGTATGCAGCCAGAGAAGAGAACTTGTCAAAAGTCATCCCTGGACCAATAGCCATGACACCACTTGAGTGCTTCTTAGAAAGGCAGAGTCTCAAATCCCTCCCCAATCTTCAGTCCTATTGACACTAAGTCTGAATATTGACTAGATGCCCAGGTGATTCATTATTGTTACATCAAGGTTAGAGAAGCATTGTACACCAGGGTTTCTCGAAGTGTGGTTTCTGTATCAGCAGCAGCATCTCCTAGGAACTTGTTTAAAATGCAAATTCTTAAACCTCAATCCAGATATAGTCAATCAGAATATCGGGGATGGGGTGGGGTGGAACTCAAGTTATCTGTGTTTCAATAAGCTTCCAGGTGATTCTGATGCATGCTAAAGTGAGGGAAACTCTGCTATAGCCCAGCCTTTTCTTAAACACACCTAAAGGCAAGTTGCTCATTAGGTTAACTCAAGGCAAAGGGATTCAGCTGGGGACAGATACCTGTTTTGTTGTCATGATGATTAAAAGACATTAACTAGAGTCTCAAGGGCTAAGTAAGCCATTGATCCTGAATGCTAAAATAATAGTAGACATAACAGTTGGGAAAAGACAGGTAATACAAAACGGATGAATGTCAATCTCTCATTTTTAAGTGAGTCAGAGAATGATAAATACATTCTAAGGTGGAGAAATTTTTCTAGCTTTAATCTTTTACTTTATCATTTTTTCCCTAACTCTTCAGAGCATCTATTGACAAAGCCATCATATCGTGAGCTCTCTCTTGTATCTAATAAGTTCTTTCAAATGCTGCAAACCTTCGACTCAAATTTAGGGGAAAAGATTGGGTATTGAATATTTCCCCACTTATACAAAGGGGAAAGTTGATGATATGAAGGTTTTTGGGAATGACTCATCATTCGACTGATTATCGAACACCAACCATAAGACAGATGATACTGGATACTAAGAATTCAAAGACAAAAAGGCAGTTCCTTCCCTCAAGGAGCACACAGTCTATTAGGGAGACAAACACAGCAACTAAATTGTTTTATTGCAGTATGATGCGCGGTATATGGAGGCATGAAGTGATCATTTATTGTAAGCACTGGCCTAACAGCAGTTTGAAGATGGATTTGCGGAAGGTGAGAATAACAAGGAGAGAGATCCGTAAGAAGCTACCGTAGGAGTGTAAGCAGGAGATTGAGCAGTAGCAAAACATAGAAGGGACATCCATATAAGTGTCTACTAAAACACAAGTACTTACAATCAGCCATTGTTCCGTTACATTCACTAGGGGTATGAAGTGACTCAGGTGATTCAAAAAATTTTTAAATCTCTGACTTTGGAAGGTTTTATAAAAATCATATTTTAACCTATCCAATAACTGTCTGATGCTTTTCAACATGCCCTTTTTATTATCTCCAGCATTCCGTGACTATATTGTTTATGCCAGTATTACGCTTAATTAAGCACCATGACACTATCAATAAGAGTCAGAAAGCAAGATGTGACACAGACCATCCAAAAATGCAGCTATCCTGGCAAGCTAAAGATAAACCTTATAAAAGAGGGAGATGTTTCCCATAAATTGTTTTCCCTTTAACTGATAGATTCAAAAGTAAGACATTATATTCCAAGGATAGTTGAGCATAGTGATGGTGATTGTGTTAGTAGTCTCCAGCATTTAGAAACAGAGTATCAAGGTTTGTATTCCACACCAATGATGTTACGCTGCCTTGTACATTTTAAGAAGGATACCCTTATGCTTTCCTGTTACAAAATGAACAGACCTCAGGAAAGAGGGCCTCCTATAAGTACTACTTTCTCCAGAGAGCCCTGACTGTTCTAGCCTGAGGTGGTTCCTCCCCAACTTGCCGTATTCCCTTGGAAGTCTTTGCATCATGGTGCTCATCCTTCTTAACTGTGGCAACTGATCTATTGTCCTTTTCCCCACAGATCAAAGCCAGAGGGTTTGAGGTTATATTTACTTACATGGTCATCAATCTTCTCATTCATTCATGCATTCATTCATTCTGTATTTTAGGTGCTGTTTTAGGTACTGGGGGTATAGCACAGGAAAACACAAACTATCAGTTCTTAAGGAGCTAAAGGTCTTGGGGAAGGAGATGGATAAACACAGAGGATAAATAAGTAATTCTAGATGGCGCCGAGTGATACACAGTTAACAGAAAAAGGCAATGGGATGAAGAGAAATGGGGTAGAAGAGGGATCCTTTAGCCAGGGTGTTCAGACAGGCCTTCCTGAGATGGTGACTTTTGAGTTGAGACTTGTGATCATAAGAAGATAAGGGCTTTAAAGAGCATTCCTGGTAAAGGGAACCATAAATGCACAGGTCCTGAGATTTCCTGTGTTTGGAATCCTAAGGCATGGAAAGGAAATCAACTTACTCAACGCATAGCGATAGGAGTAAGATGGGGAAAAGGGTGTTAGATGAGGTTGGAGAGGTGGATCGGCTCTAGCTGGGCTTTACTTGTCGACCATACTGAGAAGAGCAGGTTTGTGCTAAAAGCAATGAAAAGCTTCTGGTGGGTTACAAGCAGGTGAATGTCATGATCAGATTTATATATTTAGAAGACCACTCTAATTATGCATGGAAGACAAAAGGAAGAATAAAAAGGCTATTATTGGGGTGCCTGGGTGGCTCAGTCGGTTGAGCGATCGACTTTGGCTCAGGTCATGATCTCACAGTCCATGAGTTGGAGCCCTGCGTCGGGCTCTGGGCTGACAGCTCAGAGCCTGGAGCCTGCTTCGGATTCTGTGTCTCCCCCTCTCTCTCCCCTCCCCCGCTCATGCTCTGTCTCTCTCACTCTCAAAAATGAATAAATGCTTTAAAAAAAATTTTTTTTTAAAAAGGCTATTATTTAGGAGGTAGCTGCTGAGGTCCAGGGAGGAGATGATGATGTGGAGCAGGGGTGGGCAGTGGAGTGTTTACATGTGGAGGTTGTACCTGTAGCCTTGCTGCTGGAGTGGACTGTGAAGGAGGGAGAGCCTGAGTCCTAGGCTCGGGTTAAGCATCTGGGGAGATGGTGATGCCACTTAACTGAGACTGTATAAGGAAGGGGTTGGGAAGTGGATGTCAACTCAAGTGTTCATTTTTGGACAAATTTAATTTGAGAGGGCTCTTAGACACCCACGTCTTCTGAAAGGATTCCAGACCTCAGGGCAAATCAAATGTGGACAGTCCCCTTAGTATTTTTCTATCACTACAGAAAAGTAGTTAAGATCCTGGCCTCTGGAGGGAAGCAGACCTGAATCTGCACCCCAGTTTTCCTATTTAATCAAATATACCATCCCGGATAATTACCTTTTTTGAGTCTTGGTTTTTCAGACCTGACAAATACCTGCCTCATGGGATTTCTGTGAAGATGAAATTAGACCGTGGGTGCGAAATGCTTAGTGGAATGCTTGGCTCATAGCAAATGTTCAACAGTGATACCCCCAAACTGATGATTATAATCACGGTCACGACGAACTGGGTAAAGGGACAAACGCGGTGGGGAACTTCACTGACAAATAGAGAGAGACTTGTGTCCGCCGCACTGACAGTGGCATCAGGAAGAACAGGAGGTCTCCTTGTCAGTGAGAAGAGCCTTTTTCCTCATGCTTTAAGTTTCTGTTATTTCAGGTCTTATGAGGACCACACTTATCCTCCAAGTTACTATACTATGTGTATCATGTGTTCTCTGGTCATGAATACAATATTTCTCTTTGGATACGAGATTTTTAAGAATGTTGCTAAAATAGACCTAACAAAAACATACCATGTTAACCTTATTTTAGTGTGCAGTTCAGTGGTATTACGTGCACTCACACGGTTGTGCAACTGTCACCAGCATCCGTCTCCAGACCTCATTCCATCTTCCCAAACTGAAACTCCGTAACCATTTAGTAGTAACCCCCATTCTTGCCGCCCCCAGCCCCAGCAACCACTAAATACTTGCTGTTTCTATGAAGTGACTACTCTAGGTACCTTATATCAATGGAATCTTACAGTATTCGTCCTGTTGTGACTGGCTAATTTCGCTTAGCATCCTATCTTCCAGATTCATCCACGTCATAGCATGTGTCAGAGTTTTCTTCCTTTTTTATGGCCAAATAATATTCCTATGTTTATCCGTTCATCTGTCAGTGGACATTTGGGTTACTTCTACTTCTTGGTCATTGCGAGTAATGCTCTTTTGAATAGGGGTGTACTGTATAGGAGGTTTTATGAGACACTATGAACATTCAGTTGCTTATTAATTCATTTACTCATTTTCTCCCTCAGCAAGTATTTCCCAAGTGCTTACTGAGGCTGGCACTGAGGATGCTTATACGTGAAAGTGCTGTAACTCACTTGTTTGCAGTACTCTCAGGAGGTAATAGAATTATTCAGCACATTAATTTATCTCCATGTTTAAAATGTGCAGAGGAAACTTTAAGATCTTTTGGTTTGGCAATCCACTCAGCAAGCAATTTTTGAAGATTGATGTTGTACGCGGCATGAAATTTGCCTCCAAGAATCTTGCATTCTGCCCCACAAAAACCAGAAAATGAAGTACAAGAGAAAAACACAGCAGTGGTAATAAAGAGAAGAAAGGAGAAATGAGAAAGACATGGCAAAGACCAGAAGGGTGGATAGGATGAAGTGCAAAGTAAAGTCATGGCCCCAAAAGGTTTTAAGATCTCTGTGCTGCTTCCTTCGAAGAAGAATCCTGCGATCATTTTCAAAGAATAGAGCCAAAGAAATAAGCTCAAGAGAGTAAAAATCTAGATTACAAAACTGAGTCAGGCATAAAGCCTATATAAATGCTTCCCAAGGCAGACATTTCTATCCACCTCTTTGTTATCCCTGCAATGTTTGGATGAGAAAACATTTCCAATTTTAGGTATGTTGCAGGGTAAGAACTGATCAATTTTAGGAATTAACGGAGAGTGTCAACCCAGGACAAAAATGAATGTGAACAGCTGTGTTCCACAATCTGACCTCAAGCCATTGGATCTTTAGTATTTCCATAATATGACTGTAAAAAATATGTCCCTCTAGCCTTATTTGCTTTCCTTAATGGATAATGCTTCTGGCTTGGATCTTTGTGTGGAAAAAAGGATCTTTTGTCTCATAAAATGTTACAGATGCTGCTATGGTAACACACTTTAATTTTATTCCTATCTCAGAAGATAAACATGGAAAAATGCAATTGGCAATTTAATCCAATATTTAGCATTAGCTTTACATCCACAGAGCATTTGGGTTTTTGTTTTTAAGGAACATTGGCACTTTTGTTAACCTGCTGTACTCAATTAAGCAGAATCCTCAAGCGCTGTCTAAAAGGTATTATCCTGCCAACTCAAAAATACCATGTGGCCAAGTTTCAAAACCCACAAGGGAAAGAAAGCATGCTGCTTCTATGACAAAATTCTTAGGTGGCCAGAATGAGTTTGCATTTGTGGGAAGTTTCTTCTGGACGAAAAACAAAAACTGAACATCCCAGCATTTACAAGGACAGTATCAATTTGTTTGAAATAAAACTCATCAGTTGAATAGAGACAATTATTCAACTTTTTTTCTGTTAGGAAACCCTGTGACAGATTGCATTGAAACCTTTAATATTAGAGCGAGTTGTTTACTTTGCACTCAGTAAATAACCAAGGTTATTGCACCCTGAGGACGTAACTTGAAGCCCTGATTCCCTGCCGAGTTATAACCATATACATTTACGCAGGAGGTAGAAGCTTCCAAGCTTGCCAGTATCATAAAAACAAAGCAAAAAAGCACAAGTAGAAGGAAAGACACAGGAAACACAGTCAATGTTGTGCTGTATGGATTTAAATCCTGTGACATTTCCTTTAGGATTGAAAAGAAAAACCAGCCCCCAACTGTGTTTTTTAAAAGCTCATCTCTGCATTTACTCTCACTTCATAATTGTTATTATGTTTTCTCTTCTGGAATATAAAAACTTGGCAGCAGAAGAGTTAATGAAGGGTGGGGTCAATTTACACAAAGTTTCAATTACAAAACAGTGGAGGTCAAGTCTAATCCTGATTCACCATGTGTCACTCCAACCCATTAACCTGCTGCAGAGTTATTTTCTGGCAGAAGTCTCAGAACAAGGTGCCTGGTTCATTTATTAAGTGATTAGAAAGTGTGCTGTATGCTTAATTTTAGTTATTCTAGCTCTTTCTATAGTAATAAAAATCATCATTCTTATTAATTCATACACTAACATTTAGATATATCCATAAGGAATTTACTAACACTACAATACTTTTCAAATACCACAACGTATACAAATTGCTAGTAATTCAACTAAAGTGCCTACCTAAGCTGTTCTTGAAGCAAACTTCGGCACTTTGTAATATTTTCCCTTCATAAAAGTCCCCAAGTATTTACAGTCTGTAGATGAGATCATACTCTTGAAACGGTAAAGATTAAATGTGAGGAGAACGAGAGTGAAAGAGAGGTTGTTCACCCTAACACTACTTGTATTGAAAAGATTCGACTGCGCTGTCGTGGTTCTCATTGGTCACTCAGGGGCTGGAACAATATTTGCCCAGTTGCTATGTAGGGAGCGGTGGCTGCCAATTCACTTCACTAATAAGCCTGAACCTGGCCTTTGCAGATAAGAGTGGTTATTGTTTGAGTTCATGCGTTTGCTGATAAGATGCTCTCCGATGAAGGTAAAAGAGGTATGTTTCTTTGTGGCGAACTGTGGAACTACTACAGACATTTCTGCGTTCGTCTCTGAATTCTAACAGCTGTTGCAAAAAGTAAACCAGCAGAGATGATTTATGTTTTGTTGTTGTTGTTGTTGTTGTTTTAATTAGATTTTCCCCTTTTCGGGATGCACATATAAAAAGATTACATTTACATGTTTTCTTTAAAAGGATACTACACCTGAAATATAAAATAATAATTCACCGACTCTAACTCTGAGAACCCATTAAAACATAATTAAAGCAATCCATGATGCTTTTGTGTGTATGTGTGTGTGTGTGTGTAAATGTATTATATGTACCTATATAATAATTATTATTATTTTTACTGGAGGTTTACATTAGGAAAATTTTCCCCAGATTTCAGTTTGGATTGACAGGTGTGCGTGTGTGTGCGTGTGTGTGTGTGTATGTACACCATCACTAAACTGTGAGCATACAAAATGCACACATATGTATGTATGCAAGTTTGAACACTATGGGACTAATGTAAAGCACATGCCAATTTAGGCAGGGTTTAAACAAAGGCAGATGATTTTTTTTTTTTGTATTTAGAGAAATACCCTACTATTTCTTCAATTTACACTGAGTGTGAGTGCATTTTTTGTGAGATTGTGTAAAGACTATTTAGACTCTGAATTTAACTTCTTGAAATGAACAGAGGCTCATGAAAACAAACGTATCAGATGTACCTTTAACAAATAGTTTTTTTTTTGTAGTGATTTTAGTGTGCCAATTACTAAGAGAAAAAATGGAATAAATAATTTATCTTAACAGGTAAGATGTTTGGGGCACGTATCTGCCTCAGTTGGCAGGGCACGTGACTCTTGATCTCACAGTTGTGAGTTCAAGCCCCATGTTGGGTGTAGAGATTAAAAAAATAAAATCCTTAAAACAAAATAAAAAACAGACAATTTCTCAGGACTAGTATTAACTATATGACAGAAATTATCTGTGTGCCTCTAATTTGCTCTTTATCACCAATGGATTTTTTGCTATATGCAGTAAAACCTTGGTTTGTGAGCGTAATTCGTTCTGGAAACATGCTTGTAATCCAGAGCACTCGTATATCAAAGCAAATTTCAAGAGCCATTGGCTCAGTTGTGATCATGTGACACTTGGCCTCACATACTACTTCTATTGCAAGACATCATTTGTTTATCAAGTTAAAGTTTATTAGAAACATTTGTTCGTCTTGCGGAACACTTGCAGAACAAGTTACTCACAATCCAAGGATTTACTGTATTTGCTTATCGGTTATTAATAGAAATAAAAACTAATAATAGATTAACCAAATTTTTCATACAGCCAGAAGGGATCATACTGCCTTAAATTGTGCACTAGAGGGGCCCCCTGGGTGGCTCAGTTGGTTACGCATCCGACTTCAGCTCAGGTCACGATCTTGTGGTTTGTGAATTCAAGCCCCCATGCCCGGAGCCTGTTTCAGATTCTGTGCCTCCCTCCCTCTCTCTGTCCCTCCTCTGCTCATGCTGTCTCTCTCTCTCTCAAAAATAAATTAACATTAAAGAAAAAACTTAAAAAAATTCTGCACTAGAATACTCAACTTTCATCTTGGGTAGTTTTCAAAATTAAAATAAAAAAATTAGATAACTGAAAATAACCTCAAGGACAACTCAACAGGTTTCTGGCATCTAAAAAAATAATTTCTTGAACTCAAACATATGAAGATCATGTGATGCTATTAAAATTTGGCTATTTCTAAGGTGGAGCTACAGGAAGCTACTGGCAGGGCAAGTGAGAGGATGTGCTCACAGCTAGAAAGAGTGTTGCAGAATACGGTTCCAGTTGTTTTTCTGAGTTGCCTCCCCAATTAAGACAAGATGTTTCTTTCCTTCTTGTTTTTTTTTTAAATGTTTATTTATTTTTGAGACAGAATGCAAGCAGTGGAGAGGCAGAGAGAGATGGGCTCCGCACTGACAGCACAGAACCCATGCGGGGCTGGAACTCTTGAACTGTGAGATCATGACCTGAGCAGAAGTGGGAAGCTCAACCAAGGAGCCCCAGGGCAATATGTTCCAAAGGAACAATGTGGTGAATCCCTAGGCTCAGTGCATTTACTTATCTCTGCTGAGCCTGGCCTATCCACAGGGACTCTATGTGGAAACGCTTCATTTTGTGTCCATGAAAAACACATATGTAAATGATCCCAATGTTTATATCAATATACAAATTTCTTTTGCTTAGCACTCCACTGCGATACCTGGTTAAGACTGAAGCTAGAAGAAAAGAATAGGTTGGTAATCCTTACGTCATGTGGGAAGAAACATGCTAAGAAGCAATATATTTTTGAAACAGAACAAGTTTATATTTTCATGGACTCATGAATCATACAATTTCTAAAATATATATACCTAGAACTGGTAATTATAGGTAGGAGTCTTCCTATAAAAACAAAGAATTTTATTCTTTATAACAAGGTCTAAATCTAGAGAAGAGTGTGAGCTGAAGTTAGAGTCTCTAAAATATATTACTTTTTAGTAACTAATACTTTTGCACTCCCAGAGAAAATTTTCTGTTGGATGATGACCAAAAAGATAAGCTAAATGCTAAGAGACCATACCCTTTCTCTTACATTATCTCTGATCTATTTCACACTATTATAATCAAAATACTCCCTTTGTGTCCAGAATTTGGTCATAGGACAGGTCAAAAGTTTTGTGGGTATTTTGAGGAAGAAGAAAAAAAAACACTATACAACACACACTACCCTAATTCTGTGACAGACACCAGCATTATTTGGCTTGACTTAGAAGACAAAATTTTCTCAAGGCTAAAAAATTTCACAGAGAATAAATATATATATATATATATATATATATATATATATATATATATATATATAAAAGGAATCTGCTTTTTGATTATGACAGCTTTTCCTTTCAATTCAAAGCAGGTTCCCTGAATTTTTAGGTTTTTTTTCCCCATAAAGTAGCCTGACGGTGACAAGGTAACAAATACAGGTCCAATAACAAATAAGAAAAAATAAGAAATGTTGTGAAACAACAGCATCTTGCATCTAGGAAAGGTCTTTTCAGAGCATAAATCTGACCATGAGCTTTTTTTTCTTGAGGCCCTCATGGCTTTCCCTTGCCTTCCAGATGACATTAGAACTGACCACCCCCTAATTCTCCAAGTCTTATCCCATCCCTGTTTCTGGAGCTCACCCTGCTTCAGTCAAGTTGGAGCGGTTTTGGAGGAATGAATATGTGGTATTCTTCCTCACCCCCAGCTTTCACACATACATTCTCTTGGCCTGAAACATCTTCCTTCCTTATTCCTTTTCCTGACTTTTCTCTAAGACTCCTCCAGGTCTCAGCTTGGGTGATGTATTTTCCCCTTGTTCCATGTTGCCGTAGTACTCACGCAGCATAGATCACGTGTCTAATTGCTTGTGCGCAAAGGACAGGAATTGGCTCTAAACATACCCTTCCATATCCCCAGAGCCTACTATAATATCCACTGGCATATAGTAAACACTCAACAATTATTTGTTTAGTGACCACGGGTTTGAACAGGAATAGATGCTTGTTTTGGTAGCATTGGTCAGGGAAAAAAGTGAAGGACTAAAGATTCCTCGAGGGTAATATCATATTGACTTTAGGAAGATGCAGGCTTCTTTTTGGGAGCAAAGACGACCAGGGTGGATCTGCTTTTGATCCATCTGGAGATCTATGACTTAGTCTTAATCTGCAATGATTTTCTCTAAAAACATGAAGATACAGACCTAAAGCTAATAATGACATAAACCCTCTTGGAATCCTAGAGAGACTAATTTACATGTAGTATATATCATTAGCTAGGCTGCTGTTTTCATTTATGGCCATTTCTGGGGTCAGCCCCTAAACTCCAAATTCCTCCATGGATTTCTGCCTATTAATCTCAGTCATGAATTTTAACAAGCAAGATATATTCCCTCCTTGGCCATATATAGATAATATCTTGTGTCTATGCATATTTTTAGATTATTTCATCTTTTTGAATAAGCTCTTGAAAAGTAACATATCTCATGTGTATTTCTATCTGTGCCTAACACAGTGTTCTTCTCTGGAAATTCCTTAGATTCTTGCTAACTAGATGAATGAATGAATAATAAGCAGTTATATTTGTCTAGAAGGAATTATAAAGAGGTGAAATGTTGAAACTCACCGTAGACTGAGGGGAGTAGGTCACCTCACTTGGGACCTGGTTATTTTGGAATCTACATGGCCTTACCTAATCTCACCTTAGTAAGAAACACCGGCTTTATTAACATTTGAACAAGAGACCTGGAAATGCTAATTCAGCTGTCTCAGTAAATGCTGAGTGAATTCCCTGTGAGTCACATTTGAATAGTGTGAACTATGATAACGTCATAGTAAAGGACAGCAAGGCTTAGAATGGAGCTTTCATCCAATCCATTTTGGTGAAACTCAGGTAAATTTTCTTTCATGGTGCTTCCTTCTAGAATTGCTTCACAATTATTTTGCTTCCGTGGAACACGGACTGCAAGAGCTGCCATAAGGCAGAGCTACCTAGTTCTGGGAAGACTTTAGTTTGCAACCCACATCACAACAGGCAACAAATTTTTAATGTGTTGTATCTATAAATAGGGAACACCACCACCTCCTTACATGCACATTGAAGATGAGTTGTTTTTCTTGCTATATTTAGTCACACATCAAAATCTACATTCATTTAAAACACACATGAGTTAAAATTACTAACACAAAGAAAAGCTGAGGGGGAAAACTTATAGTTTCATAGGTAATATTTTGGGGGTTTCTCAGTATACTCAGTTACACTGAGATTTGACTTTAGTCCTTGAGGTGGGTGGCGGAAGATATCTGAATAATTGCATGGTGCCTTGGATTTTTTTCTATGTGTCCTTAAATAATAATTTCATTTTCTAGCAGATCAGATTCGTGTGATGCTATGACTTTAAATGCTATCTCCCAATCTTTTATTTCTAGCTTTATCCGTTCCACTGAGCTCCAGATTCTTATGCCTAACTGCTGAGATAACTGGTCAGAACACTGATCTGTAGCTCCGGTTTAACATCTCTGAAGCATAAATCTTGATTCCAACTCTCTTCTTGGTCATCCACCTGTGATACATGCCGACCCCCCTCCCCCCGCATTGTTCCCATTTCAGTTAGTGGATCTACTATCCACTCAATCGTGTAGGCCCCACATTCTCTTTTGTTCTCTCATCTGTCAATTCCTACAATCAGCCAGAAAGTTTTTCCAGCTATACCTCCAAAAATATCTTGTAAATTCTACTTCTTTTCACCATGTCCATGGCTACAACAAGTCATTCTATTTTCCTGTTGAACTCACTCACCTGTCTTCCTTCATATACTCTCCTATATATAGTCCATACACAGAGTATATGGAGCCACAGGCATCTTCTGAAAGCAAAACTCAGATCACTTTCTTTCTTAGAATCATCTAATGACTTTTTGTTGCAATTAAATAAGAGTCACTACTCCTTTTCCATGGCTTAGGACCCCACATGGTTTGGTTCTCTCCATGCTCTAGCGCAACTGGGCTTTCTATTCTTCAAACATGCCGCTCTCTGGATCTGTCTCCACTGGTTTCTGCTTCCGGTAGAACTTTCCTCTCTCAGGAGATTGCTCCCAGACCACACCATCTAAAGTAATCCTGCATCCCTTGTTACTCTTCAGCCTATATCTTTATCTTCCTCAAGCACTTAACATTATATCACTTAAAATTATATCACTCACTCATTTGTTTATTTGCTGCCTTCTTCCTCTTCCCAGAGCATAAGCTCCCTGAAGGCAGGAACTTGACCCCTGTTGTTAATAAGCGTATCCCCAGTGCCTAGAATACCAACTTATTTCTAAGCCTCCTTTAATAATGAATGAATGAATCTCAGGCATTACTTATGTCCTCTGTGCCTCTGTTTCCTACTTTAAGTATTGTAAATTTTGCAATTATATATGTAAATCACCTAGTATAGTGCCAGAAACATAAAAGACACTGAGCAGATATTTGGTGATTGTAGTAAGAATGTTCTTCCTGTAATACTCAGCACGTACTAGGAGATAAATTAGTAGAGTGAAAGAAATACTTGGAGTTACAAGTATTGGGTTTGAATTCCTGTTTATTTTAGTATCTATGTGACCTTTGAGCCAATCTGTTAACTTTTCTAAGTCTCAGTTTCTTCATCTGTAAAATAATAACCTGGTTGTAACGACAGTAAGTGCTTAGGCAACATCTGTAAAAGTGGTTTGCAAATTGTAAAAAGCAAAATAAAGGCATGCAATTTAAATGTTATTATTGTGGGGAAATGTCTATAGATTAAGGGTAGGAAGGAGTGAGGTAGATCTTATTCTTTCCACTGACATGTCTCCTAAAATAATTAGGTGTACATGCGGCGAATCTCAAAACTGATCCCATTTCGGATAGACTAGTCCATCGAAATGGATGGAATCTCCTTTAATTCAATGAAAGGGAAGCTTTGGTAATCTCCTTTAAGAGGTTGGAAAAATAATACAAGTTTGAGTGATCTGTGAGTTGTAAACATGAATGAAGGTTTTTAATAAGTTAAGAAAGAAGCTTATGAATATGTTTTGAACTTCCTTTTTCTAACTTAAAAAAGATACTTGAAATTAGTCATTTGCTTATCATCCTTTACCAGGTGGCCTGCTTATTTATGAGTAGCCCGTTCCAGCATCTGTCTGTGGCAACTCTGGGAAAAGGGGTCCCGGAAGTGATTTGGGTTTCACTGGCTCATCCTTGACCACATCCAGAAAGGCCTGGGAGCAATGGACTCTAAAGGAAAGGGTAGACATTAGAGCCTGCCTGGGTCTCACTGTCATCTTCCTGGCTCCTGGGCAGAATAGCAGGTACCTGAAATGCTTCCCTCTAGACAGTCGATGTGTTTTCCTACTTTTCCACTGACAGTGCTTCCTCTGTTATGGCAGGTAACTCTGCTTTCCAAAGCAAATGAATCCTTACGGTCTTGGTCAGTTTGGGCTGCTATGACAAGTTACCATACACTGAGTAGCTTATAAACAAATTTATTTCTTACAGTTCCAGAGGCTGGAAGTCCAAGACGAGGGTGCCAGTGTGGTCTGGTTCTGGTGAAAGCCTTCTTGGAGGTTGCAGACATTTCTTGCTGTGTCTTCACATGGTGAAAGGGCAAGAGATCTCTCTGGGGTCTCTTTCACAAGAGCACTAGTCCCATTCATGAGGGCTCCACCCCCATGACCTAATCACCTCCTAAAGGCCCCACCTACTAATACCATCACCCGGGGCATAAGTTTTCAGCATATGAATTTTAGGGGGGACACAAATGTTCAGACCATAACATTCTGTATGCAGTACTCAGTGTTCTCCAGAGAAACAGCCAAGAGGAAATATGTAGACATATAAGAGAAGATTTAATGGATTGGATGATTCTAGCCCACAAAGGTGAGGGCAGATCTCCTTTACTCAGTCTCCTGATTCAAATGCTAATCTCTTCTGGCAACACTTTCAGGAGACATAGCCAGAAACAATGTTTTATCAACTATCTGGGCATCACTGAGCCTAGTCAAGGTGACACAAAAAATTAATCATCATAATACCCAACAGCCTAGTTATGCTAGAATATTTGTGTGGGTATATACTTTTTTTCAATAGAATAAAATCTTTGTCCATTTCTAGATGGATATCCAAATGGCAAATCAACTTTCTGTGGAAATGTATTTGAGGACTAAAGTTCCATTAGGGTAGATTGGGTCTACCTTCCACAATGCTAACAAGCCTGGTGCTTAAAAAGTACCTGGCATTTATTAGATGCTCAATAAATGGTGATTGAATGGATGTCCAAATGGTTTAATGAGCTTTTTTTCTCTGATCCCCTGACAGCTTGATCACAGAAACAGGGACTTGGGAACACACACTACTGGGAAGATACTATGAATGACTTAACTCATTTTATTTTCATTTAATTCATTTTGATTAGCAAGAATAATTTCTTTCCTGATAATTGTACTCTTTGCCTTCCAGTTAAAGTAAAACCTTTTAGAGAAAGTTTCAAAAGAAATCTGTCTGTTTCAAATTATGTGTGAACCTGATACTAGAAACTGCTGAGTAGTTTCAGATTACACTGTCAACACTGTGTACAATTCTAGTGCTTTCTACTGTCTGCCTGCTTTCCAGCTGCAGTTTTACTGGATGAGAAGGACTTCATTCTTAAAGGATTATGTAAGGTGATGGGTGTCATTGTGGAGAGCTAGTGAATGGCTTTATAGAATGAGAGGGGAATTTTTTAAAGGTCAGGTATTTATTTTTGTAATTATTTTTTTGGAGGTCAGGGTTTTTTTTTTTCTCCAATTTTTAAAGAATGTTTATTTTTGAGAGAGAGAGAGAGAGAGAGAGAGAGAGAGAGAGAGACAGTGTGAGTGGGGAAGGGGCAGAGATAGAGGGAGACACAGAATCTGAAGCAGGCTTGGGGCTCTGAGCTGTCAGCACAGAGCCCGATGTGGGACTTGAACCCATGAACCGTGAGATCATGACCTGAACTGAAATCAGACGCTTAACTAGTACCACCCAGGTACCCCAAAGGTCAGATGTTTCTTTTAGGATACCTAAACTATTTGATTTCAAAGTAAACTACAAACCTAGTTATTGGTCTTCAGAAAGAACATTCTGTAACCTGTTTCAGTTCATGCCTATCATGAAGTTACTGCATTGATAATCCCACTCTTTCATATTCCACCTGACTGTATTTTGAGGGCAACTTTTATATTTGAAATATATGTTGAAATCTATAAAAGATGTTATTTAAATTTTATATGAACTCAAACATAATTTTAATACGTGTCAGATAAAATGCACTGGTTTATAGATCATTTTCTTTAAGAGGCTTATTAATTACAAATGGCTCTTATGTTATCATTGCAATAATGTTTCTTTGTTAGAAACATGCATATTTATTTATTTCTAATATTTTTTAAAATGTTTATTTATTTTTGAGAGAGAGAGAGCACAGGAGGTCGGCAGAGAGAGAGAGAGAGGGACAGAACACGGAGCAGGCTTCAGGCTCTGAGCTGTCAGCACAGAGCCTGATGCTGGGCTCAAAATCGCAGACCATGAGATCATGACCTGAACCAAAGTTGAATGCTTAACCAACTGAGCCACCCAGGTGCCCCCAAAACATGCATATTTAAACATGCTATCTTAAAATATTTCAGGTATGTTCTGGTGATCAAAACCAAGTGTCAAAGTAGGGCCATAGTTTACCCAGTTTGGAAGTAAATAGTTTTTGTGTCATCTGTCAAAAGGTCATTGCCCATGCTCTGTACCCTTAATGACCCTTCTTTTCAGCAAAATTCTTCTGAACTTCTCCATTTTCTTGTAGTCTTGCTCTGATATTGGCTGGTTAACTTGTCAAATAATTTGAGCTTTAGAGATTAAAACCCCGGTATGAAAAGAACCTTAATAAGGCCGATACTTTATGGGCAAATATAAAGTGCTGTGAAAAACCCAAAAATTCAGGGTTCCTTTTGTACTTGACCACATTCTTCCAGAGAAAATATTTGTGCATTTGTTGTCAACGGCTTTTGTGATTCAGAGTAAGTCAAAGGGGGGATTTGTAGCATCTAAAATAAGGAGCTATTTTAGAGTAAATCAATCATACGGGCAGTCCATCCACTCTAACCTAGTCCTGTAGTAACCTCTTAGTCTGGGATTTCAATTGCTACGTGGAAAGTTACATTACAATGTGAACCTTGGCATTTTATAAACACAGAAAGAAGACACACCTAGGTCATGTTTCACAATAAATGGCAGATCATTATTGCTTCCTTTGGTATTTCCTTTGTAACACTGATTATGATGAACTGGCACCATGACAATAAATGCCATTCCAAAGAAATTCCATTTTCACTTATGTAATAGGATGTTCGAATGGGGCTCTTCCAGCCTTTGCCTCAACTGAAGCACAAATGTGGTAGTAAGGGGGATACATATATCCACATATGTAAAGAAAATAATTAAGAACCAGTTTCAAGACCCAAGCCCTTCAGGTAATGAAGTATGTAAACAGTGGTCAGGGTTCGGAGAGAGAGACAAGACTGGGGAAGAGATTCATTTGAAGAGGGCTGTTGCCGGATGCGTGTCTCCCTTTGTGAAGGGGGTGATGGAAGGTGCCACCTCCCCACCGCAAACCTGGTGATGGGGGAAAGTGCCACCTCTAGAACTCTGAAATGTGCTCCTTACACCGGGGATACACAGATGATTGGTACCTGACTTGTGCCTGAGGAAAGCTGAAGTACACTGTGGGGCCTATCGTGTCCTGGAAAATGTTATGGAGGCAGGAGGTCCAAGTTTCTGCATGTGCAGGAGCCAAGGAAGAGCTGATCATGTCTTCACTCCCAGTTTGTGGGCCTGGGCCACCGGGCTGTGTACCTGGGGGGCTTGTAGAATGGAGCTGCAATAGGCCCCACCTCATCCCGGAGGGGTGAGGGGAAACCTCATCAGTACGGGGCTGGAGATGAGTAGCCTGTTTGCAGGGGATGAGGAAGGAGTCACATGTGGCCACCGGACAGGAGACTGCCTCGGCCTGGCTGTTGCAACCAGAAGAGAGAGGGTCAGCAGAAGACTCCAGTGCACACAACTCCCCGGTGAGAAAAAGAGCTGACTGTAGCCATCTACGGGCCCAGAGAGAGCAAAGTCACCCAGCCGAGTAAGGACCATCTTCTCCTGTCTTTCCCATTTCTACCCTGGTGGGAAGTATAACCTGAGGGGGAGGGAAGGAGGTGAACACGGAGAGATTAAAGAGCAGGTGGGAGGGGCGTCTGGGTGGCTGAGCCATGATCTCATGGTTCATGAATTTAAGCCCCCCCCCCCCCCCCCCCCCCACCGTGGGGCTCTCTGCTGTCAGTGCAGATCCCACTTCAGATCCTCTGTCTCCCTCTCTCTCGGCCCCTCTCCTGCTGGTGAATGTGCATGTGCTCTCTCAAAATAAATAAATAAGCTTTTAAAATTAATTAATTAATTAATTAAAAAAAATAGCAGGTGGGAGTCTCCCTCCCCACTGCTTGCTTGAAATAGGTCCTAAATGGGGGAGAGGAGATGATGTCACACTGTGTCAAGCTCAGAGGTTTGATAGTTACATCAGGTTAGGCCTTCTTTTTTTTTTTTTTTTAATTTTTTTTTAACATTTATGTATTTTTGAGACAGAGAGAGAGAGAGAGAGAGAGTATGAACAGGGTAGGGTCAGAGGAAGAGGGAGACACAGAATCCGAACCAGGCTCCAGGCTCTGAGCTGTCAGCACAGAGCCCGACGTGGGGCTCGAGCTCACGGGCCGCAAGATCATGACCTGAGCCGAAGTCGGCCGCTTAACCGACTGAGCCACCCAGGTGCCCCAGGTTAGGCCTTCTTATTACCGATAGCAACTGTGCTTGTGACTTCAAGCAGATGTGAGGAGTCTTCCCTAGGAGTGGCCAGTGTCTCTGGAGTTTTCATCCAGGGACAAGGGAGCATCACCCCAGTACAATGGAATAAACTTAAAGGGACAGTGGAAGAGAAGAATATGCTGTGATATGGTTGCACCCTGTGTTGGGCTAGATCAGCATATTGCTTGTGTCTAGGATGAATATGGATATAATCGAAGGGCTGTGGTTTCAACGTTAGTCTGCCCCTAGGGAAACATAAAAAATAGACAGTTCAATAGAGATTCTGTTTGCAATGGACTCAGATCTAGTGAAACATCCTCAGATGCATGGAACACTTTAGGGCAACATATATTAAATAGCAAGTGGAACTATGAGTTGAGAGCCCATTGGATATGGATGCTTCCTGGGGAGGATGGTCACAGAAACACCTGCCCTGCTGCCTCTAACCTGTGCACGGCAGGTGCCTTCACAATAGAACAGGGCTGTAAATTATTGACGGTAGTGGCTCATTAGACTTTACGCTTTGGTCACGAGAGTATGGAGCATCCTATACTTTAGGAGCAAGAGAGCATCAGGGCATTGCCTCAAACTCGGAAACTTTTCCTCCCTAGCATAAATTTCTGTGCTTTTCTGTTTTTTCAGAGTCTTTTTTTCCCCAGCTACTTTGAATTAGGATGTGAAGACTGATATTGACAGTGATGTTCCTCTTAGACATGACTTATGTGACTTAAAAAATAACACAGGGTAAAGGTTTTAGGCTTGTGGTGGGGGGTAGGGGTGGATACTTTTGGCTTTTTAAATTCAGTCTACCAAGAGATTCATTTGCACACATTGAAAGCATCCTGCTGTGCTCTGCTTGCTCTCCTGTAGGACTTTTACTTTCAGAAAGCCTACTTTTAAGAAATGGAAAATATATGTACATGCAAGGAGGAAAGTACTTCACCCTCTTAGAAATTCCCTATTTTGAGAGGTATTAATAATGTGAGCTACCATTTATAAGCACATGATATGTGCTAAGAACTGTGCTAAGAGGTTTTAAGCATTTTCTCTCTGATCTGATCTTTAAGGTTGTTCTGGCTCCATTTTACAAAAGAGGAAATGGAAGTTTAAGAAGGTTAAACCCTGCGCCCTAAGTCACACAACTTATTTACATCGGAGCCTGGAATTGATCCTGTCTTTCTGACCGGATCCCCAGCTCTTAACAGCTATGTTATACAGAGCTTTTGAATAAATTATTAATAAGGTGTCAAGACAGGCCGTGATGCTGAATACATAGATGGATAATGAGGGATTAAATCAACTGCCTTGGAATGAACTGCATTTTGTTTCCAAATCTGTTATACTTGGCAGGAGTGCTCAGACATGGAACAGCTGCCCTACTTACTTGTGTAGCGAGCTACCTCACCCCCTGGTTTAACTGTAAAACAGAAAGCAGGGATAGAGATGATTGATCTGCTAATACTGAATCTTTCCTTCTAATACTCATACCCAGACTTCTAAAATAATTTGAACATAGCCTTGTGGCCGTTCTGGAAGAAACCCAGCAAGCAGCAAGATTTCCCAGCAAGCAGAGTCAACGCAAGGCTGGTTGCAATGCAGTGGTCTCAGTAAAGTGGCTCCAAACCCAGTTATACCTCTGCCCCCTAGGCAGATCCTGGCATCTCCCTCCTGCTTAGGCTGCACACCAGTGAGGGTTTTTCTCAGGCCTCAGACTTCCGGAGCAGTGTTAGTCTCCTTTGTTTCTGTGATTCCACTCGCTATGCTATGCTCTGTTCCTAACCAGCATTAACATGTCTCCACATAGCACTTAGGGCAGGTATTCAGAACTTATCAACAAGTTCAATTCATTGGGGAAAAAAAATGGGAGAAATCCTTAATAATGCTAGATCTACATGTTCTCCCTTATCTTTTATTCCTCTTTAGAAGACTGGACCCTAGTAAAAGAAACTAAATACAGTAAAACCTTGGTTTGCGAGCATATTTCATTATGGAAACACGCTTGTAATCCAAAGCACTCGTATAACAAAGCATTTCAAGAACCATTGGCTCACTTGTGATCATGTGACATTTGGCATCATGTTACTCGTATTCCAAGACATCACTCACTTTATCAAGTTAAAATTTATTAGAAATGTTTGCTTGTCTTGAGGAATGCTTGCGGGACAAGTTATTTGCAATCCAAGGTTTTACTGTATTTTTATTGTTTATGTTTTTCTCATGATAATGTATCTTATTCCATATAATTTAAAAATATAAAAACATATGCAGAGGGGTGCCTGGCTGGCTCAGTCAGTAGAGCATATGACTCTTGATCACAGGGTTGTGAGTTCAAGCCCTACATTGGGTGTAGACCTTGCTTAAAAACAAAAAAAAGGTATGCAGAATAATCACTGAAAATCATGTTACCTAGGGACAAACACTGTTTTTAATTTGATGTATTTTCTTCCAGTTTATACTACCTAGGGACATAAAATCATGCTACCTAGGGACAAACACTGTTTTTAATTTGATGTATTTTCTTCCAGTTTATACCATTTATATTTTACTTAGGGATCCCTGGGTGGCTCAGTCGGTTAAGCATCTGACTTCAGCTCAGGTCACGATCTCACGGTTCTTGGGTTGGAGCCCGCATCGGGCTCTGTGGTGACAGCTCAGAGCCTGGAACCTGCTTCGGATTCTGTGTCCCCTACCCCCTCTCTCTGCCTCTCCCTCACTCATTCTCTCTCTCTCTCTCAAAAATAAACATATTTTACTTAATTGAAATCATACTGCATAAAAGGATATGCATTGATAAGTTTGCCCTTTAAATATCACTGAAGCTCTTGAGATAACCTGAAAGCTGATGGTTTATTTTGAGAAGCTCCAGAATTAAATTCTGGTACTTTCTGGAATCAGGATTATTATTAAAAAGCTATAAAAGCAAAATATTAAAAAAATTTCTTTACATATAAAATACTGAGGACTCTCATATTGCTATGTAATATAAACCATTTTTAAAAATTTAATTAAGGGCTTACTTAGCCTTAAATATTTCAATCTGTTTATATCCCCTCCACCTTCCTATAAATGTAGAATACGTTTTGCAGCAGAGGTGTAATAATAGATTCGCAAGTCTGTTTAATGATTTGTTAAATGATAGTGATTTTTATTTTTCAAAAATTCTAAAGATATCTCATAAGTAACACTATGAGGCTATGGATGCCTGCAGTGACAGTGGAGGGAGAGACACGGAAGCCTTTTGCTGTAGCTTTTATGATACAAATTTCACCATATTGAGTTGTTGCAGTGTTGGTAACACTGTTAGTAAGGATTTTCCCACTAACTGTTAGTGACTTGAAGCATGAGAGACACTGAATAAGGCACTGGAGAAAGTGAAAAGTGGTCGAGCGTTCCTTGCCAATCAGGAATTACAAGAAGTGACATTTTCTTTCTTTTTTTAAGAAAAAAAATTTTTTTTAACATTCATTCATTTTTTGAGAGAGACAGAAACAGAGTACAAGCGGGGGAGGAGCAGAGAGAGGAGACAGAATGGAGAGCAGGCTCCAGGCTCTGAGCTGTCAGCACAGAATCCCACATGGGGTTCGAACTCACGAACCACGAGATCATGACCTGAGCCTAAGTCAGACACTTAACCAACTGAGCCACCCAGGTGCCCCACGACATTTTCTATACAAGGGAAAGTCACAAAAATAAAGCAAGGAACAAGGAATGACCTAATAACAGGTTTTCAAATACCATATATTTTATAAAGAATGCTGACTTGATATTTCCCATCCCCATAAAATGTTGTTCATCTGCAAGTTGAAGGGTGTCTTGCATTTAACAAGGTTTTAGTGACAATACACTGTGTTCCAAGTGCTGTGCTGAGCACCGAGGGGGCAGGACAGACAAGGTCTGTGCTGTCATGGGCACTCATATGCAGACAAGTTCAAAGGATAATCTTAAAAAATCACCATTGTCATAAATACCAGAAGGAGAAATACACTCAACAGAGATTCTTCCCAGAATTTAGGGTTGTCTGATTTAGCAAATAAAAATACAGGATGCTCCACCTTACCCAGAAGACCTCCCCATTGAATGATAGTGGGGGGAGGGGTGGGAGGCAGGAGGGGAGGGTATTTGAGACAAAGGGAAATGCATATTCCAAGGCATCCAGTTGGGGAAGCAGTTTTGTGCATATAGAAATCTAAGTTAAATATAAGAAGAAAAAATTAAAAAAAACAACTCCAAAAACAAAGCCAGGCCAACTGGAAAGAGTTGGGTAAACATACCTGGTTATAGTTTTTAAAAGGATAGATTCAGGGTGCGCCTGGGTGGCTCAGTCAGTTGAGCATGTGACTTTGGCTCAGATCATGATCTCACAGTTCGTGGGTTCGAGCCCCGCGTTGGACTCTGTGCTGACAGCTCAGAGCCTGGAGCCTGCATAGGATTCTGTGTCTCCCTCTCTCTCTCCACCCCACCCCTGCTTGTGCTCTGTCTCTGTCTTTCAAAAATGAATAAATATTAAAAAAAAAATTGTTTTAAGGATAAATTAAGAAACATCACACAGAAACTTAATTTTATTCACCCTAGTCCTCCTTTCCTGATCCAAGGGTTCTGTTGTGGGCAAACATAGTGATCTGTCTTTACTGCCAGCCCAAGTGTATAGATATTCTCTCCAGTAATCTTGTTTTCCTCAATCCCTTGACCGCAAGTATGTTGCTTGTTACTTTGTCTGAACATTTTACATTTTAAATATTTTTCAATTGTTGTTATCCCCTGCATTAATGACTCTCAAGAGGCATTACCTTCTTCTGGAGTTAGCGCCCTCCCTTTGCCTTAGCTTTATCCGTCCCTACCTTTTGTAGAGTTTTACAAGAGCCCTGGTGAAGCTCTCTCTTTGTAGACTGACTTACCCTCCTCACAGTCTCCTCAGGTCCCTTCACGGATGTGGTTCCCCCTTCTATCACATAGGAGGGCAGTAAAGGATAGACTCAGTCTGGTTTCAATTCCAAACTCCTTGCTTCCTGTCTGGGTAAAGCTTGGCCACTTACCTAATATCTCTGAGACTCAGTTTTCACATCCTTAAAATGGACCAATGATACCAAAGTCTTACCTCATGAGAATGTGTGGCTTTGATAATTTGATACAACATGCGTGGTTGTTAGCTTGATTCCTAACACATATTAAATACCTAATGATGATTAGCTTTAAAATTTTTCTCAAGATTTCCACAGTTTCCTTACTGCAGAGGTGTTGTGATTTTGTTCCGGCTAGGATAGTGTGTGCCATTGGGTTTCCAAACAGGAAAATTTAGCTAATAAACCGGATGGATTTTTGCTGGCCAGCTAGTATTCAGAGCTCACATACCAACCTAATGGGTGGTTTTGGACAGCCCATAGGTTTGAGGGATTCATTGTTTTGCAGTATTAAGCTTCCTTAAACACGTAACCTTGCCCTTGTCCACACTTACGTCTACCTGCCTCTGTTCTGCCAACTTAAAAAACCAAACAAACCGACTTCTCCCATCTGCCCCACTTGAAAAGAAAGCTCATGGGAGCTCAATGTTAGCTGCAAATTGGATGGAAATGTTACTGCGTACCTCACCTTCCAAATCGTTATCACAATATTAAAATCATACGTTTGTAGCAGTGGTCATAGAAACCCTACTAGTTAATTCCACTTCATTTGTCCTTGGCTTCCTACCGTTAATCAGCTCACTATTTGCAGAAAGCTGTTTGAAGTCCATGATTCACATCACCTGTTTCTCAGCAAGTTACAAACTGTAGCTCACAACTTCCTGATCCAATTAAAAGAAAACAAGGCAGTAAAAAACAAAACAAAACCACTTTTTATTATGAACTGCTGTCAAAGGACTTTGAAAGTCTTAATAGATTTATCTTCACTTTTACTTTTATCCTCATGCATATCTCCTTCAGCAAAGAGTAGGTAAAGAATTAGTCATGGTTCCTATTTTTGAAGCTTTACTGTGTTTCTCTTAATAACTAATATACAAAGTACTCAAGAATTTTACTACATGCACATGTAACATTGTGACTCCTGAGTTTCTAGTTATGAGATACACTCATGGAATCCTTCCTCTGAATGAGGTCATAGTTCTTAAGCAAGGTAAAAAAAAACCACAAAAAAAAACCACGTAGTCAACAGCTTCCTAATTTGGGCCTTGAGTTTCTTTAATTTACTGAAGTGATTGACAGAACACCTGAGCAAACAATTCACAAAGAGAAGAATCAAATGATTGATGAAAAATTTTTAATGTAATTAATGTCCAAAGAATGAAAATAAAAAGAGATTTGTGTTTTGTCTGCCAAATTATTAGAGTTTGAGAGAATAGATTATCCAATTCAGGCAAAAAGGCAGTGATTAGGCTTTCTCTCGTACAGGCCAGCGTGAGAATACGTTTGAATAACCTTTTGGAAAACAGCGTTTGCAACAAGTACAAACATTTGAGGCACAAAAATGTGTCATGTGTTACAAAGACACAAATTATAGTGCATAGATAATGCCACACCTTTGTTCCTGGACTTACAAAATGTAAAACTTCCCGCAGCATTTGAGAACTTTGTAAGAGATACATACCAGTGTTGGCAAATTCTCCACTAATTCAAAGTTGCCCATTAGCACTCATAGCAAGATGTATAGTTAGAAGCCATTTTTTCCCCTACAAGATAATGGTGGCACGTAGGTGAAAGGTTACAGTTCAACGAAGGAACATAATTTGGAACAGAATATCAAACCGAAGAACAAATCTGAACTGATAATTGAAGAATTCATGACATGTGTCCTTAAGCTAACTAAACACCGACATCTTCCTATAAACGAGAATGATTTCTTGTAGAGCAAAAGTTTGACTTTGAGAGCCCAGTGTGATTTGTAAAGTTACAAAAGAGTATACCCACATGGTGAATGATGAATGTAAACTCAGAAGTCCAGGTGAATGTCTGGCAGAGGGGGACTCTTCTAGTGCCTCTATAGAAACTCATAAATAATCTCAAGCTTGATGTCCAGCCTGGTTCTAGGGACTTACTGTGTTTTGTCATTTTGCCAAAGAGGCCAATTTTGCTTCAGTTCTACATTTGGTTTTCCCTGTGAATCTTGCAAGGTTTTACTCTATTTTATCCCAGAGGAACATAGAATACAATAGCTGAAATATTGTAGGCTTTGGGGAGGGAGTTCAGATGACTTGGATATGGTAACTCTCCCCACCGGATGGTATGATTAAAGTCCTGTGTGTTTTACTTTATTTTCATGTTCTGTTCTGATGAAGATTTTGTGGTTTCATACTGTCTCAGAAAAAGGAAATTCATCCTTTTAAAAATGACGATAATCTCTGAGGACCTCTTCTTTCCCTTTTATTATCTAAGCCCTTTTCCCAATCCCTCTGGAATCCTAGGCTCACATTGATCCTAGGCATTTAATAATATGTCTTTATACCAGGGAAATTGTTTTGAAAGAAACAACCTTGAATTTTAATCTCCAATGATTTATATTCTCTGTGGCTAATGGGTAAGTTATTTAATTACTCAGACTTATTTTCTCTATTCATGAAATGATTACACAAGGATGTTGGGAGGAATAAATGTACGGAAGTGTTTTATAAATAATATAATTCAACATAAGTGGATTATCATCAGCATCATCAACTTCATTTAGGGGATAGAATTTCATTGCCCTGCCAAATGCCTCTATAAAATAAGATATTTAAAATTCTCTTGGTTTTCTGAGGGTTAGAGAGCTCTTTTCTAAATTCCAAGTCTCATTTTTTTTCCTTGAACGAATGGCCACAGATGTCTAATAGTTACCTTCTCTAAAATTGAATAACCATTTGATGGATATCTTGGTTTTGCATCTCTCACCAGAATATTGAAATAAATTGTGGGATATATTTTTCCCTAGAAACAGGATACTCGCTGTTTTTTGGGGAAATAGTTGGGTGAATAAAGCGGAGGGATTGGTTTAGGTTAAGAACAGCAAGATTCTGCGCTACTAGATGTTTGAAAAATCCATAGGAATAAAAGGTGGAAAAGATCAATTAATCAAATAATTTATTTTAATAATATGTGGCTTGCCTAATTGACATTATCATATCAAACAGTGAGCATTTAAAAATACAAACTGTTAGTTCGAGTCTGTGTTTTGAGACTATACAAACACTTACACAGAGACATCTGACTTAAAAAAATTGTTTTGAACACCCACCAGGATGAACATCTGTTTTCCATTGACTGTCCTTATGCTCTTGGTTTAGATGCTCTAACACTGATTTTTTTTTTTTTTTTGAGGTGTGACATTGCAATCGCTTGATAATTTTAATCATTACAGTAATATCTTTGTGAAAGAGGAAAATTCATGACTCAAGAAGCATCTGTTTAATTAAACAGATGGTAGGTAATAGTCATTTGGTTTAAAACATCAAGTGGGTATTTTTTCTGGGATATTTTCTCAAGCTTTAATAAATAGTAAGTTTCCTTTTACTTACTACGTTCCCCAAATTATATTTAAATAATTAACTCAATAATAAAAATAGTCAAGGTAATAATTTTAAAGAAGCTTTAAAAGAAACCAACATGTAAGACCGTGTTTTATAAGAATTTTATTATATCTTTATTGTCTCACATCATAGGACTTACATCCAGAGAGCTTCCAACTTAAACTTTTGCTAGGGCTTTATCACCTATGCAGTGATTCTCAATTGGGACCTCACATTAGATTTCCCTGCTGATGCCCAGGCCCCATACCAGATCATTTCAATCAGAATTTCTGGGGGTGGGAATCTTACATCACTATTTTATTTGTCTCTTCTGATACTCAGCCTCAAGGAATCTCTTTAGATCAAACTAATCACTAGGTGGGAAGAACTTAGTTTTCAAAAATCATCTCAAATGGTCATTGCTTTTCTTCTTATACATCAAAAAAAAAAAAAAAAAAAAAAAGCAAAAAACAAAACCCAAAAAGTGTAAAGATAATTTAGAAGCAATAAGATCTGCTGAGAGCATTAGTTTTTCCCTGTTTATTTTTTTCCTGAGTCTGAAGGAAATGATCCCTTTTCCCTTTTTTTTTTTTAAATCTGATAAGAGCAGAGAAACAACCTTTTACCTCTTTAAGTCAGAGCAATAATAGTAAACATTAGCTCCTAGTGGCTCAACTCTCTCCTCCTCTTTCATCTTTCAGAATTTCTTATCCTTAGCTTGAGCTAGGACACTTGTGTCTTGCTAATTTTTGCGTATCAAACACCTGGTGCGTTTGGTCTGGTATATAGAAGGCGCTTAAGAAGCAAAAACGGGATAATTGTGTGTATCAAGCATTCACCTAGAAGATTTTTTTAAATTTTACTTATTTATTTTAAGTAATCTCTACACCCAATGTGGAGCTTGAACTCATGAGCCCAAGATCAAGAGTCGCATGTTCTTCTGACTGGGCCAGCCACACACCCCTGAAAGGAGATATTTATAGGTATCCCAGAGGGCTTTATATTCTTCATAGCTGTATTGGCAGTGTAATCTTTTTTACAGAATACAGGGATGATATGCATGTTAAGAATACATACATTTACATGACAATTATTTTAATTCAAAAAGCTGATTTTGCAAGTTTGTGTGTAAATTTTTGTGCACACCCACACATATCACTTGATTTTCATAATAATCTGAGGCAAATTTGCCAGAGATTGATTGTCCTATGTTACAAGTGGGTAAATTGAGGTTCAGAAAGGTTAGGTACTAGCCCAGTGTATGCAACACCCAGCTAGCGGTAAATAGGGGTTGACAATCTAGGGCTTGAGATTCATATTCCCTTTCTTTTCCCACAACACCTTATAACCCCTTGCAGGGTGAAGGCATATGGATCAAATCTGCAGCTGACTCAAGGGATGATAGAATCAGAACTCTAAAATATTTCAACAGGTTAGAATGCTGGCCAAGAAAACCCAAAAGATGAAATTTAATAGGGAAAAATATAAGGTCCTAAGTTTAGATTATAAAAGAAAATTCTCAAGTGCAGATTTGGGAGGGGAAGAGGGGCCCTAGCTTGTTCATGTGAAAAACTATGATTATGAGATAAGCACACTGTGGACTAAAATGCATGGTGCAAAGTTACGTTGCTTTGATAGCATTGTCAAAAATATAGTATGGTCTGTGAATGAGAAGAGTCCCACGTTCCCATGTTCTTATCCATGTTGGAAATAAACCACTTAGAATTTGGAGTCATTTTAGCCACCATATTTTTTAAAAAGTTTATTTATTTTGAAAAAGAGAGAGAGGGAGAGAGGTAGAGAGGTAGAGAGAGAGAGTTCCAAGCAAGCTCTGTGCTGTCAGCACAGAGCCCCATGCCAGGCTCCAACTCACAAACCATGAGATCATGACCTGAGCCGAAATCAAGAATCTGATGACTGAGCCACCCAGGAGCCCCTTAGCCACCACATTTTAAACAAAACAGTGACAAACTGATGTTTGTTTGGAGGAAGGTGACCACTGTCACCCACACGTTAGCTGACATCCTCAACATGTAGATCATCCTGGACCACCTCCTTCCAGTCCAGGATTCATGGGCAGTTTAATGGCCTTAAGAAACATTTATGAATTCACAGGGGCTTAAATTCTCTTGTAACTTCTGATTCTAAGTTCCTGATTCTTTAAATATAAATAACAGTATTTTTTCTGTACTACCCTTACTCTATTCTTCATGAACCCAGCTAGATCAGGGTTGGTTGTTTTTTTTTTTTTTTTTCCCCACTTCCACAGAATTCCACTCACACAAGGCTTTTAGGGGCTAAGAGATTTGCTGGCAATTAGGGAAGAAAAGGAAGGTTTAAGGAGCAGGAACAATAAAAATTTTAAATTGAAAAACAAACATTCCCGGGGCACCTGGGTGGCTCAGTGGGTTAAGCCTCCGACTCCGGCTCAGGTCACGATCTCGCGGTCCGCGGGTTCGAGCCCCGCGTCGGGCTCTGGGCTGATGGCTCAGAGCCTGGAGCCTGCTTCAGATTCTGTGCTTCCCTCTCTCTCTGCCCCTCCCCCGTTCATGCTGTGTCTCTCTCTGTCTGAAAAATAAATAAACGTTAAAAAAAAAATTAAAAAAAAAAAAGAAAAACATTCCCTTTGTTAAAAGTCCTTTTCTTTCGCTTTTTTCTTCCTTCCTTCCTTCCTTCCTTCCTTCCTTTCTTCTTTCTTTCTTTCTTTCTTTCTTTCTTTCTTTCTTTCTTTCTTTCTCATCCTGCTTCTGGAAATTTCTTAACATCTGCTGATATGTTCTCAGCACTCTGATCTTACTGACTGCTCTCACTCCATTTCATTTTTGTTCTTCACTCACTTCCTCTTAGATTTCTTGCAGGAATTCCATGTTTCTCAGATTACTGCATACACCAATTCACTTTTTGTCATTTCTTACTCTTAAATTCAGTTGTAGCCAACCTATACATATACAAAGAAGGCTAAGATGCTGAGTTAAACAAAAGGGCCACTCCACGATTTCTTCCCTACCAGAAGCCCTCCTTTCTAGAATAGAATTGTGCATTTAACTAGCGTTTTATCTGTCTGTTAAATCAAGTAAATGAAGGGTTTGAAAATGGCAGCTTCCTAGCACATATTTTAACTAATTTAAAATAATTAACTCATTTAAAATTGCTGTGAGGGCTCATTCTACCTTCCCCATCATAATTTATATGAATAGAAACTATTCTTCTTTTTGACCAGAGATAATGCATGTTATATAAACTCAGTTGCTTTGTCATTACAAAAAAATACTGTTGGTTATGACCATATCAACATTAGGTTAGGAAAAGAATAGTGTAGTAACTGTACAAATGGAATGGATCTAGGACAGAGAAGTCAATGACATTTGGAATAGAGATCATGTGGGATTTGCCTTGTTATAGAAATGAATCAAGGGATTGTTTCCAGTGTTCAGGCAGTAAAAATAGAAAGGTTATATATATAAGGCAATTATTTTAAAAACATATGTACATTTCAAATACATGTGAATACATGAATATATCTATACATAATACATGTGTACACCAAATTCATTCATTTACCTTCCACAATTTTAATGAGTAAACACAACTAGAATAATCTCTTCCTTCATGGACCCTGCTTTCTCTCTAAAGATGGTGGATTTTTTCCCAAAGATGCTAACATGCCTGGTGAGAACTAAATGTTTGTGAGACTTTAGCAATGAAATATGACCTGCAAATGTAGTATTTGTTAAGACTACTTGAAAGATTAGAGGAAACCAATGGTGTCTGTAAGGCAGGGCAACTTTTCCTCAGCTCAGATGGGTGTGGGAAGGCACCCTTCAAACAATGACTCAGTCTCTTGGGACAGAATATAATAAGTACCATATACAATGACTAATAAAATTAAGGCTTTAGATCATCTCATCTACCTCGTTATGTTGGTGGTAATGCTTGTTCCTTATAACAGCAGCAAAGGCAGAGTAAGCAAACTTCCTGAAATCATGTTTTCTACATTAAACTAGCCGTCCCATTTAGTAGCACAACTTGCCTAGCCCTGGACATTGGAGGCAACACTATGTGGAGAAGGAAGACATAAAAAAGAAGAATGAAGATGATTTACATAGCACATACTGTGAATCAGATATTGTCCCAAACAGTTTTCGTCTATTAACTCATGTATTCCTCTCCACAATATTATCACCTGTAGAGGCCACTTTTAGGCAATGGACTTGAGCAATGGAAACCCGAGTGAGGTAAAGGGGCCACAGTGACCACTGGCTGAATGCAAACAGGCCCATCAGGCGACCCACCTCAAAATATCCACTAGCAGTAGCTCACCAATAGGCTACTTACAGGTGCCAAAAAAGGAAAATTCCATACATTCCCATACCTCTTCACCCCCCCTTTACTACAGCCCTCCTCACCACCGCCTTTTGGCAGGTGGTCTCTCCTTTGCTGTCGTGGCCGCTGCTCCCTTGCAGCGTGTTCAATAAACTTTTATCTCTTTTGTTCTGCCTTCAGTAAATTCTTTCACTGCCCGAGCCACGACCTCCACCCAAGCAAGTCACAACGCATCCTATCCATCGTTCAAATGAGGAAAACGAGGCGCACACAGACAAATGATTTTCCAGTGTCCCATGGCTAGTAAATGGTGGAGCTGGGAATTGAGTCCTAGCTGACAGGTTTCAGGGATGTACTTTTAACTACTATGTTATTCTTTCATTTAGAAGTAGTCGACGTAGTACCAGCTCACAAGGATCTAAGCTTTATTCCAGTAGAAGTGGCACAAAGTCTTAGCATAACTAAAGACAGTGTATGAATATGTGATATGGAAATGGTAGAAACAAGAGGTCTGAGGAGAAAGGTGAAGCAAGGCGGGCTGGTGGAGAAGCTTACTGGAAATGGTCCTTGCTCTCCATCCTGAAGAAGGAAGCATGAAGCTGCATTTTGGCCATCTGATTTGGTGAATGTGTTCAGGATGCACTGAAGGCATTTATTTACCTCCCCTTATGCAGTGTACAAAGTGTGCTTTTGTTTTATTATTTCATTAAAGTAAAATTTTAATTAAAATAAAAATTTGAAATTTCACTTGATATGCAAAAGAACTCGCAGAGGTATTATCTCTGTGTTTTCCAGATGAGAAAAAAAATGGCATCCCTTTGTCCCCAGAAGTACCAAGGTTGTGGCCTGATTCTGGGCCAGGCCACATCCTGGGCGGAAGGGGGGAGGTGGGGGCGGACCATGGTGCAAGTTGGGAGGCTGTTATATAAGTCCAGACTTTTCTAAGAATGTGAAAGATTCTCACCCAAGGTTGCTGTCTGCCTCAGTTTTTCTGATATAAGATAAATCAAAAGAATTAACTTTAGAGTCACAGGTTTAATTCCTTTATTTATAGAAACTGCTGGGTTGTGTTTTATGCCGAGTGTCAAGGTCGGTAAAAGACTAGCTTCCCAGGCGAGACCACTTAACAAACTGCTTCAGAATTCTGTGCCACTAAAAACCTGCCACATAGTGATTAATCGGAGAAGGGCAGTTTTATTAGGGTAAAAACACACACGACAGGGTCAGATTGTTGGGCTGGAATCCTGGCCTTATCTCTCACTACCTGTGTGGTGTTGGACACATTACTTACCCTCTCTGGGCCTTAGTTTTCTCATTTGTAAAATGTGGACAATTACCGTGTAATTTTAAAGGTGTGTATGCATGTGTGTGTGTGTGTGTGCGCTTAATGATGCTATGAGCTTAAGAATTTGAGCATATAGTAATGTTAAAGGTGTGTTAAGTGTTATATCCAACCCCACCTTCCCCCTTCTTCCCGCAACTAAAATGTTGGTTCCAGGAGCAGAAATTTTTGTGTGTTTTGTTCACACTGTATTCCAGGCCCCTTGAGCAGTGTCTACACTTAGCAGTTGCTCAGTAAATATCTGTTGATTGGGAGGGTCTCTTTTCAACATTTTTTTGCAGGAAATGAATTGGGTAAACAATTTACTTAAAAAAATGTATCTAGTATCAAACATGTGAAGAAAGGAGGAAACTAAATAAAAATCCAATTCATAGATGTTTTTAGTTCACAATAAAATTTATATCACAATTAAGACAATGAAGAGAGGACATTTTTCTATGATAGGAATCTGAATTTTGTTGTTGGAAATGCTGTCATCTGAACAATTCACCTATGAGAGAAAAGCAAAAATAAAGAAAGGAGCAAAAACCTGAGTAACAGACAAATGGACAAAGAAGGAATGCAGTTGCCTCCCTGACTATTTATTCCCGTCTTAAGTCCTGCAGAATAAGAAATGAACTACTCAGTTCATTGACTCCTAACAGTGAGTCAACATATTTGCATAAACACTGCAGTGTGTTTGTACCACATTTTCCATTGTTTTCTTTCAAGTATAAATTTCGTTGAAATGAACTGTATTCATTAGTGGGAGACTTTGCAATCAACTTTGTCCCTAGGGAATTCTGAGACCTAACTGCCGTCTCCAAGATCAGTCAGCAATTTAGAGTACATCTATGGTCCTTTCACAAAAATGTAATGGGAGATGAAGGCTGAAGTGGGGAGGAAAGAAATGCCAAAGAAAAACTCCAGAGCCTTGTGGTTAATTCAATAATGTTATGGTGCAAAATGACCCTTTATCATTCCAGCAGCAAGTGATTTTCTCTTCCAACTGCTGGAAATTTTCCGTTCAGGGAGAGGGATCAGAGAGACAGGAGAATGTGTGATGCCCACAATGCTTCTTGGCCAGGAAGGAATTTATCATCTTTTTTTTTTAATTGATTTATTTTGAGAGAGAGAAAGGGAGAGAGAGAGAGAGTGAGCATGGGCAGGAGAGGGGCAAACAGAGAGGGAGACAGAGAATCCCTCTGTGTTGTCAGTGTAGAGTTCAACATGGAACTCAAACCCACGAACTGTGAGATCATGACTGGAGCCTAAATCGAGAGTTGGATGCTTAACCAATTGAGCCACCCAGGTATCCCTGTTTATCATCTTTCAATACTACTGAGTCATTACAAGGTAAGACAAGAAGACAGAGAATGAAGAATGCGAAAACAAACACAAAAATACTTCTACTTGTTTTTGTTAAAAATGCGTATACTAAGTAAAAACTGAAACTCATTTTAACTTCAGCTTGAACTCAGGCTCTTGGCTAACTGAAATAAAATTGTCATCATTTGACACGGCCCTTCACTCTCACAGCCTGTTTCAGGATGAAAACATCATTAGGGCAATCTTGAAGCATATGAAGAGGGGTGGGGTGCTTTCTGCAGTTTTGTGTTTCAGAAGCAGAGGAGGAAGCCTGGAGAAAGACAAAATTACTGTAACAGACACAAATCAAACTTAATCACCCACTCATATAATGTGAAAGCCTTTCTGATCTTTTAAGCTTGCCTGTAATTTATCTTTGGAGTCTCTGCCTGTGAAAGTGAAAAGTTGAGAAGGAACCTGATAGAAGACCCTATTAAGCTCAGTAACTGTGGAAAGCCTTCATGGAAACCAGCGAAAGCATCTGCTAAAGAGAAAATCATAAAGGCTCATGTTCCCAGACAAAGACTGGAATGACCCGGTCATATTACGGTGTCACAATTAATGTTCTTTTTAAGCTTCAGGTGCCTTTAAGGTTCTTGGAGTCCAACATGGTTTCCTTCATAAAAAGTAGGACAAAGCTGAGTATATGCAGCTGTGTTTTAGTTCATAAGAATCAACAGGGAATCAACAAAGATGACAAAGGTAATTTGGAGCCCTTAGATGATGAGACTGAGTGCGGCATTTCACACAAATTAACTGTGAAAAGAAATTATAAGAGGCCTTTATGGAAACCTTAGGTTTCCCAATGAATCCTGATTTTTAAAATTTTATGTATGTATGTAATCTCCACACCATACATAGGGCTCGAACTCATGACCCAGAGATCAAGAGTCACATGCTCTACAACGGAGCCAGCCAGGTGCCCCCAATGAATACTAATTAAACTGGAACAGTGAAACAACTTGACCTGGGGTCTGACGACTAAGATTTGAACTCAGTTTTCTCATTTTCTACCTGACAAACTGTGGGAAAGTTACTTCATTTCTCTAAGCCTCAGTTTTCCTCATTTGTAAAATGGGATAGCACAGTTGTGAGAATTAAATGAAATAGGTATAAAAACCCATCCTCTATTTCGTAGGTACTCCACATGTTTAAAAAGACAAACCCCAAATTATAATTCTGGAAACTAGCTTTATCACACATTATGAATTTATCTACATCTGTGAAATGTCTGGTTTTTTTTTTAATAGTCCATAAGATGACTCCTTTTTGTGGGGACAGAGGGAGGGCTAAACTCTGAATAATATGAGCATGAAGCCATAGCATCCCAAACTTGGGAGATTGTTGTGAAGACAGATTCTCTTTGTTGTTTACCTTTTCACTTGAAAGGAAAGGGCTTTAAAACATGTTACTGTATTCCAGATAGAAAAAAGGGAGTGGATTGTTAATGTAGAATAATTAATTGACTGGTTCTCTACTTCCAGTTATGAGGCACATTTCATAACTATATACAGTATCAATATATTCACTCCCATTTTTCCCAACTCATAGTTTTTTTTCTTTATCTTATTTAATACCCTACTTGCTTAAGTAAATATTTCAATAAGTATTTATGTACTATGTCTATATAGTAGGGCAATTCAAATAAAAACACAGCTTATTTTGGTATTGTCACTCTTGTGTGTTAAAACAGGGAAAGGATCCAAGAATATAAAATATCTCACATAAAGTTTCTTGAATGGTTATTCTCACTTTAAGAGAGAGAAGTCCAATTTATGACTATAGTAACAGGTTCAACATGAATGTGGCAATAGATATAAATTATGTTGAACTGGTTTTAAAGAAAATAAACTGTTCCTTCCCATGAACCTTCACCCATTTGAAGCTTTTGAAATATTTAGATAAAATTTTCTCTCTCATTTTCATCTGCCTTTGTAGTCTGACTTTGAGCCAGGACTTGAAGCAGACATACTGGGCTCTTGCGAAAAGCTTGTTCCCACAAGATTGCCAGCCAAATTTTGCAGACTCAAGATGTTTGGAGAGTTTGAATAATCATCACAATTTTTGGACGTCTATCTGAGGTAAACATAAATGCCAAACCTTGAGGGTCTCACTATTAGTGTAAGTATGATTCAGTATGAGGTATTTCTGTCCTTGGCCGGTTGATAGAAGATAATTATAAGGTTCCTTAATTGAAATTTAATTAGAAATACAAAGTGATACATGTTAGTTTATAAAATATCACAGTGAAACAATTTGCTCCGGTATACCAGATGAACAGAAAACAAATGAACACATTCTTAGAACTAAGTGACCCTCCAATCTTTGGAAAGATTTTATAATTGATTGATCGATTGACTAAAACATTTGTTTGTTATCACAAGTAACACTTTAAAGGGCTATAGTTGTTTTACATTCTCCCCCTGAACAACATAACAAAATTCCCAAAGGCATATCCTTTTAAGAAATGTGTCTGTAGTAAAGGCAATTTGTAAATGCTAAAGTCGAGGACATTTTTTTTAATGGTAAATATTTTAAAAGGTAATACAAGGGAGGTAATAGTGGGAAAGGGACTAAGAGGGGTGGCTTCATGTCTTCAAGGCCAAGAGTGCTTCATCCTGACCGGGATAAAAGTTGTTAGAGAGTTTGTGGCAGTGAGAAAAAGAGCCTTCTCTAACATGTCATTTCCCTTCATTTTGTTTTGCTGAAAGGGCAAAGGGAATCCATTTGGGCTAAAGAAGGGCTGATGTGAGGCATCAGAAGTCAGGGGTCTTCTATGAAAGTCCTGCGCAGGAGAGAGTCATATGTCTGAGGTAATTCAATTATTAAAGCTAACAGTCGAAGAAAGAGGAGCGGGAAGCTTCTAGCCTTAAGAAAAGGTTCAGGATACTTCTACGTAACTCTCCTTTCTATTAAGAGAAGTAAAGGGTGATTAACAAGTTAAAATTTAAGTGAAGCCTCTAACTGACACCTTGGTGCTTAGAGTTCTTTAAATCTTGTAAATTACACACCACGCTGCTTATGTGATTATTTATTCGATAAAGCAGTAGTTGTATTTTTACGTAGAAAGAATATGAGCCTGGATTGTGTGCTGAATTCCTGCTTTTGCTTAGTTACCTCCTGTAAGACTAATTTTTGGACTTTTGCCATTCACGTGTTCACCTTCTTTTGTTTTAAGAATAATGACTAAAAAGCTTTGACTTTTACTTTATAGATTTTTGCTATGGATCTCAAAAGGGGAGATTATAAACTTGAAGAGGTGACTATAGTTCACTTTGCCTAAACTTGCTGAGTTTCTCAATAGAAGAGCAATTGGTATTCAGATGGGTTAATTCTCATTGTGCTGTAGCCAGTATTGCAAGATGTGCAACATCCCATCTCATTAAATGCTATAAACGTTTCCCACCCACTGTGGTAATGTGCAGGGTAATAACACCGTACATTTTCAACTGGTCCTTGAAGAGTAGTATATGCATAGCACTCCAGTACCTGCCCCACCCCCCACTCCAATCTCCCTGTCACAACCACATAAAAACCACTGGCAGAGGATTTGTAGGTTTAGTTCTTCGAATCTCAATTATTATAGAAAATTAATGAGCAGCTCTGATAGTAAAGGAAAGACCCAATTAAGAATCAAAAAATTCAGCGGTGCCAGGGTGGCTTAGTCGGCTAAACATCTGACTCTTGATTTCGGCTCAGGTCATGATCTCACGTCATGAGACGGAGCCCCAAGTTGGGATCTGCACTGGGGGAGGAGCCTGCATAAGATTCTCTCTCTCCCTTAACCCCTCCTCTGCTTGTGTATACACACACATGCGTGTATGCACGCCCTCTCTCTCTCAAAAAAAAAAAAAAAAAGAATCAAGAAATCTAGATTCTAGTTTTAATACTGAATCTGTTGGAAAATCTTTGAATTCCTTGAATGTCAATTTGCCTATCTATTAAATGGTAATCAACTTTCCTATTTAATAAATTCTTATGAAAATTAAGAGATCTTATGTACACTAAAACACTTGTAAAAGTATAAAAATCTAGGGGTGCCTGGCTGTCTCAGTTGATAGAACATATGACTCTTGATCTCAGGTTGTGAGTTCGAGCCTCACATTGGTATCGAGATTACTTAAAAAAATAAAATCTTAAAAAAGTATAGGGGCAGCTGGGTGGCTCAGTCGGTTAAGTGTCCACCTTCAGCTCAGGTCATGATCTCACGGTTTGTGGGTTTGAGCCCCGTATCGGGCTCTGTGCCGACAGCTAGCTCAGAGCCTGGAGCCTGCTTCAGATTCTGTCTTTCCCTCTCTCTGCCCCTCCCCTGCTCTGTCTCTGTCTCTGTCTCTCTCTGTCTCTCAAAAATAAAGAAAACATAAAAAAGTTAATAAAAAATTATAAAAATCTATATAAGTAAGTATTACGAATAATCCTCAGCAGTCATCTTTGGGTAATGTAATAAATGATAATCAACTTACATGAAGAACATGTTATGTTTTAGACATTGTTCTAAGGACTGTAGAGGATTGAAAGGAGAGTAACTCATGAGTCCTGTGTTTATCTCTTGTACTGCAGAAGGGAAGATAGAATGTATTTGCGGTAATAAACAATGAGAGCCAGATATGTGATGTTAGCAATATGTACTAGAAAGGTTTAGAATTACACTATATGTTAACTAACTTGGGTTTAAGTAAGAAAAAAAAAAAAAGAAAGTTTTAGAAGAGAAAACATATTCAGTGAAAGATGTAAAAAGTTGAAAATTGTGAAGGAACCACTTCCCTTATTACAACAATGGAGATATATGGTTCTCTTTCATCATAATACACATTAGGAAAGTATCAATATTCTCCATATGGATATTTGTATAGGTAATAGATCTTGGGGATACACATGACTAAAACTTTCTTCTGTGGGAAATACTATCAGATAACTAATTTGCACTAATAAGACAGAGAAGAAATGGTTGAAGAGAGCAAACATATTAGTCTCAAACACATAGGGCAACAGATAAAATATCCTCTGACTGATTTTCAGACCATCTTGTTGCTCTTGGTGTCCTTGTATTCTCTGTCCTTCCTCTGGCTCTGGTCTTGCCCCTATTGGCTTTGGTCTCTGTGCCCTGGAATCAGTCCTTGCTTCTCCTTGGACTTGGCACTCATAGATATGTAGTTTGACCTCAGCTTGGAACCCTGGAAACCCATCCCTAAGGGGTTGACTCTTTGACTTCAGGTTTCCTTTTGAAATCTAGTATGCACCCTGGAAAGAGATTTTCTACCCTTGTTTGCTAACATGTTAGAAGCCTCTCAGCAAAAAGACATACCCATGTTAGAAAAACCCAATGAAGCATTCAATATACCCTCCAAGATTATTTGAGTATTCAAATATTTATTAACCTGAAATTTCTCAATGACATTGTCAGTTGCCAAAACTTGCATTTCTACTCTTCCTTCTTTATCTTTTGATGTAACAAACACTTCCCCTCTTTGTTGAAAATGACCTTCTTTAGCTGTGACATTGAACTCTCCAGATTCTTCTTTGTTTCTGAACACTCCTTCTCAGGTAGCACTGGCTTTTTTTCTCTCAGCTACCCTGAGTGCAGGGCTTCCCACAAGTCTCTGTCATCAGTTTTTGTCTCTCTTGTTTATATATCCCATGGCCCAGCTATAGTCACACCTGAAATTCCTCCCTAGCTCCAGCCTCCATTTCAGACCATGGGCAAGACCTTTTATATGAATGCCCTACCTATAGTTCACACTCAAAATAAATGTACGATCAACTTTTCCCTAATATCCAGTATAAATCTCTTCCTCCTCTGTCTTTCCTAACTGGATGGCATTTAGTCGTTCCGACTAAGAATTTGAAGAATCATCTTCATTTCTTTCTCCTTTATTCTTAATTTCAATAACTGACCAAATCATCAAAAATATCTTCAAAATGCTCCTTGAGTCTGGCCTCCGATTTTTATTGCTGTAGCCTTTTCTCCCTCAGTTTCTTGCTGGAAACTAGTGTAACAACAGTCTAATTGAGTTAACAGCCTCTAGTCTCTTTCCCTGGCAATTAATTTTATTCACTGCTACAGAGTTACTATTTTCTTCTAAATTAATTTAATTATGAAAGTCATAAAAGACCATTCTAAAAATTAAAACAACAGCAGGGTAGAGAGGTAAAAGTGAGTCCTCCTCTCTCCTTCCCTCAACTCCCATAGGTTTGATGTATATTCTTCCAGACCTCATTCTAAAACATATACACTCAAATAGGATTTGCATTATTGCCCTCAAGGGTTCAGTACTTCTGTGAAATGTCAGGTGTTAGACAGATTCTCCATTTTGAGTAACCTATTTTGATTCTTTAGAAGCTTTTAGAATTTTCTCTTTCATCTTGAGAGTTCATCAGGAGCCCTGTAAGTCTTTTAACCTATATTCTACCCAATGCTTCCTTCATGTGTCTTTCAACGCAAAAATGCCTGTATTTCTTCAGCTAAGACTAATTTTCTTCTATTGTTTCCTTCGGTAAATTATTTCCCCTCCATTATTTCTTTCTCTTAATGGGAATTCGATTGGGTGGATCTTGGCCTCATGAATGTCCTTCCAGTCTCTACCCTTTTCCTTATATTTGTCATTTCTTTTTCTTTGTGATCTGCATTTTAAGAAACTTCATTGCTTTCTTTCCATATAATTAGTCCTTTCATTTGATTTTTCAGACTATCCATCAAAATTTTTATTTTTTACATTCTATTTTATGCATGTATATATGTATGTATTTAAAGATTTTATTTTGGGGGCGCCTGGGTGGCTCAGTCAGTTGGGCGTCCGACTTCAGCTCAGGTCATGATCTCTCAGTCTGTGAGTTCGAGCCCCGCGTCGGCTTTGTGCCGACAGCTCAGAGCCTGGAGCCTGTTTCAGATTCTGTGTCTCCCTCTCTCTGACCTTCCCCCATTCATGCTCTGTCTCTCTCTGTCTCAAAAATGAATAAATGCTAAAAAAAAATAAAAAATAAATAAATAAAGATTTTATTTTTAAGTAATCTCTACACCCAACATGGGGCTCGAACTTACATTCCCAAGGTAAAGAGTCACATGCTCTACCTACTGAGCCAGCCAAGCACCCCTTTGCCATTCTACTTTAAATTTCACTGTCTTATTCTTTTTTCTTTTGCCAAAATAAACACATTTTTACTTTATCAGAACTATGTCTTCCTACTGTTAATTAGAAGTAAAAAAATATATATCTGTTTTTAAATTTTTCTTTAAATGCCTTTGCTTCCTCTTGAGATTAGCCCTATTTGTTCATCTTTATGAAAAGAGAGAAGGAAAGTTCTTTCATGCTACTTATTTCCCTGTAATACCTGGTGATTCTTGGTGGTTAGATAATACTTATGAATAAAGCACTAGGATGACTGGTGTAAGTAATGTGCTGTGGTTCCTTTGAGTAGTAAAGATCTTATTGCCTTGCAGGTTCTTTGTAATAAGGGTAAGGCTTATGAATGGGAAGATTCCCCTGTAAGACACCCTACCCTTACCCTCAAATTGCCAAGTCGGGAAAGGATTTGCTCCGGTGCGAGAGTACTTTTCTGTTACACATGTCTTCAGTAGGGTAGCTGTTTCTGTTGACCTGATGGCCAGCACCAGGTTTATATCTGCCTTGTATCTGCACTGTATGAGCATTTCTATCAGCATTTATAATTTTCCTGGTAGGTGTTTTTTCAGTATGGCCCAGAGTTTTGGTTCACTTAAAAGCCTCATATCTTGAGTTTCTTAGGCCAAGTTCATTGGAAATGAGACAGAAAATACGTGATATGTGGCATCACCTATTGTCACACCAAGTCATTCACTCCTTCTAACCTTATAGCTCTGCTCCAGACAGCCTTGGCACTTTATCATTCCCCCTGCTTTAAGATGAATTACATCCATACCTGGGACATTTCCTCCAGAGATTTGGAGACAGCCTTTAGTCTGTATAATTTGTTCAAGCAAAATAATCATAAGGATCTGACCGTTGATTTTGGATTTATCACAATCAGCTTAAAAATTATATGTAGTCTTTTGAAGCGATGTATTTTGTTACTCCAAAACAGTCT
This sequence comes from Panthera onca, assembly GCF_046562875.1. Lineage (NCBI taxonomy): Eukaryota > Metazoa > Chordata > Mammalia > Carnivora > Felidae > Panthera > Panthera onca. The sequence continues at coordinate 145,089,012 of NC_138342.1, read as the reverse complement.
TATTACCCAATATTCTAACAAACGGTAGAAAAAGAAAAAAATCATCACATAGTCCCAGTTATACATGTTCATTTCTATCTATGTATAGATTTATAAATTTCTCTTCTATAAGCAATAGCTAATAATATAATGTGTTATTTTCCTTTGCCTTGAATTAGGAGTATGTAATAAGAGAGAGAAAACTTTTTAAATATGGTTTATAGTTTGCACAAGAATTTCTCCCAGGGAGAGAATTCTCTGTTGAAAATATCTAGGGGCCAGATGATGCCAAGACTTCTGAGGAGGACAACATTGCCCTGACTGGTAGAGGAAAAACAATTTGGAGCTTCTGCTGCAATGCAGAAGGGAAGAGAAAGTTGAGAAGTAGAGAGGATTAGGGAGAGAGATGACAGCGAGATGGGGAGAGGAGAGGGCTATGTGTTGAAATCTCACAACGGCATGGTGGTCATTAGTGGCTATCGGTGAACACGGGTGTCTTAAAATGGCACAGAGCTCCCCAGATGATCTGCCCTCTTAGCTCACTTATATATATTGTGGATATTCCTGTGATCTCTCACCTGCCTCCTTTGACACCATTTTCTGTGAAGGTTATTAAGCTAGATAATGTGAATGAAAGCATTTTAAACATGGAACTTAAAGAGATTCTGAATTTTCACATCTGAGTCTACTTAGTGCATCACAGAAGCAGCATGTACAGAAAGAGTAGCCCAGTTGGTGAGGAAGGAAATGGAAGAAATCTAGGGTACATTTTAAACTTTCACAAACCATAAACTCAGCAAGAGTAGGAGACAGTTATATTTGTGTCTTGAGAGGCAGAAACTTCCAATTACATTTATATGCATTGTCTATCTCCCTCCCCCAATTCTAGGTTTACTGAAGTGATGGACCAAACTGTTGTGGTACCCTCTGACACCTGACAGAACTTTACCCTCAGGGAGTGTTCTATGAATGTTCATCACATGAACAATATATTTCAAATTCATGCAATAGACGTTCAATAACACTATGGGAACAAAAGGGCAAGGGACCTATTTGCAATGAAATATTTTGTTTAGTGAGAGGGTTGAGATTACTGATCTTAAGACCTAAAGATCTTAAGATATTTTTTTAAGTATATTTATTTATTTTGAGAGAGAGTGCAAGCAGGGGAGGAGCAGAGAAAGAGGGAGAGAGAGAATTCCAAGCAGGCTCTGTGCTCTCAACATGGAGCCCAAAGCAAGGCTCCATCTCATGAACTGTGAGATAATGATCTGAGCCAAAACCGAGTTGACTGCTCAACCGACAGAGCCACCCAGGCGCCCCTCTAGTTTTTTAGATCTTAATTAACTACTTTCTTTTGTTGACAATTGCAGTGAATAAATTAGTTAGCTATTGCTGCTCTATTTCTATCAAATTAGATACATACACAATTCCAGAAAGTGAATTGTCATCAAGGATTTTTTCCCCCATTTTTTTATAGCATGTAATTATTCCTACATAGAACCTGAGGACCACAGCCAGTTGATGAAATAAAATATTATTAAATTGTATACCATCTGCACTGGTGGGAAACCTGGTTGAAAACATAAAATCAGCTTGAAGTTTTCATTAACACAAAAATACACATTTAAGGCAATATTTTAAGTGAGTACATATGTTTAAACATTATTTTCATTTCTTTAATCTGGTATTTATTTTGAAAAACAAAAATGTCAAAACCCAATAAATTCATATGTAATGTTTTGGTTTAAAATTGCACCTCCCCTTGGGAATGCAAGCTGGTGCAGCCACTCTGGAAAACAGTATGGAGGTTCCTCAAAACACTAAAAATAGAACTACCCTACGACCCAGCAATTGCACTACTAGGCATTTATCCAAGGGATACAGGTGTGCTGTTTCTTAGGGACACATGCACCCCCATGTTTATAGCAGCACTATCAACAATAGCCAAAGTATGGAAAGAGCCTAAATGTCCATCAACTGATGAATGGATAAAGAAATTGTGGTTTATATACACAATGGTGTACTACGTGGCAAAGAGAAAGCATGAAATATGGCCCTTTGTAGCAACGTGGATGGAACTGGAGAGTGTTCTGCTAAGTGAAATAAGCCCAGTGAAATAGTACCCCAGTGTTTATAGCAGCACTATCAACAATAGCCAACATATAGAAAGAGCCCACATGTCCATCGATGGATGAATGGATAAAGAAGATGTGGTCTATATATACAATGGAGTATTACTCGGCAATCAAAAAGAATGAAATGTTGCCATTTGCAACTACGTGGATGGAGCTGGAGAGTATTATGCTAAGTGAAATTAGTCAGTCAGAGAAAGACCAAAATCATATGACTTGACTCATATGAGGACTTTAAGAGACAAAACAGATGAATATAAGGGAAGGGAAACAAAAATAACATAAAAACAGGGAGGGGGACAAAACAGAAGAGACTCATAAATATGGAGAACAAATGGAGGCTTACTGGAGGGGTTGTGGGAGAGGGGATAGGCTAAATGGGTAAGGGGCACTAAGGAATTCTCTCCTGAAATCATTGTTGTACTATATGCTAACTAATTTGGATATAAGTTAAAAAAAATTAAATTAAAATAAAGTAAATAAAATAAAATAAATAGGTCTAATCAGAAAAAAATAAAAAATAAAATTAAAAAAGAGAAAAGAAAAAAGAAAAAATGATTTACTGATAAAAAATAAAATAAAATAAAATAAAATAATAAAATAAAATTGTACCTCTCTTATTCGATTTTGTATCTTCTGCTGTCCCCTGAGAGCTTCCCCCAGAGAAACTGTGGTTGAGATGGATCTTAGATAATTTTTGAAAATGCCTCAAAAATTTTGTTATATTAAGTGATCATTCTCAAGTTTTAATAAAGCAGATACAACTTCAACAGAGCAATTTACCAGTCTAATTTTTTGGAGGAGAAAACCAGCTCTGGCATTTCTGTGTGCACCTTGGTAATGAGTTCCGTGAGAGTTTGAGGAGGTCATGGCCTTTTTAACTGTGTGATGCTCTGCTCTCTTTCTTCCTCTGGCTCTCACACTGTGTTTACACCATGCTGCAGGCTACATGACTGAAGAAGGGAGTCTGGGCTCGAAGGGCAGAGCACAGTTCTTAAAGGCACTCCTGATTCTTATGCTAGGCATTTCTTCCTTACCATCAATCTGGATTCTCCTTCCCGCCTCTATTTTAACCCCTAATTCAGACTGTAACCCTGTTGTACCTACCACCCTCCTCACCCTTCCCCCCACAGCATCCTGTGTTCTGTACTCTCCTTAGAGTTCACTCAGTCCAGGAGAACACACACAAAAAGGCCTGAGAATACACCTGTGGTAGCCGCTCTTCAGATAGACTAGTGAGTAGAAGAAAATAGTAGGTTGTTGTTTTAAGTCACTAAGTTTTGGAGTGGTTTGTTATGCACCATTAAATACATAAAACACCGCTTCAAATACGTAAGCCATGAACAGTTAGGAAGTCTGCCAAATAGCCAACTTTTGCAGTTAGTAATCCCAGAGACACCACTAACCAGGTCTATGTCCTTGGGTAATTTACTTATCTCCTTGAGCTTCAGTTTCCTCAAATGTAAAATGGTAGTACGATAATAAGAGAGCCCACTCTTTAGAGCTCTTGGAAGGATTGGATGAGAGAATGGATATAAAATCCCTAGAAAAATGCCAAGCATATGGAACGCCCTATTAAGTTTAAGTCATTATTGTTCTCATTGACAGAGAATGCATAAGGAAATTCCACCGATGACATAAAATGTGTTTTTGCACCTTCACATCCTTTATCAAATTTACAGAATTGGAATTGGCTTACTTAAAAATCCTTAAAGCAAACAATGAGGAGTAAAAGGGAGGATAGGGTTGGAAAAATAATTTCCAAGCCAGATAATTTGCCGGTGAGTAATCTAGAATTTACCTTAGCAATTTCAGGGTAAAGCATTTCAGGAATTGGTCATGATCCCTTATCTAGATTTTAAGGATTATGGGTCATCTTATCTCAAAGGTGTGGGAAAAATCAGAAGATGAAGTTATTAGTTGAAGTTATCAGGTGCCAACTAGGAAGAGAGGATAAACTAAATCCCAGATGACTCAAGGCAGGCTTCAGGAAAGGACTGGATCCAAAGGTGTTGTCAAGGTACAAGGAAACCACAAGGGATAATGTACCGCCCTGGGGCTATAAAGCCATGTTACCATTCTTGAGCCTGCAGAATTAGAAGTAAAAGGGAGGCTGCAGATTCCTGAACACAGAAGAGAGCATCATTCTGAGTAAAGACCTTCTTTTGATGGGGAAAGTTGGCATAAACCCACAGGGAAGAAGTGAGGGAACCAAGTCCCTTGAACTCCCACGACCTGTCATGGCTCCCCGGGGCTGAACCCAAACAGAGCCTGAAGGAATCTGTTGAATTCCACAGGTCAGCTTCTGAGGGCAAGAGTGGGATGGAGGAGAGCGGAAAGAGAAATCTATCGGGCCTCAGAAAGATACCAGTCAGAGGATCCTGGGGGACAAAGTGACAAGAGCAGACTGATAGATCCTCATATTTAAATACTCGTATTTTCATAACCTTAATACAATTTTGTGGCAGCTTGGACTAAAGGAATATTTTCAAATTTCTTTTCTGATCCATTAAGAAGACATAGGGAGCCCAAAGGAGGTATTGTCTTCATTTCCTTCCATACATAATATTCCAAGTCATAAGGAAGCAATCTGTGAGCATTACTCTTTTCAGCAATGACTCATGTCACTTCAGGATTGCTGTCACATAAATGTTGTGGTGAGCAAACAACTATTGGTTCACAAACAGCTGAGACAAATGCCACAACTGGTCAGCAAAGCAGGGGACTCTTGTTTATTAATTTGTTTCTCCTGGTGGTTTGATCTGGAAATGTTTTATATATGGCTGTCTTGATGGTCTCTAGCACTCAGCCTTCTTGGAACAGTGTCGGATGTCATCTGCTTCAAATCCTTCAACCTTTTTTCTTTCTCCAGTTCTCTTTGTTGAGCCTTCGTTTGTCTATAATTTTTTAACCCCCGACCTCAAGCTTGCTGACTGCTTTGATAGTCTAAGATCTGCTTACTGGGTTTGGTTGACCAAACATAGCCATGCAGGTGAGGTTTTGAGAAAACACTACATGCCAACAGCCTCAGGTAATTTCTGACAGTCATCACCCATCATCCCGTGGACATTAAGTAGAAGAGATTAGTGCAGGTATGGCATTTTATGTGAATGCTGAAAGGCAAACTAAGTTGGGATTCTAGAAATCCACCCAAGGGATGAGCAGTCCTGCTAGACGAAAGTGCAGCAAGAGGGCAAAAGATACATTAGGTGAGGCAATGTGAAAAAGAAGTTATTTGCAATGTGGATGTGAGTGAGAGAGAAGATGAACCCAACTCATCTTTCAGTTTGGATCATAATTTACTTTAATTCCATGCAAGTGAGAAAATTTAACATTTCAACTAGAGCAAACTGTAATGAAAGACAGGTTCTCGGCTGGGTTTGATCTTTTTCTGATTTGTCAAAATCCGAAAGCCTGAAAACCATCAAAAGAAGAGAAGAAATACATGTGGGCAGTTGAGGCCTTGAGGAAGACCCCATGGGGTCAAGAAACTGCTGAGACCACATAGTGCATTCTGAATCGGCACTAGTCTTGTGTTCTGAGGAAAATACGGCTTTGTGAGCTCTTGAGGTATGTGTGGGAAGCTGAACTCTGCTGGAAGGCAATGAGCTGCTTCTAGCTCTTGTTAGAAGGCACACCTTTAAATTCCAGAGAGCTAAAGCCATGTTACATAGTATCCTAGATGAATAAATGTTAAGATTTTAAGATTTACAGATGAAAGAGACTAGGTAAGTACAAAACATTTTAATTGGCAATGTAGGCTACAGGTATACATTATCTATTATACAGTGGTAGTAAAATTACTTTGATTTGGAGTAGGATAGGCACACCTCGTTATAATGGATTCATCATTCTACCTGCATTGGCCTGTTAGGAATTGAAAAAAAAAATACAATCAAAACACAACAATTCTCTCATATGAGAGTGATTTTATTTGTTGTTTTTCTGTGAACTATCTGCTATTTAACAAAGAGTGATGGCCTCTCTAGTTTGAGGTAGCACATTGGCATGTTCCATTAATCAATAGTTAAACAAATGGGTACTTAAAACATACGTCCCAGTCCCTCCAATTAAAATTTTTTTTCTCAACTATTAGGACCTAGGATAGAAATGAATGGGTCAAGATATTTGTAGAACTGACTGTGTACATGTGTTTCCTGTAAACGAAACTGACTCAACCCTGAGGTAGGAGGGTGCTTTTCTAGAGAGCTCTCCTGATTACGCACATAATGCCCACCCCTCTGTAATCACCACCCCACGTGGCCCCTCATGAATTCTCTGGTGAGCTGAGGATTATCTGCCATTTTGATGTGTGCATTGATTTTCAACGCTGTAACAGCACTCATCCTACATACTGTCCAAATGTCAGTTTGATTTCTTCCATACTGATACTTCCCTTTTAATAGCTGCCTGTTCAAAGTTAAAACTGTGTATTCTGTAAACAAAACAAAACAAAACAAAACCCCAAACCCTATTGTATTGTATTTTACAATGGCCTTTTGTTGAAGATGTCTATCAGAAATCAGTTGAACTAACACGTTGTTGGTGTTGTTGGGGCCCGTTCCTTATTTCAGGCAGTGATAATTTGTCCTTGTTCTTGGAGCACAGAATGATTCCATGTATCAGGAGTCTGGCCAACATATGCCAACACATTCTTAATTAAAATGCTGGCCACTACGCACAAGAATTAAACAGTACCACACTGGATTACAAATCATGTCTGTTATGTTCTGTTTGGGATTACTGCTCTGTTTATGAGAGAAAGAGAGAGACCCAGCTAACTGGCTCTGAAAGTGGAAGTTACAACCCATGTTTTCACAAGCTGCAGCAATGGAGATTGCTCCTGTTAATAAAGATGCCGAGACTCCCTCATATTGACAATACAGAGGGGCTAGAAGTGTATGTGATGTAAGGTTTTGTCCCGAGGACCAGGAAATCATTGGTCATGGCTCTTTTCTTTTCCAAGTTTTTTGTCTGGAGCAATGGAAGGAAGCAATTCATGGACATTTCGCTTTTCAAGAGATAATGGCTACCGTAGTAGGTGTTTCTAGTGGCATGCTGGGGTTCACCTGAACTTTATTGGGGCACGATTCTGTAAGCAAGGCTGTGTGTCCCTCTGATTTTATGGACACTAGAGTAATAATGGTTGAAAAGTAAAGACTCTGGGAAGTTGGATGATTTTTGTAAGCTATTCATCCTTTGTTTCTTGTTTTTATTTTATTTATGTATTTATGTATTTAATTATTTATTTTGAGAGAGAGAGGGGAGTGCAGGTGGGCAAGGGTCAGACAGAGAGAGAGAATCTCAGGAGGGGCAGAGAGAAAGAAAATAAAAAAGAGAGAGAGAAGGAGAGAAGGAGAGACAGAGAGAAGAAGAGAGAGAGAGAGAAGGAGAGGAGAGAGAGAGAGAGAGAGAAGCAGGGCTCACCCGATACGGGGTTCGTGCTTACCCCAAGTGGGGCTCAAGCTCACCCGAAATGGAGCACAAACTCACCCGAAGCAGGGCTTATGTTCAACCAATGAGGGCTGGAGCTCACCGATGTGGGACTTGAACTCTCAGACCCTGAGATCATGACCTGAGCCAAAGTCAGATGTTTACCAACTGAGCCACTCAGGTGCCCGTCTTGTTTTTATTTTTATTTTTTTAAATATTTACTTATTTTGAGAGAAAGGGGGAGATTTCACACGAACACATGCATGCATGCACTAGCAGGGAAGGGGTAGAGAGAGAGGGAGAGAGAGAATTCCATGCTGACAGGGCAGAGTCTGAAGCAGTTTCGATCCCACAAATTCTGAGATCATGGTTCAATCCCAGGAACCATCAGATCATGACCTGAGCAAAAATCAAGAGTTGAATGTTCACCGACTGAGCCACCCAGGCACCCCTATTTCTTGTTTTTAAAATGGAGATAATATTATAGCTTAGTGAAACTAATATACCATTCATTATAAGACATCATTATCTATTAAGAAAGGAAAAAAACAGTATGTAATACCAAAAGGCAAACAACTCAATTAAAGTGAAAAAAATAAACAGTTCTGACCAAATTTGTATATGCACAGGTAATCACAACCATATCACAACTATGGTCAGATAATGACTGTAAAATGCTCTCCACTGCAAGAGGCATTCTAATTATGGAGATGCTAAAATGTGACAAAATATATGTCTTAGAACCCAAGAAATATGGTAGCATCTACCTTGTAGGAATAGTGAGTTTATATGTGGGAAGAATGTCTGGCATGTGCTAAGTTCTCAAGAAAGTCAGTTATTAATATCATTTTTTCCATTATTATTATTAGGAGAATGACAACAACATTCATAAGGTCTCGATTTCAGTAGTTCTCTAAGAAAAAGAAAGAGGAATTCTTTTAACTTGTGACTTTAGAACGATAAGCAAAGGGTTTAAGAATAATGGAAATGACATTCTAGCATAAGCTTCCTACAGTTTAGTGGTTTAGTGATGACTTCATAGACATGTATGATGTGGTTGAATGCTATAGTAAGTTTCTGGTGTTAACTTCCAAAGGCTCCTTGTGAGGGGATGACAAAGCCTGTAAACAGGAGTGACAAGGCCTAGCTAAGTCCTTGGCCTTGACCAAATCCTCCTATTGGTGAATTATACCTTTTCAGTATTATTAGTCCAGAAAGCTTACTGGTCCATGATAGTTGCTTCATCATAACCAACTTCATATAATGATGTAGAAAATTCTTAATCTCTGTCTGTGGTGGCTCAAAATCCAAAACTGAAACAAATATTTTCTACCTATCTCCTTAGCCTTCATCAACTATGTATCTATTGCCTTCCCTATGCATAAGCACAACTGAAGTGTTCTCTGCTAATGAAATTGGTCTGTGATAACTTCGGTGATGGTAAAAATGATTTTTTTACTACAATGTGTATAACAAGTCTTTTTTTTTAATTTGTAATTTTATTTTATTAAAAAAATGTTTTTAATGTTTATTCATTTTTGAGAGTGAGAGACAGAGCACGAGCGGGGGAGGGGCAGAGAGAGAGAGAGGGAGACACAGAATCCCAAGCAGAATCCACGCTCAGTACAGAGCCTGATGCAGGGCCTGAACTCAAGAACTGTGCAATCATGACCTGAGCTGAGGTGGAAACGCTTAACCGACGGAGCCACCTAGGCGCCCCGAGTCTTGTTTTTTTTAATGTTTATTTATTTTTGAGAGAGCTCAAGTCGGGGAGGGGCAGAGAGACGAGGACAGAGGATCTGAAGCAGGCTCTGTGCTGACAGCAGCAAGCCTGATGCAGGGCTTGAACTCATGAACCGTGAGGTCGTGACCTGAGCCAAAGTCAGATGCTCAACCAACTGACGGAGCCACTCAGGGGCCCCCGTATAATAGATCTTTCAAGTAATATCTTGTTTCCTTAATATATAAATGTTTATCAACTTATGTGTAGAAGTGTATGGAAAAAGCCCTGTGTTTAACTCATTGAACTACACTGTGTATAAACCATCTTTCAAGGTTTCAATTAACATCTTCTTTCATTAAGATGCAAGTATTTGTAAACTTAGGTATAGAATGTGAAGTAAAAATGATTTTGAAGATCTCCCTGGCTTTTAAAGAAAGAACCAATTAACTTCAAATGAAAATTTTCTTTCTCTCCCTCCCTTCCTAACTTATTTCTTCTCCTTTTCACCTTTATCTTCCTCCCCCACTCTCCCCACACTCCTCCTCCTTCTTCTCCTTCTTCTTCAAAGATTCTCCTTCAATACTTGGAAATCCTTTTAACCAGACTTACCTTCTATTCTTCCCTTAGAAAATACTTTTCCAGTTCCAGCAACTAAGGCTAAAACTTCACGTTAGGGAAAAAGAAATCCTATTCGGTAGGGTATTTTTATTTAGGTTATCTGGCCCACATGTGGACCATATAACCATTGATTAGAAACTTGTTTTATGGCCTGATTTCCCATATGCTATTATACAGAATCAGACTTCACTGTTAGAACTCATAATCAAGAGAACAATGTTTCCACTCGGAATTAATAATTTTTCTTCCTTCCTTTCTTCCTTCCTTCCTTCCTTCCTTCCTTCCTTCCTTCCCTCCTTCCTTTCTCTCTCTCTCTCTCTCTCTCTCTCTCTTTTATTTTTAATTTTTTACCAGGAAAGGCTTTTGATTGCCGGGAAATGCTTTTCTCTATCAGTGCTCAGGTGACTAGCAGTTTACTCCTGTTCCAGCAGATATTAAATATGGCCCTATTTCTTGGCTCGAAAACATTAAAACTGCATAGGAGAGAATCCTTTCTGTTGCTACACATCATTTGAACATGCCAGCTGGTAGAAAAATTTTGCATTTTGGTCAGCAGATTCAGCTGCATCAAGTTTCAGACTTATAATTGTATTTGCTACACTTATACTTATAAAGTAACTCCTTCTAACCGTCAAAAGAATGCATCATGGAAGTGGAGTGCTTGAATTGCTGTAATTACGCCTAAACAGGTTCAGTGGTCCGTGAGGCGGCACTGCCCTAAGGCAAAATGAAGAAACAGTCCAGAAGTACTTTAAGCAACTCTACAGAAAAGACTTGAGGTGTTGAGCAGTTTTGACTGAAAGTATCCATCCCAAACTTCAGTCAAATTCTTTCAAAACAACTGTTTCACAGGATTTTGCATAATAGTAAATTAAACTTCCAAAAAGCACATTCTTTTCCTTTTGAGAGCTTTGCTGTATGGTATAATACTTAGCAGGAAGAAAATACGAAACCAAAGCCAATATATCTAGCTGGGGGAAAAGCCTGCATTTGTTACTCAAATTATTTTTAGAGTTTTCTTCCTGCTGAAATTATTGGAATACAAAAACAGGGAGTGGTTAGTGTTGGGGAACCACTTTCAATTGGCTTTGGCAAATATTTAACAAGGAACCATGAAGTTAACTCAGGAAAATGGCTAAACAATTTAAATGCAGCAAGAAAACAATAGTCAGAGACTTGATTTTTAGAAGGCTTTCCAAGTTGTCGGTAGTCCACAAGAAGGCTGACCTTCACAGCTTCAAAATTTAGGAAGAGAGGATGGGGAGATAATTAGTTGTAGGAGGGAGGGGTAGAGATGGAAAGAAATGACTTATCTTTGGCTTTGATCCCATCCTTTGAGGCTGTGAAGGAACAGAAGGCCAAGTGAGGTAAAAGTTACTAGAAAATGACAATAGCCAGAGACCAGGGCACAATATCCCAACACCCCAAGGCAGCCTGGGTATTGATTCTGACCTTGAGATACAAATCTAAGGTTCATGGTCCAAACAGGATCAGAAACACCTTTCAAGACATATTGTATTCCTTACAAATTATGGTTAGTCTATAAAGTTGAAGTGTTCCTTGTCTATAAACCCTGTACCACTGGGAATACTTAGCAGTACAAGAGAGAATTGTAGCATGAAGATTTTGAAGAAAGGAAATAGATTCAAAGATTTTTGAGAAGGCAGAGTGTAGGGAGCTTATAGCAAATCAAAGACAATAAACAATAAAGGTGAACACTTTGTAATAATAATTACTTTATAACAATACCTTAGTATTTATTAAGCTATTACTATGTGCAGGCAGAGTTCTAAACTCTTTCCTTGTGTTAATTGACTTAACACTCATCATAACACTAGAGGTAGGTACTTTTATTATTCTCATTTTGCCAACAAGGAAACTGAGGCATAGAAAGGTTAAATAACTTGCCAAGGTGACTGGACTGATATGTGATAGAGGCAAGATTCACACTCTTGCTTCAGAATCTGTATTGTCAGCCTCTAAACTTCTGCTCTTTGTTCCATAGCATTTTTTTTAAATGCACAAGCATTATTTTTAATTCTAAAGGGATTCTCTGTGACTCCCCTTATTTCCTCCGAGAATTTATGTTGATGTTTGTTTGTTGACTGCTTTTCTTATAAAATCCAGAAACTTGGCCATTGAGATGTTAACTTGAAATGATGGAATCAATTCTTAGAACAGATGCTGCTGTCTGATTTGGCTACTGCTACCTCATGCTATATATCAATACTGTTATAACCAATTCAAATTTATAACCGTAATAACATTTCACACTTGCTGTGAATATCAAGCTTGCTTCTTGATTTTTTCTTGAGATATCCCTATGAGCAGCATTATGTGCAGTGGAATTGGAGTATCACAGCATCATGGCGTCATGGGTTGACCAAGAACAGGTAATAAGGTAGTTGCTGTTACTCTGTAATGTTCAAATCAGTAAACAACAATTCCACAAAACAGGCAATATTTCCTGGGTTCAGTGATACTGAGTTATCCTATTTCACTCACTGATCTATAGAAGCAGATTCTATATTCGCATTAATGATGGTTTTTTGGCAGTTAAAGCATCATAGAGGTATAGCTCATTTTTCAAGTGGGAATTACAAGTGGGTAGATATTGGGATGGAGATAGGGGCTGAGAAAGAATGCAAACGATAGGCAAGAGGACAAAATAGCATGATAGGTCATGGTGCCTTAATTTATTAACTCACAGAAATCACCTGTGAGGAGAAATCGGAGATAAGGTTTTCTTCATCTCAGTGAAATTAAAGGTGGTATTCTGTTGTTTAATCTCTTTTGGTTTCTAGTTCAATAGTAATTTGATGTCCTAGGAAACGTTGTCCTCTGTAAAATATAAAAGACTTAGTTTTTCGAGTCAATGCAAATGTACAGAAAAAAAAAAAAATTAAAAGATTTAGAAATAAATAAAGGGAAATGATAGAAGAAAAAGAAAAACAGGAAACTATAAAATTAAGTGGTGTTGTTTCCTTTGGATTCTACTCCATTTTGCTTGCTCCCATTTACCAAACATGATACACATTGAGTATAAAATTAGCACAATTTACATCTGTGTCTCTACTACCCATCTTAAGCTATGAAACGTTGCAAACACAGTTGATGCCCTCTACACACCCCTTACTAATCACGTTCCTCTTTATCTCTACTATTATTGCTATCTGGATTTAGTATTTGTTATTCCCATGCATTTCTCTATACTCTTATCATATCCCCAGGCCTGGAATAGTACTGTTTTGCAAATTTAACTTCATATGGATGAATTTATTCATGTAATCTGTATCCATTTTTTGGCAGCTTTTTTTTTTTTTTAGATTGCTATTATATTTGTGAGTTTCACACCTACTGACTCATGAAACTAGTTCATTCACTGTGTGAATATATATCACAACTTAGCCATTTTCTTATCTTTTTTCTAACTTGATTGAGACACAATTGACATATAACGCTGTGTAAGTCTAAAGTGTGCACTGTGATGATCTGATACATCTATATATTGTGAAATGATTACCACAATAAGATTAGTTAACATATCCGTCATCTCACATGATTACAAGTTCTTTTTTTTTTTTAATTTTTTTTTTTAACGTTTATTTATTTTTCAGACAGAGAGAGACAGAGCATGAACAGGGGAGGGGCAGAGAGAGAGGGAGACACAGAATCTGAAACAGGCTCCAGGCTCTGAGCTGTCAGCACAGAGCCCAACGCGGGGCCCGAACTCATGGACCGTGAGATCATGACCCGAGCCGAAGTCGGACGCTTAACCGACTGAGCCACCCAGGCGCCCCTACAAGTTCTTTTTTATGCGTGTGGTAAGAGTGTTTAAGATCTAGTCTTTTAGAAATTTTTAAGTATACAATACAGTACTGTTCACTGTACTGTGATATACGTTAGATCCCCAGAACTTATTTATCTTTTAACTGGAAGTTTGTATTCTTTGACCAACATCTCCCCATTACCACCGTCCCCCAGCCCTTGGAAACCAGCATTTTAACTCCCTGTTTCTGCAAGTCTGCCTTTTTTTAAGATTCAATGTGTAAATGAGATCATATGGTATTTGTCTTCCTCTGGTTTATTTCACTTAGGGTAATGCCCTCAAGGTCCATCCATGTTGTTGTGAATGGCAGGATTTCCTTCCTTTTTATGGTTGAATAATATTCCCTAGTATATATGTGCCACGTTTTCCTTATTCATATAGCAATGGACACAGAGCTTGTTTTAAAATGGCTACTATCAAGAAGACAAGAGACAATAAGCACTGGTAAGGATGTGAAGAAAGGGGAACTTGTATACCGTTGGTGGGAATGTAAGTTATAGTCACCATGTAAAATGGTATAGAGATTCTTCAAAGAATTAAAAAAATAACTACCATATGATCCAGCAATCCCACTTCTGGATATATATGTGAAGGCAATAAAATCACTGTGTCAAAGAGGTGTCTGTTTTCTTTTTCATGAATATTTAGGTTATTTCCAGTATTTTGAAACAAACAATGCTGGTATGGACATTCTTATATATGTATCCTTATACACATGAGCAAAAGTTCTTTTCGGATACATAGCTAGGAGTGAAATTCATTTATTCAATACATATTTATTGAACACCTGTTATGTGCCAGGCACCATTCTAGGCCCTAGGGATATAATAACAAGAATCAGATGGCAGTCCCTGTATTCAAGGGTCTTATATTTTACTCAGGGAAATGGACAATGACAAAAACAAGTAAAATGCAGAGTGTATCAGATGAGGTCTATGGAGAAAAACAAAACAAGAGAGCAGAATAGAGAATAAGGTGGGCAGGATCTGTTCTTTTACATCGAGTAATCATGGAAGGCCATACTCTGAAGGTGAATTTAAGGAGAGATATGAAGGAGATGAAGTATCGAATCCTGCATATATCTGAGGGAAGAGAACTTCATAGAGGGAACAGAGAGGAAACAGAATGTGCACAGGCCCGAGACAGGCCTGAGACAGGAACATCCTGGCATATTGGAATACAGTAGGGACACCATTGCGTCTGGAGTTGACTGAACAGGAGTATAGCAGGTGATGAAATCAGAGAGATGGTGCCTAATTATTAACGTTTATAAGGCCTACAGATTTTACTCTGGGTGAGATGAGAAGGCACTGGAAAGCTTTACGTTATTGATCATAGTTTTATTAAAAAGAGTCATGCTAGGTGCTGTATAGACTGTAATGAGTAAGGATGGAAACAAGCAGACAGATCAAAGAGGTAATACAAATACCTTAGGGGAAGATGATGGTGGCTTGGACCAGCTAATGATGACAGCCTGATTAGTGCAGGTGGTGTGAGGTGGTCTGATTCTAGATTCTATATCAACGGTTGAGCCAACTGGATTTGCTGGATGCATTGGATGGTGTGAGATGCGAGTAAGAGAGGAGCCAAGGATGACTCTAAGGTTTTTCCCTCGAACAGCTGGAAAGAGGTTTGTCACTTGTTGACATGGAGAAGACTTAGAAAGAGAAGGTTTTTGGAGAATAACCAGAAGTTCAGTTTTGGATATATTAAATTTAATAAACCTATTAGATATCCAAGCAGATATATCAAGTAGGCAATCGGTTATTAGATAGAAGTTTCAGGTATGTACATCTTCAACTTTATCATGTATCACAAAATTGTTCTCCAAATTTTGCGTATCTATTTACATTTCACGTTGCTGTAACAACACTTGTATAGTCAGTTTTTCATACTGATAATCTAATGGTATTATCTGGTGTCACATTGTGACAATATTCTTTAACAAAAACAAACAATACGCCTGGAACTAAGCCATCTGGATCTTAATAAGCACCGCATATTCATAACCTACTGGCTAGTGGTACTGTTGCCATGCTTTCCCAAGCCAAAGCAATCCATGACCAGAATATACTGATGTCCTTAGGAAGAAAAGTGAATCGGTGGTTTGTTTCTATTTCTAATTTCTTTTGAGGAGATGGAAATTTCTACAGACAGCGTTGCATAGATTTGATGTGGTTAATTCTCTTGTTTTGGCTTTTGATGATGATCAAAGTCTCACTAATGTAAACTAATTGGAAGCATTGGAGGTACTGGGTTTTGATTTTATAAAGAAAGAATTTAATTAGTTTTAATTACATATATTAATTGAAACTTTACTAAGCTAATAATGATGAACGAATAGGCATCTTATGAGATACGAGTAATTGTACTGAGAATATTCGATATGTTTGGACAACTGCTGGATTCACTTTTTTTTTTTAGAAAATGTTTTTAATGTGTATTCACTTTTAGGAGAGAGAGAGAGAGAGAGAGAGAGAACGAGTGGGGGAGGGGCAAAAAGAGAGGGAGACACAGAATCCGAAGCAGGCTCTAGGCTCTGAGCTGTCAGCACAGAGCCCGTTGTGGGGTTCGAACCCACAAACCGTGAAATCATGACCTAAGCTGAAGTCGAACGCTTCACCAATTGAGCCACTCCGGCGCCCCTGGATTCACTTTCACTGCAATAAGTCGATGTTTAAAAGTGTTTTCCTCCCTTATGAGTATGTACACAGTTACCTCACAATACAATTTGAATATGAGGATGGTTTGGACTACTACTGTTCATAAACTGGGAATGATTCGTTTTGTTTGTAGTTATTTGATGGAGAATGTCTACTTCCCCCCACACCCTAACATTTTTTGGTTTATGTTGATTGACTTACTTTGCAGTATTACCTTACTGCAAATAAACAGAATGACCATGAATGGCTATTTTTTTTTTTAACATAGAACATATTGTGAAAATTATCAGGGTATCATTTTCTTTAAAGATATTTGGAATATGAATTCCAGATGGTAGCCCCACTCATGTCCTTTTCTGGAGCTTTTCAGTAATCACACATAACAAGCAAAACAGCAGTGACAGTGGCTAAATCTTCTCATGAGTCACTCAGTGTCTGATTAGGAATCAGAAGACAGGAGTCTGGTCTCTATGGTTAATTAACTATTTTTCTGTTACTAGGCAAATAATCTCCTAGTTTTCTGAGTTCCCTTATATGTAAATGGTTTGAAATATATGGTTGCCATAATAAAATATTTTGAAAAACATAAAGTGAAAATATGAGGTCTCATTTTAATAATACTGGAGGTACTTTTGAGCTAAAATTCTTCATGAATTTTTCACCAACTCACAAAAGTGGAGAGAGGAGGGAATAGGCAAGGCGATGTCTGTATACTATTGTAAAGAAGTACATGAGAAATGTGAACCACTGGGACATAATCACAAAAATTTATGAATTCTGACTCAATTTTATTTAATGTAGTAATTCAAGTTGTTAACGAATAATTTGTGGGTAATTTGAGTAGTATCTAAATTGTATATGACCTCAGTTATACATAAGCTTTTCTTCCATTAGTTTTTCTCTTTTGTTGAGGTTTTGTTGGAACTTTGCAAGAATAAAGAAGGCAAACAGATTTTTTTCAGTCCTCTTTGTGGTTATAACTGGTATCTGTGCCAGCTATATTTGTGGGAGGGTGAAGTAGAAAAGCCTCGAAATGACTGGTCTGGCTTCAATCCTACTGTTTCCACCAGGCCTCCTTTTTAGTTGGGGTCACTTTATCTACATCTGCAAGTTTCACTATGTCCAGGTTCCCAGACCAAATGGTTTCTATTTAGGCCACATTTAAGAAGCTCCAGGCCAGCAGCTTAGTAGCCCAGTCTTGTCAGTGTAACAATTTGTTTCCCGATTCTGAACCCAGCATGAGTTTAGTCCCTAAAGTCCTACCTCATTTAATCATACCTGAGTCTCTATTTCCTGCACTGTCCTATTGTTCTTTGGAGCAGCAGCCTCACCTCTTCCTTAACCAAACTCTTGAAGGGTAGTATTTTCTACCTGGGCTCCTGTCCCTGTGTCTGGATCCTGATACCTGCTGCCATATTTTCCTGTGGTGCATTCCTTTGAAGTACGTCTGGACCTTACCATTGGCAATGGCTCCACATTGCGCTCACCTGTCGTACGGTTGCTGACTTTTTGACAGCTGAATGTCTCCATGCTTACCAGTCAGTGCCTGTTAGGCCTTTGCTGATTGCTTGCTTTGGGTTCCTCTGACATCCCCTTACTCTCTATGGGTTCTGTTACCTGCTTCTGGGATCTTAGACCAATCAATAGGTCTGTGCAGTCTCTGGGTTTAGAGTCACTTGGACTGAGTCTGAGCCAGGTTCTAAAATGCCCCAGTATAGCGTATTAATATTTTATTTAAGGTTTTCTTCTTTTTTAAAAACAAATTTTTTATTTGAGAGAGAGAGAAAGAGAGAGAGAAGGAGAGAGAGAGAGAGAGAGAAAATGAGCGACAGAGGGTCAGATGGAGAGAGAAAGAGAGAATCTTAAGCCCAATGCAAGGATCAATCCTACAGACCCTGGGATCCCAACCTGAGCCAAAATCAAGTCAGACACCCAACCGACTGAGACACCCAGGTGCCCCAGGTTTTCTTCTTCATGTGAAATTTCCTTCAAAGAAGGTTATTTCTATAGACCCTCAAGTCTCATGTGGAAAAGGAACTCAATGTTCCTAGGCATTTGGTATACTGACAAATGCATGGAAGAGAGTACCAAGATCTTTGGAACAGAAATTAAGAAAATCCAGCACCCATGTATACTCCCCTCTCAAAATACAGAACAAAACAAACAAAAGCTCCAAAAGGATATAAAAAAGACCAGTTAACTTTAAACAATGGAGCATTTCATCAAGGACTTAATTACTCTAAAAGGGCATAATTTGTAATCTCTAATGGGCATTGGGCATGGACTTTGGTAGACCAGGAGATGACAAGGGAAAACTAGTTAATAATCCTGTGGTTACTAGCTAAATTAATGCTCCCCCTGCACACAGCCTCCCCCCACCCCCAGCAAAAAGGAGACAGAAGCATGAATTTGATATCCTCCAAATTATTAAATAGTTCAATGAACTTTAATATAGTAATTATGGTCTGCTCACCTAAATTAATCCTTTAATGTTAAATGGATTGTTTTTTGTCATTTTTGACAGGGTGTGGTAAGTCTACTTGCCACGATAATACGTCTGAAAGGGGCTTGTTTCGGTAAGGCAAATGTGAGTGGAGTCATATGTAGTTTGAAAACCTGTGGATCTGTTTTGAAGGACTTGTGAAAGTATTTCTCCTGCAGAATTATTTGTCCCAAGATTAGTAGGTTAAAAACAACCCAAATAGAATCCAAAAGAATCACACGATTTCATTTCCATCATAGGCAAAATGATAAGGAAAATTCTTTGTGGGAAATATACATAAATGCAGAATTTAGGATCACGTAATGAAAGGAACCCATTAAGAAGTTTTTTACTGCCCCCTGCTGTCAGTTTCTAAGAGCAATATTGTAAAATTACTGTAAAGGGTGACTCAAGAAGAATTAGTTGAACAAATTGGTTGGAAAAAAATTCCCTGCCTTTAATTACACCACGTTTTAGTCAGTAATGCTAATGCTTACTTCATGTTTGTGAGCAATACCCTGTCAACCCAAGAAACCAACTCTCGCTAAGCGTGTACTAGTGGATGTAGGGTAAGAGGCCAAGTCTGCGGCTTGTGAAATGCTATATTGATAAGAATGTACCAGCGTTACAATTTTTAGCGGATGAGATCTACTTTACTGTTTGTCCAAATTTCACAACGTCAAATTTACTGTTTAATATTTACATAATCTAGGTAAAACACTCTTCATAACAGCAAAACTTTCAAAGTAAATGAATGAATGGCTTATTTTTGTAGTGCAATCCAACTTGAAATGTTATTTTCACTTTGGCATATAAAATTAAGACATGAGAAACAATAAAAATAATAGATAATACTAATGCAGCCGTCACTAGACGCAAGGCACAGTTTTATTTTTTCACACGTGTGATGTCGTCCTCATAAAATAGAAGGAGGGAGGTATTAGTTTAATTCCCATCTCACAGATGAAAAAACTAAATGACAAAGTAACTTGCCTAGGTGACACAATTGATAAAAGGTGGAGCCACGGCTGGAAACCCTGCAGTCTGACTCCAGAGTCACTCCTCTTAACCTCTTTGCACAGAAAGTACGAACTCGGCAGTGAGGGAGGAAGAACTTAACAGAAATTAGAATGGTCATGGTGACGTAAGTGTATATTGCCTCCAACCAACCACACACTCGTCGAATCGTGACCTTTTTGCTACAGCCATGCTGTAGTGGCCAGAGCCTGTGTATAAACATCACACCTGCATTGTTTTCAGTTGGCTTTATCTTTCTTTGTTTCCTTGGTTGCATTACATTGAAGGTGCGTTGGGGGTGCTTTTTTTAAAAGTGAATATGTGGCCCCTTAGCCCATGCCTTAGGTCAGTTTATAGAGTTGAGGGTTAATCTTGTGGTTGGCCACTGCACACCTGTGCCTTTCATCTCTATACAGCCAGACAACTTCTAGTTTTAGCCACACTTTCAACCATCTTCAGCAACTCGTATTCAAATTATGCACACACTTTCACAGTGCTTTGAATACATGAGTTGCACATTTTAAGTTTCCTTGGATGCTATTAATTCTGGAGTCCTGTTTAACAGGACATCTGTGCCCCTCTATGCCTGTCCAGTCCTTTGCCTTACCTTTGGTAGCACATGGTTCATGACAACAGATACATTCCACCCGTGATAACTGGCAAAGCTACTATTTGCGATTCTAGGATGCTTTTGCCCTGCAGCTGTTTGAAAACACGACTTCAGGTTCCAGAGGGCTAACTATCCAGGAAATCTCATTCCACATTAAAGTAAAACCAAAAGTCAACACAGATCATTTGATCTTCATAATAAAAACGTTCTTACCTGACCCGAGGAGTTGGGTTTCCGGTGACTCTACACTCCAAGTAAACTTTACTTCCTTCTGCCACTTCTTGGCTCCGAAGCTTCTGGATGAATCTTGGAGCTGAGGGCAAGCGGAGTGCATTCTGAGGCTGTGGGTGAGGCATGTTATTGCATGGCACTGCCTTGTTCTGGTCTTTCTGGTAACGATGCCTGGCTTCGGGCAACTTGACCTCTGCTTCCATCTCCTGTTGGTCTCCAGTGGGGCTCTGGCTGGCTGAGGCACCCATCAGGGCTGATGGCTGATTTTTAGGAGACAAGTACCCACTGTCTGGTGATGAGGACTCCCCATTTGGGCTTCTATTTCTCGGCTTTGCTGCTTCTCTAAATATGGACGTCAGCTCCTCAATGAAATTAGCCGCCTTGTCACATAGCTGGCTCTGGGGGCCAGTCTTACTTTGATATGCTGGTTTGGGCTTTACACTTGGGTTGGGAGTTTTTGCACCACGTTTTCCAGACTTTCGGAGGCTCCGGATATAGCTGGGGCTGGCAAGCAGGGGTGATATGGCAGGTTTCCTCTTTGAAGCAGGTGAAGAGATAGGGGCAGTTTGTTCAGGCAGAGGCTGGACAGGTGTTGACCTATTATCATGAGGTCTTCCTGAGGAGGTTGACTCACCAAACTTGGTCTCCTTATGGGAAGGGTTTTCACAGAGGCTTACAGGAGAGGTGTTGAAAATCTGCGAGATCTCCTTTTCTGAGTCAAAATCTTCTGTTTCGGAGTTGGCGATAGATCTCCGGGCCAGGTCAAGACTCTTATTTATCTCTTCCTGGCTGAGAAAAGCAGATAGCCCAGGGAAGAAGTCAGCATTCTTGCTTTCTTCCTGCATGTCTGATAGGGAATCATAGAAGGAGTCATGAGAGGAAGTCTCTGACATAGTTGAATAGTCTTCATACACTCTTTGTCTGCTCTTAACAGGAAGGCCAGGGGCACTGGAAACCAGTTTACTTCTTGTGTTCTGAAAAACAACACCGACAGAATTGCCATTAGTAGTATTGTGTGTGTGTGTGTGTGTGTGTGTGTGCGCGCGCGCGCGTGTGCACGCACGCGCAAACGCTCACGTGTGCGTCTATTATAACACTAACATGAAAGTGAAAAATACACTTTTGTAAAAATCATTTTTCTCTATCCTTTCAGTTGGAAGAAACATCAAGTATACTTGTGTTTATAATTTATCATTTTAATTTAATATTTTCTTTGTGAGTGAATATTAAGTGTCTCACTAACCAGCGACGAGTAATTCAAAAAGAAAATATCTGCAGTAGAGACTAAAGAGTGTAGTAGGGCACTCTGCACTTCTCAGAGCCTCCTTCTTTTCTGTCTCCCTCTGCCACTACGCACCTCATTAAAGCTCTAATTTCATTAATGTATGTGATTAGTAGCTTGTTGATATTTTAGTAAATCTGATTCTGCTTATCTCACCATAAACCACAAATACATTTTGATTCCAACTCTTATTTGTTTTCAGTTTTCAGTGAAATATTTGAAATCTTACTGGTTCACTTTTTCCTTGTGTCCACCTGTGTGCATTCATGTTCATTCATTCAACAGTTATTTCAAGACATAGTTAATAATCACTTGCTGAGTTTCAGGTGCTAGAGGTATAGTTATGTTCTAGACTGGAGACACAAAATGTTTTGTAAAGGGCCAGATGTAAATACTTTTGACTTGGAGAACTGTCCTGTCTCTGTTGTAATTATTCAAATTTGCATGGCAGCATGAGACCAACCATAGGCAATACATAAATGAATAAGCATGGCTATGTGCCAACAAAACTTTATTTATGGACACCGGTATGGTATTTGAACTTTATATAAGTTTTACATATCAAAAATATTGTTTTTCTTTCGAATTTGATTTTTTTCAACAGTTAAAAAATATATTAAAAAACATTGTTAGTTTGCAGGCCATACAGAAATAATAGTAGGATGGATTTGGCCTAGGGGCTAAAGTTTGCTGACTCTTGATCCAGACTAAGGACATAGTCCTTATGTTGAAGGAGTTATAAGTCACGTGAAGTTGTGAAAGCAGGGAGGTGGAAAAGATATTAAACAAATAATATAAAATTTGGACAGGGTGTCAAAGGAAAGTGAAAAGAGCTTCATTGCTATGAGTGGCTAACTTAACCTTTTAAGGATATATGAGAGTACTTTGTGCCTTGCATAGGACATTTATATGGAAACACCACCACCATTTCCATTTTCATTGTATGGAAATACCACCGCTAGTTTCATTATCTGCAAAATAATTGGGCAAGAATTGAAATTCCACTGCATTTTGAGCTTCTTTTTCTGTATATTGTTCATAGAATGATAGAGGGAAGATCTGGAAAACTTCAGAAGGGAACTTTGCCTCAAGATTGAGTCTAGGAGTTAATAAAGGAAGCTTCTTGGATGTGGTAAAACTCAACTTTATAGGTTGGGTCAGGCGTAAACTTAGACATTCATTCTCCATAAGGTAAGTGCGCTTCATGAGGACAGAACTGAGTTGCTTATCCAGAAGCAGTTTCCCACCTAGGGATTCTGCTTAGAGTGATGAGATTTTGTTTGATTAAGTGAAATGTTCTTTTCTCTCCTATGACCAAAAAAGAGCCAGCTTGCATTTTTGACCTCTAAAAGTCTCTAATCTCAAAGAGCATTATGTAGAGGCATTCCAGAAATCTACCTTGAAGATTTACCATCACATAGGATGCAGGGATTCATAGAATCTATCAATTCAACAGAAGATATGTAATCAGATTAAAGCTCAATATTAACTTATGACATCTTCTTTAGTTTAAATTTGTACTTGTGTCTTAGATGTCCTCTTGGAAAGTTACTCTGTTTTGTGGGCATCATGAGATTCTCCACATTCTAGTCCTAGTGTACCTACTAAGATATATTACCCTCTATTCTCCTAGTAAATCTTACAAATCCATTAGAGTGGTCTTGTCACTTTATATAAAGACATTATAATGTCCTTATAACATGAATTTATTTGTCCTGTCTGTGCTCCAGAATGGAATCATTCTGATTCCTTACCAGTTCTTTAAATTTTTTTAAAACATTTTTATTCATTTTTGAGAGACAGAGAGAAACAGAACATGAGCAGGGGAGGGGCAGAGAAAGAGAGGGAGACACAGAATCCAAAGCAGGCTCCAGGCTCTGAGTTGTCAGGGCTTGAACCCACGAACCGGTAGATGATTTAGGAGCAGCCAACATAGGGGCCAACTCTTAAATTGTGTGAGGGTTCAAGTCATCAGGCAACATTGGCCCAGAAGAGACATGAAAACTGGAAGAGATATGCTTGGGCCAAAAGTATACTGAAGGCAAAACACCACATTTCCATTTCTTTCTTTTTTTTAAAGTTTATTTTTCGAGGAAGAGAGAGAAAGGGAGAGGGGAGAGAGAGGGAGAGAGAGAATTCCAAGCAGGCTCCATGTTGTCAGCATAGAGCTCAACGCAAGGCTTGATCTCATGAACCATGAGATCGTGACCAGAGCTGAAATCAAGAGTCGATGCTTACCTGACTAAGTCACCCAGGGGTCCCCCTATTTCCATTTCTTGCAAATTTTATTTTTCTTTGCAAGAGAAGCTATTGGGCTATTGGTCTGTTTATTTGTTTTTGGCCTTGGAGAAATTAATATTTTATATTGAACTCAGTGTGAGAGAGATGGGGAAATGTGATTTTGAACAATATGGGTTTCTGCCTTCATGGGACTTAGTCCATGAGGGATACAAATAAGTCATAAGCATATATAATTTAGTGTATCAAGTGCCATGATGAGAGAAGAACAAAGTGCTATGTTAGCACCTAGAAGGAATAATAGGATTAGGACCAAGACAAGTTTTACAGAAGATGAAGCCTATTGGATAATATGTAAAGGGCACGAAAGAGTTAGGCAGGTAAAGAGGGCAGCGGCAGAAGCATATACAAAGTCTTGGATCCCAGGGAGAGTATGGCAGACTCAGGTAACTCAGCTCCAGTGAAACAGAAATCTATCTGGAGAGGGGAGGTATCACCAGAGACAAATTTAAAAAGCAGGAGTGGGGTTAGAGGGCCTGAAGCCATGTGAAGAACTTGAATTTCATCTTTGGTGTGGTTAAAAGACACAGAAGACTAAGTATGTGGGAAACATCACCAGAGTTGCATTTTAGAGAGATAACTCATGGTAGCCTGACTTGATGACTGACTCAGGGGAAGAGGAAGGCAAGTTGAAAGAAGGAAGTCATTGAGAAGGCTTTTGTCCTATTCTCAGAGTTATGTACATTTCTCATTGCTTTAACTTTGGCACTCATCATCTGAACCTCCTTTTTAGTTTTGGATAATTCCTCATATTCTGAGCCTCTGTGAGAAAGTAAGCTCACTTATCATAATGGAATGTGAAACCTCCAAATATTTGCTTTCCCAGCCCCTTGGAGCCTGGGTACAAGTCTTGGCACATGGCAATTACATGCGTCCATCTTGGACTTTGAGGCAGGTTCCATGGAGAAAACACTCTAGTTTCTGGCAGTGGTAACGGATGCAGCAGCATGGAGTATGGAGGGGCAGCTGTGGTGGCTGTGCAGAGGGCTGGAGGTGGAGCTGAAGTGTGGACCAGTCAGCTGTGACAGCAGTGGTAGCCACACGTGAACCTTTTTCTGGCCTTGTGGTCTTCCCTCCAGAATACACTCTGGGCCTCATTCTGTGAATTGCCATAGCTCCTCTCAATCATTCGCTTTGCACTCAAATTGACCAAAGAATATTTCTGTCACTTGCCACTAAGGAATATGAGTGATAGTAGATAAAAAACATGACAGAAGTCAAAATAAGTGACATTGGGAAGAAAAACAGTGGACTGAAGCGATAGAGAGAAGATAGAACAGAAACGTGTGATTGACTAAATACCAGAGACAAGATTATAGATTTCTTATTCAAACAATGGGATGGGTGATGCCACTAACTTGGCATGACACAATGGAGGACGTTTTGAGGAAAAAAAACTAATTTTGATTTGCACCTTTTGCAACTGGGAACTCTGGTATTGTGTGGAAGGCAAGGTGAGATACTGGTATGTGAGAGAAGAGAACAAAACTAGATTGGGAAGTATTAGCTAAGGGTGGCACTATAAGACATGGGAGTGGATAAGGTCAAGGAAGAAAGAGAGAGAAAAGGAAACAATCCTCCAGAGAGTTGGGGGGAAACCAGGAGACAGTTGTTAGGGAAGCTAGGCAAGGAGTCTCACAAAGGAGCTCCTTTTTTCCTTCTGACTTAGCAACTGGGAACATTTAGCACCATTGGCTACAGCAGTTTTGATGTATGTGACAGAGATATAAGCCAGATTCCAGATACATTGAGAAATTATGGAATGAAAAGAAGTATAGATTGCAAGTGCTACAGACTATTCTAAGAAGTTTATAGAAGGGAGGACAGATAGGGGTAGTAGGGGGACAAAAGTATGAAATCTAATGGGTTTATTTGTTTAGGATGTGGCACAGATATGTGTTTCAGTGCTAATGGAATTAGCCAATGGAGAGGGAGAAGCAGAAGAACCATGTAAAAAAGTGGGGATGATGTATAGACCAGGTCTTCCAGGATGTGAGATGAAACGGGTTATTATAGTACAAATGACTTCAGGTTGGAAGGGAACATTGTTCTTCCATTGTCAAAGGAGAGAAGTAATGGAGTAATTAAAGTGTGTGTGTGTGTGTGTGTGTGTGTGTGTTGGAGAGAGAGAGAGAGAGAGAGAGAGAGAGAGAGAGAGAGAAAGGGGGAGGGAGAGACAGAGGAAGAGAGGACCAGGGGGAATCTTGATACATGTATAACTGAAAGAAAGGAGAGTTCCTAGCTTGAGACTTCTGAGGATTTGGAAGTTTATAAGGACAGGAGATGATTTGAAATAGCTGTTGTAGAGAAAGGGAAAAATTTCCTTAAGAAAGATTTATGGGCAGTGGTGAGGGTTTAGTTGAAGTTAAATGTGATGTATTATAATGTCATTAATCAGTGTGATTGCTCACTTCTCTTCACTGGAGCTCAGCAGTCCAGGTGAAACTGTGCAAGTAAGATGCTCCAGGTTCTGAGGCACAGGTAGGATGGAAAGAAAATGGACAAGGTTGTTGAGAATATCAGCAAGATAGGGGTGGATTCTAAAGTCTATGCTGGATTGGGATTCATGGGTAGGAGTTTGATCATAAAGAGATTAAGGGACTGAAGGCCCAATGAAAGCAAAAGAAAGATGTAGTATGAATGACTGAGTGAAGATCTGGAAAGATGTATTGAGATAGTGAAATGTCTGAGTTGATCATTTCAGAGTCACAGCCTTTTGACTTCCGACTGCATTTAGAGTGTGGCCACCTGACTGTTTTTGACTGTTTTTGTGGAAAAATGCAAGAGTTTAGTAGTCTTTATGATTGACAAAACCTAAAATATTTATGCAGACTTTACCAGGAAAAGTTTGCCAACTCCCGCTATAGAAAATCAGCTACCTAATAAATTCATCTAGCTTAAGCACTAATAATACTAATCATGATAATGATAATGGCTAACAATGTATGGCTCACCATAGGTAGGAATTGCCTCAAGAACCATTATGTAGATTATTTCATTTAAAATTCCCACAATAGGCCCCAGTTTATAAAGAAGGAAACTGAGTCAGAAAATGTGACTAGGAGAGCCAAGATTCAAACCCAGGCAATGACTTTAGAGCTCATTATCTTAACCATACACTTTCCTACCAATATATTATAGTTTCACAACCAAGAATCCTGAGCAATATTATCAGACTAATAAAACTGGATCAGTTTTCTGCTATTTCTGCTAATATCAGAGTTCTGCCATTAATTTAATTATACTTAGTGCAAAGTGAACATGATAGGATAAATTTTAAGCCTTCATAAAAAATTATATGAGATAGTTTAAAGGAAACTTATGAATGCTGAAACACTTTTTAGTTCCTTTTTTCAAATAGGGAGTGTTTGCTGGAGGCAGATTAAATCACCTGCTTATTAACTTATATTTTGGTTTTAAAGAGGCGCCATCTGACAGGATCCAGTTGTCAGGATTAGGTGTAGCTTAAAAACTGCTTGCACAGTGAAAAAGAAGATAATAGCTCTATGGCATACATGGTTTGGGTTTAATTTGCAACCCAGTTATTGCTGCTAGAACATGCACAGGGTCTAGGGAAAATGCTCATTGAATGCGGATGAACAAGGGAGGTTTCCAGGTGGCCCAAACTCACTGGGAAATCATGCTTCAGAGATTTTCATGTCAGTCCACACCCCAAAATTAAAAGATTGTAATCAAAAGAAATACAACTGCAAACATCTCCATTATTTCCCTCAGATTATATGTTTTATTTCAAACGGTGTTTTCGGTAATTCTCTGCTGGTGTGATAGATACAGAACACGAAATACACTGAAGAGAACTAATTATACTGTCTTTAATGAATAAAGAAGTGAGATGAATGCCAAAAACCTTAACAAGTTCCAATTTAGCAAAGAGAATTGAAAGATATTGAAATTTTGAGGAATAAGGTATTCTCCTACATCTTTAATTCTTCCCTGCCTCCCGCCTCTATCCTCTTCTGGAATTTGAATTGCTTGGAAATTCTTCTCTCCATCTTTTTCTCTTTCATATATTCTTCAACCATCATTAATAATTTATTTTAATTGTTACTTCCCTTAACGCTCTCATATGCCACAGCTATTTCCTAATATCTTGGAATTTGTATAGTTCTAGCTTCTTCCCTTTGAGAGAAAATGGCTCTTTGCTAGCCCTGCACATTTTATAATTACTCTTCCTTTCTTCCACCTCCCTTTCCTGGAAAGGTAACTTGAATGTGAAATCAATTGAATGCTGTTTATTTATCACTTAGTATGTTCCAGGGAAGTTTCAAGGAGGGCAGAGATGAACCAGGCATAGTTTCTCTCCTTTAATGTTTTTGTAATCTAATAGGAGAGATTAGAGGGATAAGACAAGAGTAAAAAATAACTCAAATACAAGGAGAACCATGATAATTGTTATTAAACATAGTTTAAGCATGCTGCAGTAAGAGATCGAAGATGGTGGGAGAGAACATGTTTACAAATTTGGCCATGTCATTCTTTTGGTATCTGTTTTCCAATGGTACAAGCTCCATTGGATAAGAGAAGGTCCAAAACGTGACATGCAGTTTATCTGTGGGCTTCCAGACAGCCTGCCCTGAGGGAAACTCTCCAGCCTCAACCTCTATCTTCATACTGACACATGCTGCAATCATGCCCTACTGCTTTATGTGCTATTCTTTGAAAATTCCACGTTCTGTCATGTCTTCGTGCTTTGCACATGCTTCCTTTCTGTTTTTCTGTTTCAAACTCCAGTTTGTCCTTAAAAACTTGATTATTTCACTTGTTTTTGGTGCTTTCTGATTCCCCAGTCCGTGTACTTTTTTCTTCCAAACGTGACACTTTGCATAGTATTTTAACATTCATCTTATTGAGTTATTAATATGAGTTAGAGAACCCTTTGTCCACTAGACTGTGAACACCTTGAAAGAAGAGATGTAACTGACAGTCTTTGAATGGCGAATGCTTGGCACAGTGTCTGGGTCATGGCAGATGACGAAGAGAAACCAAGAAATACTTGGTACTTGAGACATGGATTGAACCCTTCCTAGGATTTGATGGGAGACAGAGCCATGTGAACGAAGACAGGAGGCAGAAATGTTTCATTCCCTCCCCTTGCTCTCAGCCATCCAGGTCCCACTGCAGGATTTCTCTGGGACCAGCTGTCCTCAGTGAAACATTGTTCTTTTTACCCAGCTGTTTCACCTGTCTTACCAATAGTTACTCATGCCCTGGGCTCTGTTTTCTAGTAAGAACTGGATAAAGTAATCCATGCTATCTGTAAATAGCTGTTAATGTAAAAATATAAAACACACACAACATGCTCGTTTCACCAATACAAGACAGTAAGAGGTCTGACACTACAAAATAAAAACCTTGTCTCTAAAGACATTGGTTTTTGTGTTTCTCAGTACTGGCCAAGAAAGTTTCTCATGAAAAAATTCAGAACCAGAAAAACATTTCTTTTGTTTTTTGGCATTCTTACTACTAGACAAAGAGGATTCTGTAACCCTTGATAATGCTCTTTGGCATGATGCCAGCAAGCTCAGAGTTAAATTTTGAATCACAGAAATACAAATCTTTTTAGACCCCTCTCCCAATTTTTTTTTTTTTTTTTTTTTTTTTTTTTTTTTTTTTACGTTCTCTGCTGACTTATTCAGTCAGCATCTTTGCTATGTGCCCACTGTGTTAGGCACTTCTACAGGCTGGGACACAGCTGTAAGACAGAATTCTCTGCCCTAAGGAGCTAACATTCTAATAGGAGAAAAGGCAGAAGTAGGAAACTGAGAAAGTGTCAGATTCTGAATTTCTTATATTTGATTTATCTTAAATCTTTTAATTGCTTTTGGGCGGTTGCACTGTGCTTTTATTGTATACAGCCTCAAATTATCTTGCAAGTTGTTAAGGTACAAATGAAAAAAAAATACTAAAAGAAAAGAAAAGAAAATGCATATTTGTATGTTAATATTGGTATTTGCAGACCATGACTGTTTTATTTTATCTTTTTTAATGTTTTATTTAGTTTTGAGGGGGAGTGGGAGCACTAGCAGGGGAAGGGCAGAGAGAAAGGGGGACAGAAGATCTGAAGCAGGCTCTGCACCAAACAGTGAGCCTAGGGGGTGCTTGAACTCACAAACTGTGAGGTCAACCTGACTTAAAGTCTGACGCTCAACCAACTGAGCCACCCAGGCACCCTGACCATGGCTCTTTTGGAAGGCATGCTGTTAGTGGGAGGGTGGTGACAGTCACAGGAGGAGGACACTCTCAGGCTAATGGTGCTTTAGGTTCTCTCAGATTGTACCATGCAGGCAGCTGCAGGTATCCTCATGGCGTTCTGAAGGTAAAGTCTTCCAGGTGAGCTTTGACATTTACGCATGATGCCAGACTTAAGCAAATATTTGGTGAAGCAAAGTTTAGGAAGGTCAGCAAATGCTATGAGGCATTATAGATGTCCTTCCACCTTGAACTTCAGTGGACAGCTTATCAGCATCTTGACTTCTCCCAAGCAAATATTGCTTTCCATTATAAACTTCCATGGTCGCCTATTTTGTTCAATCCCTGTGCATATTTCATCCATTCTGAAGAATTTTATGCTGCTTAATTTATGGATTATTTCTAAATATAATTTTATGGCTTACAACTTCTTCCTAAGTTAAGCATTTGAATTCTGTTGGACTCTTGATCTATGAAATATAGAGCATTCATGTAAGTTTTCATTGAACATTTTAAATTTGGTATGTACATCACTCATTCTAACACAAGCCATTTTATCATCTTAAGTTGTCTTGGCCTTACTACCCTAGTATTTGCAAAAGTATTTACTTTTGAGTTCCTGAATATAAACATAAATAAATATGTATGATTCACAACATATATGAATATACAGAAATAAAAGAAAAGAGAAAGAGAGACAAGTTTAGGAACTATGAATAACATGTGTTTTGAGACTTGCTGACTTTTGGTGATAATTATGTGAAAACCAGATCTATGACAATCAAGATAATCCTCTATTTTGTTGGTTAAAAAATATTTGTGGAACACCCTGTGCACGATCCCCATGAGACAAGGCACTATAGGCTGTTGACATGTAAAGATTTCCCGGACTGGGACCGGGAAGGCAAGGCATATGCATGAGAAACAGCAGAGTCTAGTAGAAAGAATTCAATTAGAAACAATAAAAGCTAGCCTTCCCTGAGAACTTCCTACACGACAGCTTCTGAGTGTGGCCTATTGCCTGCTTTCATGTAGTGAACTATTTGATCCTCAGAATAATTGATGGAGTAGTCATTATTTTTCTTTTTTATTATTTCTGTACTCAAAACTTCAGCATAAAAACATTAAATTATTTGGCTAAAGTTGAACTGTTAGGAAATGGTGGATTTAGGGTTGAAACCTGCATTTAACCACAGTTTTCTTTTCCTGTTGGAGATAGTATGGGTATTTACTTTAAGAATTTAGATAAGGGGAGGGGCGCCTGGGTGGCTCAGTCGGTTGAGCGTCCGACTTCCCCTCAGGTCATGACCTCACGGTCTCTGGGTTGGAGCCCCGCATTGGGCTCTGTGCTGACAGCTCCCAGCCGGGAGCCTGCTTCGGATTCTGTGCCTCCCTCTCTCTCTGCCCCTCCCCTGCTCAGGCTCTGTCTCTCTCTCTCAAAAATAAATAAACATTTAAAAAAAATTTTTTTTTAAATAATAAAAAAAAAGAATTTAGATAAGGGGAGAAATTTTGCAATCTGCTTATGCAATACCTTGTAGAGACGTTGAGAAGGTACTATAATTTTGAAAGAAAAAATATTTGATGTTAGGAAAGTACAGATGGGGTAGTAACATTTCGATAGGCATTTTAAAATGCATATTAGTTAGGAATAATTACACGAAAAAGATTGGAACAGCATGAACCAACAATTAATGTTGATTATCTCTGTGGCAGGGCTTGGGCAGAAATGCGGTTCAGGCGTGGGACATTTAGGAACATTTTTTGTTGTTTATTTCACATTCTTTGAAAAACAAACCAGTTAAATTATGAGTGATTTTACAATTTAAATTAAGCATTTTAATTTGTTATTTGTTTAATTATTTTAATTGTTTATTTAAACAATTTCTAAAAAAGTAAAAAAAAATTGTTGGTAGCAAATTCCAATGCTAAAATATTTCAAAATAAAAACTACACCATGAAAACAAAAGTTGAAAAAGACTTAAAACTTTTGTTGCTGTTATTTTGAAATCACAGACAATTCTTAGACTAAGTTTCTTCCTTTCATTTTTATTGTTTGTCTTTTAATATTTTTCATTTATTTATTTTTTAAATTTCCAGTATAATTACTGGAAATATACAGAGTTATATTCGTTGTAGATATACAATATAGTGATTTAACAATTCTATGCTTTCCCGGAGCTCATCACGATAAGCATCACAATGCTTGATCCCCTTCACCTATTTCACCCATCTCCCACCCACCTCCCCTCTGGTAACCATCAGTTTGTTCTCTATAGTTAAGAGTCTGGGTTTTTGGAAAAACTACAAAAACAACCACAAAAAAAAGTAACAAAATGGCAATAAGTACTTATTGATACTTATCTATTGATATTATTTTGCATGTGAATGGACTAAAAGCTCTAATCAAAAGACATAGGATGATAGAGTGGATAAGAAACAAGACCCATGTATATGCTGCCTACAAGAGACTTCATTTCAAACCTAAAGACACCAGCAGATTGAAAATGAGGAAATGGAGATACATTTGTCATGCAAATGGTGTCAGAAGAATGCTGGAGTAGCAATACTCATATCAGACAAAACAGATGTTAAAAAAAGACTGTAACAAGAGCAAAGAGGGACACAACATAATAATAAAGAGGACAGTCCCACAAGAAGATATAACAATTGTAAATATGTATGCACCCAACGTGAAAGCACCCAAATACATAAAAACTATTAACAGGAAACATAAAGAACTAATCAATAGTAATACAATTATCGTGGGGACTTTAGCCCCTCACTTACACTGATGGATAGATCATCCAAACAGAAAATCAGTAAGGAAACAGTGGCTTTGAATGACACACTAGAACAGATAGATTTAACAGAAATATTTTAACAGCTGTGGATCCTCTCTCTCTCTCTTTCTATGCCCCTTCCCTGTTCACTCTCTATCTCTCTCTCTCAAAATAAATAAACATTAAAAAAAAGTACACACACACAC
Organism: Panthera onca; assembly: GCF_046562875.1. Lineage (NCBI taxonomy): Eukaryota > Metazoa > Chordata > Mammalia > Carnivora > Felidae > Panthera > Panthera onca. The sequence goes on along the minus strand of NC_138342.1, from coordinate 145,055,513 downwards.
ACACACACACACACACACACACACAGTATATATAAACAAGCAAGCAAGCAAGCAAATCCCAGAAAGGTTCTGGGGGTCCTGCAAAGGTTTGGGGATAGTTATACTGGGTGGCAGTCATTACGAGACTCACAAAGCTTGAGGTGAGTTCACAGCATAAATTACTGGGGTTCTTGGGAAAATAAATTAAGATAAGAAATGAAGACTGTTTAGACCATCAAAACCAAAGTCTAAGTAGGCACATGTAAAAGCCATTATGGTGTCTGCCATTATAAAGATATCTTGTAAAAAGAATAATAGATTTATTGCAAATGGGAAACTTGGAAGCCAAAGCCACAACATTGGAGGGCAGGGGTGCCGTTATCAGCACTTACCACCTAATTCTGAGACTCCCAGGCTAGGATAAGTTGGTCATGGACTGTTAGATTGATGCTATTTTACCAACCAACCTCAAGAAAATTTTTGTGAAATAAGGCATATTAAAAACACCGCAAAGCTCCCAATCCAGTGGCACATCACTCTTAGGTTTTAATTTGACTCTGAGAGAACCAAGGCTGAACTAAAGAAATGAGATTCTCAAGATTCAAAGAACTGAGCACACCACATTTTGGCATAGATACATATTTAATGTCTAAGATTTATGGTCCTAGAAATTATAGATATGACAAAATATGACAAATATGACAAAATCTTACTAAAACAGCCTGGAATTACAATGGCCATTATGGGGAACATTCCAATTAGACAAGATCATTCATTTAAGAAGTGTAATTGAAAGCAAGAGTTTCCAAATCAACAAACAGAATAAGATACCTATTTTAATTGGCATGCAGAAGTCTCCAAAATGTTTCAAGATTCCAAACAGCTTCATTGAAATATTCACTGCAAAAGTCTAATGAAAAATTATCCCACTTTACCTAGGAGAATTTATCCTCCGTCTCTGAAGAGACCACAAAACTATAAAAAGTCTGAGCTATTAGCATTATGAATGCAATAGCCCTAAGGCTAGAAACCTAAAACAACTGGGCCTTTCCTATTGCATTCTCCTTTGGGGGGCCATAATCAAATCTCTGGCCTAGAAAATGGTGTCTCATTTGCAATCAACTGAAACACTGGAAAAATGAATGTTCTTGAAGGTATGATAGGAAAAGATAGGATTCAGTAGGCAGAAAGGGAAAGATTAGGACCTGAGCTACCTGGGTGGGAAAAAACATAGATTTTGGAACAATGCTGGAAGTGTCTCACCACAGCAAACCTCCCCAGACATAAGGTTCCTCTTAAGGATGTAACAGACTCCATCTACTTCCACTCAGATTTCCCACAAGAATTTGACAAAAGACCTAAATATGGCCTTAGGCCACCTCTCATACAATGGAAACAAGCCAATCAGGAATGGACTACTCAGCACCTAGAGTTATCCAGCCAATGAGGGTAGGACCTGAGAAGGAACAAAGGGGAAGGGAAGGCGTGGGCAACCAGAACCTTATAAAACAAGGACCCTTGCCTATTGTCCAGTGGACATTCACTTTTGAACATCCCCTCTCTATAAAGACAGCTTTTCTACTATTCCTTTCTGATCTTATACTCTAATAAACTTTTGCCTGCTGCTCATTTTGTGTCCACCTCTTCATTCTTCAAAGCAGCAAGACAACGGATCAGGTATTGAGATAAAAAATCCTGCAACAAAGGTTTGTCGAATCCTTGACACCAACTCAAATACCCCCATATTTACCCTCAAAAGAGGGCCTCCATATGGGCCCCTCCCAGGATTGAGGGACTCTTGAGAGATTCTCTAGTCAACTGCTATCACTTATCCCTTAAACAACCAAGGGGAAACTAAAATGAAAATGAATGGGCTATGATGAGGGACCATAAGGTAAGCTGAGGACCAAGCACAAGCTAGCACAATTCCCACCCTCCACCAAACCCCCCACCAAGTGGGATATGTATGATATTCCTTAGGCACTTCTGGCTCCCCAAGAACAAAGGAAAGGACAGAAAACAAATGGTTAAACTGATAAGAATCTCCATCAGTTTACAAATATCTTAGTACAATTACAAAAAAAGGGGCAATCTTATCAATAGCCTAAAGTCCAGGAACTTCCTACTGTCTTAATGTTAATGCTTTGCTGTAGGGAAAAACAACCTTAGCTTCACAATAGCTAAGCCTCCAGTAATCTGAGTCTTCTTTAGCATATGGAAATCCATTTAAGAAACTTCCTCTTGACCCTACCTCCCCCAACTCCATAGTATGTAACCAGTCACTCTTCACAACCCCAAAGCAGTTCTTTCTGCCCACGGGTCCTGTCCCTGTGCTTTAATAAAATCACCTTTTTGCACCAAACACATCTTCAAGAATTCTTTCTTGGCTGTCAGCTCCAAACCTTACCATTACCCCAAAACCTCATCAGGCTACACTTTCCATGTTAAACTTACTCACTCAGGAGCTCACAGAAAGAATTCTGGGGAAACTGGAAGAAGTTGGTGAAGGGTGAGAATTATTAGCAGAATCAGCTTCCTTGGAACTCTATAGTGCCAGTCAGAGAGGAAGGTAAATTTCACACAGTTTCTTCCTTTCCAAATCCAGACCCATTGGTTATTGATCCGTTTGATGAGGAAGCATGAGGCAAGCTGAGGGCAAGTACAGGCTAAAAATACAAGCTAACAACCCCTCCCGCTCAAGGTGGGATATGTGTGATACTCCTTGGACACTCTTGGCTACCCAAGAACAAAGGAAAGGGCTTTAAGTTTTTGGCATGGTAATGTGGGAAATAAAGGCAAATGAAAAATTAAATTCCTTTACTGCCTACAGCTCATTGACACGTCCTTAAAACCAGCAGAGTGACCTCCCTTTAAGAGCTCAGCTGCCCCAATGATGACACTTTGCTAGGGGTAAAAGGGAATCTTAGCTTGACATTATCTCAACCTTGAGGATCTTATAAGTCTACTTTAACATGTAAAAATTCCTTGGAAACTTGCTTTTATCTCAACTCACCTGAGATATATGCTGACAATCATACTCCAAGTTTATGGCCCCCTGATATATATCTAAAGGGTTTCATGACTGAGGTTTTACTAAATGGTAATAAATGGTGTTTCCCTAGCAACAGCTAGCTCCTCAAGGTTCTGGAAACCTTGCTTCCAAACTTCCTTAGAGACTTACTCTATCCTTAAACCCCTCCCAACCTGAGGGTGTAACATCAGTTACCCATCACAACCCCAGTGCAGCTCTGCTGCCCATGGGTCCTGTCCCTGTGCTTTAATAAATCACCTTTTTGCACCAAAGATGTCTTCAAGAATTCTTTCTTGGCCATCGGCTCTGGACTACCCCTCACCATCACCCTAAAACTTCATCATTTTCTCTCCCAGGAACAACTATTGCCTTCTTGTTTGTCTTGCTTTGTGATCTGAGAATTTGACTTGGCAACTATCAGTTTGTGGGCCTCCAAAATATGGTCAGACGGAAATGTGTGTTGCACTCCAGTTTGCAGCAGGGGTCTTACTTATTGTAGCCAGCTTTCAACAGAGTTATCTAAGTCTTACTTTTGGGGGGGGGCTATCTTTAGGAGTGGCTGTGGAACTTGCATAGTATCTTTTGCATCCTCTTTGAGGGTACCTCTTGGGTCCATGAAGTTGTTCGATACTTCCAGGAATATTTACTGTTTTTCCAGCTGAAACCCAACAAGATATTTGAAAGGATTTTTTTAAGTCTGTCTATGGTCAGAAGTTGGACAATTGAGAGCTAATATTCAAATCCCGATAAGAATGTCTTCAAAGGACTTTTCTCCTAAGCTAAATAAAACTATGTTGGGTGGGGGGGCATTCCAAAGACAAACAGCTCTAAATCCAGGACATAAGAAACTTCTGGTTTGTATCTTAAAGATCTCTCTGATATAAAGTAGCAAATTGAACATAATGTAATTGGCTGGGTTGATCAGTGCCTTGACATATTCAAGTTGCAACCCAATCCTTTGAGGAATTAAAAACAGCCGTACTGGGGCGCCTGGGTGGCTCAGTTGGTTAAACGGCCGACTTCAGCTCAGGTCACGATCTCGCCGTCCGTGAGTTCGAGCCCCTCATCGGGCTCTGGGCTGATGGCTCAGAGCCTGGAGCCTGCTTCCAATTCTGTGTCTCCCTCTCTCTCTCTGCCCCTCCCCCGTTCATGCTCTGTCTCTCTCTGTCTCAAAAATAAATAAACGTTAAAAAAAAAAAAACAAAAAAAACAACAACAACAACAAAAAAAAAACAGCCGTACTATCAATTGAGGGCAACTTGTACAAATGGTCTTACAAATAGAATCTTTACAAGAACAGAAAGAGTCCACTTATCCTTTTTACCAATCCTCAAACCTCTCCTATTCATCTCAAAAGCCTTGTAGTTATTATAAAAATCCTAGCCTTAGGAAACAAAAGTTCTTCTTGGGGGAATTTGCATTCTTTCTCTGTGCCTTTGAGATGTAAATGTTCTACCTTGGTCATCTCTAGGAACTGAGGGCCATCTCTTTGAAATGCAAAATTCAGGGGCACCTGGGTGGCTCAGTCAGTTAAGTGGCCGACTTCAGCTCAGGTCACGATCTCACTGTCCGTGAGTTTGAGCCCCGCGTCGGGCTCTGTGCTGACAACTCAGAGCCTGGAGCCTGTTTCAGATTCTGTGTCTCCCTCAATCTGACCCTCCCCCGTTCATGCTCTGTCTCTCTCTGTCTCAAAAATAAATAAACGTTAAAAAAAAAAAATTAAAAAAAAAATGAAATGCAAAATTCAGAGAGATAATTCTTATCAGAAGAGAAAAACAAACAAAAAGGAAAGTCTATTTGGAAATAGAAAAATCATAAAAGTCTTCTCCACAGATATCAGTAAAAAGTTTCAGCCATCTGAGCAGATAACTTATTCCATCTTCTAGAAACACTATTTGGACCTAATTGCTCTTTTATAAACTCATGAGTTTTGCATTATTATACCTGTCTCATGGCTAAAATTAAAAAAAAAAGCTATTAAGATTTCTGTTTGCATATGTTTATATGTTTATGTATGTCTATGTACCTATGTTGCAGATGAATCAATTTTTTTTTACCTCCTGATAGCATTGCCAAAATTAATTTGTAAAGAGCTCTACTTAATGGGCTTACAGAAAATTAAGTGTTTATATAAATCAAGTATATTCTTGAAAATATAGAAAGTAACCCTAATATTTTTTAAGTTCACATTATTGAGGATGATCTTCAGGGGGGAAAACAACCCTGCTAGTTTAAGTTTGTTGGTTTAATTATAATAGGAATGTCTTTTGAGTTATCAGCATTAAATATAAGGGGACACACAACTTTTATTTCACCTTGATTTACAAAAAAGTCAAATAATCTGTTAGCAAGAAAGATAACGTGATGGTTAGCTACTTAATGTCTCATGAAATTTTCACAAATAATCTAAACATAATTGTTAAGAAGTAAATTAAATATACATAAGATAAAAGTTTATAAATGAATTTTAAACAATAATTATGTTTTATGGCATGTCTACTTAAAAATCATTCCCAAAATCTTTTTAGTAACTTAAAACCTTAAAATTACACTGAGATAAGTTAAACGATGATATGCACTGAATATCTAGATCAATTCCAAATAAGATAAAATGCTGAAACATTAAATTACTGAACATAGGTTTATACACTTTTGGCCTTCTTTTACAGAGGAACTAAAAAGACTTGGGCCTATTAGTAAATAAACCTTTTTTGTGCCACTCTGAAAAATTTACTATGAAGAATATACTTCTAGAAATCATAAAGTATCTTTATAAATTTGCCAACCCATAGAATGCTAGTGTTATAGCTAGTCCACAATTACTTCTTACCTTTTATTAGGAATTAAGGATCTTAAGTGTTAAGAATTCTAATTAGAATATGTCATTAAAACCACTAGAAATATTAAGGGAAACATCTCTATGCGAGGAAAGTAGGATGTGTATTTGCTAAGCAAAGGTGTGAGGTATGCAGGTTGTTTTGTAAAGGGGGAAAAATTTTTTTGGTCCTAAAGTATAACTACTAATTGATTGTTTCAGAAAAAGAAAGAAAAAAAAAAAAAGGGACAAAACATGAATGAACATAAAAAGTTGAGGTCTATAGAAAAGGAATCTTGGGAAAGCAATTTTATGTGTAGTCAACCTGGCTTAGGTTGGAATGGATTTATTTAAATTAAAAAAATAAGTTTTAATATCAAAAGTATGCAGGTGAAAAATTATTTACCAAATTTGTTTCTCTATCCTCTAATATGATTTAACAGTTACAAATTACAGTCAGAGTTGCTTTACTCAGTATTTGTTTTCTTTGCTAGAATTTAATCGGGTCATAGCCATTAACTAACTCTAGATGACTGAAATTCCTGACTGGAATGCCGTTATCACAATACTCTTTGATATTCTTCACACATATTATTAATAATGAAGTGGAGTCTCTTGTCTTGTCCTTGCATATTTCAGTTAGTATATCTTTAAGAATGCATCATAGTGTTTGAAACCTGACCAGTGTTGCCCCTCTACATTTTTTTTTCAATGAAGGCAGTTGTAATTGTCCAGTATAAACTAGATACTTAGTCTATTGTGAGGTATGCTATAGGAACCCTTCAATTTTCAGTTTTAGCAATAAAACAGAAGCTCAGACCGAACTGACATAAGAGTCCCTAAGATATGAACCCTAATCCATATTAGATGCTGGAATGTGAGGGCTAATTTGTATTCTAGGAATGTGCCATCACATATTTAAAAAAACATTTATTGGTATAAGAGAAATAAGATAAAACTCTTATACCTTGTCTATTGTTACCAGTAGTTTGTCAAATACACTCTGATTTTTAAAATCTGAGTAATCCAAGTGAACATTCAACTTCGTTGAGAAAAAATACTGGAAAGGACAATTATCATGTAATTTCTGTACATACATGATCAAACAGATTTTGCGTAGTATTACATTGTCAGGGCTTTCTATGTGGTCACATTATTCATACTAGAAGGCAATTAGTATTTTTAGCAAATGTTAAAAAAGTAATATGAGCCTCAAATCATTCTGTATCAACCTCATATATTGGATTCAAGACAATTTCATACGTAACTTCAAACAACATGATATAAAATCATACCGTGATGTTTAAATTTGACTGTAGTTTCCCTTAGTAAGCTTTATCTTTTTTTATAAATAAACATGTAAATTTTATTCATAGGTATAATTTAAAATGTCTGCTATTACTATCTAAACTGATTTTAAAAATCCTTTGGAAGTTGAGTTAACAGCTTAAAATGTTACTAAAACCTAAAGAATATAATTTTAGGCCATCAGTATTTAGCTTAAGTATGGGTGAGGTTTTAAATTAACTATATTCATATTTTCTGTGAAACATAACATATATACAATCTTGACAAAGTTTGCTTCCATAATTACATTTAATCCTTTTGGAACTGATAGCACAAACTTAGCATGCTTAAGATTATAAGAGAAAATTTAGTTCTTTGATAGTGTAGGTAGAAATAAAGCCTATAGGTAAATCTGTATTATCTGTTTCTGGAAAGACTACAAAATTCCCATTAGCTTTTCTCTCCAAATAAAAGAAAAATCAAGGCATCTTCTAAACACTACTATAATTTCAGGCAAACTATTATATTTTTAGCTTTTTAAAAAAAAAGTTTAAAAAATGTTGCCCTAATAGTTTATTAAGAAATATGTTACAAACCTTTTCAAGCCTTGGTTACTTTGAAGACTCTGAAAAGGTGATGGGTTTCAGATGAGCATTTCTTCTTTTCTGTGGGAGCAGAGGTTGGTCTTGCCTATTCATTAGAGACTGCTTGGTCCTTGGTCACTTTGAGGCAACTGTGGCCTCAGACTTGCATCTGTCCTCTTACTCCACTCAACTATATTTGGTAACTGAACTCATGTTTCAGCAGACTGCCACGATCAGGAATTCCAGCCGCGGACTGGGAAGCAACCCTGGGTCTGAGGGCTGGGTTCTTAGAAATTAAAGGCACTTAGTGTAGAGAGAACTGTATTTATAGATCTAATAAACATAGGATTTACACATATCCCTCTACACCCTGACCTTGTGGCTGGAAATCACCACCTGCCCTTTTAACATATTCTTAATCAATTAGAAGTACAGTATGTGATTCTAAGTAGAAAAAGTGATACTCATAAGAAATGCTCTTCTTATAATCATCTGCTCTGTGCATTCAACGTTTAGTCATCTGGAAGATTGTCTTGAAATAGTAAATCAAATTAACTATTTAAAAAATTAGCCACCTGTCAAATTGAGTGGAGAGTCCCACTGTTCTCTTACTTCTAGTTGTTAATTAAAAGTTATTATGGGACTATCATGTGTATTAAAGGCACAGTCCATAGTAGGATTAAGTAGGCATAAAGATACAGGGACTGAATCTTATAAACACTGCTACACTGAGTTTGTAGCTCAATGCCTAACACATTAGGAGCATCCAATAAATATTTGTTGAAGAAAAAATAAAAGTTAAATGAATATTTTTCAGGACAATCATGAGCCCTCTCACACTTGTAAAAGAAAATCTTCACAGCCATTTTATTACTTATTCGATAGCATCTCATCGTAACGTATTCTAATATTTTGAACTTCCAACTAACAAATAGAGCTAACAAGAACAGAAAGTGTTTATGTGGCAAGGTCAGGTAGCAGAGCTGAATCTAAGGGGAAAGTAATCACAAAACCTTCCAGTTAAGTTCAGTTGGAAATGAAGCGCTGCGTCTTCTTTGTCTAAATAAGACCATCAGAGTCGGTCCACTTTCTTATCTCAAGTTTTTTCTGATGGTGGAAAACTTAGGAAGTTCTGCTCTTGTGCTTTTTCTTCACAGGCAAAACTGCCCCTTTATAAATGGTTCTTGAAACTGGATACTTTTGTGGGCTGTATCGGCCATTATACTTGTTAATAAGTGTTTTTAAAATTTATATTTATGGGGAAAGACCCTCGGACTGACGAAATACATGCACTTGTCTTCTTTTTACTAAAACCCTGTAAGATAGTAGGAAAAATCTAAAAGGACCTTCTCCAGGTAGAGAAGACAGTAGAAGATGCCAGAAATGGACAAAATTGTTGGAAAATGGTTAACATAAAAATGAGTGGTCTAATATCATTGGAAAACTTAAGTGTTTGCAGAAGGATATGCCTATGAGAAGCAGTGATCAGCCCCACAAAGTCCCAGAAAGGCTCAGGAATTGTGGGCACTAGGTCCCTCCTTGGAAATAATTTTCATTGGCAATTTTGGATATTTCTGGAAGTGAGATAGGATCTGACAACAAGTATTGGTTTGAAGAATCCCTGAGGAAGAGTTAGATGCTACTATCCCATATCCACTTCAGGAAGCCAGGAGACTACCCTTTCCTACACCTGGAGAAGATGTGAGGTATATTCTCTGGAAAATTTAAAACAGACAATCTCCAGCCTCAGGAACACAAAACACAGATGAAAAGGATGAGGCACTGGCAGAAATTTCTGGGAGGTTGGGTTAGAGAAGGGACAGAGGCTCCAACTGTATTAAGCGGTATTATTTCTAAAAAGATAGCAATGATAGGAAAATATGAAAAAGTGGTAAGATTTGATACATCTTGGTGTGGGTGTTAGTTACATTAATATCTGTACTCTTTGTGTTTAAAAATGTCATAATGAAAAATTAAACAAAAATCTCTATTGTGTCCTAACGTAAACTGAATATGGAAGGGATTATAAGAATCAAAATGCTGTAACCTCTCCATGATATTACCTTAATTGTGGACAGAATTGCTGAGATTAATGAGGCAACTTGTTAAAAATGACATGTAAAACAAATATATTAATGCTATTAAGATAAATGGATGCTAGACATATAACTCACCATTCATCTCAATGTTTTAAAAAATTTTTATTGTTGTATTAATAGTAAACCGTGCAGGAGTCACCAAGTATATTACTTCTCTAGACCAAAATGTATCTAGACATAACTTTTGTATATCCCAGTTTAATTTTACAATCCCACCTAAAGTGTATGTTGAGGACATGCACACTTGTGCTAATATTTTTCTCTTATTTAAAGACTGCATATTTGAAAAATGCTGAGAGTTGATTTTAAAAGTTCTCATCACAAGAAAAAAAATTGTAACTATGTGTGGTGATGAATGTTAACTAGATGTATCATGGTCATTTCACAATATATTCATATATCAAATTAGTATGTCATACCCCTAAAACTAATAGAATGTTATATGTCAATTATGTCTCAATAAAAAATACCAGAAAGATAAACATTCTTGCAGTTCCTAAAAAGAGAAGAGATGGGCATGCAGTGCAATAAATATTCACTGCACAGAATAACAAAAATAGAGAGTTATGAATAAATTAATGACTCATTCTTTTTTTGTTGTTGTAGAATCATTCACAAATAAAAAAAATGTAAGTTTCCCCTTCCTTTTTCCAGGAAGGATAGCCAAATTTTGTTATATTTAGTGTTCCTTTGTCATAAGAAACTTTTTATAGAAATAAAAGGTTTAAAGTGTAAAATCTCTCAAAGTGATATTGATTTGCATGTATTATTAAAACAAACCTGTTGAATTATCTATAGGGAAATGAGGGCTAGTGTTCTTAGGAAAAGATGCTGGTTTCAAGCCTGGGAGAGAGTTGGGTTCTCAGAACCTAGAAGGACAGAGGGGTGGTGGGTTCTGTAGTCAACAGTGATGGTCATGCAGGGGAGGACAAGCACCCATTCCTTGAGGGGCTGATTGAAGACACCTGGGACTGAGATTAAGCATCATGGTTTTTGGGGCTGCGTTGAAAGAGGTAGATGTCTCTACTTTCTAATGGTCATGGGGGCTAGAACAATAAATCTCACAATGAATCTCAATGGTGAGCATGTTGGTCTACTGACCAGAAGGGGTCTTTCCCACATGTGCCTGGATTGCCTGGTTCCTATATCCTGCTACAGCACCACTGTAACACCAGAGAAGTGATGAAGTCATAAGAAGGAGAAAATCAAAAAAGGTAGCTTGTGGTCCTGAGATAGGCCTCCAAGCTAGATAGGATTCTATTTAAAAAGATACAGAAATGTGACTCTTCTGGTATATTGTGAGGAGTGTAGCAAATCATGCTTGTTTTAAAAATATTATAAGAATCTGAAAATCAAACCTTCTTTTCCCTGGCAAAGTCTCTTAATTTATTATAACAAGGTTTCATTAATACCAGAGATGAGATTAGTACATAAACAGTAATACGGTTTCTCTTGTACTTTTATTATTTACCCCCAGAGGCCATTTCTATGTGTACCAAGGTTGGGAAGTGGGGTCAGTGGCCCCTTCAGTGTGTCTCAGTTCAGCTTTCAAATGATTACTTTTTTTTCTCATCAAAATTCCTGCTGTTTTGATTTGAAGTGCATCTTCCATCCATGTTTTTTTTTCAGTTAAGACTTTGGATCTAGTTGGGGTCTTGATTCTCTTTACTTCGAGTGCTTCCATCATCCAGAGCGAGGTCAGCATCTATTTGTTTATTTACTCCACACGTAGCATATTGGTCCTTTGACCTGCTTATTTCTCATGATCTTCATCTCCATTCTTCTTCTTATAGATGTTATAAATGGACCTGCTCCATTCTAACTAACTCATTCCAACTAATACATGATTCTCTCAAATCATGTATTAGTTCTCTACTGTTTCATAACAAGTTATTGAAAAAATTAGTGTCTTAAGGCAATGCATATTTATCATTTCACACGGTTTCTGTGTGTCAGGAACCAGTAGGGTCTTAGCTATGTGATTCTGGATCGGGGTATCAAGAGATTGCAATCAAGATGTTGCCCATGGCTACTTTTGTCTGAAAGCATGACTTGGCCTAGAGATCTATTTCCAGGGTGGCTCACTCGTGTGCCTAGAAAGTTAAAGCTGTGTTGGAAGGAGCCTTGTGGACTTCTCCATATCATCGCTTGAGTTTCCTTAAGAAACTGGATGGCAGCTGGATTCCTCTAGAGTTCATGATTCAAGAAAGAGGAAACTGTAAGTCACAATACATTGTCTTTTATGACCTAGACTTGGAGGTCATGTTCTATCTTTTCTGCAATATCCCTTGGTTACACAAGTCAGCACTATTCAAAGTGGGAGGGACTTCACAGGGGTATACCAATTGGTGAGATCATTGGTGGTCATCTTGCAGGCTCTCTAACACACCTTTAGTCCATTGGCTACACTTGCATGCTCCATTTTCAAAACCGTAAACTTTCATCCTCCAGACCTCTCACTCAGTGACTACACTGACTTTTCTTCTGTACTGAGACTTCCAAGCTATAAACCACTCTATTTTCATGTTATCGATCAGTCTGCCTTACAGTTTCAGATTAATTAAGGACATAGTATATTTTAGTGCACTGGTTTACAAATGTCCTTTTAGAAGATGCAGACCCTCGTTGTTCAGACAAACAATACTTCTTTGATGAAAGGGGTATGAAAAGCAGTGTGCAGACTTGCCTCCCTCGTCTCCCCTGGTGGCCCAGGAAGCTCTGAAAATCCTCTGGCTCTCAAGGAACTGAACTATTTACCTCCACTTCTGAACATTTTACTCCCCTCATTCCTGGCACTCTCTACCAGCAAATGAGGATTGTGGAACAACAAATAAAATAGTAACTGAGAAATCTGATCAAGAAACAAACTAAAAATTGAGGCACAAAATGCTCAGTTTAACACAGAATTGTCCTAATGAGCTGCTTATTGGTCTATCTGGTGATCCTGGTGTGTTTTAAACCACGGTGTCTTCCTTCTACTTCTTTCTCTTACTTTGTTTTTATTTTTTATTTTTTAAGTTTATTTTTGAGACAACGAGAGACAGAGCATGAACGGGGGAGGGTCAGAGAGAGGGAGACACAGAATCCGAAACAGGCTCCAGGCTCTGAGCTGTCAGCACAGAGCCCCACGCGGGGCTCGAACTCACGGACCGCGAGATCATGACCTGAGCGGAAGTCGGCCGCTTAACCTACTGAGCCACCCAGGCGTACCTTTTCTCTTACTTTGTATCTGGCTTGGACACATGCCACAGAATCAGCGATGCCCCCAAAGACTTGTTTGATTAAATGTTATTTCCATCTCTTACATATTTCCATTATCTTACATCCAACTACCATGATGTAAGGAAACTCAAACAATGATTTGGAAACAGTAAACTTCAGATTTGTGTCTCATGAGTTTTATTTTATAAGCTGTAGTTAAATCTGCTGCACATGTGTAGCCCAAGCCTACGGGTGGTCTTTTGATCACAGACTTTCTGCTAATCAAGATATTTGCAAATTTGTGTATGTGCACAAAAATGAATAGAGAAAAATAATTTCATAACAGTAAAAAAAGTAGAGTTGATGTATGAGAATAGATTTAATAATCCATGTTTTCATATGAGTATTTGGGCACTATTATAAATCTTAATCTGAAATAATCTCATTTTCAACTTGGGTTATAGGGCCCAAGTATAAAAGTTTTTCTTCTGGGATTAAAAGCCAGTATCACTAATTTTAAAAGCACCTTTGTTGAATTTAAGCAAACTAACTTTAACATTTCTTTATAAAGACAATAACATAGATGTCAAAATGAATAAAGAGAGAAAAGTACAGATTGGTGTTTTGAATATAATATAAAATCTGGAAAACTCATTAGTAAAAAGAAGTCAGTAGTACATTAAAAGAATATAGCATGGCCAGTTGGGTTTTATATTAACATCTGAAGATCTAACATTAATTCCCACATTAATAAGTCAAAAGAGAAAAGCGATATGGCTATCTCCATAGATTATTAATGAGTCTTTGCACAAAATTTAACATCCACCCTAGATGCAGAAAACAAAAACAAACCTTTATGATCCCATAAAGAAAAGAATAGGAAGAACTGATTTTGTAACAACTCTTTATAAAAATAATCTGTAAGTGTCATATATTTCAATTAAAGCAACTTTTTTTTTTTCTGGTGGAACTAGAAAAACAGATATAGGGTTTATCTAGAGGAATTAGCATGGCAAAATACCCAGGACAATTGTCAGAAAAGAAATAGTATTAGAGGAGGAGCCTTTCAAGAGTGCTGGAGTACTAACAAATTCCTTATGGATAAGCAATAAGGAATGGGAAAATGGGAAGTGGAATGACAGATCTTATTCTTGTATAGGAAGAACATTATGTTGAAATGGGAGCATATATTAAATAACTACATGTATTTTGGTCTATTTCCTGGCCTTGTTCAATTTCACAGATGCCTCTGATAGTTTAAGGAAACTGGATTCCTATTTCATTTCATTGAGCAAAATAAAAGTTGTTTAAGCTCACACAAATTGGAAAAAAAAAAAAGAATGTAGAATGAATAAGTGTGCAGTTATGAGACTCTAATAAAGATAGAATTAGGATAAAACCAGTATACATAACTGTGCATAGTATCATCATACATATCTATGTGTAATTCTATCTATATATCTATATCTACATCTACATCTATATCTATATCTATATCATCTATGTCTTTAATTTCTCTTATTTTTCTGGCATATGAAGGAAAGGACTTTACTCCAATGTGCATGTATTGCTACTTTTAAAAATGGCATCAGAGTGGGGCTCCTGAGTGGCTCAGTTAGTTAAGTGTCCAATTCTTTTTTTTTTTTTTTTAAGTTTATTCATCCATCTTGAGAACGAGAGAGAGCATGAGCAGGGGGAGAGTAGAGAGAGAGAGAGAGAGAGAGGGAGAGAGAGAATCCCATGCAGGCTCTGCACAGTATGGAGCTCCATGTGGGACTGGAACCCATGAACTGTGAGATCATGACCTGAGCCGAAATCAAGAGTCAGATGCTCAACCAACTGGGCCACCCAAGTGTTCCTAAGCGTCAAACTCTTTTTTTTTTAAATTTTTTAATGTTTATTTATTTTTGAGAGAGAGACAGAGTGTGAGTGGGGGGAGGGACAGAGAGCAAGGGAAACACGGAATTAGAAGCAGGCTCTGGGCCCCGAGCTATCAGCACAGAGCCTGATAGGGGCTCAAAGTCACAATCCTTTGAGATCATGACCTGAGCTGAAGTCAGGCGCTTAACCAACTGTACCATCCAGGGGCCCCCTAAGTGTCCAACTTTTGATTTCAGCTCAGGTCATGATCTTGTGGTTCCTGAGTTCGAGCCCCGCATCAGGTTCTGTGCTGACAGTGCAGAGTCTGCTTTGGATTCTCTTTCTCTCTCTTTCTCTCTCCCTTTCTCTCTGCCCCCCCCCCCCCCCCCCGCTCTAGCTCTCTCTTTCTCTCAAAATAAATAAATAAACTTTAAAAAATGGCCTCACAGGGAAAAATTGGCATCAGAGTTTATCTTGACCATTACTCCTTGTACTCATTATATTTTTCCTTATTAATAATAATAATTTTTAAAATGTACTTTCTAATATAATATAAGAAGAAGTGATATAGAAACATATCCCAAATATACTATTAAATGAGATAAGCACATTGTATGTTAGTTATTGTATCTGGAAGATAAAATTAAAAGAAACTTCCAATTAATCTTTTTTTTTTCCTTTTTGTATTTCAAATTTGTATGTGCTTGATATACTCACCATTAAAAAAATTTAAGACAAAAAAGTTAACCACATAATGAGCTTACAGTCATTTTAATCTTTTAAAATCCTTTTTTTTTACTGATGAATCTACTACAGAGTAAAAAATTTTTAAAGTCCTTTGTGTTGTAAATAGAGCATAATTAATCAAAGAAATTTTGATTCCAGTATGTTTTAATTCAGACAATTAAAAATAAATTTCATTGACTTTAAATATCTTAAATAAGGTTTCTTCTAACCTTGGTCCGCTTTTGCCTGCTGATTGGCAAATCATCAGATCCATTTATAAAAGGACCGTATTCTGCACATATGAACATTCAACTTCACCTGGCTAACTTTAAATTTTTTTTTTTTTTTTTTTTTTTTTAATTTTTTATTTTTGGGACAGAGAGAGACAGAGCATGAATGGGGGAGGGGCAGAGAGAGAGGGAGACACAGAATCGGAAACAGGCTCCAGGCTCCGAGCCATCAGCCCAGAGCCTGACGCGGGGCTCGAACTCACGGACCGCGAGATCGTGACCTGGCTGAAGTCGGACGCTTAACCGACTGCGCCACCCAGGCGCCCCTCACCTGGCTAACTTTAAATGTCATAGCCTTTAGATGGTAGCCTACACTTGTGGTGAGCACAGCATCATGTGTAAACTTGTGGAATCACTGTCTTATACACCTGAAACTAATGTAACATTGAGTTTTAACTACAATTTTTAAAAAAGTCATAGCCTTTGGCCCAGTCTGTCCTAGATCTGCTTTGAGAACATAATCTTAACTATAGGAAAGGCTTTATGTAAAAACACTCCAGTTTCACGCTGCTTATAATAGCGAAAAACTGAAGCAACTTAAATGCAATTTATGGAACAGCTTAGTAAACTCATGGAATTCTCAAGTGGCCATAAAAACTGATTTTTCTAAAGTGTTTATATCAACTAAAAAATGCTCATTATATTACGCTAAGGGAAAAAGAAAGAAAACCAATAGTTTTTATAGTTTGACCATAACTTAAACTTAAGAACCTTTGCATGGCTGAAAATTTTAATGATTCGAATTGAGCTGGGTTGATATTTAACAAAAAAATGAAGTCTTCACCAAACTGTATGAAGTCATTTGATTTTTTTTTTTTCTCCATTTGGAGGGAAAGACAAAGCCACCAAAATAATTGACTATTTAAAACTGGCTTTGAGACTCATTTGATCTAAATAAAAACTGACAGCCTTCCATTTGTTTCTCTTAAAGTTTGCATTTTAAATGCCTCATGGAAATATTTAGTGAGGGAATATTAAACTTGAAAGTGCTCACTGCCAGACGACTAGGGACAGCTGTAGAACAATTTCAGAAGCTGCTTACCAAAGAAAGTCTAATGTGGAAGGGTGTGGCTGTTATTCCCTGGGAAAACAGAAAGGAAGGAAGAATATGACAAAGGAGGAAATCAGCTGTTAGACCAAAGGAGGATTTAAACACTGAAAAAATGCCAACCGTTGAAGACAGTTGCTCTGTCACACAAAATCCTGAGGTCTGTCCATCCTCTACTTCTGTTGGCCTAGCAATTTGCTTAGCTATTGCTATTTTGGGAAGGAATTTCCACAGAGCTGGCATGCCTTCAGCCCCTGAGGTTTCCTCTGATTGACTGATCAACAGGTGTTGAAAAAGCCTGTGGCAGAAATATCACAGACCCAGTGTGCTCATCTGACTTCTGTAACTGTGACTGTAGTTTTGCTTGAGTGTATCATTGCTTTACCAAGGAGCCTCTCTGTAAGAGAAAACCTAAGCAAATCATTTATGACATTTTTAGCTAATTGCTTTTCTATAGATACAGCATATGCATTTGTTAATTCTGTATGTATTCTAATTTAGAAATTAAATATTGTGCTGATGATTATACAACTAAAACCTAAATATGATACAGAATGAACTTTTCGAAGAAATGCTGTCGACATTATAATCCTAAAAAATATTAAACTATCTTGACTTAATTTCGTCTTGCAAGCAAATTGTCAGAAAAGCTATGAGAACAACGGTCATATTGGTAGCAGGGGGAAAAAAAAAACCAACAAAAAAAGAAAATAAAAGCATATATAAAGTACTAGGTTCTCAAACACTTAAGGAATATAATTGGTTACACCATTTTTATGCTAAACTTCATTTGATTTTTTTCTTTAAATTTTATCCAAAGCAAAAGAAACATGTATACATGAATCATTCCAAGTTTCAATAAAAATAAGAAAATTTAAATAAGGCCCAAAATTTCAATGTATTCACCATGCCATGACTTCCTATTGTATTCAGAGTAAAAGTCAAGCTCTTTATTTAGATCTCTGGGGTCATACATAATCTGCCTCCTCACTTCATCTTTGTGACTTTATTTTCTCCTACTCACCCTGATCTTTTAGCTTCAGCCACACAGACCCTTCTGCTGTTCCTTGAACCCATGGGGCTCATTCTACCTTAGAGTTTTGCTGTCTCTCAGTCAGGCATGGTGTTTCCCAGATAACAGAATGGTGGGACCCCTTCCTTCCTTCAGATCTTCAGTCAGTCACCTTCTTTGCAGGACTTTCCCTGTCTATTCTAAAATTTAACCTTTCTCCATCAGTATTTTATATCCCTTCTTCCTTCTTTTATAGCTTATCTTTAACACAATGTTCTTTTTACTTCTCTTATTATTGTTTATACTGTCCACTAGAACGTAAACTGTGAAGGAAGAGATTTTATATTTTGTTTACTATTTCATTGTCAGTGTGTAAAAAGCGCCTGGGACATACTAGATCCTTCATAAATACATGTTTAGTGAATGCCTAAAAAGGAATAACTAGAAAGTTATGATGTTTGAACGCAGTCGGTTGGTACCACTGCTCATAACTCAGGCAAGAACATGGTATCTAGTGCTCCATTCAGCTTTCCCAGTATTTACTGAAGATAATAATATCTGTACCCTATTGCTTTGTACTTGACTTCTTTATAAAAAAACGAGTTCATTTAATTCTTTAACAACACTTTGAGTTAGGTCTTATTATCCCCATTTTACAGATGGGAAATTGAGGCTTGTTAACTATAATTCACCATGTTGAAGCTAATATGTGGTGGAATTGGTATTGGATCATGTGAATCAAAATACTCGTTTGTCACCATGAAGCTGTGGAGTTTGGGAGGTCTAAAAAGTGATGAAATGTGAATAGGCAGAGTTAATCTGAAAGCAATGAAGTCGTGTTAATGGATTTTAAATCGGGGAACGACAATTAGGTTTACCTGCTAGAGAAATTACCCTGGCAGTAGAGTAGAAAATGAAATGGAGAGAATAGTCTGGAGTCAGGAAGTGAACAGATTGTTGCAATAAGCCGGATGACAAAGCATGAAGCTCACTAGTCAGAGGAAGATGTAATAGAAAAGAGAATATACAGAGGCGCCTGGGTGGGTAGCTCTGTCGGTTAAGCAGCCAACTTCAGCTCAGGTCATGATCTCATGGTTCATGAGTTTGGAGCCCGCGTCAGGCTCTATGCTGACAGGTCAGAGCCTGGAACCTGCTTTGGATTCTGTGTCTCCCTCTCTCTCTGCCCCTCCCTCCCTCTCTCTCTCTCTCTCTCTCTCTCTCTCTCAAAAATAAACAATAAAAAAATTTAAAAAAGGAAAAAAGAATATACAATTTAGATATGTCATGAGCTAGAATTCACTGAGTGTTGAGGAAAGTGAGGCTTCCAGGTTTCTTACTTAACTAGTAAGAAATATATAATGGTGACATTAATCCTGATTAGGAATATAAGAAGAAATATAGATTTGGAAGAGGATAGTGTAGCTGAAATCAAGAGATACTGGCATAAAATCTTGAATATTGCCAAGATGCTAGTAAGTCAGTACTAAACAGTGTTGTTTGGATTTGGCAACCAATAGATCATCAGTGGTACAATTTGGCTGATGAGCTGTAGGGAAGATTTTGGTCTAAAGGTAGACTAGATTAATCACATTTGGGTATCTGAAAGGGACAAAGTTGAGATGGTGAATGTATACTCCTATGAAATATCATGACGGAAAGGAAGAGATGAAATAGGGCACGGGGTCATTCTTATCATTGTTGCAAGCATGAAAGTGATTTGATTATTTTAATGGAATGGATGATAAATGCCAGTTATACTGAATTCCTGTTTCTGCTGTAACAAATCACCACAAACTCATTGGCTTAAAACACATAAATTTGTTCTCTTATAATTTTGTAAGTCAAAAGCCTAAAATGAAGGTCTTAGCAGGGCTGTTACTTCTGAGGGTTTCAAGGGGGAACATGTGTCCTTACCTTTTCCAGCTTCTAGAGGGTTGCCTGTATTTCTTGGCTTGTGACATCCCCCTCTATAAGCCAGCAGTGTCTTCTCTCCCCTCTGACCTCCTCTCTAAGGATTCTGGTTCACCCTCAATAATCCAGGATAATATCTTCATCTCAAAATTCTTAATCACATATTCAAATTCCCTTTTGCCATGTAAGTTAACATATTCACAGGTCTGAGAATTAAGACATGGACATCTCTGGGAGAACAATATTCACCCCACCACACCAGTAGACAGATTAATGATGTGGGACTGATTAATGATATGATTAAAAGATAATGGGGTGAGATTCTTGAGAAAGCTGGAGTCAATCAAATCCAAATCAAAGGGGGGTAGTTGTTTTGTGTATGGCGTACCATATGATCTTCTCAGACTAAGTAAGGATATAGAGGAAAGCATCAGACAGTTGAGAGGATTCTCTTTGAAATAGATATGCATGCTGAGGGGATTTGAAGAGAACAGTAAAATGCTGTAGAGTTTTAAGGACCACTATAAAAAAATAGAGCAGTCATGGTCATAAGCAATAAATTTGAGGTGATAGCTATTAGGCAATTTCTCTCAATGTCCTGGCACAGGAGAAGGATGGTTTGATTGGTCCAGATGATCAAATTGCCCGTAAAGAGGAAAGTCACAGGGTGAAGCAGCTGAGGATGTTAATGAGAGAAAGGTTAATGAGAGAAAGAGCACCCACCCCGCAGCTCTTCAGGTCACAGGTGAGGAGTGGGGGGTGCCCCGGGGCTCCTGGTGAGCTAGTGGGAGGGTCAAGGTAAAGGGTGTCCTTAGGGATGGGCCTGGAACAGAGATGTCCTGTGGGGGTTCTATATCTTCTTTGTCACTGGAAAGATTCAACGCGGAGGTGGCCCGAGGCTGCTCTGGGGGCTCTGATGGGGCAAGGTGGGGGATCTGGGGGGTGCTCACTAGGCGAGTGAAGGCCCTGGAGGCGTGAGGAGAGGCAGAGGAAAGGGACGCAGGTGAGGAGCACAGGGTCTGGAATCAGAAGGAGAGGGGCGAGCGTTCAGGCTTTTAAGGGGACCTCTTCAAAGAAAGGGTGCTGGGATCTGGGGCCTTGAGGGGAAACTAAGGGAGGTCGGATCTGAGCAAAACCAATATGACCTAGACATCGGTAGCAGCAAGCAGCTTCCTCTTCCTGTCCTCGACATAGATCTTTTTCATTGCGGAAATGAGCTTTTATCCGGTGTTCTCCCTCTCTCTTCTCTTGTGTTTACAAAGTTGCATTTATAAATTCATATTTAATTTCCCAAGGTTTTCCATAATCAAAGAAGGTGACATCAACTACGAAGGGGCCTTGGGAATGGAGCGCCTAACAAACTCTTCTGGAAGAAGCAGGGCAAAGGAGACTACCACAGGCAGAAGCAGTTCCTGTAAAGGCAGAATTAGAGGTTCGAAAGATAACACGGAGGTAACACGGATCTTTACGGTTTTGAGTAGTTTCCCTGAAAGCCATAACAGATCAGTCAGTGAATCTTGGGTTTGCAGTTTGAAGTTTAGTACAGGTGCTGGTAGTTGAGGGTGCTAAAATGATTCCAGGATGAGTTTCAGCTTCCAAGGTCCTTACCTCTCTGCTATATCCAAAGCTTTTGGGAATTGTTTGGGATGTATCCTGCCTGATATTCTACTCAGAAACAGGTTTATGTATATATAGCTTCTCTCATTCTCTCTCTCTCTCTCTCTCTCTCTCACTCTCTCACTCTCTCACTCTCTCACTCTCTCACTCTCTCACTCTCTCATCTATCTATCGTCATCATCTATCCACTTACCCATCCATTTTCTTTCAAATACCATCACGTGGGGGTTAGAGCTTCAAGATATGAATTTGGGAGGATATAAACATTCAGTCTTCAATGTCCTCTTTGGGTGATATTTCTGGACTCCCTGTTGTAAAAAAAAAAAAAACAAAAAAAGAAAAAGAAAAAAAGAATGCTAGAAATAGCATACTTACTTCTTTTTCCACCACTCTTTTCTTTTTATGTTTCCTAAATTGGTTAGTAATATTGGTCTCTTTATATTGTCAGTGTTTAAAATATTACATTGCATTCTCTTAAGTTCATTGTTATTTTCCTATAAATTGAGTCTAAAACTTAAAAAAAACAATAAAAATCACTATAACATTCTAACTATATACACATTCATTATGGAGTCAAGTTTTGTAATTAGACCCAAATAGTAGGAAATGTATCCTATGTCATGAAAACTTGCTTATTGTAGACTTTTCAAAGCATGAAAGGATGTTAAAGACATTGGTCATGTGTCAGAGCTTTCAGTGTTCATCATGATGATAAAAGAGCTTACATAAATCAGCTCAAATTATGTCCAGGTACTCTTTAAGCAATTTATGTATTAACATATTTTATCTTGACAATTCTCTAGAACAATATTATTCCAAATTTGCAGATGGGGGGAACTGAAGCAAAGAGAGTAAGCAACTTGCCTCAGTTCACACAACCTATTAGATGGAGAATTAAGAATTCACTTCAATCCAGACATCCTGGTTTCAGAGTTCATGCTCTCATTTGCCTTACTGTACTGCTTCTCATTTCTATTCCTTCATAGCTAAAATGTCTATTTGGCAGATTTTAGATTTTCTCTTTATTTTTGGTGCACTGAAATTTTACCAGGATGTATCTAGTTGTGGGTTTCTTTTTTTCATCAAATGTGCCTTGTTTTACAAGAATTTTTAAAATCTAGGGACTCGTATCTTCTTTTAGCCCTGGGTCAGTCTTCTTAAATTACATTTTGTCATATTATATTTTTGATTACTTTTGTTACTCATTTTGGTATCCCAGTTGTTTCCTCCCGTTAAATGGGTTATGTATTTCAATCTATCCTTCAAATGTCCAAATGTTTCCTTGGTTTCTATTTCTTTGTCTTTTCCTCTGTGTTTTGGGAGATTTCTGTACTCTATATTTTAGTCCCCAACATGGGACTCAATTTTATTGTTCAGCAAACTATTTTATATCTACAATTATACTTTTACTTTTCAAGAACCCTTTCTTCTTCCTGTATTTTTTCTTTTCACTAGCAGTATATTCTGCTTCCTATATTCAATATCTTTTTGTTTCTCTATGAGACTACTAGTTGGAATTTTCTATAGTTCTTTTCTGACCTCTAAATCATCTCTTTTCTTATAAAGTAGGTGTTTTTCAATATGTTTACTTATTTTGCTTCTCTTTATTTTTGGTGTTTATTTTCTGTCTGATCATTATTTTCTGTCTGACGATCCTTTTATATTCATATTATAAATAAATGCAGTGGTTAGTAAAATGACTGACTTGGGTTTCCCTAACCTGTTTCTCCCTTAAATAGGATGAAGGCTAATTATGGACTCTTAAGTGTGTGTTTGGGAATTTTTAGGGAAACTCTCCTGTAGATTGTGTGTTTAGGACCCCAGATCATCACACAGAATTTAAAGATTAGCATAAATATCTGAAAATAATTTTTAACATAAATTTTTATAATGGAAATCTTTGAGCATGACTAGAATAATGATGTGTTCATATATTATACTTACATTAGTATTATCATGAATTTAACAACTACAAATGGACTATACTGGTATTTCAGATACCTTGGGTCACTTTATAGTAGATGTCGTAATATTTTGAAATGGTGAACAACTCTTGGGTTAAGTTCCAAATAAGACAAAGGATAATCTTCTTTGGTGTACACAGGATTGCATAAACTCCATTATATCAAAACTGTGTGAATAAGCTGTATTTATAAGTAATATAAGGTTTAATTCTAGGATTAGAAAATTATGTCTATTTGTAATCTACATGAATGTCCAGTGAGGCAGTCAAAATTTGTACAAGATACAGGGAAATTCTTTACAATAGGAACTATCTGTGATTTGCAAGACATCTAATATTTCTGTACCCTACCATTAAATGCCAGCGTCACTTGGAAAATTTTCTAAAATGTCCCTGTAGGGCATTGCCATGTTTGGGAACTGTAAGGCTATAATTTTATCTCCTCCTGTTTGTCTACCAATCTTATCCCATTTTATTTTCTATGGTCCAGGAATTCCTTTTTATTTCCTGTACAATTATGAATACATAATACTAAACATGAGTACATTTTCTGAAATTTCAGTGAAATCTTGGGAGGAAAGGGAGGCAGAAATTTCCTTCATCCTACAGAAAGTCTTCTGTATCTGTTCTTCCCTCTATCTTCCTTCTCCTCACAGACTGCCCAAACCTCAAATGTGCTCAAGTCTTTTCCATCTTAAAAAGACTGGCATGGATTTTGTACTCTCCTCTGCCTAGATTTCTATTTCTATACTTTAACTTAAGGAACAAACTTGTTGAAAAAGTAGATGAGGTTTAACATTTCTGCCTTTTCTCTTTCACTTTTTCTTCTAAACTTTCCTCTTTGACTGTCAGTTTTGCCCTCCATATAGCCATGCTACAAGGAACAGCCAATGTCATCTTTCAAAAATATAAATCAGATCATGTCACTCCCTCTCTCCATTGTGCCCTGAACTCTGATTATACTTAGAATGAAATTCCTACTCTATGCCCTATCCTGATGAGTCAACCCTGGCCTAACTCTCCAGTCTCAGCTTATGTCACTCTACTTATTTCCCTCTGCGCCAGTCACAGCCGACTTCTGTCATTTCCTAGAGCATAAGTAGCGTTTTCCCTACTGACGTGCTATTTTGAGTTTCTTGCTGAAATGCTCTGTCCGTGGCCCTGGGCATGGCTGTTCCATTTTTTCCTTCCGTTCTCATCTGAAATGTCATTTTCTTGGAGGTATCTTTCCTAATAATCCCATCTAATTCTTTATAACCCTCTTATTTATTTATTTTTTCATGGCACTTAATAGGGTTTTTAAAAATGTAAATTTTGTTTATTTTTTCCTGTTCTCTGACCGCAGGGACTGCTTTTGTCTTTTGTGTCACTGTATTCTTATCCCCAAGCACAGTGCCTGCCATAGCAGTTGCTCACTAAACAGTTGTTGAGTAAGTGCATTCCGTCCCTTCTATTTCACAGAGTATGTATTTGCTTTGGTATAAATACCTTCCTACTTAACACTTTCATTTCTTCGTGGCATTTGCCACTATCCTTTTGAAAAGTCTTTCCATTCTGTACTTTTCTTGGGCTTCATTTTCTCTTTTCTGTTTAATCTCAATGACTCATCTTCCTCCTCTAGTCCCTTAAGCATCTGTGTCCTGAGGTGGGGAAGAGCTTAGTACAATTTGAAGAACTAGAGGGAGAACAGCATGGCTAGTCTGAAGTGAGAAAGTGAGTTCTCCCAGAAGCAGATCCCAAGACAAGGGATTGAGTGCAAATAGTTTATTTTAGGAGTGGTGGGGAATTTATTTTGGGAATGGCAAGGAGTCATCGGTAGGCAGATGAGGTAGACAGGAAAGGGAAGGCAGCTTTTAACAGTTTTGTCATGAAGCAGGTTTCACAGCGGGTAACTAATCCTTAATCCTACTGGGAAACTTTAGAAGCCAAGGTAGAATCTACACCACACAAATATTTCACCTGGGGATGAGGGAGCTGGGTTATTTATACGCGGAATTCTGTTAGTGACCCTTTGTACAATTGTGAGTAATTAATTTCCCACGCTTTTTGTCTGAAAGGCAAGCCCATATTCAGAATAGATATCACTCCCAATAAGGAAGAATTGCTGCTTTTATCAGTGTGGAAGGGATCTAATGGAATCAACTTTTCCCAAGTGGCTGGTTGGTCTCCATGGAGGGTAGTACCAGATCAAGGGCTCTACTTAGGTCTCTGCTGCTGGTAGGTTTCATATTCAGCAGTGGAAACAGCCAAAGCACTGTGGTGGAAGAGGGCACATTCTGTTGGGCACTTGCGTAGCCTCCCTCATTGCTCCTACAACTACTCTGTTCACGGCCCATTGCGCAAGCTCTAGGAGGCAGAGGACAGAGACTGGCTGCTATCTACTGGATGTATCATCCTATCTACTTGATTGTTTAGGCTCCTGACTAGGGAATGATCTCTAATGGGTGTGAACTTGAGACACAAAGAACTGCACAGTTTGTATCCACTACCGTAGTTTGAGCCACAAACTTGTCTCCTAGATAACTTTGTCTGCAATTTTTCAAACTTGCTTCTTCCAGGCCCCTGATGAACTGGCCAAATTATTTGTTTGTTCCTGCTTATGAGGATGTGTGTATGTGTACCTCCAACCACTTTTCCTTCCATAATCAAATGATGACCAGAAGTACTGCCAGAATCCTGTCCACCAGGAGGATTTCCCCTCAGCACTGTCTGTCATGGTTACTGCTATTTAAGCTTGTCATGCCAACACCTGTTCATCTTGGTTTACAACAACATATTGAACTGATAAACCAAGAACTGGGCTCAGGCTTTTTCCCTTCTTCTCTGTCAGCTAGGAGTAGGGGACCCCATATTAGGCCAGAGGTTGACCTGAAAGAGAGAGAGGAATCAGAACAACAGAGGTGACACGTGTTATCTGTTTGTGTAACCCACTTATGCCCCTTGGGTATATTTGGCCATGATCTTTAACGTATCATTTCCATCATTCAAGTGGATACTGTACTGCCTGCCTGTGATTTGGAAGATCTGATGACATTCAGCCTTTGATAGGTGTCTCTCATTGCATAGTCACTTGATATGCCATGGTAAAAAACAAAAACAAAAACAAAAACAAACTCAGTTGCATTCAGGGCCAGCAGAATACCATGAGTTGCTGTGTAATAACTTTATGGTATTCCCTAACACGCCCCAACTTCCCAACACTTCTTTGAAGCTCCCCCTCATCAGTGCAACTTTCCCTTTAAAAATTAGCAACCAAAACCCGTCCTCTGATGCTTTTAGTCTGATGATGGCACTCCTGCTCAATGCTCCTGCAGATTTTTGTGCTATGCTACTTCTGTCAGAGTCTTCAGTGGATTGTACTATAATGGTTGATTTGCTTCTCTGTAAAGCTCATGCATTTTTCTTATTTTTTAACAAGCACAACACTCAGCAAAAAGTAGGTGTTCTGTAAATGTTTGAAGGGGGATAGACGTATGAACAAGGAACCAAGCCCAAATGCTGCGTCTATGAATTATTCCCCAACCATCCCAGCCCACAGTGATTTCTTCTATCTCTTATCTACACCAATTTCTGCAATTATCTTTAGTACTCAAGTGACTCACATATTTTTATGTCTGAACCTGAAGCTGGCTCTATTTTCAGGGTTCTTGGTCCCAAGATCCACCATGCATGCTGTTGCCCCAGCTGGGATCCAAGGGGTCATCCTGGATACCCCCAACTCACCCCTCCCTCTCTATATGGACTTATTACCAAGTCATGTCAAATTTACCTTCAAAATATCCCTCAAATAAATCCATATCTCTTAGTTTTAAATATCATATTAAACGCAAACCACCATCATCTTTCCCCAGAACTATTTCAATAGTTTCTACACACCTCCCCATCCAATATGTTCTCTGAATTGAAGCCAGAGTAATGTTTTCCAGATGCAGTACTGTCTAATCAAATTACAACTACCTTAATACCCATCAATGGCTTATCTTTGTTCTTAGGGTGAAAACGAAACACCACTGTAACATTCCTCAAAAGACTCTGCAGAGCCTCTTGTCTCATCTCTGACACAAACTGATTCTTCACTTTCTCTGCTGCAGCCACACTAACTTCTTTTTTGAATCTAGTACTTTCCACCTTGTTTCCTGTCATAGGAAATGCTGTTCTCTATGTCAGAAATACTTTTTTACTGACTTTTTTTTTTTGACACATTAACTATAAGGCAGTCCTGATTCTTCAGACCTTAGCTCAAGCATTAATTCTTTAGGGAAGCCACCCGTGATCTCTGTGCATTTTGTGAATTTGTGGTTTAAAATTTTTGGTATGATTATTAATGTCTGCCTGTGCATTAGATCTTTTGCTCTGTGAAGGATGTTACCATACCTTTTTTTGTTCATTCTGTTTGTTGTAGGAATAAGTGCATTTCTTATTTTTCTTCTTTTATTCCAGGGCTGCCATTTACATAAAATATAGACATCCTAGAGGTGCCAGAATAAAAGACATTAGCCATATTTAGTAATTGTCAGTTCTATTCTACAGCCCCAATAGCAGTAACAATCAGTGATTTTCAATCTTGATATTTACACTTTATAAAAAACAACAATCTTGTAAGAAGCTCTGATTCAATATATTAAAAATAATTGGATTGCCATCTCTCCTTTCCCTAACAGTAACTCATAATTAACTTCATCACATAATTAACTCATCATTAACTTCATCACATTGCAGAATCTTCTAATCCTTAAAAAAAGAGACCATTATGAACCCTCAATATGTAACAGATATATAATTTAGAGTGACATGTTGCCAAAAGCTAGGTAAGTGCTGTTGAAATAAAAAATAAAGAGCTCTGAAATTTTATATTGTGTATTCATATATCTGTAAAGTGACATCACTGTAAAGTGATAAACATATAAGTGATAATTCAACATACTTCTGGGAGCAAGTTAGTGATGGTGGGGAAAACATCCTTTTTTCTGTATTTGTCAATAGCTGTCAATGACCAGATTATATCCTAAATGCCTTGTGCAGACTTGCACACTTGGGATAAATGTCACTTGGTTGTGGTGTATAATTTTTTTATTCACTCTTGGATTTGATTTTCTAGTATTCTGTTGAGGATTCTTGAATTTACATTCACGAGAGAAATATTGGTTAGTAGTTTTCTTATAGTGACTTTGTTGGTTTTGGTATTAGGGTAATGTTGGCCTCATGGAATGTGTTAGGAAGTATTTCCTCTGCTTCCATTCTCTGAAAGAGATTTTAGACGATTGGTATAACTTCTTCCTGACCTATTTGGTAGAATTCACCAGGAAACCCATTTGGAACTGGTGCTTTCTATTTTGGGAGGTCATTGATTATGGATTCAATTTATTTAATAGATATAAACTTGTCCGGATTATCTATTTCTTCTTGTGTGAGTTTTGGCAGATTGCATCCTTTAAAGATCAGTCCATTTCATCTAGGTTCTCAAATTTATGAGCACAGAATTGTTAAAGGTATTCCTTGATTATCTTAATCTCCACAGGATCTATAGTGATGTCCTATCATTTCTGATATTAGTAATTTTTGTCCTCTCTTTTTTCTTAGCTTGACTGGAGGCTTATAGGTTTTATTGATTTTTTTCCCCCAAAAAACTAGCTTTTGGTTTCATTGAGTGTCTCTATTAATTTCCTGTTTTTAACTTCATTAATTGCTGCTCTAATTCATATTCTTTCTTTTCTTTTGCTTGGTTTGGATTTACTTTCCTCTTCCCTTTCTGGTTTCCCATGGCTGTGATATATTGACCATAGCCAAAATCAAGAGTTACATACTTAACCTACTCAGCTACTCAGGCACCCCAGTTTTATTCTTTGTTCATTTGTGGTTATTTTATGTTCTATGTACTTTCACATGAATTTTAGAATCAGCTTGACAATTTCTACTTTTAAAAAAAGTTGAATGGATTATAATTGTTTTTCATTAAATCTTAGATCAATTTAGAAAGTTTCAATTCATGAATATGTTATACATCTGCATTTATTAGATCCTGTCTTTTTTCATCATTGTTTTATAGTTTTTAGTGTGGAAGTCTTGCACATCTTTGGTTATATGTATTTATAAATATTTAATGTTGTTGAAGTTATCTATTAAATTTCTAAAAAAATTTTCCTTTTCTGCTGTTAGTATATAGAAATATAATTGATTCTTATTGACCGCATATTCTGCAATTTTGTTAATCTGTCTTATTAATTTTAGTCACTCATTTACCTTTCTTAGGATTTTCTACATGTCTTCAGTGAACAAATACATTCTTATTTTTTCTTTTTTGATTTTGTGTCTTTATTTCTTTTTCTTGCTTTATTCCACTGGTTGGTACTTCCAAAGGGTTGAAGTAGAGTGAGTAGGTATCTTTATTTCATTCTTTATCTTAAAGGGAAAGCTTTCATTATTTCCCCATTAGGTATTGTGTTAGCTGTAGTTGTTTTGTAGGTACCATTTACCAGATTGAGGAAATCTTTTTCTATTATTAGTTTTCTGAGAGTTTTTTCATGAACAAGTGTTAAATTTTTTCAAGTTATTTTTCTACATGTATTAAAATTATTATGTTTTTCTTCCTTTATGTTTTTTAACTTAGTGAATTACATTGATTGTTTTTGAGTATTAATTCAACTTTTTTTTCCTGGGAAATTTTTTTTTTCAATATATGAAATTTATTGTCAAATTGGTTTCCGTACAACACCCAGTGCTCATCCCAAAAGGTGCCCTCCTCGATACCCATCGCCCACCCTCCCCTCCCTCCCACCCCCCCATCAACCCTCAGTTTGTTCTCAGTTTTTAACAGTCTCTTATGCTTTGGCTCTCTCCCACTCTAACCTCTTTTTTTTTTTTTCCTTCCCCTCCCCCATGGGTTTCTGTTAAGTTTCTCAGGATCCACATAAGAGTGAAACCATATGGTATCTGTCTTTCTCTGTATGGCTTATTTCACTTAGCATCACACTCTCCAGTTCCATTCACGTTGCTACAAAAGGCCATATTTCATTCTTTCTCATTGCCACGTAGTATTCCATTGTGTATATAAACCACAATTTCTTTATCCATTCATCAGTTGATGGACATTTAGGCTCTTTCCATAATTTGGCTATTGTTGACAGTGCTGCCATAAACATTGGGGTACTAGTGCCCCTATGCATCAGTACTCCTGTATCCCTTGGGTAAATTCCTAGCAGTGCTATTACTGGGTCATAGGGTAGGTCTATTTTTAATTTTCTGAGGAACCTCCACACTGCTTTCCAGACCGGCTGCACCAATTTGCATTCCCACCAACAGTGCAAGAGGGTTCCCGTTTCTCCACATCCTCTCCAGCATCTATAATCTCCTGATTTGTTCATTTTGGCCACTCTGACTGGCGTGAGGTGATATCTGAGTGTGGTTTTGATTTGTATTTCCCTGATAAGGAGCGACGTTGAACATCTTTTCATGTGCCTGTTGGCCATCCAGATGTCTTCTTTAGAGAAGTGTCTATTCATGTTTTCTGCCCATTTCTTCACTGGGTTATTTGTTTTTCGGGTGTGGAGTTTGGTGAGCTCTTTATAGATTTTGGATACTCGCCCTTTGTCCGATATGTCATTTGCAAATATCTTTTCCCATTCCGTTGGCTGCCTTTTAGTTTTGTTGGTTGTTTCCTTTGCTGTGCAGAAGCTTTTTATCTTCATAAGGTCCCAGTAATTCATTTTTGCTTTTAATTCCCTTGCCTTTGGGGATGTGTCGAGTAAGAGATTGCTACGGCTGAGGTCAGAGAGGTCTTTTCCTGCTTTCTCCTCTAGGGTTTTGATGGTTTCCGGTCTCACATTCAGGTCCTTTATCCATTTTGAGTTTATTTTTGTGAATGGTGTGAGAAAGTGGTCTAGTTTCAACCTTCTGCATGTTGCTGTCCAGTTCTCCCAGCACCATTTGTTAAAGAGACTGTCTTTTTTCCATTGGATGTTCTTTCCTGCTTTGTCAAAGATGAGTTGGCCATATGTTTGTGGGTCTAGTTCTGGGGTTTCTATTCTATTCCATTGGTCTATGTGTCTGTTTTTGTGCCAATACCATGCTGTCTTGATGATGACAGCTTTGTAGTAGAGGCTAAAGTCTGGGATTGTGATGCCTCCTGCTCTGGTCTTCTTCTTCAAAATTACTTTGGCTATTCGGGGCCTTTTGTGGTTCCATATGAATTTTAGGATGGCTTGTTCTAGTTTCGAGAAGAATGCTGGTGCAATTTTGATTGGGATTGCATTGAATGTGTAGATAGCTTTGGGTAGTATTGACATTTTGACAATATTTATTCT
Source organism: Panthera onca (assembly GCF_046562875.1). Taxonomy (NCBI): domain Eukaryota; kingdom Metazoa; phylum Chordata; class Mammalia; order Carnivora; family Felidae; genus Panthera; species Panthera onca. The sequence continues at coordinate 145,023,790 of NC_138342.1, read as the reverse complement.
TCCAATCCATGAGCAGGGAATGTCTTTCCATTTCTTTATATCTTCTTCAATTACCTTCATAAGCTTTCTATACTTTTCAGCATACAGATCTTTTATATCATTGGTTAGATTTATTCCTAGGTATTTTATGCTTCTTGGTGCAATTGTGAATGAGATCAGTTTCTTGATTTGTCTTTCTGTTGCTTCATTGTTAGTGTATAAGAATGCAACTGGTTTCTGTACATTGATTTTGTGTCCTGCAACTTTGCTGAATTCATGTATCAGTTCTAGCAGACTTTTGGTGGAGTCTATCGGATTTTCCATGTATAATATCATGTCATCTGCAAAAAGCGAAAGCTTGACTTCATCTTTGCCAGTTTTGATGCCTTTGATTTCCTTTTGTTGTCTGATTGCTGATGCTAGAACATACAACACTATATTAAACAGCAGCGGTGAGAGTGGGCATCCCTGTCATGTTCCTGATCTCAGGGAAAAAGCTCTCAGTTTTTCCCCATTGAGGATGATGTTAGCTGTGGGCTTTTCATAAATGGCTTTTATGATCTTTAAGTATGTTCCTTCTATCCCGACTTTCTCAAGGGTTTTTATTAAGAAAGGTGCTGGATTTTGTCAAAGGCCTTTTCTGCATCGATTGACAGGATCATATGGTTCTTCTCTTGTTTTTTATTAATGTGATGTATCACGTTGATTGATTTGTGAATGTCGAACCAGCCCTGCAGCCCAGGAATGAATCCCACTTGATCATGGTGAATAATTCTTTTTATATGCTGTTGAATTCGATTTGCTAGTATCTTATTGAGAATTTTTGCATCCATATTCATCAGGGATATTGGCCTGTAGTTCTCTTTTTTTACTGGGTCTCTGTCTGGTTTAGGAATCAAAGTAATACTGGCTTCATAGAATGAGTCTGGAAGTTTTCCTTCCCTTTCTATTTCTTGGAATAGCTTGAGAAGGATAGGTATTATCTCTGCTTTAAACGTCTGGTAGAACTCCCCTGGGAACCCATCTGGTCCTGGACTCTTATTTGTTGGGAGATTTTTGATAACCGATTCAATTTCTTCGCTGGTTATGGGTCTGTTCAAGCTTTCTATTTCCTCCTGATTGAGTTTTGGAAGTGTGTGGGTGTTTAGGAATTTGCCCATTTCTTCCAGGTTGTCCAGTTTGTTGGCATATAATTTTTCATAATATTCCCTGATAATTGTTTGTATCTCTGAGGGATTGGTTGTAATAATCCCATTTTCATTCATGATTTTATCTATTTGGGTCATCTCCCTTTTCTTTTTGAGAAGCCTGGCTAGAGGTTTGTCAATTTTGTTTATGTTTTCAAAAAACCAACTCTTGGTTTCGTTGATCTGCTCTACAGTTTTTTTAGATTCTACATTGTTTATTTCTGCTCTGATCTTTATTATTTCTCTTCTTCTGCTGGGTTTAGGCTGCCTTTGCTGTTCTGCTTCTATTTCCTTTAGGTGTGCTGTTAGATTTTGTATTTGGGATTTTTCTTGTTTCTTGAGATAGGCCTGGATTGCAATGTATTTTCCTCTCAGGACTGCCTTCGCTGCGTCCCAAAGCATTTTGATTGTTGTATTTTCATTTTCATTTGTTTCCATATATTTTTTAATTTCTTCTCTAACTGCCTGGTTGACCCACTCATTCTTTAGTAAGGTGTTCTTTAACCTCCATGCTTTTGGAGGTTTTCCAGACTTTTTCCTGTGGTTGATTTCAAGCTTCATAGCATTGTGGTCTGAAAGTATGCATGGTATAATTTCAATTCTTGTGAACTTATGAAGGGCTGTTTTGTGACCCAGTATATGATCTATCTTGGAGAATGTTCCATGTGCACTCGAGAAGAAAGTATATTCTGTTGCTTTGGGATGCAGAGTTCTAAATATATCTGTCAAGTCCATCTGATCCAATGTATCCTTCAGGGCCCTTGTTTCTTTAATGACCATGTGTCTAGATGATCTATCCATTTCTGTAAGTGGAGTGTTAAAGTCCCCTGCAATGACCACATTCTTATCAATAAGGTTGCTTATGTTTATGAGTAATTGTTTTATATATTTGGGGGCTCCGGTATTCGGCGCATAGACATTTATAATTGTTAGCTCTTCCTGATGGATAGACCCTGTAATTATTATATAATGCCCTTCTTCATCTCTTGTTACAGCCTTTAATTTAAAGTCTAGTTTGTCTGATATAAGTATGGCTACTCCAGCTTTCTTTTGGCTTCCAGTAGCATGATAAATAGTTCTCCATCCCCTCACTCTCAATATAAAGGTGTCCTCAGGTCTAAAATGAGTCTCTTGTAGACACCAAATAGATAGGTCTTGTTTTTTTATCCATTCTGATACCCTATGTCTTTTGGTTGGCACATTTAATCCATTTACATTCAGTGTTATTATAGAAAGATACGGGTTTAGAGTCATTGTGATGTCTGTATGTTTTATGCTTGTAGTGATGTCTCTGGTACTTTGTCTCACAGGATCCCCCTTAGGATCTCTTGTAGGGCTGGTTTAGTGGTGACGAATTCCTTCAGCTTTTGTTTGTTTGGGAAGACCTTTATCTCTCGTTCTATTCTAAATGACAGACTTGCTGGATAAAGGATTCTCGGCTGCATATTTTTTCTGTTTAGCACACTGAAGATCTCGTGCCAATCCTTTCTGGCCTGCCAAGTTTCAAAAGAGAGATCAGTCACGAGTCTTATAGGTCTCCCTTTATATGTGAGGGCACGTTTATCCCTTGCTGCTTTCAGAATTTTCTCTTTATCCTTGTATTTTGCCAGTTTCACTATGATATGTCGTGCAGAAGATCGATTCGAGTTACGTCTGAAGGGAGTTCTCTGTGCCTCTTGGATTTCAATGCCTTTTTCCTTCCCCAGTTCAGGGAAGTTCTCAGCTATAATTTCTTCAAGTACCCCTTCAGCACCTTTCCCTCTCTCTTCCTCCTCTGGGATACCAATTATCCATATATTATTTCTTTTTAGTGTATCACTTAGTTCTCTAATTTTCCCCTCATACTCCTGGATTTTTTTATCTCTCTTTCTCTAAGCTTCCTCTTTTTCCATAACTTTATCTTCTAGTTCACCTATTCTCTCCTCTGCCTCTTCAGTCCGAGCCGTCATGGTTTCCATTTTGTTTTGCATTTTGTTTAAAGCGTTTTTCAGCTCCTCGTGACTGTTTCTTAGTCCCTTGATCTCTGTAGCAAGAGATTCTCTGCTGTCCTCTATACTGTTTTCAAGCCCAGCGATTAATTTTATAACTATTATTCTAAATTCACTTTCTGTTATATTATTTAAATCCTTTTTGATCAGTTCATTGGCTGTTGTTATTTCCTGGAGATTCTTCTGAGGGGAATTCTTCCGTTTGGTCATTTTGGATAGTCCCTGGCGTGGTGAGGACCTGCAGGGCACTTCTCCTGTGCTGTGGTGTATAACTGGAGTTGGTGGGCGGGGCCGCAGTCAGACCTGATGTCTGCCCCCAGCCCACCACTGGGGCCACAGTCAGACTGGTGTGTGCTTTCTCTTCCCCTCTCCTAGGGGCGGGATTCACTGTGGGTTGGCGTGGCCCGTCTGGGCTACTTGCACGCTGCCAGGCTTGTGGTGCTGGGGATCTGGTGTATTAGCTGCGGTGGGTAGGCAAGGTGCACGGGGGCAGGAGGGGCAGGCTTAGCTCACTTCTCCTTAGGTGATCCACTTCAGGAGGCGCCCTGTGGCAGCAGGAGGGAGTCAGATCTGCTGCCGGAGTTTTGGCTCCGCAGAAGCACAGAGTTGGGTGTTTGCGCGGAGCGAGCAAGTTCTCTGGCAGGAACTGGTTCCCTTTGGGATTTTGGCTGGGGGATGGGCGGGGGAGATGGCGCTGGCGCCTTTGTTCCCCGCCAAGCTGAGCTCTGCCGTCCGGGGGCTCAGCAGCTCTCCCTCCCTTTGTCCTCCAGCCTTCCCGCTTTCCGAGCAGAGCTGTTAACTTATGACCTCCCAGACGCTAAGTCGTGCTTGCTGTCGGAACACAGTCCGTCCGGCCCCTCCGCTTTTGCCAGCCAGACTCGGGGGCTCCGCTTGGCCGGCGAGCCGCCCCTCCGCCACGGCTCCCTCCCGCCAGTCCGTGCAGCGCGCACCGCCTCGCCGCCCTTCCTACCCTCTTCCGTGGGCCTCTCGTCTGCGCTTGGCTCCGGAGACTCCGTTCTGCTAATCCTCTGGCGGTTTTCTGGGTTATTTAGGCAGGTGTAGGTGGAATCTAAGTGATCGGCAGGACGCGCTGTGAGCCCCGCGTCCTCCTACGCCGCCATCTTCCTGCACCTTTTCCTGGGAAATTTTTACTTGGTTAAGTAGACTTGGCAAAATTCCTGGGAATTTCCTGGGGAAATTCTACTTGGTCAAAAAAATGACATGCTTTTTTTTTTTTTTATACATGGCTGGATTCCATTTCCTAATATGTTGTTAATATTATATTATGGTTCCTAATATTTTGTTAAAGTTAACATATATATTAATGAAGGACACTGATCTGTAATTTTCTTTTTTTATAAAGTCTTTGTCTAGGTTTGGTAACAGCATGATGCTGAGCTAGTAAAATATGTTGGGAAGTCATTCCTCCTTTTCTGATTTCTTAAAAGTCTTTGTAACATTGATATTATTTTCTCTTTTGATAAATTTGATAAAATTTCCTGTGAAACCATCTGGGCCTGAAATTTTCATTGTGTGAAGATTTTTGATAAAGAATTCAATTTCTTTAATAGATACAGGGCCATTTACACTTTTTTCACCTTTTGCCCATTTTGCTAATTGTATATGTCAAGACTATTCATCTTATCTAAATTGTCTAATATTTTGCCATAAAATTGTTTATAATATTCTCATATTTTCCTTTTAGTGTCTGAAGATTTGTAGTGATGTTCCCTTTTTCATGTTTCATATTACTGATTTGTGACTTCTATCTTGTTGATTAAATTACATAGAGGTTTGTCAATGATGTTTTCAAAGATCCAGCTTTGACTTTGTTATTTTATTTATTATTTGTCTGTTTTTAAAAAAGTTTTATTGATTTTCTCTCTTATCTTTATTATTTTTTTGTTGAAATTTATTTACTCTTTTCCCCCTACCTTACTAAATTGGAAACTTAAGTCAAGACCTGTCTTCCTTTCTATTATGAATGTTTAAAATCTCTTTCTAAGCACTGCTTTAGCTGCAAACCACAAATTTGCATCTATTGTTTTCTTTTCTTTACTATTTAAGTAGAAATAATTTGTTATATGTCTATTGTTTTTTTCCCTACTATTTAAGTAGAAATAATTTGTAATATCTCTTTGCAATCCCTTTTTGTAATAATTTGTAATCTCTCTTTTGATTTTTCTTTGTCAATGAGTTATTTTAGAAGTGTGTTATTTTAATTTATACTTTTCAAGTTATGTTATTGCTATTGATATCTAATATAATTCAATTATGGGAAGAGAAAATATTTTTGTATAATATCAGTTATTTAAATATATTAGGGCTTGTTTTATGGCCCAATATATGGCCTGTTTTGGTGAAGGTACCATGTATTCTTGATAAGAGTATTCTGCAGTTCTTGGATAAAGAGTTTTGGAAATGTCATTAAGTCAAAGTGGTTGATAACTAAAATTATTTTTTTAAGGATTTGCTTTGGTTTGATCATAAAGATTTAGAATGTGATATTTTGGGACACCTGGCTAAGCTCGGTCGGTAGAGCATGCAACTCTTGATCTCGTGGTTGTAAGTTTGAGCCCTATGTTGGGTGGAGCGATTACGTAAAAAAATAAAAATCTTTTAAAAAGCTGAATATGGTATTTTTATTTTTGTTTTTTAAGAAATAATAGGTAGGCATTAGTGTTTTTATATTTATTATATACAGTATACATATGTTTTATATATTAACATTAATGTTTTTAAATTTTTTTTATCTTTATTTTTGAGAGAGAGAGAGACAGACAGACAGACAGACAGAGTGCAAGCAGGGGAGAGACCCAGAGAGAGGGAGGCACAGCATCTGAGCTCCAGGTGCTCCCGGCTCTGAGCTGTCAGCATAGAGCCCAACACGGGGCTCAAACTCACAAGCTGTGAGATAATGACCTGAGCCGAAGTCAGATGTTCAGCTGACTGAGCTACCCAGGTGCCCCAGTTAATTTTTATTCGTTGTGATGGATGTTTGTTTTAAGGGCGTCCAGGAATATGAGAAATGAGGGGCAATTTTATTGATAGCCTTTTAGCTCTCCAGCTACCTATCCTTAAATTCTAGGAAACACTTTAGACTTTAAAACTCAGCAGGAGTTTCATTTACAGGTCAGTAGAATGTCAAATTCAACCAAAATACTAGGCTTCTTGTTATTTATTCTATGTTAAATATCCCCAATCAGGTAATATATATAGCTTTTTAAAATTACAAATTGAATAGATTCCAATTTTAGTAAATCTCAATCCAAATACAGAATTTCTCCTATCCTACTCCCTGGAAGCAATTGTTATTCTATTCTTAAGAATTCTGGCTTAGGGGTGCCTGGCAGTCTCATTCTGTAGATCATGCGACTCTTGATCTCAAGGCTGTGAGTTCAAGCCCCACATTGAGTATAGAGCTTACTTAAAAAAAAAAAAAAAAGAAAAGAAAAGGAAAGAAAAAGAATTCTGGTGTATATGTGTTCAATTTTTATTTATAAGGTTTGTTTTGTTTGATTGGTTTGTTTTAATATTATTTAAAGATATAAGCAATTTTCTGATTGATACAGAAAAGTTAGGCTTCTTCTGTAATTGACAATCTAGACTACTTCTCTTAAAAATGCAAATATTGATCTCCTGATTAAAGACTTAACGTTCTTTAAGGATAAATGACATTACCTGAAACATTACATTTTATCTAGTGATAGAATTCACATTAGCTTCCCAACTGTGATAAAATATATTCATCCCCTTGCTACTTTTATCCAATTTTGAATTTGGAGAGTAAAAGAATTTGAAGGTGCAAAGTGAAATTGATAAGTACTTTAAGTAGTGTGTGCCTGCTTAAATGAAGAAGACACTTGATTTAAATCCAAATTTTGACCCATGGCATACACTTGTGGTGAAATGATAGTTAAGGACTAAAGCCTAGATCTTATCTGCAGTTCAGAGCAAAACAATTGGGCTGTATATCCCTCTGTTCTCCAACTAACAAAATTAACAAAAATTAAATGATGATTTCAAAATAGTGTACTTTTTTCCCTCACCACAGGAGACTGTGCATATTTTGATTTTCCTGAATTTCTTTCATTGAGAACTGCTTTAATTCTCCATCTTCAACATAATACTAACTTTGGTGTTCAAACAGGATTTTTATTAAAAAAATTTTTTTTAATGTTTATTTATTTACTTTTTTTGAGAGAGAGACTGAGTGGGGGAGAGACAGAGAGAGAGGGAAACAGAGGATCCGAGGCAGGCTCTGTACTACAAGTACAAAGCCCCATGTGGGGCTCAAACTCAGGAACCTTGAGATTATGACCTCAGCCAAAGTCAGTAGCTCAGCCAGTTGAGCCACCCAGGTGCCCCTCAAACAGGTTTTCTAGATGCTTATCACTAGATTGGAAATTATTCTTGGAAGAGCATTACCCATATTTTCTGATAGTTTCAGAAGGTCTGAGTGATCTTTTCTCACTTCCTTTTTTAAAAATTTTATTTAAATCCAGGTTAGTTAACATACAATGTAGTAATGGTTTCAGGAGTAGAATTTAGTGATTCATCACTTACGTATAACACCCGGTGCTCATCCCAACAAGTGCCCTCCTTAATGCCCATTGCCCATTTAGCCCATCTCCCCACCCAACACCCTTTCAAGCAACCCGCAGTTTGTTCCCTGAATTTAAGAGTCTCTTATGGTTTGCCTCATCTCTCTTTTTATCTTATTGTTCCTTCCCTTCCCCTGTATTTGTTTCTTAAATTCCACATATATTTTCTTTTTTGAAAAAGAATCAGACTTGTGAACAGTTTTATGGGAGATCATTAGAATCAATCTCTTAAAAAAAAATCATTGTGACTTGAACTATCCAGTACAAAGAGGATTCCAGTACAGTTAACAGTATAATATTACAGTTAGGTTCTATATATTTTACCTAATTTTTTTAACATTGTTTTGTTTTCCTTGCCCTGATGTTTGTTTGTGTCCTTGGAGGTTTTTTCCATGCTTTTCTTTCTTATGTTTTTTATAAAAATGAGTTTTTATTTTACTTATTTGACATTAGAAATTCTAAGAAAATTATATAGTATTTAGTATTTTATCCTCCTTCTGATAGTAGAAGATAGATTTATCTGATAATGAAGGTAAATCATGAAAGGATTAGGAGCTTAAATTTACAAATGTTAAATTCAAGGGGTGCCTGAGTGGCTCAGTCGGTTAAATGTCCGAGTTTTGCTCAGGTCATGATCTCACAGTTTGTGGGTTCGAACCCTACATTGAGCTTTGTGTTGAAAACTCAGAGCCTGGAGGTTGCTTTGGATTCTGTCTCTCCCTCTCTCTCTGTCCCTTCCCCTGCTCACACTTTGTCTCTCTCTCTCTCTGTCTCCAAAAAAAATAAATAAATAAACAGTAAAAAAAAAAAATTTAGAGGCACCTGTGTGGCTCAGTCAGTTAGGCATCTGACTTCAGCTCAGGTCATGATCTCGCAGTTTGTGGGTTCAAGCCCCACATTGGGCTCTGTGCAGACAGCTCAGAGCCTGGAGCTTGCTTTGGATTCTGTGTCTCCCTCTCTGACCCTCTCCTGCTCATGCTGTCTCTCAAAAATAAATAAATGTTAAAAAAAGTTTAAAAGAATTTTAGAAATGTTAAATTTACATTAAAAGAAGCATTTTTTTATTTTGCTGAAAGTCTTTTACATATAGTTGGTAAAAATTTGTCTAATATACTCATCAGCTTTGTTATCTTGCTTGAATTTTGAAAATTGTCTAAACATTTGAAAATTACTTATGACATTAATCTTTTGGGGACTTTTGTTTGGATTGAAGATAAGAACAGTCTCCTTTTGTAAGAGTGGGGCTCTTCCATACCCATTTTCTTTTTTTTTAAGAGAATATTCTTTCTGTTCTCCACCAAGGGCTATAATTGTGGATAAACATAAAATCCCTGTAATTAAAAAAAACAAAAACTAAAACTAAAAAAGATAATGCAGAAAAAAAGTATCAGGTAATGTAACTATGTTTAAAACTGAACAAATGGCTAACTTTATGACTTTGCTTGTGATGGTGGTTATGACTTTGGTTGTAATTCCCTCATGGTTGGGAATTAAAGAAAGACCTTTGTTTCATTAAAAGTCCCTTCTGAAGTTGGCAATGCTAAATATTTGAGAGAGCACATACCAGACTGATGACCAAAGGAATTCATTACAGCTGCCTTATCAAATTTGAGTAGGTATGGAAATCTTTTGAGAAATGAAGAATAAAAGCTTCAGAGAAAAAAAAAAAACAAATATGGAAATAATTCCCCTTGATACGAATTTCAGGAAATTGGGTTTTTTTTATTTTTTTTAATGTATTTATTTTTGAGAGAGGGAGAGAGAGAGAGAGTAGGGGAGGGGGAAAGAGAAAGGGAGACACAGAATCCAAAGCAGGCTCCAGGCTCTGAGCTGTCAGCACAGAGCCTGACGTGGGGCTCGAACTCACGAACTGTGAGATCATGACCTGACCTGAGCCAAAGTCGGATGCTTAACCGACTGAGCCACCCAGGCACCCCCAATTTCAGGAAATTCTTAATGAGAACTCTACTCTTCCTTTTCCTTACCAGACCTGAAACTAACAGAGTAGTCTGAGAGCAAAAAGACTCCAAGGAAACACATGTCATTTAGAGAGAGGTTTTTTGCACAAAACGTTTCTGAATTGGTCATGACCAATTACACTAAAATGTTCTTGGCACTGCTTTGAGGTCTGTCTCCTAAAACTGTTTCAATGGTCCATCAAGTTGTCTTCCCAGAGCACCTGCTTTTTTGGCTACAGAGACTTCACCTCAGCCCATAGATCTCACCTCTTCCTGATTGAGAGTGGCCAGATGAGGCACTCTGGGTTAGAGTTACAGGCTTTGCTTTAAGCACAAGGACCAGAAAGAAACAGTGCAGAGGACTTGCTTCACCTCCCCCTGCCCCTGAGGCTGCCCTTTGACACATGGTTTGAGGGTCCAGGCCACTGTGCCTCACTACTCTTTCCCATGAAGTGCTGAGTGTACTGCAATTCACACAATATGGGAATTAAGTGTTAGATCCAACTTTTGGGGAGGTGGGATAAATTACAACTCCAAGAGTGTGTAGGTCCTTCTTTGCATATTGGGATTTCTGTTTCTTTCTTTCCTTTTTTTTTTTTTTTTGAGTATTCAGTGAGACCATTTTTTAAAAAGTATTTAAATTCCAATTAGTTAACTTACAGTGTAATATTAGTTCCAGGTGTACAATATGGAGATTCAACACTTTCATATATCACCCGGTGCTCATCACAAATGAATTCCTTAATCCCCATCACCCATTTAACCATCCTCCATCCACCTTCCTTCTAGTAATCATCAATTTGTTCTCTGTAGCTAAGAATCTTCTTGGTTTTCTTTTCTCTCTTTTTTTCCTTTTGCTTTTTTTTTTTCTTAAATTCCATATATAGTGAGGGATTTCTATTTCTTCAATAGGCAATTTTATTTCTTCTCTTTGCTTGATATCTGCTTATAGACTGTTGGCATTGGATCTCTATCACCAGGGAAGGGACTGGTCAAAATGCTTTGTGGGGAAAAAAGAATGAATAAATTAATGAATAAATAATCCATAAGAATATTCCCTATTGTCAAGCTCAATGACAATTCTTTCTCTTTTTAATTTTATCACATTTAGTCCTTTATTAATAATTTATATCACTCAGAAATGTAGAAAATTTTCTGTGAGAGACACTACTTACTTTATGTTGAAATTTAAGTAGGTCTGCATTGCACAGACTTTAATTTTAAGAAAAGTGCATTGAAAATATGCCAACAATAGGATGATGATCAAAATCATCAGTAAATACATGAAAACTACTTTCTCACTAATGAAATGTTATCTAGGAATATTTCCACTTTTTTCATGTTATGTTCCTTTTCTTACTGAGCAGGTTGCTAAATCTGACAAAATTGTTAGAAAGAAAAAGAAAAAGGCCAATTTTCAAAGAAGGTCAGAAAATAGAATAACAATGGGATGATCTGCTATTTTCTTTTTTTTTTTTTTTTTTTTAAATTTTTTTTTCAACATTTTTTATTTATTTTTGGGACAGAGAGAGACAGAGCATGAACGGGGGAGGGGCAGAGAGAGAGGGAGACACAGAATCGGAAACAGGCTCCAGGCTCCAAGCCATCAGCCCAGAGCCTGACGCGGGGCTCGAACTCACGGACCGCGAGATCGTGACCTGGCTGAAGTCGGACGCTTAACCGACTGCGCCACCCAGGCGCCCCTGATCTGCTATTTTCTATGGAGAAGGAGTTGAAAGAAAATTTAAACTCTGGAATAAAGAACCTGGTAGATTAAAAAGAAATCATGTAAGATAACTCAGTGAAATCCCAAGTTGAAATGGGTAGGGTTAATTACATCCTTTAGAGCATGGAAAGAATATTGCTGAGGTGAAGATAAATGACTATATTCTGTGGGTAAAGAGTAGTGATAAAAACATTAATTACCCAGTACAGCATAGAGAATACAGTCAATAATATTGTTATAATTTTGTATGATGATAGATAGTCACTTACTATGGTGAGCATTTTATTATGTATGTAAATGTCAAATCACTATATTGTACATCTGAAACCAATATAATATCATGGATCAACTGTAATTCAATTAAAAATAAAAAAAAAGACTTCTGGGGAAGATGGCAGAGTAGGAGGACGCTAAGCTCACCTTGCCTCTTGCATACAACTAGATAACATCCATATCAGTGCAAATAATCAAGAAAATGACATGGAGACTAGCAGAACAGCCCCTCCACAACTGAATTTAGAAAACAGCCCACATGGAAGAGCGTAGGGAAAGATGGAGATGCAGTTGGCAGACAAATTGATCTGCAGGACAATCTGTAGGAGGGAGAGATGCTGCAGGCACAGGAAGGAGAGAGAGGCAGACCCCATGCCAGCCATCCCAGACATGGGGAACCCACACTGAGAAAGCAGATCTCCATAGCATTTGGTTTTGGAACCAGATTTTATAAGATCTCACAATCTGCACGGCTTACCACTTGGAATTTTAAAATTCAGAGGGCTCAGGTCTGGGAGAGCTGGAGGAAGAGAGGAGAATGAGTCTCTGTCGATAAAGAGCACAATGAAAAGCCCCACTCAGATACAGTATAGAAGCAGCAGTTTGAAAAAAAAACCCTGGGGTATATAGATAGAGATTTGTTTATTAATATCAGAGCATGTGCTGGAGGGGCAGGGATCTTTGGGAGACTTTTTGATTAACAAAAGAGCTGGCAGGCACCATTTCCTTCCCCTGCCTCCCAGCCTACATATGTGGACGCCTGCAGGAACCAGTACAGTGGGAACACTCTCCATCTAGCTTGCTATCAGCATGCTCCATCTACCCCCCTTCTGTGGATCTGCCCCCCTCCAATCCATGGGCCTTAGCAGTTTTCCTGGGCAGCTGCAGCTCCTCTCCCACAGTGACCTGTGTGGACCTTGTCAGCACCTTGTGCTCAGCCACTATGCTATCCTGCAGACTTGCCCCATCCAGTCCAGTGACAGGAGTTTTCTAAAGCTGTTGCAGGTCCCTTCCCACAGGAGACAAATACAAACCTTACTAACATCGTGTGCCTGTCCCACATTCTCCTGTGGACCACCCTCAACAGGAGTCCATCTTAAGCGGCACCACAAACCTAGCAGTGTGCAACCCCAATGGGCCAGTACCACTCCAAACTAACTCCTGTTCCAGGGAGAGGTTAAGATAACGACAGGTACCAGTCTGACTGTGGCTGCAGCAGTGGGCTAGGGGCAGATATTCATTATGAACTGCAGATCCTGCCCACCAATGAAAGCTTCTCATAGGACAACACAAGGAGAGCACCCTGTAGTTTAGTGCTCCTGCAGCTCTTAGTGCTCCTGCAGCTCTTGCAAATGCCTGGTTTGACTCAGCGAAAACCCAAAGCAGCCCCATAATGGCCCACTAGCAACATAGGGATCAAACCCTGCCCAAAACAGGCAGAGAGCCATTGCAGATGACTGTGCTTAAGGCAAGTGAGTCTCAGCCACGATAGTAGGGTGCACACAATACATGTAGGTGACACTCCTGAAGCACCAGGTTCTGGTGAAGAGGGAACATTGCACTTCAGGGCACTATAAGACTTCTTCTTCATAATGCCACTACTTTCCAGAGCAGGAGATGATCTAACTTTCCTAACACATGGAAATAGACACAGAGAGCTAGTCAAAATGAGAAGAGAGAGGAATACGCCCCAAATGAAAAGGCAAATCACAGCAAGAGAGCTAAATAAAATGAAGATAAGTAATATTCCTGGTAGAGAATTTACAATAATGGTCATAAATACACTCAGGATTTGAGAAAAGAGTGGAAGACTTCAGGGAGATCTTCAACAAAGAGATAGAAAACATAAAAAAGAACCAGTTAGAAATGAAGAACTCAATAACTAAAATTAAAAATATTCTAGACAGAATAAATAGTAGACTAGAGGAAGCAGAAGAATGGATCAGAGACCTGGAGGACAGAGTATTGGAAAGCATCAAGAAAAAAAAGAATAATTAAAAATGAAAGTAGATTAAGGGAACTCAAGAACACCATCAAGTGTAATAACATTCACATTATTGTGATCCCAGAAGGAGAAGAGAGAAAAAGGGGGCATAAAATGTATGTGACAATGTAATAGCTGAACATTTTCTGAATCTGAAAAAGAAAACAGAGCTCCCAACAAAATCAACCCAAGGAGGTCCACACCAAGACATATAGTAATTAAAATGGCAAAATGTAGTGTTAAGGGAGAATTTTAAGAGCAACAAGAGAAAAGAAAACAGTTACATAAAGGGGAAATCCATAAGGTGATCAGTAGATTTTTCAGCTGAAACTTTGCAGGCTAGAAGGGAGTGGCATGATATATTCAAAGTGCTGAAAGGAAAAAATCTGCAACCAAGAATATCCAGGAAGACTATCATTCAGAGTCAAAAGAGAGATAAAGATTTTCCCAAACAAAAGCTAAAGGAGTTCATGACTGCTCAACCAGCCTTACAAAAAATGTTAAAGGGGACTCTTTAAGTGGAAAAGAAATACCATAAGCAGGAGTAAGAAAAGTAGGAAGCACAAAGGCAGTAAGTATATCTATAAAGATCAGTCAAGGAATTCACAAAATAAAAGGATGTTACTTTTACCATTTGCAATAACACAGATGGACCTAGAGGATATATTGTTAAGTAAGATAGTCAGAGAAAGACAAATGCCATATGATTTAACTCGTATGTGGAATTTAAGAAAACAAAAATGGACAAAGAAAAAACAGACAAACTGAAAAACAGACTCTTATACAGGAACAAACTGATGGCTACCAGAAGGGATGTGGGTAGGTGGATGGGTGAAATAGGTGAAGGACATTAAGAGTATAGTTATTGTGATGATTACCAAGTAATGTATAGAATTGTTGAGTCACTATATTGTACACCTGAAACTAATGCAATACTCTATGTTAATTATACTGGGATTAAAATTTTAAAAAGATAAAATCACAAAAACAAAATGCAGAGTCTGACTCAAAGGAAAAAACATTTTTTCAAGTTTATTTATTTATTTTGAGAGAGAGAGAGAGAGCACAAGCAGGTGAGGGGCAGAGAGAGGGAAAGACAGAATCCTGAACAGGCTCTGCACCATCAGTACAGAGCCTGATGCAGGGCTTGAACTCACGAACCATGAACTCATGACCTGAGCCAAGATGAGGAGCTGGACGCTTAACCAACCAAGTCACTCAGGTGCCCTGCAAAGGAAAAAAAAACCATTAAAAATGACTAGCATATTTATTGAATGCTAAGTTATGTTAAAACCTTCATATACATTATCTGATTGTATTCTCAGTACTATCCTCAAAGATAGTTATTATTATCTCTGTTTTGCAGATGAGAAATAGAATTGCACAGAGGTTCAATGAGGAGGTCTCAATGGGGAAAAATGGCACATTCAAAAAGACATTGAGGAAAGTGTAAAAAAAGGACTCTTTCCTAAGTTGTGGACAGAATTCAGGGGATCATCAAAGCGGGTGAGGCACTGCAATAGAAACATGGTGGCATCAATGAAGGGAAGCCATCACTACCCGGGAGACAGGAAGTTGCTGTTGAGACGTGATTCTCTGTGTGTCTTTTACTGTTCTGCATGCCTCTCTTCTTGTTCTGCATGCCTTGAGAGCAAAAGCACTGACATATTTTGTTTCATTATGATTTCAAGGATGATGTACAGTGAACAGCCTTGGGGGATAGTTTTGTATTCTTCTAGAGTAAAAGCCAGGTTTGGTTACTCTCCAGTGTAATAGAGATAATGTCTTCCTCCAGTGCAAATGGGTAGGTTGTCTTGAAGCCCCTTATAGAGGACTTGAGTTTTTTAAGGTGAGGATTCCTTACTTGTGACATAAACCCACTCTATGTGTAGCTTGTACCTGGGCTCTGTATCTCCCTTGTGGAGAATATGGACACAGGGAATTGACACACATGATGTTTATGCTGTGTTAGCAATAATGTGAATAATAAAGTCATTTGTTTCTAACCTAAGAGTTTCATATCTTTTGCCAGTACCAATGAAACTAAGGCAGAGGTAAAGATTAGCCTACAGATAGGATGAAATCTCAGCCCTTTTATAGTTCTTGACAGGAAGAGGGAAGGACATGGTTTTCAGAACTCTTTGAGGACTGTAGCTATTGGGTAGTAGATATCCAATAGCAACTATTTAAAAAAACTATGGTCTAGTAGAGAAGGAGTTGCGTAGAAATGGGTCCTGCCTGCCTAGCATTCTAAGGGCTCCTTGAAGATCCTGTGGCTCCCCGTGATCTTCTTTATCAATGTCTCCAACAGTAGTAGAGTCAATTTTATGAAATATCAGGAGTATTTGTGCATTACTATTTTCAGGCATTATTTACTCATGTGACTCAGAGAGTCTGTGCTTTTATTCTTTACTTTCCTGAAGATTGAAATGTGGAAGTGACAGCTAAAGGAAAAATTAGAGAAAAATGGGACTGAATAGATACATAATTTTGATAGTGGATGAAATTACTACATATCTTTACATTTCCAAACTGACAGTTCTTTTCAAGTAGTTCTATTTAATCATCCTGTCTTGAGTGTCTCCTACTCATGTATGCCTAGTGTACCTTTGTTCACTGGTACATGGGTGAGGGCAAGGAGGAAGGAGAGTTTTTTGTGGCCCAGGAGGACATGGCTGCCCTTGAGAAGGATTATGAGGAGGTTGGTGTGGGCTCTGTTGAAGGAGAGGGTGAAGAATAAGGAGAGGAATACTAATTACCATTCCTTTCAGCCCTGCAGCATGTCACACACACCAGAACTTTAGCTTTAACATTAGCTGATAGGCATTAAAGATTTCTGGTTAGATTGTCTTCACTTTTAACTGTGATCATGCCTTACTTTTCCAAGATTTTTCTATCATGTCTCAAAATAAAGGCTTTAAGGAAGGAAAAATAAAACAACAACAACAACAAAGAACCGTGGGTACCTTGATGGAGTCACGTAGACATCTGTGAGTCGTATTAGCCTAAAATAGCTTTCAAATATTGCCTATCACCACAGAAAAACTAGTATGTAGGTATAAACACATACAGGGAAATTTGGTGATCTAAACTGGGAGTTCATATCTAGGTTCCAGAAACACTGTCTATGACTGGATAAGAAAGATAACTCTGATTGTGCATTCTTTCCTCTTTGGTTGCTAGTAATACAAACTGTCACTATGTAATTTGGGCATTTTTTGAAAGTTAACTTTTTCTAACGTGATCAGTCAATTTTGCCTTGGATTTGCATAGAAGAGTTGTGGACAAATGGGCTAAAAGTTTCAAACCAAACAGAAAGATGTGCAGAATCCATAGACGGTTGTACCCTGGACTCCCACTATCTTAGCTGTTCTAAAATTTATTTAAATAAAAAAATATTGATTAATGAATTGGGACTAAAATATCCATGTAGGAGGTCAGAACTTGATTTTCTTTTTTGCCTAACGCAGGAGGAGCAGTTCTTCACTATAGATCACAAGACACCCACAATCTTCATTAGTCCTATGCACATTGTACTTCTTCTGATCAGTTCAGTCTAGCATGTCTCTGGGACACATCCTCAGAAGTCCTCAAAGGTAGTAGGTTTTCTCCTGTGTCCAGAGAATGTAACTAGAGAATGATGTTTCATTGTCTTTTTTCCTTCTTGACTTTTTTATTTTCATCGCCAGGAAAAGATATTAATATCTATCTGTACGTGAAGTTAGGCTAACATGGCATTATTAACTTCTTGGAATTCAGTTTTGCAAAGCTTTTTCTGTACTTACAAAATGCCAAATAATTAGAAAACCAAAAAGGATGCTTCACTTAGCCTTCCTTTCCATTTTTCAGGAAGAAACCCCTCCCTCCAGGTCTAAAATGGAAAACAAAATTTCTTTTCTAATTTAATAACTTCAGTAATCTGGCAATCTCCTGTCATTTCTATGACTGTTTACCACACCTAATCTTCAGAGATTCAAGTTTCTCCTGGATGTTGCATAATTTAGGTGAAGAAGAAAAAGAATACAAATGAGATCCTTTTGGTTTTGGTAACATGCTCTTCACTCTCTCAACAAAAGATGGTGCCCTGGATCCTGCAGTGAGCTCTCTGATGTTTTGGATAATAAGGAGTCAGCAGAGACTGCTGCCCAAAGGACTTCAGGCAAGACCTATGCTTCCTACTCCCTTATGGAGAAGGTGCTGAAGGAGAGCAATGAAGGGGTGGTTGTGCATGTTGCACTAGAATTTTCTCTTTCCTTCCTGAATCTCTCCCTTCAAAATAATTCAATTGTGTGGTAGATTTAGTTCACTTTCCAAAAAACTAGGGATGAGAAAAAGTCTTTCTGGTCTTGATGTCTGCTCTCAGATTAGGCTTCATGCTTAGATTCAGAGAAGCATCTGCCTTTACTGACTCACACCTTTTCTTTAAGCTTGATCGTGTGGGAAGTTTTTTCTGATGTGTGGAGATCTTTTCCTGGATTTTCCTTTGATGAGGCTGTGTTTATCTCCATTTTACTGTTGACTAAGTGTTATCACCTAAGCCTTATTTGCTTAGTCAAGTAGCTCAAATCCGTTATTTAATACTGAGAGATAGGAGAGAGGTTAAGCTTTCTAGACTTATGGAATAATATACCCACAGACAGATTCTACTGTCTTTTGAGGTCTTTACGACTGTTCTCTATTAAGTGACTAATGGGTCTTTTTTTCTTTCAATCGGGCCCTTCGTCAAGTAGCAGCACTATTGAGCATCATTTTACCAAAAAGTTATCATGTGGTAGAGCTCTTTGTGATCCTTTCACAAGAGATTACCCTTAAAACATCCTACACCATCGAGTATGGCATATTAATGAATTTATAATTAAATTGTACAACAGTACTCATATATCTCTTTTACTGGAAATCTACAGAATCTCAAACCCTTGTGGAAATAATTTCACTGAATTTATAAAAAATGGAATTGCTATAGGGAAAATGTAAGGTTGTTCTACTCTAAAGAGTAAGAACGACGATCATCATTCTCTATGGACACTTTGATTAGGACTTGAAATTTCAAATAAAAAGTTATTTCCTCATTCTAATTTATAAAGGGATCCAAATAGATTTAACAAACACAGTACCTTATAAAATAACTACCGAAGCTCTCTTTTCCATTCAAAATTGCTTGTTCTTAGAAGAAATATTTAAGGATATTCAAAATAAAAGTTACCTTAAAAATGTTGTGTTTCTGTTGTTAGGTAAATCATAGATTTTTTTCCCTTACTGAACTTACAGTTAAACAATTAAGACTAAAAAAATGTAAAGCAACCACTACAGAGCATAAGCTTTTTCTAGTTTCATTAATCTGAATCCTCATAACAAAAAGAACTTAAATTACAAATATCAAAGATATATTGTGATCTTAATGAAACTTAATGAAACTTCCCTAAATAGCAATATTCCATCCTAATGATCAGTAAGTACATATAGTGGGTGATAAACTTGTAGTTTTTAGTTTCTTATAACCATGTCTGATAAAATAGATGCTCAGTAAAGTTAGCTACAGTAATTGTTCATATTTTTAGGTACTTATTAATTATGGTGCTTGCATGCTTTGAAATTCTGCTGCTTCCTCATCATTGCCAAAAATGGGTGAAAATGATTAGATATGTTATATTTGATGAGGTAGGTTCAATGTTATATTTCTGGGTTGATAGCCTAGTGTGCATATGCTCTAAAATTTCTAATTTAAAAAATGTCGGGCTCTGTCTATGATGGTAACTGTCTACATTGTTGTGTCAGCCATTGTACCAACAGGAAATGGATTGCATATTCAAATTGGCATAGGTTTTACAGAAGTATTTTTCCAGAAACTGTTTACAAAGGTTTGTGTGAGGAAAACTACAAGGTAAGTGTGGTAATCCAGAAATAGTACCGGCTCCACACTGTTACTATCTGTAGCAGTGAAGGGAGGAGGAAGCAGTATGGAACTCAAAAAGAGAAGGAGTCTGTAAACATGCCTCTTTGGAAGAGCAATGACCTTGATGGAGGAACACAGCCACCCAAAGTTGACTTCCTGGGGAGGGAGACAATAGAATAAAGACCTTGACCTGTTTTCTCTCCTTCCCTTGTCTTGCCTGAGTTTTCCACTGGCCAAACCCAACAAAAGCCAGAGAATGAGTAAGTTCAGTTGAGTCAATGCCCAAAGTCAGACTCCTTGGTCAGAGAGCAAAATGGAGAATGGTATAGATCTGGGGAGACATAGCGAAATTATTATCAATGTGAACTGAAGAAGATGAAGTACACAAGTTTATATTAATCTGTTTGAAGAATTTTTAATTTTAAAGAGAACAAGATGACAAACCTATAGTGAGTCTACTTTTTCCTTGTGTGAAATTATGAGCAGGCTAACATGCCCTTGTTCTGCTTTGTTTAATTCTCAAATCCTCTTTCTTTTTTATTCACTGGACTATGTTCTGTCTTGGTGACCTTGAATATTTCCATTCTAAATGGAAACAAAACAAACCAAAGCCCTTGATGTTTACAATCTGGAAGCTTGAATTGTAGTCTCATCTCAAAATGCATGAGCACAATTATGTTAAAACTTGGTCAGCTCTACCCATTTTTTAAGTGGATTGTTTTTTTTCTTTTTTGGTATTGAATTATTTTAGTTTTTCATATATTTTAGATATTAACCCCTTACTGGATATATCTTCTCCTATTCAGTAGGTTGCTTTTTTGTTTTGTTGATGATTTCCTTTGCTAAATCTTTTTATTTTGGTGTAGTCCAGTAGTTTATTTTTGCTTTTGTTTTCCTTGCCTAGGGAGACATGCCTAGACAAATGTTGCTATGACAGATGCCCAAGAGACAATAACCAAGATATGGAAATAACCTAAGTGTCCATTGATAGATGAATAGATATAGATGCGGTATATATAATGAAATGTTACTCAGCTATAAAAAAGAATGAGATCTTGCCATTTGTGACAACATGGATGGACCTAGAGAGTATAATGCTAAGTGAAATAAGTCAGACAAAGAAAGACAAATACCTAATGATTTTACTTATATGTAGAATCTGAAAAATAAGCAAAATAAATGAACAAACAAAACAAAAGAGATACAGATTCATAAATACAGAGAACAAGGTGGTGGTTGCCAGGGGGAAGGATGGGTGAAATAATTGAAGGGTTTTAAGAAACACAAACTTCCACTTATAAAATTAAGTCACAGGGATGAAAAGTACAACATAGAGAATATAGTCAATAATATTATAATACTGTTATATGGTGACATGATAACTACACTTGTGGTGGTGACCACTGTGTAGTGTATAGAATTATCAAATCATTATGTTGTACACATGAAACTAATATTGCATGTCAACTATACTTCAGTGGTAAAAATTTTTAAAAGAGGGGAAAAAAACTTGGGTAACTCAATTATTCTCATTTATGCATGTGTGAAACTTGCCTATAGAAAGACTCTACAAATTAATGTCTATTTTAGAGAGTTTGGAGAAATTGCTAGCTGGTAAAAAAAAAAAAAGAACAACATTTGGTAAAGTGGTTTATAATCTCACCAGATCAAAGACAGAAGGGATAAAGAAATATACTGCCTTCCTTATTTATTTATTTATTTATTTATTTATTTATTTATTTATTTGGCTCTGGTAGTAAATCTCCAGTTGGGTCCCAAGTGTGTTAATTTATTTTGTTTAATTAAAATCAAATTTTGAGCTTCCTCTCTAGGTCTTAATTTGTATTGTTTGGTGAAAAGTAATTGATGCATTCAACAAATATTAATTGAGTGCCTGCTATTTGTAAAGCATGCTTTTTCCTTGGTATACCAGCAATCACCTTTTGGTTTAGGGAAAGAATAATTAAACCAGGAAACATAACAATGAAAATGTAAGTAGACACTGTGATAAGAACTGTGAAGGAAAAGGTTAGTCTGTTGTGACTATGATAATGGTAAAATGGGAGGTAAGGACAGCTTGACATGGATGCTCAGGAAAGGTATTTCTGAGGGAGTAACTGACCATCACTTGAGATTTGTGGGATAAGTAGGAATAGTCAGGAAGAGAGATGGGTGAGGGTTTAAGTAGAGGGAGTGGTATATGTAAAGGCCCTGAGGTGAGACAAGTGTGTTCAAGGAATGGAAACAAGGCCAGTGTGTCCAGAGCAGGGTGAATAAGGGGACAGAGCAGGCTGAAAAGAACTTGGCAGAAAGGGGAGAGGCCAGATCAAGCAGGGTGATACACTTCCAGTCAAGTGGTTTACGTTTTGGTCTAAGTTCATTAAAAAGACATTGCAGGGCTTTAATTAGTGGCATGGCCTGATGTGACTTATGGTAAAAATCCCCTACAGCTACAAAGAAAGAGTGGAACCAAACAAAACAATCAGGAGGCTATTGTAGAAATCTAGGTGATGATAGCTTGAATGCCAATAGGGATGGAGAAGAAAACAGGGCTTCACAATCAGTTTTTACGATTGGAATTTATATGAATTAATGATAGATTAGTTGTAGAGATTGAAGAAGAGGTAAGTGTCAGTGATTTGTATTGCCTGACATCACCCTTCACTTTATTTAGGCTTAATTATATGAAACTGTATGACTATTTTCTGCTTCTGTGTTTTTTCCATTTATCATTTGCAAATCAACTTTTCAACTGATATATATTTTTTTCTTTACCAGGTCCATATTCTTTTTTTTTTTTTTAAATGTTTATTTATTTTTGAGACAGAGAGAGACACAGCATGAGCAGGGAAGGGGCAAAGAGAGAGGGAGACACAGAATGTGAAGCAGGCTCCAGGCTCTGAGCTGTCAGCACAGAGCCGGACGCGGGGCTCGAACTCACGAACTGTGAGATCGTGACCTGAGCCGAAGTCGGACGCTTAACCGACTGAGCCACCCAGGCGCCCCTACCAGGTCCATATTCTTGACAGAGAGATTGGAGGAAAACTTTGGGAACATTTCTTTGTCATGATCCAGTGTCCCTTTTTATTTTTTTCAGCTACCATAAGAAACTCTAAGTTTCTCACTAAGTAAGTATAGGTTTCATTTTGGACAGAATTGTTATTATATATTGAATGAATTATACTAGCTATATGGTCTAAAGTCTTTAAGGTTATTTCCATAACATTTATAACTTTCAGATAAATCTATTGACTTATCTTTGAAACTTAGAGAATAAACTTCTTTAAACATTTCTTGAACATATATTTCCTGGAAGGCAGAAGGAAGACCTCTTCTCCAAAAGAAAATCAAGGTCTCCCACAGCCAGGTCTGAAACTGTAGGAAAATTTCCAAACATTCTCAAAGTCATCTGAAGTGATATTGTATTCCCTATTCTTTGTTCTCACCCAAGAAGTAAAGCCACAGCAGAAATAACTGGACACAGCCATTGACCTTGAGGCTTCTTAACATGATACCACCTTGCAGATGGTGATCATAAGAGCAACAAAGCCATAGTTTGGATATCAAGTATTGTTTTTTTGTTTTTTGTGTTTTTTTTTTTTTTACCAAACTTGATTTTCCCTAGTATATAATGACCATAATGATAGAAAAACAATGGCAAAACCCTTACATAGTATTTCCTATGTGGCAGATATATTAATTCACTTAATTCTTAATAACAAACTTAAGAGGAAGGTCTTATTATTATCCTGCATTTTAGGATGAAGAAATAGGGAATAAAGGTCATATAGAGGTTAATGAACTTGCCCAAAGTCCACAACTATGAAATGATGAAGCTTGAATTCAAATTCATGCAGTTTAAACCCTAAACTCATGTGCTTAAGTATAAATTTTAGATCTAAGGAATTATCTTTGCTTAACTTGTCTAAATTCTTGGTAACTGGGTCCATATTTTGCTTAAATAATCTGCATATTTATTGTTTAAGGTGACTGCAATCAGTATAACAGTCTTGTAAATAAGCAGACAAGATTATGAGAAAAAATTTATTTCTGAAATAAAGTCTGACAGATGTATCAAGTTTCTTGCACATAAATCAATCATATGAAGAAGTCAGGCTTAGTAAGCCTGATATAGAAGGTTTTTATATTTTCCTTTAAAGTTATCTATATTGCAGTCATTATGTGTCCATTAATTTGGATATTCTTTCTTTTTAGTGCTCTATGAAGAGAGGTACAGTGATTTAGAGAAGCACGTACATTCAGTAAAACATGATGTTTATTTCGATCATTTTCACTTATGTGCTGCACTAAATATTTTAAGTATAAAGCCATATTTGTCCTATTAGAGGAATTTGATTAATGTATATCACAACTGGAAAGTGGTTCAATTAATTTTCATAGAATTGCAGCATGTATTTTTTATAGTAGATAATGTTAACCTTAGGTCAATGAACATGAATATGGCAATCAGTCATGCTGAGCAGGCATGCTAAACATTCATGGGAGACTGTGACTCTCCCTAACAACTTTGCATGTGTACATTTTTCTAGACTGTAGACTAGAATCTCAATGTTATCTGTGACATTCAAAGTTTATTTACTACCTCTAGAGAAAAAGTAATGGAAAATTCTAATTTGGGTTCTTTGGTTAGCTTATTATGATTTTTTTCCTAGACATTGTCTTTCCGTACCTAGCTTGTTCTTAGCACCCATTTCACTCTTTAGCTTTTCTGTGACTAACAGTGCAGCTACAACTGTATTGTCACCTCTTGTTCATGTCAGAATGGGATCACTATTAAATGGTCTAAACAAGGAAGAAGACACGTCTCATTAACATGAAAATCTTGACATGATTTTTCATGCTTGATTGAGAAGCTGGAAGCTTTAGAAGATCTCAGTTAAGACAATGAGTTGTGATTGTGTAAAAATTTATTAATTTCTTTTGCTTTTCTCTCCTTTTCCATCTTGTTCCCTGACTAGGCTATTTAGGCTCAACTTACCTCTTGAAGGTACAGTGATATTAGCCAACAGCTGATCTTTTCATTGTGCTATGTTCAAAATTCTACCTTTCCACTCATCTTCCTAAAATATAATTCTCATCCTCTCCTTCTTCTACTAAAAAGCCTTCAATATGCTTTTCTGGGAACAAGTACATTCCTTACTTCTTAGCTTGGCATTCAAGGTCTTCTCTAGTCTAGATTCACTAGATTCACCTGGAAGATTTCACGATATATATTATATCTAGAATGCTTCACCTCAGATGCTAAAATATAGATTTACAGATCTTATTCATCTTCCATGTCTCTGCTAATGAGGGATTTTCAGAAGTCTTTCTATGATCTCTCCTTCTGGAAGTAATCTTGTTTTCTGAGAACATATAACTTATTTGTATGTATGTACGTATGTATGTGTGTATGTATGTATGTATGTGTTTATTAGAGACAGAGCATGAGTAGGGGAGAGGGGCAGAGGGAGAGGGCCAGGGAGAGAGAATCTTTAAGCAGGCTCCATGCTGAGTGCAGAGCCTGACACGGGGCTCGATCCCACAACCCTGGGATGATGATCTGGGCAGAAATCAAGAGACAGATGCTTAACTGACTGAGCCACCCAGACACCCCTAACTTATTTGTATTTTAAAAAATGACACCAACTGTGGCCAGCCTGCTGCTGTCATTTATTGGTTTTTTTTTCCATGTCTTTTTTTTTAAAAACTAGATTCCAAACTTTTCGATAAAAAGTTTGGTGCTTTTCCATTTCTGGATTATCTTATAGCTAGCTCATAGTGCCATGGATCTAAAGGCTGCTCAATATATTTTTGGAATAACAATGACCAACATGGGTTGAACATTTAACTGTGTGGCCAGTACTTGCTAAGAATTTATATGTATTTCTCTTTTCATTTTCACAAAATCTTGATAATAAGTATACTATGATAATCCTCAATTTATAGATGAGAAAAGTAAGTGGGGGAGAAGTTAAATAGTCCAAGGACTTATAGTTAGTAATTGTCTGGCTAGGATACAAATTCACATGGTTTGATTGCCAGGCTTAATGCTTTCAGCTTTAGGGTTTCATTGAACAACTTGTAGATTAAATGCCTGAGTGAGTGACTGAAAGGAAAGGACTTCAAAGACTGAGCTATGATGATCAAGGGTGTGTGAAACCTAGTTGAAGTGATTCTATCTCATGGAAGTTTTCAAATAGAATTTTATTATGTAACTTTTCATTTGCTTTGCACTGACTCAAACTAAATTCTATAACACACGTTCCGGCCCCTCATGCCTCTCTTCATCACCTACTCCAAGCCTAGAGAATAGATATATGATGAACACACATCATTTTTAAACTTTTCCAGTGATTTTTTGAATTTTCTTTTCTTTTTCTTTTTTTTTTTCTTTTGTTTTTTGAGAGAGATAAAGAGGGTGCAAGTGAATGAGGGGCAGAGAGAAAGAGGGAGAGAGAGAGAGACAGAGAAAGAGAGAGAGAATCCCATGAGGAGAGAAGCAGGGTTCGCCCTAAGCAGGGCTTGTGTTCACCTGATGTGGGCTCGTGCTTACCTGAAGTGGGACTTGAACTTAAGAACTATGAGATCATGACCTGACTGAAGTCATATACTTAACTGACAGAGCCACCTAGGTGCTTGATTTTCTGGATTTTCAACATAGCATTCCCAGTCACTTATATTTTTTTTTAATTTTTTTTTAACGTTCATTTATTTTTGAGACAGAGAGAGACAGAGCATGAATGGGGGAGGGTCAGAGAGAGAGGGAGACACAGAATCTGAAACAAGCTCCAGGCTCTGAGCGGTCAGCACAGAGCCCGACGCGGGGCTTGAACTCACGGACCGTGAGATCATGACCTGAGCTGAAGTCAGAGGCTTAACCGACTGAACCACCCAGGTGCCCCAAATTTTATAATATTTTTTAATGGTTTACTCTGCTTAGGGAGGTTCCAGTCAGGTTATCTTTAACCACCTGTGAGTACAGTGGCTAGTAGTACTTGGCAAGAATATAATTTTGGGCCACATGCCTTCCTCTATTCTCAGTAGCTATTAATGGAGTAACTGGAAAGCAAACATAACCTCTATAATATCCTCTGACCCCACATGACTTCTGCAAGGCTGTACTGTTGTGTCAAGTCTTCTTACATCTTGACTCTTATGTCTGGGGATACATGCAAAGACTTGTACTTTATTTTATTTTTTAAAGTTTATATATTTTTGAGAGAGAGAGAGAGAGAGCGAGCAAGGGGGTAGGGGCAGAGAGAGAAGGAGAGAGAGAGAGAGAGAGAGAGAGAGAGAATCCCAAGCAGGCTCCACACTGTCAGCATGTGGGGCTTGAACACACGAACAGTGAGACCATGACCTGAGCCGAAATCAAGAGTTGGATTCTTGGGGCGCCTGGGTGGCTCAGTCGGTTAAGCGTCCGACTTCGGCTCAGGTCATGATCTCACGGTTCGTGGGTTCGAGCCCCGCGTCGGGCTCTGTGCTGACAGCTCGGAGCCTGGAGCCTGTTTCAGATTCTGTGTCTCCTTCTCTCTGTGACCCTCTCCCGTTCATGCTCTGTCTCTCTCTGTCTCAAAAATAAATAAACGTTAAAAAAAATTAAAAAAAAAGAAAAGAGTTGGATGCTTAACCGACTGAGTCACTCAGGTGCCCCAAGACTTCTGCTTTTTTAAGTGTTTAGACAACTGTAGTTAAGTTTCTGAGGCATGCATTTACATTAAACTATCTTTGAGCGCCTAAGGTAGCGTTACACAAAAGAGAGAGAAAAAAGCTGAATAGTCATCACCACGAAGCTGCCTGGCTCCCTGAGAGATTGTTAGCACCAGATGGTCCTAGAAAGAACTGCTGTCAGCCTCTTTCCATTTACCAGCATCTACAGCTTTTGACTCATTATTTTATTTTTGGAAAGTAAAATCAGAGCACTGTGGCATGAAACAGTTGTGTTTATGAATGAAGATCTAGTGGAAAACTAGTGATCTTTTATGTATCATCGTTCTGTATCACTTTATACATCATCTGGGTTGGTTTAAAGCATACCAGCTAAGGAACAGAAGAGAACAACTGTGTTTGATACCCTTTTAGTGGCGGTGTTGATAACCTGAAAAAAAGAGTGTCTACACGTTGATAATCAATCACCTTTATAAACGGGACACCAAAAAAGCACCAGATATTTTAATAGTGTGTTCTATATATTTGGTCCTCACAATAAACCTGTGGCACTGGGGTAATTATCCCCATTTTAGAGATGAGGAAACTAAGGCATCTGTGAAAGGATGGCAGACACTTTGGAAACTGCATCACTCTTATTCCAGAAACCAAAACAAAAGTGTAACATCAGTCAGAACCTGAAATTCTTAGAAAACTAATTACTTAAGTAAGGGATAGTCTCATCTATAGTCAGACTATGTGGTTACCTGCGAGATATAATTTAGGAGATTCTGAAATTCTTACCTCTTCCAAAACATTGTACACCTATTACACATTGTGCACGAAAGTAGTACTTACCATTTAGCTAATTCCGTAGATCCATTCCAAGCATTGTTAAATGATCTTTAGATAAATCTTTATGTAAATAAAAGAAATGTTCATATTTATGTTGCATAGTATAGTATAAAAAGAAAATCCCGATATATTTAATTCTTTTGGATCTTACCACAATCCTGAAGGACTACAGTGTAGATAATATCATTCTCACATTATAGATGAGAAAGACCAAACCCAGGGAGCTAGCAATTTAGAGGTATGATTAGAACTTCAAGTGTGCTACACTTTCCACTGCACCAAACACTTCTGTTCTTTCCAAAATGTTTTATCTTTGGAGTGTGTCCTTTAGTATTTCTGGTCTTCTATGAACTAGTAATGCGTATTTTTTAATGCAGGAGTTCCTTCTTCAAATAAGTTGGGGAAAAGCATAATGCCATATCCCTTTCTTGGAGATTCACAGTACACATTAACATAACCGAAGTCTTCAAATAAAGATGTTTGGCTAACTGTGTTTAATAGGGTATTTCCCATAGATTATCTACCCTTAAAATTATTTTCAAAGATCATGGTTTCAGGGAGATTATTATAGCCCTTTTTCACCCAATAGACTAGAAGTAGTGATATTTGAAGCCACACAGATCTATGGTGCACACTTCATGAGGGCAGGATTTATTTTCTTGTGCCTGAAACAGTGCTTAGCATCTAAGTAACACCAAAAGCATTTGTGAGAGGAGTAAGTAGTACACATGTTCTAAAGGCTTAAGATAGATCCTGGTCATTGTCCTGGGTAGCTCTTGGGAGAGAAATTTCTTTGAATATCTGAAGGTTGTCTGGGAACCTTTGTCTTCATGAAGTTGACTCAGCTTTTATTTTGAATCTCTAACTAACAAAGATTTTTATCTTTTTTTTTTGCATGACTTGGTACCCATAAAATCATAAAATCATCTTGATATCTAAGTACATTTCAATTTCAGTTTCAAAGAATATTAGATATTCCGTACATCACCCAGTGCTCATCACAAGTGCATTCCTTAATCCCCATAACCTATTTCACCCATCCCCTCACCCTCTGCTAACCATCAGTTTGTTTGTTCTCTATAGTTAAGAGTCTGTTTCTTGGTTTGTCTGTCTCTCTCTTTTTCTCCTGTGCTCATTTGTTTTGTTTCTTATATTCCACACGAGTGAGATCAGATGGTATTTGTGTTTTTCTGACTGACTTATTTCACTTAGCATTATACTCTCTAGCTCCACCCATGTTGTTGTAACTGGAAAGATTGCATTCTTTTTTATTCTTATGTCTATGAATATTATTATATAATATAAAACACACACACCACATCTTCTTTACCTACCTATTCATCTGTCAATGGACACTTAGGCTGCTTCCATAGTTTGGCTATTGTAAATAATGCTGCAATAAATATAGAGGTGCATATATCCCTTTGAATCAGTGTTTTTGTATTTTTGAGTAAATACCCAGTGGTGTGATTACTAGATCATAGGATAATTCTGTTTTCAACTTTTTGGGAAACTCCATACTGTCTCACATAGTGGCTGCACCAGTTTGCATTCCCACCAACAGTGCATGAGGGTTTCCTTTTTCTCCATATTCTCTGAAACACTTGTTTCTTTTGTTTTTGATTTTTAGCCATTCTGACAGGCGTGAGATGATATCTTATTGTACCTTTGATTTGTATTTCCCTGATTATGAGTGATGATGAAGTCTTTTCATGTGTCTGTTGGCTACCTGTATGTTTTTGAGTAATCTCTATGCCCAACGTGGGGCTCAGACTCACAATCCCAAGGTCAAGAGTCACATGCTCTACTGGTTGAGCAGCAGGTGCCCCTGTTATGTCTTCTTTGAAGAAATGTCTATTCGTGTAACCTGCCCATTTTTAATTGCGTTGTTTTTTGGGTATTGGGTTTTATAAGTTGTTTATATATTTTGGATACCAACCTTGATCAGATTTATCATTTGCAAATATCTTCTCCCATTCTATAGGTTACCTTTTAGTTTTGTTGATTGTTTCCTTAGCTGTGCAGAAGCTTTGTATTTTGATGTAGCCCCAATAATTTATTTTTGCTTTTATTTCTCTTGCCCTAGGAGACATATCTAGAAAAAGTTGCTATGGCCATTGTCAGAGAGTTACTGCCTGTGCTCCCTTATGGATTTTTATAGTTTCAGGTCTCACGTTTAGGCCTTTAGTGTTTTTCCTTAATTGTAAAGTTCAGAAAGCGTAGTCTTTTTGTGTTGTATATAAGGCTCTTCATGAGTTGGTCCTTGCTTTCCTCTGTGTCATTTCCTGCTACCCTATCTGGTAAGATTCAATCTTTTTTCAACGTTTATTTATTTTTGGGACAGAGAGAGACAGAGCATGAACGGGGGAGGGACAGAGAGAGAGGGAGACACAGAATCGGAAACAGGCTCCAGGCTCTGAGCCATCAGCCCAGAGCCTGACGCGGGGCTCGAACTCACGGACCGTGAGATCGTGACCTGGCTGAAGTCGGACGCTTAACCGACTGCGCCACCCAGGCGCCCCAAGATTCAATCTTTTTTGTTCCCCATGTATGACATACTCTCTCCCACCTGAATCTGTGTATCTGAGGGGTCTTCCTTTCTGTTGGCTCATCCATCTTATACTCAGGATTAGCAGAACTGCATATAAGAATCAGTAGACAAAGAAGGGACTTGGGAAGTCTGAGTCTTCTTGTGCTGGCTGAATGTGAACATTTATTACTTAAAAGTTTATTTATTTATTTAAGTAAGAGCATTGGAAAAGAGTAGGAAAAGGCCAGAAGGTTGAAAATAAAACTAACATATGCAGCTGAATATATTAATTTCTTGAAGAATCGGAAAAAGATTCTGGAGATCCCTGAAAACTGCTTATATGCTGATGTCAGTGTGCTCTATTCTGTGATCGGGACGGAGACTGGCTCATTATGGTATCTTTGAATTATATTATCTCTGTATGTAATTTTGTTTGCTTTGCAATAATTATCTATATTTCATGTGCTAAATTTCTATAGGTGATGTCTTCTTGCTTAGTCGTTTGCCTGTGAGAGTGTCAGTCTCTTCTTTTATTTCACTTTGCTATCCTGGATTACTGTATGGCCTGATTCTAGAATTGAGTCCCATATGGTATATTTTAATGCTCATCATATTTGGGTATGTGTGGTAAAATATATTTTAAGCAATATCTTCAGAATGTCTCAGTCTCAGAGACCTTCTGTATGACATCCACTACATTAAATAGATATTGAAATATCCAGAGATGGTATGGCATTTAAATAATTTTTTTTATTATGCAAGTACGTTATGTTTACAGCAGAAATAGAAATAGCAAGAATAAAAACAATGTCACAGCTCACAGATATTCACTGTCCTCATAGATTTTCTTCCTGTGGAAACATACAAAAAACCCCATACCCATATAGACATTCCATATCTTTATTTATTAATAAAATAGTATCATATTATATAAATCAGTCCGTAATCTGCTTTCCTCACCTGTTCATTTTTCTCAGTAACAATAGAACTACATCATTATTTTAATAACCTTATAGGGTGTATTGAGACGGGTGGTAATTTCTTTAACTAGTCTTCTTATCCTCAGCTGCATAGGTTATTTTCA
The DNA here is from genome assembly GCF_046562875.1 of Panthera onca. Classification (NCBI taxonomy): domain Eukaryota; kingdom Metazoa; phylum Chordata; class Mammalia; order Carnivora; family Felidae; genus Panthera; species Panthera onca. The sequence goes on along the minus strand of NC_138342.1, from coordinate 144,992,079 downwards.
TAATTTTTTTCTTGTTCTTATAAGCAGTGTTACCTTTGATATTTTTGCCACTCACTGGATTTTCTCCCTAGGATAAATTCCTAGAATGAGGATTAAAAGTGTATAGACATTTTTAGAGCTTTGGATATAAGTTGTGAGTGATTCACAGTAAGTTCTCTAATCATCTAGGTTAAGGTCCATGCTCTGCTTTCTTGAAGCAGAGTTCTTCCTGCCTGGGAAGAACTCTTAAGTTTTCAGGAGAGAACTGATCTCTCTCTACAGCAGCAGGTCGGAACTTGCCCTGTCTGTGGCATCTTGTTTACTGCCTTAACAGCACCTTTCTCTCTTTGGTTTATGAGAATCTCTTCTCTGAGACAGTTTGTTCCAAAAACTGGGAAGATTGCTTCTGTAGTCACAAAATGTTCTTACTTACATAGCTTTAATGTAAAAGAACAGCCTTACTTTGTGCAAGGTACAAACACTGCGTTCATGCAAATAGCCTTTGATTCTGTTTGAAATCAAAATGAGTTAAAATAAATTATCAATTTTCCTACAATTTCTTTCTCATAGACTTTGAAGGTGGTGTTTAAACAAGTACAATTTAAAAAAGGCGAAGAACTGACGGCTTTAGCATAAAGGGGTGTTAGATATTGTCACAACTCTAAGTATTTTAAAGAAAAGGTGTCAGTTCAGATACTCTTTGTAAAAGGATTTTTCAGGGTAGATAGTTTTTATTTGTTTGTTTGTTTTTTACATTAAAAAATAAAGTTAGGCATAGTATTGAATGTCAGTGAAAAGTGAAAAATTATGCCAAATGTTTATTTCACCTAACCAAAGTGTCATTTCATTATAACTCATGTTAGGGAAAAATCTGTTATTAGATGACAGGACTGATAAGGGAATTCCAGTCCTTGCCAGAAGGCTCCCATTTTGGGATTTCCTTCCTACCCCCCTGCCTCAGGTGCCAAATTACTACTAATGAGGGAGGCTGAAGTAACAGACTATAAATTGTCCCCTCTGTTGAGGCTCTGGGCTCAGATCTCTGGAGAATCATCTCTGGGCCCACCAGTGTAAAATAAACCTTCTTCCTTCCAAGATCTCTGAGTGCCCCTTGGTTCTTCTGTCAGGTGATTCCAGACCAGTTTGCATAACACTCATTTGACCTCTTTTCTGCCTATTCCACTCATTAGGAGAGTTTAAAATTATTTCTATACTGAAAAAAATATCTATAATGAAATATTATAGCTATGGTAATTAGGCATACTCCTCTTTCTTTTCTTTCTTTCTTTCTTTTTTTTTTAAACACATAGTGCCTAGGACATAGTTTTATTTTGTCCTACAGATTTCCTGAGGATAATTGAGATATACTTTGGGTCAGACCTTTTTCTAATGACATAGTCCCAACTAAGAGGAAGGTATCTCTCTTCCAGGAATGGAAAAAAACTTGTCCTAGACTTCTGGAAAGGGCCAGCGACCTCTGTGGGGAAGTGCTAAGTAAGAGAGGAAAAGGTATGGGGGTCAACTTTCACAGACGAAGATCCCATATGCCTCACTCATATTTTCCTTTATTGCAGAGTCAGGCCAATTACAAATCTCGATTTGCTGTGCACAGGGCTTACAACATTTCACACATGCAAAAACAAAGTGTGCATCACTTAAAGGTGGACAATCACAAGAGACTAATTAAATCAGAGATATACCGCAAGGGTCTAAGTGTCCTATTGTTTTGCTCCACTTTGTATACAATGTATAGATCAGGGAGTGGAGTTCCGGAGGAGTTCTGAGCTCTGGGAGGATTGCAGAAACACCTGGGAGGGTGCTGCCCCAGGGTTTCAGCAGTCAGGGCAGTTACACAGGCCTGCAACCTAACAAGAGACCCACGCCCCACCCAAGTTTAACTGCAATCCACCGGTAATCTGTAATCTCCTGTGACATTTGAGCTAGCCAACCATTGTGTATAATCTCATCATCCTCGTAATAACCCCACCCCTACAGTAACAGTTTCTAGGCAGAGTTAATAGGTGTGGTACCTTTTTTTTCATAGTAAATTTTTTTTTTTTAATTTTTTTTTTTTTCAACGTTTTTTTATTTATTTTTGGGACAGAGAGAGACAGAGCATGAACGGGGGAGGGGCAGAGAGAGAGGGAGACACAGAATCGGAAACAGGCTCCAGGCTCCGAGCCGTCAGCACAGAGCCTGACGCGGGGCTCGAACTCACGGACCGCGAGATCGTGACCTGGCTGAAGTCGGACGCTTAACCGACTGCGCCACCCAGGCGCCCCCATAGTAAATTTTTAAAGAATGTTTATTTGTTTTTGAGAGGGAGAGGCAGAGCGCTAGAGGGGAGGGACAGAAAGAGAGGAAGACACACAATCCTAAACAGCCTCCAGGCTGAGGGCTGTCAGCACAGTGCCCAGGCAGGGATCAAACCCAAGAACCTTGAAATCATGACCTGAGCCAAAGTCTGACACTTAACTGACTGAACCATCCAGGCGCCTCTAGGTGCGGTACCTTTAAATGAACTTGAAAAGAGTAGGATAATCTTGTATGGTTTACAAGCAAATACTAATAGGGAAAAATCTGTTATAAAATGGCCGACAGGACTGGAAGGGGAATTCCAGTCCCTGCACGAAGACTCCCCTTCCGGGTTTTTCTTCCCACTCCACTTGCCAGGAATGCAGAAGTAACAGATTATAAATTTTCCCCTCTGCTTACGTTTTGGACTCAGACCTCTGGGCTGTGATTTTCCCTGAGTCACCCCCCCTGTGAAATCTACCTCCTGCCTTTCAAGATCTTCCAGTGCCGCTTGGTTCTTCCGCCAGGTGATCCAGACCAGGTTCCGTAACAATACTTCTTAACTTCTTGAATAGTGTGTCTCAGAAGAATGCAATATTCTATTTCTAGGTGAGCATAGGCTCCATAAATTCACCAAGGATATTCATAAAATTACTTTCGTAGTTTTCCTTTTGAGTGATTTATAAAAATAGGCACTAGCTTTATCCTTTTCATGCACATGCACACGTGTGTATGTGAAAGGTTGTGTAGAAAGGCAGTCATACTGCCATTCAAGATGTTTATTTTTGTGATCTCAAGAAAACTGAAGAGTATAAGTGTAAATAAAGGTTATTACTTGGCATTTATCAGAAAAAAAATACCATGAACAACTCTGCTTAGTTTTCCTTTTAGTGTGGTGTATGTGCATGTATGCAATATACAATTTATACAATATATAAAAACATAAGTTGGTCATTTAAAAGGGAAAGAACCAGAGAAAAGAGTTTGTATAAAGATTACTGGGGCACCTGGGTGGCTCAGTCAGCTAAGTGTCTGACTTGGGCTCAGGTCATGATCTCACAGTTTGTGAGTTCAAGCCCCGCATCAGGCTCTGGGCTGACAGCTCAGAGCCTGGAGCCTGCTTTGGATTCTGTGTCTCCCTCTCTCTCCTCCCTTCCTCTACTCGCACATTAAAAAAAACAAAAACAAAACAAAAAGATTATTAACTGAGGCCAAGGGCCATACTCATTTTGTTCTTCACACCCACTATTGGAGAACTTGTCACATGGTTGTTGCTCAGTAAAAGTTAAAGTGTGAGTGAATGAACAGATGAATGAATGAATGAATGAATGACCAGACTGTTACAAAAGGGTTATTCTGAAATGGTGATTCCTATGGAAGCAAATGAAAATGAAAATCCAAATGCTTTGGAATGCAACGAAGGCAGTCCTGAGAGGAAAATACATTGCAATCCAGGCCTATCTCAAGAAACAAGAAAAATCCCAAATACAAAATCTAACAGAACACCTAAAGGAAATAGAAGCAGAACAGCAAAGACAGCCTAAACCCAGCAGAAGAAGAGAAATAATAAAGATCAGAGCAGAGATAAACAATATAGAATCTAAAAAAACTGTAGAGCAGGTCAATGAAACCAAGAGTTGGTTTTTTGAAAAATAAACAAAATTGATAAACCTCTAGCCAGGCTTCTCAAAAAGAAAAGGGAGATGACCCAAATAGATAAAATCATGAATGAAAATGGAATTATTACAACCAATCCCTCAGAGATACAAACAATTATCAGGGAATACTATGAAAAATTATATGCCAACAAACTGGACAACCTGGAAGAAATGGACAAATTCCTAAACACCCACACACTTCCAAAACTCAATCAGGAGGAAATAGAAAGCTTGAACAGACCCATAACCAGTAAAGAAATTGAATCAGTTATCAAAAATCTCCCAACAAATAAGAGTCCAGGACCAGATGGCTTCCCAGGGGAGTTCTACAGGATGTCTAAAGCAGAGATAATACCTATCCTTCTCAAGCTATTCCAAGAAATAGAAAGGGAAGGAAAACTTCCAGACTCATTCTATGAAGCCAGTATTACTTTGATTCCTAAACCAGAGACCCAGTAAAAAAAGAGAACTACAGGCCAATATCCCTGATGAATATGGATGCAAAAATTCTCAATAAGATACTAGCAAATCAAATTCAACAGCATATAAAAAGAATTACTCACCATGATCAAGTGGGATTCATTCCTGGGCTGCAGGGCTGGTTCAACATTCGCAAATCAATCAATGTGATACATCACATTAATAAAAGAAAAGATAAGAACCATATGATCCTGTCAATCGATGCAGAAAAAGCACTTGACAAAATTCAGCATCCTTTCTTAATGAAATGGTGATTCCTTTGCTTCACAGAAGTTTTAAATACAGTACTCACAGTTAAATTCTAAATTTTAGTGATGTGAGTCTGTCTTTTTTCTTCCTAATGCACTTTTTGAGGTGACCAAATAATGGGTTGAATTTAGATGGGTCTGTGAATATCATTTAGAAAGTATTTTTACTTTCTCTATCATTAAATGATTAAAATAATTATGGCATGGATTACTATCAGTGCATTTGAGAGGAAGAGAGGGCAATTATATGTACCCTGTATTAAATGGATGAGTGGGTTCCTAGCTGATGTTAGGAAAGTAAGGGAAAAAATTTAACTTTATTATGTTCAGTTACTTGGATCAGTTATTTGTATAAATTAAACCTTCATAAGCAAAGCATGAGGATAGGATAAGGTGATTGTCTAGAGTATGTAAGGAAAAGTATTATTTTAAGGAAGGTTGTATGCTGTTTTTTAATTCATTCATTCATGTATGTATACATAGTTATTGCACATCTACTGTGTGCTAAATACTCTTCCAGGTACTGGGGATGCAGCAGTGAATAAGACAAATTGATGTCACTGTCCTCATGATCCTTAAGGTCTAGAACGGACAGGTGAACATGGTTAGCTTGGAAACTGTGGTCCTGGAAGTCCTTTTCGACATTTATATAGAGATCAGAAAGAGCCTACAAATGCAGATTTGAGAGAAACCATTTTAGGCTAAGCAAACAGAAGTTAGACCCTGCAGTTGGAGTATATTTGTTTATACTCAGGAACTAGAAAGAAGAACCATGTGGCTGATATGTTGACATCAAGAGCCTGTGGGTTAAAGTTAAGCGTTTTTCAGTGCCTGAAGCAGAAAATAGATCCTGTGTCTTTACAAACGTGCTATACTTTGAATTAACTCTTATTCTTTCTGTAGGTAATCACAGCTGCTAGAATACTTGTCTTAGGAATCTACAAGCCACGTTAGTCTATTATTTTTGTTCAATACTCCGTCTACCCAGGTGTTTTATAGATAGGTCATCTCTACTTTCACTGCTGAACGATGAGTGTGAAATAACGAGTCATGTGACACTTTCATCTACAAACAGGCTACAGTTTGTGTTTTTCCCTTTACTTCCTATGTGGGCTAGCAATTTTGACCACAGTTGCCTTATATCTTCTTGCTTCATGCCGTGTGATTTGTCCGCATCACTCCTTTCTCACAATTAGCATTAAATGGCTTAATAATGTTAGTGTAGTTATCATTATGTTCCTGATCCTTCATGGTGCCCCTTTATTTTTCATGGGAATATAGAAAATATTTTGACATTTCTTGCATCTTGTATTTCCTTTCATTCATCTTTTTTCTGTGTGTGGCACTTGGTATCGTCAGTTCCTGGGTCTCGAGAATTCTGCCATCAGGTGAATTTTGACTTCCTTATTGCAAGTTTAGTATTGACTATTTGGGGATCATTTACCTTCTACTTTACGAATTCCAAAATTAAAAAAAAATTTTAATGTTTATTTATTTTTGAGACAGAGAAAGAGCATGAATGAGGGAGGGTCAGAGAGAGGGAGACACAGAATCCGAATCTGTGCTGGCAGCTCAGAGCCCGATGCAGGGCTTGAACCCATGGAGTGTGAGATCATGACCTGAGCTGAAGTCGGACGCCCAACCAACTAAGCCACCCAGGTGCCCCTAAATTCCAAAATTTTATTGCCATTCACCCTGTTGCTGTGAGTTTGTGCTTTTAAAAAAGAAAGCTTATTATAATTTTTTAGTGGAATTTTTGGAGGGAAGGATGTTGCCCGGAGATTCCCAAGTAACTTTTTAAAAATCAAGAATAGGGGCGCCTGGGTGGCTCAGTCGGTTGAGCATCCGACTTCGGCTCAGGTCATGATCTCAGCTCAGGTCGAGCCCCGCGTCAGGCTCTGTGCTGACAGCTCAGAGCCTGGAGCCTGTTTCGGATTCTGTGTCTCCCTCTTTCTCTGACCCTCCCCTGTTCATGCTCTCTCTGTCTCAAAAATAAATAAAATTTAAAAAAAAAATTAAAAAAAATCAAGAATAAAAACTGTATTCTGGGTGATGGGCCTTGAGGAGGGCACCTGTTGGAATGAGCACTGGGTGTTGTATGGAAACCAATTTGACAATAAATTATTAAAAAACAAACAAAAAACCACACCGTATTCTGTACTATCAGGCAAGGGAGGAAAGAGAGATAAGCAGAAGAAAAACAGGAGTGAGAGTGAGAGAGAAAAATGAGAACAGGCCTATAGCAGACATTGAGAGACAAAGACAAAGATGAGGTCTTGCAGCATCTGGTCATTTACTGTATGGCACAGAATGTGAAAACACGTATACAAGTCAGAGGGAAAGAAAAACTTCCACTTCTCCACACACTGCAAAAAAAAAAAAAAAATTTACGAAGTCTTAAAATATAAATTTTAGTATTTTGCTTATTCTTAACCATTTCCTCTTTTCTCATTTAAATATTGATCATGTTAATTCTCTCAGAATTGGGATGTGGAGGTTGTAATTTTATAGATAAAAGGAGTTTATCTCTATTTCATGATCTTTTAGGATATTGCTGTTTTTTTTTTTTTTTTTTTCAACGTTTTTTTTTTTTTTTATTTATTTTTGGGACAGAGAGAGACAGAGCATGAACGGGGGAGGGGCAGAGAGAGAGGGAGACACAGAATCGGAAACAGGCTCCAGGCTCCGAGCCATCAGCCCAGAGCCTGACGCGGGGCTCGAACTCACAGACCGCGAGATCGTGACCTGGCTGAAGTCGGACGCTTAACCGACTGCGCCACCCAGGCGCCCCTGGATATTGCTGTTTAAACTTTAAAAGACATGTAGCCTTTTTCTCAGGCAAGGGAATTGTCCCAGAGCCATCAAGCTCAGTGGTCAAGAAAGAATTCTTGAGAGGTTTTATGATGCAACTTTGTAAGTTTATTTAAGTAGCGCCGGGATGGGATCTGTGGATGGAAAGAGCTGCACTTTTTGCTGTGTGAGGCTCATGGTTAATATGCTTAGTGCTCAAGAAGGGGGGCGGGGCATGCAGCCGGTATAGGATCATAAATGTTTCTTCGAATTTATACTCCTAAAGCTACTTCCACAAGATTTCTCTTGCTTGCCATTTAGTTCAATATTAACTATTAATGAGATATGAGACCCTTTAAGGATGTAGCAACCAGCATGTATTTGATCCTTATTGAAACTATGCAGGCTGTAGTCAGCCTCCTGGATGTACATTTTTCTGTGTCCGTCCCTCATCAGTATGAACCAGATCACCTTTGGGCTGAAAAAACCCCTAGGTTGGAACTTCTCGGTCTTACTGTTTCCGTGCAGCGGATGACGTTTCTCTTTAAGGGACTCCTGATTCTCTTTAACATTCGAGTCCCCTTTTCTTCTCCTTAAAATCTCATTCTTGGAAGAAATTTAGTATCATTCTTTTACTATGGACCTTAAATGTGAATGATTATTCATTATCACATTATTTTGTTATCCTACCCTGATGACTTGGCATTTTCTTTTCAGGGAGGGAAAATATCTTTTCTCCCTTTGGATTTTACTTGTTTCTAGAGAGACGGGTGGCAGACCTTTCTGGGAACTTAAACCTTGAGCTTAAACACATCTGAATAACTGTCTAGTCTTCCCAAATGTGAGGTAGCCTGTGTTTGGAGAAATTCAGTTAAAGCAGAAAACTTTAATAACATTTCTAAGTTTTAAAAAATGTTTATTTATTTTTGAGAGCGAGAGAGCGTGAGCAGGGAAGGTGCAGAGAGAGAGGCGCACAGAGTATCTGAATTGGGCTCCTGATAGCTGAAAGCCTCATGCGGGGCTTGAACTCAGGAGCCATGAGATCACAACCTGGGCTGAATTCGAATGCTCAACCAACTGAGCCCCCCAGGCGCCCCTCTCTATATTTTTTAAAAGGCCATGTCATGTATTGAGAATGAGAAAATGTTAATTCTCTTCCTAACATGTGAGAGCACTTACCATTAATTATACCAAAAATATTTTAAATACTTCAATTTTATCATAATCCCATATCTACAGTCTTAGTTGAACTTAGTTGTCCTAAACTTTCACTGTATTATTTTTATGTATGTGTGTATGTATGTATTTATAAGTTTTTATTTAAATTCCCATATATATATATATATATATATATATATATATATATATATGCTACATCTTCTTTATCCATTCAGCAGTCAATGGATACTTGGGCTATTTCCATAATTTGGCTATTGTAGATAATGCTGCTGTAAACATCGGGATAACTGTGTCCCTTTGAATTAGTATTTTCGTATTCTTTGGGTAAATACCTAGTAGTGCAATTGCTGGGTCATAGGGTAGTTCTATTTTTAACTTTTTGAGGAAACTCCACACTGTTTTCCAGAGTGGTTGCACCAGTTTGCATTCCCACAAACAGTGCAAGAGGATTCCTCTGTCTCCATATCCTTGCCAACGCCAGTTGTTTCTTGTGTTGTTAATTTTAGCCATTCTGACAGGTGTGAAGTAGTAACTCATTGTAGTTTTGATTTTCATTTCCATGGTGATCAGTGATGTTGGACATCTTTTCATGTGTCTTTTGGCCATCTGGATGTCTTCTTTGGAGAAATGTCTTCTGTCCATTTTTTAATTGAATGATTTGATTTTTGTGTGTTCAGTTTTATAAGTACTTTATATATTTTGAATAGTTAACGCTTTATTGGATATGTCATTTGCAAACATCTTCTCCCATTCCATAGGTTGCCTTTTAGTTTTGTTGATTGTTTTCTTTGCTATGCAGAAGCTTTTTAATTTGATGAAGTCCCAATAGTTTATTTTTGCTTTTGTTTCTCTTGCCTCAGGAGACACATGTAGGAAGAGGTTGCTGTGGCTGATGTCTAAGAAGTTACTGCCTGTGAATTCTTATGGGATTTTTATGGTTTCAGGTCTCACATTTAGGTCTTTCATCCATTTTGAGTTTACTTTTATGTATGATGTAGAAAAGTAGCCCAGTTTCATTCTTTGCATGTTGCTGTCCAGTTTTCCCAACACCATTTGTTGAAGACACTGTCTTTTTCCCATTGGATATTCTCTCCTGCTTTGTTAATTGACCATATAGTTGTAGGTTCATTTCTGGGTACTCTACTCTGTTCTGTTAATCTATGTGTCTGGTTTTTGTGCCAGTATCATACTGTTTCGATTACTACAGGTTTGTAATTTAACTTGACATCTGGAATTACGATGCCTTAAGCTTTGCTTTTCTTTTTCAAGGTGGTTTTGGCTATTCAGGGTCTTTTGTGGTTCCATACAACTTTAGTATTGTTTGTTCTAGCTCTATTAAAAATGCTAGTGGTATTTTTATAGGGATTGCATTGAATATGTAGATTGCTTTGGGTAGTATAGGCATTTTAACAATATTTGCTCTTCCAATCCATGAGCACGGAATGTCTTTCCATTTCTTTATGTCATCTTCAATCTCTTTCATCAGTGTTTTATAATTTTCAAAGTATAGGTCATTCACCTCTTTGGTTAGGTTTATTCCTAGATATCTTTTTGGTGCAGTTGTAAATGAGATTGATTTCTTAATTTCTCTTTCTGCTGCTTCATTATTGCTATATAGAAATGCGAGAGATTTCCTCACATTGATTTTGTATCCTGTGACTTTACTGAATTTATTGATCCGTTCCAGCTGTTTTTTTGGTGGTGTTTTGGGCTTTCTTTGTACAGTATAATATCATCTGCAAATAGTGAAAGTTTTACTTCTTCCTTACCAATTTGGGTGCCTTTTATTTCTTTGTATGGTCTGATTGCTGTGGCTAAGACTCCCAGTATTATGTTAAATGGCAGTGGTTAGAGTGGCCATCCCTGTCTTATTCCTGACCATAGAGGAAAAGCTGTCAGTTTTTCCCCATTGAGGATGATATTAGCTGTGGGTTTTTTGTGTGTGCTTTATTATGTAGAGGTATGTTCCCTCTAAACCTACTTTGTTGAGGGTTTTTATCATGAATATTGTACTTTGTCAAATGCTTTTTTTGCATTTATTTAAATGATCATATGGTTCTTATCCTTTCTCTTATTGGTGTGGTATATCACATTGATTGATTTGTGAAGGTTGAACCACCCTTGCAACCCAGGAATATATTCCACTCGACTGTGGTGAATTATTTTTTTAATGTATTGCTGGATTTGGCTTTATAATATTTTATTGAGAATTTTTGCATCCGTGTTTATCAGGGATATTGGCCTTTAATTCTCTTTTTTAGTAGAGTCTTTGTCTAGTTTTGGTATCAGGGTAATGCTGGCCTCATAGAATGAATTTGGAAGTTTTCCTTCCATTTCTACTTTTTGGAATAGCTTGAAATGAATAGGTATTAAGTTCCCTTAAAGTTTGGTAGAATATGCCTGTGAAGCCATCCAGTCTTGGACTTTTGTTTGTTGAGAGTTTCTTGATTATTGATTCAATTTCTTTGTTGTTTCAACTTCTTTGCTGGTTATTGATCTGTTTAAGTTTTCTCTTCCCATTTCAGTTTTGGTAGTTTATATGTTTCTAGGAATTTATCTATTTCTTCCAGATTGTTCAGTTTGTGGCATATAGTTTTTCATAATATTCTCTTTTAAGTATTTGTATTTCTGTAGTATTGGTTGTTATTTCTCCTCTCTCACTTTTGATTTTGTTTGAGTCCTTTCTCTTTTCTTTTTGATAAGTCTGGCTACAGGTTTATCAATTTTGTTAAGTTTTTCAAAGAGCCAGCTGCTGGTTTCATTGACCTGTTCTATTGTTTTCTTAGTTTCTATATAATTTATTTCTGCTCTAATCTTCATTATTTCCTTCCTTCTGCTGGCTGTAGGTTTAGTTTTCTTGTTCTTTTTCTAGCCCCTTTGGGTGTAAGGTTAGGTTGTTTATTTGAGATTTTTCTTGCTTCTTTAAGTAGGCCTGTAATGCTATATAGTTCCCTCTCAGGACTGCTTTTGATGCTTTTCAAAGGTTTTGGACCATTGTGTTTTCATTTTCATTTGTTTCCATGTAGTTTTGATTTCCTTTTTGGTTTCTTGGTTAGTCCATTCATCGTTTAGTAGCATGCTATGTAACCTCTATGTATTTGTGCTCTTTCCAGATTTTTTCATGTGGTTGGTTTCTAGCTTCATAGCGTTGTTATCAGAAAGGATGCATAGTATGACATCAATGTTTCTGAATTTGTTGAGACTTGATTTGTGGTCTAATGTGTGATCTATTCTGGAGAATGTTCCATATGCATTTGAAAAGAATATTCTGCTTTGTTAGGATGGAATGTTCTGAATATATCTGTTAGATCCATCTGGTCCAATGTATCATTCAGAGCCATTGTTTTCCAGTATGGAGGTTCCTCAAAAAATTAAAAATAGAACTACCTTACAACCCAGAAATTGCACTACTTGGTATTTATCCAAAGGATACGGGAGTGCTGATTCGAAGGGGTACATGCACCCCAATGTTGTTTATAGCAGCACTATTGACAAGAGCCAAAATATGGAAAGAACCCAAATGTCCATCGACTGATGAATGGATAAAGAAGATGTGGTATACACACACACACACACACACACACACACACACACACTGGAATATTACTCAGTGATCACAAGGAATAAAATCTTGCCATTTGCAACAGTGTAGATGGACCTCAAGTGTATTATGCTAAGTGAAATAAGTAGTCAGAGAAAGACAAATATATGATTTCACTTATATGTGAAATATAGGATACAAAGCAGATGAACATAAGGGAAGGGAAGGGAAGGGAAGGGAAAACAAGATAAAAACAGAGAGGGAGACAAACATAAGAGACTCTTAAATACAGAGAACAAACTGAGGTTGCTGGTGGAGTATTGGGTTTGGGGGCTAAAGGGATGAAGGGCATTAAAAAGGACACTTGTTGGGAGGAGTACTGGGTGTTATATGTAAGTGATGAATCACTGAATTCTATTCCTGAAATTATTATTATACTATATGTTAACTAACTTGGATTTAAATTAAAAAATATATAAATAAAATTAACAAAAACCACAAAACTATTGCTTTCTTGTTGATTTCCTATTTGGGTGATATGTCCAGTGATGTGAATGGGATGTTAAAGTCCTGTACTTTTATTGTATTATTATCAATGAGTTCCTTTATGTTTATTATCAATTGTTTTATATATTTGGGTGCTCCCATATATGTGAATATTGCTAACCAGATGTGTGACTTAGGGTGGTATATCCAAACTGCTGGGTCCTCCTTTCCCATTTTCAGAATGGAAGTTATAGTCCCTACCCCACAGTATTTGTAAGGATTAAATGAAGTAGGAAAGAAACACATTGAAATTACTTGATAAACATTTCCTTATCCTTTGACTGTACACACTTTACCACTCCGGAGTTGCCTTTGATGCTTCCTTTTCCTTTTGCTCTTGATAGTCATTCTGTTATAAAGACCATCAATTACTTTCCTATAGTGATCTCTCAGATTCCTGACTCAGAATTTCTGTAGGCAGTTCCTATCCTTCATCTCCTAGAATTTTTGCAGCCAGGATCCATCCTTCATTCTTTTCCCTGGGTTATTCTAACAGTCCCCGTGATTCTCATTTGCTCATATCCTGTTCTGTTCTGAAAATGACTGACACCCTAGTTTTTTTTTTTTTATCTAATTTTCCTGCTTAGAAATATTTGGTGACTTATTCTATCCTTGGATCAAATTTCCAAGTATCAGCCAGTATTCGAGCTCTTTATCAACAAGTTCTCCTTCTCTTTCTACCAGTCTAAATTCCTACCTTCTTACTCTCACAACCCTAACCAAGTTAGTCTTTTTACTCTTTACTAGTCTCTGTCTTCTTGCCTTCTTCTGTGTGATTTTTCTTTGCCTGAATTATTTACTGTGTGATGTTCACGACTCTCCTCTTTAGAATTCTGGAGGCAGGCTAATATGGACCTGGGGAACACACATGTGGTAATCAACATGTCAGGGATTGAATCTTGCTATTTCTGAGTTGATGTACTGTGGATAAGTTATTTAGGTTTTCTGTGCTGTTTCCTCTTCTTTAGTTTGGGTGGCAATGCTATCTACCTCAAAGGGTTGTTATAAGGACTGTCTAAAATAACTTGCATAAAGGCCCTAGCACATATTAAGCATTCAATAAATGTCTGTTAATTCTTCTTTAAAGGATGGGTTATTGACATACTTCTTCCAAGAAGCTTTTCATAACATCATAGTGAGTTTACTTGATTTGTGTCTCCAAGAGCTTAGGCACATTGATTTTATTTCATTAATTTTAACTCTACTTGTAGTTTCTACTTCTGTTCATTCTTTCTCTCTCTGTCTCTGTGTTTCTTTCTCTATAGCTCTCTCTTTGTGTGGGTGGGTGGTAAGAGAAATGGCAGGGGACAGAAAATGCACTGTAAATTTCTTGAGTGTGGGAGGGTCCATGTTTTGAATTCTTTTGCATAGCATCTTATAATGCCAGGTACAGATATCTGTATGATATGTTAAATATAACTGCTTGTCCCGCCCACTGAATTTCCTAAGTACCATGTTAGCATAGAGTAATTTCAGGTCTTCATGCACAACTAACTTAAGCCAATCTAGGATAACAAGTATAGTCTTAGCTCTTTTATCTTATTCATAGGAAATTATTTAGACAAGTTTTATTTTGTGATTCTCTTCTGGTTTTAAATGTCTGGATGTATTAGACGATGAGGTCAAGACCTGCTGGAAGATTTATGCCTTTGCTATCCCGTTGCCCAAAATATAAAAACTCATGAAATCCAGTGTTTCTGTGCTGAGGGCATAGTTCCTTCTCAGCATAATCCTGGTTCTTAGATTCATGCTTCTGGCTTCCAAGGGAGATGACCCAGAGGATGCTAAGGCAAAGGATGCCCTCCTTGACATTGTGTGAGTTTGAGTTGTTATTACTAGCCTATGTATTAGTCGGGTCTCCTGTTCTTTTGAAGTCTATAGCTATAACTCTTCGTTTCATCGATCCTTTAATAATTTATGTTTTCTGGCACGTTATAAGTTTATTAAGGACGGGAAAATGGAATAATTATTTTAATAACTCAATTAATTATAATTAGTTATATAATAATAATTAAAATAATAGTTGTTTTGTTTCACCACCAAAGATAGCATTTAGGACAATAAGAGTTACCTGGCATTGTTTTAGTGTGTGAGAAACACTAAAGGGGGGTTTAGTTTAGAAACTAGAAAAGGGGGTTAAAGCTTAGAAACACTAAACTTGATAAGACTTATCAAGGTCTGGAATAGATCCTGGGTTCAACAGTTTACTGACTAACTTTAGGGAAGGCACTTAGTTTCTCTAAACCTCAGAGTTTTCAGCTGTAAAATGAGAATAATCATGGCAACTATAGTATGTAGTAAGAAATAATTTAACTAATATAGGTCAAGGACTTCTTAGTGTTATGTTTGTTTCATAGTAAACACATATGTATCAGCTATCATCATCATTATGGTCTCAATTGTCAAGTTTTTTTATTGTTGTTGTTTGCTTGATTTTTGTTTTAGTCTTCTTTTTTTTATTAAAATGTTTTTTCAATGTTTATTTATTTTTGAGAGACAGAGACAGAGTGTGAGTGGGGGAGGGGCAAAGAGAGAGGGAGACACAGAATCTGAAGCAGGATCCAGGCCCTGAGCTGTCAGCACATAGTCTGAGTTGGGGCTTAAACTCATGAACCATGAGATCATGACCTGAGCTGAAATTGGATGCTTAACGGACTGAGTCACTCAGGCGCCCCGTGTTTTAGCCTTCTTTAAAGAGAAGAATGGGCAAACAATTTGCTGGTTTCTCCATCCTTTTTTTTTTTTTTAAAGTTTTTTATTTATTTAAGTAATACCCAGTGAGGGCTCTAACTCACAACCCTGAGATAAGAGTTGCATGCTCTTCTGAGTGAGGCAGCCTGATGCCCCAATTCTCCATCCTTTCTAAATGTTGTATTTTATGTTTCCTTTTTTAAAGGAGATCAAGTATAAGTTAGAACTGGTAACAGAACTTGGTTTGCGACTTTCTAGATTTGTTTTGTGGCATAGTTGATTTTCATATATCTTAAATGCTGTTACATTGTCAGCATTTGCCCTTAAATTAGTTCTTTAAGTTAAGAAATTTTTACATTTTAAAAATCGCTAAAAGATGTATAATTGAAATTAAAGATTGATCCTACTCTCAAAACATATCACTCTTCTAAATCATAGATAAGGATGAAGACTACAGTATTGCTATTATTAAAATAATATTTTAAAATAAAATAATCCATTTGTTAAGGAATATTTAGACAGCATAGAAAAGTTGAAAGAAGAAAAAAATTACCCATACCTAGTTCCAATACTCAAAGAAAACTTCATTAAACATGAATGGGTGATTGATTTTTAAATAATTGGCCCATTATTGATCTTTTTGATATCATCTCCTACTTTTCTTGTAACTCAAGACCTTCTATAACACTGTCTGGTTTCCTGTTCCTTAATGCCAGACATCCTCCAGTCTTTGATCCTTATTTTTAAATCTTCCTTCTATTAGGAATTTGTTAGAATAGGAGTGCCTGGATGGCTCAGTTGGTTAAGTGTCTGACTTCGGCTCAGGTCATGATCTCGAGCTTCATGAGTTCGAGCCCTACATGGGTTCTGTTCTGACAGCTCAGGGCCTGGAGCCTGCTTTGATTCTGTGTCACCCTCTCTCTGTCCCTCCCCCACTCACACTTGGTCTCTCTCTCAAAAATACATAAGCATTAAAAAAAAATTAAAAAAAAAAAGAATAGAGCCTGCTACATAGAAAGAATTTAGTAAAACTTGTTGAATTAATGGTAAGTTCTTAAGGTGATACTTTCTTTTGTGAAAAATTCATTTATAAACCCATGTTGATTTTTACCTTATTTGAACCTATTTCCTGTCTTTGACATACATCATAATTATCTAAATCTTACAGTTTGTCAAATGTATAGTGTATGGATTTCTTCAGGACTCATGTTTTGTTCACTTAGGATTTGTTCAAACATCTTTTACTATCTACATTTGGATAGTCGGTTGATAGACACTGCTTCTAGTCCAATTCTCAGTGTCTAGCAGGTTTTTCTTTTTTTCTTTTTTTCTTTTTTAAGTTTATTTATTTATGTTGAGAGGGACAGAGAGTGTATAAATGTGGGGGGGGGGGCACAGAGAGAGAGGGAGAATCCCAAGCAGACTCTGAGCTGTGTGCTGACAGCCTGAGGACATGAACTCATGAACCTGTGAAATCATGACCTGAACCTAAATCAAGAGTCAGCCGCTTGACCGACTGAGCCACCTAGGTGCCAGGTTTTTCTTCAGTATAGGTTTGCCATATCGAGAGTGACACTCTTCTACATCCATTTCCTGGGTCACTGAGTTGTTGATGATAAAGATGTCATTAATCACTGCAATATCGTGAATGTATTGCTCTGAAGATTTTTCTGTTTTAGCAACACTATTGTTATAGATCTATTTCTAAGGATGAAATACGCTTCCATGACTCCCTCACCCAATATTCTAGCCTATTGTTTTCTTATAGTTGCAGCCTCTGACTGAGAGTAAGGAGGGGACTTAAAGATGTGGGGAAGGGCATTTTGGCTTCTCCAGAAAAGGGGTGACTGCCTATTTTAAAGTCGATACAGACTTCCTCTCTTTCTCCTTCTTACCTTCCTTTTTTATCTATTGGCCTTATAGGAAGAGGAAATTCTTCCATAATTCTGAAATCTATCAGCCTAAAGACTGAAGCCTATCTTTTGAAGAAATTGGGAAGTTTTTGGTCATTTTTTGAGAATGCATGGATATTTTATTTAAAAAATTGAGATTACCATGGTGACCAGGTGGTTGCCATTTTCACTAGAAACCAAGCAATAGTTCTATTCTGTTGATTATAATCTATCTAGTTCTATCATTTTTGGTGGAATATCTCAGGATTCAGAACAATATAATTACACAGCTTGCCTAATGGCTTAAGGGAGCTAAAATTGTGAATTGGATTGGCTTTCATGCTTTATTTATTTATTTATTTTTAACGTTTATTTATTTTTGAGACAGAGAGAGACAGAGCATGAATGGGGGAGGAGCAGAGAGAGAGGGAGACACAGAATCGGAAGCAGGCTCCAGGCTCTGGGCCATCAGCCCAGAGCCTGACGCGGGGCTCGAACTCACGGACCGCGAGATTGTGACCTGAGCTGAAGTTGGACGCTTAACCGACTGAGCCACCCAGGCGCCCCTCATGCTTTATTTTTAAGCTCACTTTTGGTCACCACTATTCCAGAGAATTACCAGATTTCTTGCCAATATGTGTTATTTCTAGCAATTCTGCTTTATATGACCTATTTTATTTAAGAAGCATATATTATGTAAAAGCACATTCAAAGAAATAATATAAAATCAAGTGAAATTACTTTCACATAAGATATATCCTAAGAACATTATATATTATCTATATTGTTTGTATATATAATATGTATCACTTACCATTATTTACAAGTACTGGATAAATTAAAGTACTCCTCTTTATGAGTGCTGTCAATGCTAAAGCATTCATAGCTGTGCTTTAATCGACCCAGAGCCCTGGAAATTTGGAAACTTTACCTTTTGCTTGAAAGGTATGATTGTCCTTTGGCTTTTTGTTCTCTGTGATTAATACTTTGTGGATTTCTTACCATGCCAAACCACTTGAAGTCTTTATAAGCAGCATGCAGTGATTAATGTTACTTACCATTGACGTAATTATCAAATGAGGTCAAGTGTTAATCAATCACTCATACTGGTATTAAATGATATTTAAATGCCTGGTAAATTGAATTAAACCACACATTTCTTTTTTTCTATTTTTTGCAGGGATATTTAGGTTGAGAAGGTAATCTGCTGAGATTTGAAGCATTTTCATCACATTTACATGGTCACGAAACTTCAAATTTTTTGTGTCAGTTTTCTTATGAGAGTCTTTTGCATAATCTCTGTAAGCCAATCACAAAAGGTGAGCTTCAGATTTTATATATGTAGTCCAAAGACAACAACGTATTAAAAATTTTTTTAATGTTTATTTATTTTTGAGAGAGAGAGGGAGACAGAGTGTGAACAGGGGAGGGGCAGAAAGAGACAGAGCCTGCCTAAGCAGGCTCTAGTCTCTGAGCTGTCAGCACAAAGCCTGATGTGGGGTTCAAACTCAGGAGTTATGAGATCATGACCTCAGCCAAAGTTGGACGCTTAACCTACTGAGCCACCTAGGTGCCCCAACAACCTATTTATAAAATAGCCCAAGCCTCAGAAATGTTTTCTTTCTTCTTTTTCTTCTCCTTATCCTACCCTTTCTTCTCTTTCTTCTCCTTCTGTTCTACAAAGAAATGTTAAATGTTCAGATTTACAGATGCCCTCAAAATTAGATACTGACAGTGAATTTGTTTTTATTACATGTAATAATAACAAACATTAGGGAAATATTTAGGTATCATTTAACTAATTAAGAATATTTGCAGAAGAGGCAACTGAGATAGACACATTGAGGTTGAATAACTTTGCCATGGTCACATGGTCTGGTTAATTAAACCTAGCCACCTCTTGACAAGTATGGTTTAGTGCTCAGGTTTTATGAGGAATGGAGAGTAAGAAAAGATGACCAGAATCTAGATCCAGTGTTGGGAAGTATCAATAGGTAAGGCTGGGAGCTTAGTTTTAGGCTGGATTTTGAAACACTAAGCGGCAGTTCAAGGAACCTGCAATTTTTTGCTGTTGTTTTAATTAGGCATTGAAACTTCATTAGAGATTTTGGAGTAGAGGAGAGCCATGATCATAATGCTTTGGGAAGTTTGATCATTCTCAAGGATGGCCTCAAGTGAGGAGAGTCCAGATCAGGAAACTAGTTGATAGGTGTTTTGTTGGTGGAACTAGGGTGAAGGTAGCAAGAATTAAAAGGAAGCACAGAATATAAAACTGCCTGCCTTTACTAAAAATAAATGCACACATAGCATAGCAGATATGGTCATTTTCTGAGGTGTATATTTACCAGAAAAATTTGTCCTTCACAAAAGGAAATGTATCATAAAAACAAACTTAGGGAAGGAATCCATGGAATCAACATTTTTTCTTATTTACCATAATATCTATCCTTTATTTGCTTAAGCTTGCAACAATTTTCTTAGGATGTGATGGAAAAACTCATGTTAGTGTTGGCAAATTTGTTTGGAAGAAAATATATTCCAGCAAAATTCCAAGATGTGAATTTAGGTTTTCAACAAAAGGTGAGATTTGTGATACTTATAATGATACAATACTGATAGTCATTAAATGTATGCTATTATAAAGGATTCAATACCTGTAGGGTTGAATTAATATAAGATATTCCATTTGTTTTTATAATGTTAAGTTGATTTTTCTATAATCAAAATCTATTTAAATTATTATTATTATTATTTTTTACACTTGCAACAATTCTGAAACTTTACCATTGAAAATTTTGCAATATTAGTTCATAGGTAAAAATGAAAAAAATGATCCTTGTTAAGCTGCTTACTTGAACATTGTTATGCCTGTGGCCCAGTTAATGATGCATGTTGTGAACAAGAGTTGCTAAAAAGAGAGGTGTGTGGTTTCTGAAATGCTCCCTGACCTCTGTGGGTGCAAGATATTTATTTAATTGTAAGAACAACTCTCATTACTGTTGCAAATGTTACTCACTTTTGTTGTTGGTAAAATTCTCCAATTTTGTTTAGATTTGACTTAATTAAAAACATTTTTTTAATGTTTATTTATGTTTTGAGAGAGCGAGAGAGACAGATAGAAAGAGAGAGAGCGAGAGAGAGCTGGGTGGGGGCAGAGAGAGAGGGAGACACAGAATCTGAAGCAGGCTCCAGGCTGTGAGCTGTCAGCACAGAGCCTGACATGGGGCTTGAACTCACAAACAGAGAGATCATAACCTGAGCCAATGCTGAATGCTTAACCGACTGAGCCACCCAGGCACCCCAGATTTAACTTAATTTTTAATTCAAACATCTTTCCCTAACAATCTAACAAACAATATCTAAAATTTTGCATTTCTTGGAACAAATCAGAGCATTCAGTGGCAATAGAGAAGATGTAGACAAACAGTCATTTAAATAAAATGACAACTCGACTGCTGAACCTTTGAGATTGTTTTACATCTAGGACTGGGAGTGCAGGAAGGGGAATTAGACCAAGAGCTTGATGTCCTCTTGAGAGGATATTGAGTTGGTCACCTAAGAAAGAGTACCCTAACTCAAGGTCTGTTGAAAAGAGTAAAAGCAGGAAAATAATTCAGAAAATTATTTATTTGCAATAATAAATTTATTTATAACATTTTCCTTGTTCCCAATTTCTTATTAAAAATAAACTATAAGAAAAACAATAGTCAACAAATCAAGAAAACCTCCATAGAATCTGACAATGTAGAAGCTTGTTTCTATCAGATAACCCTGATGAATAGATTTAAAAAAAGGAGACTAGCACTAATTTATGTTCTCTAACCTCATAGTATACCTCTGGATATACCTCCAGACCACTGAAACTATAATTTTTTCTTAAATAGACCCATTTTTATAGTATTTCAAAAGGAAACTTCATATATACTGAACTGTAAGTGGATAGCCAAGATCTCTGATTTCTGATCTTAAAACTTAAGATAACTATAAAAATAAATATAATTATCATGGCTTTCAGCTGAAGCTGCTTCTTACTAAAAAGAAAAAAAAAAGAGGCGATTAAGTTCTAGAGAGATATTAGAGGCCTACCACTTCCAGACTTTCTGGGATTAGCAGAAAGAAGTAAAGAGATTTGGAAAGGGGGTGGTTTTTATTTTTAAAAACTTCTTTAATATTATTTAGTGCTCCATCTGTGTGTCATGTTAAATTCTCTCACGTGCTTCTAATATTACACGTGCCACAATTTGGGAATAACTTTTGTATCTGTCAATTAACAAAGATTTGAGTAATAACTATGTGAAAACTGTGTAGAAAAATCAGAGTTAGAAGGTGTGATTCCTGCCTTCAAAGAGCTTACCTTCTAGCTTGTAATATATGGCTTGCACATCGGAGAAGATGGCTCACAATGCGAGGTTATACCTGGCAAGTAGCACACACACCCCTAGCACAGTGTTCAACACTGGCACAGAAGCAGGCAAATGGAAAGCACAACAGTCGGTTAAGCATCCAACTTCAGCTCAGGTCATGATCTCACAATTCGTGAGTTCGAGCCCCGCGTCAGGGTCTCTGCTGACAGCTCGGAACCTGGAGCCTGCTTCAGATTCTCCCTCTCTCTCTCCCCCAACCCCTGCTCATGCACTATCTCTCTTTCTCTCAAAAATAAATAAACATTAAAAAAAAAGCACAGCAGTAATATTTGTACAATACTGAGTGAAGACACATTAATGCATTACTTTGGCTCCTCTGCAGAATTAAATTTATTGCCCTTTTCTGTGGTCTTTGTTCATGCACACATACAGAGAATCAGATGAAAAAAAGCCCTGGGAGAATTGTCACATTGTCCATGTAAAGATTTGGCTGGAGGCTTTCTTCATCATATTCACGCAGTACTTTTTGTAAGAATCCACCAAGACGTCCTTATGTGGTTTTAGTGCTGAAATAACTATGTATGTCACGGACATTGTGAAATGTGTTTGTTAAGTGATGAGGTTTTCTTTTTACATTTGGTTGCTAGAAATCTTCGAGTATAATTTGTGGCCTGTTTTATGCTCTTTCCCTTGTTTTTCTTTTCTTTTACCACATTTTAATTTATATTACCTTGTGTTATCTTCATCCTTCTAACGTACCTTAATTCTTGAAATAGTACATGGTATGAATAAATTAAATGAAAGAAAAAACCAAGTGAATAATTAAAACAGTAGTTGTAGCAGAAGAAAACTAAGAGTATTTTTAATGTCACAGTTTTCCATTTATGCTATTTTAGTTACATAAAGAAACTTCCAGCTTTGATTCTGAAAGAATTCTTGCTTAGGTATAAAATTTAGAAGCTAATCTAGCTTATAGTACCAACAACAGCTACTTCTTTACTTACCCCCTTGTGTGACTTAGAGCAAGTTTACCTCTGTGAGGTTTAGTTCTCTTATCTATAAAATGTAGATCTAAATGCCAACCTCATAGGTTGTTCTAATAGATTAACTTGTATGAGGTAACAAACAGGTGCTTCACAAAGGGCAGCAAAGCATAATCAGAACTAAATAATGAATTTATACTGTTATCACTGTACTGACTTGTTACCTGTTCTCTAAATATGCCCCTAAAGTCTTTGAAATAGATACAAGTTTAAGATTAGCTTAGGGCATGCATCTTAGTAAATGGTGATTTTGATTAGATAGAGTCAAAGTAGATTTTTAAGAGGAAAGATACTTGAATTTATAGATGTTGGTTGAAACCAAATGGGATTTTACTTTAATTTCACAAATGAATAAAGTAAATGCTGACTTCAGTGAATGAACATTCATCTACAAAACTGTGATGCAGTCATTTTACCAAGCAGTTTAATTGTCTAAATAAAATCTTTCTGAGAAATATTTTTCCTGTAGGTGATCCTGGATGAACTCCTGAAGCATTTTAAGGCTGCTTTACATGTGCGTAACTGAAAAGTGTTAGGGAACTTTGCCTCCTTTGCCTGCTTCCAAGTTGGCAAACATGAGAAATGAATATCGACTTCCTTTGGCAAGAATCAGTAAGCAAAATTTAATTCCAGTTTGTAATAATGTAAATAAGTAACCTTGCCTAAGAAAGTCTCTGGATTTGGATGCTTCAAAACTGGTAGAAGAGGCTCATTGTAGAATAGCTTTATTACCTTGAGTATTTAAAGGTTTTTTTTTTTTTTTATGTTTCTTTTTGAGAGACAGAGACAGAGCATGAATGAGCGGGAGACACAGAATCGGAAGCAGGCTCCAGGCTCTTAGCTGTCAGCACAGAGCCTGATGTGGGGCTTGAACCCACAAACTGTGAGATCATGACCTGAGCCTAAGTCAGACACTTAACCGACTGAGCCACCCAGGCGCCCCTAAATGTTCCCACTTTTAAAAGTTCATATCCGGGGCGCCTGGGTGGTGCAGTCGGTTAAGCGTCCGACTTCAGCCAGGTCACGATCTCGCGGTCCGTGAGCTCGAGCCCCGCGTCAGGCTCTGGGCTGATGGCTCGGAGCCTGGAGCCTGTTTCCGATTCTGTGTCTCCCTCTCTCTCTGCCCCTCCCCCGTTCATGCTCTGTCTCTCTCTGTCCCAAAAATTAAAAAAAAAAAAAAAAAAAAAAAGTTCATATCCTTTGATTCATCCCATCCTACTCTACTTTGAAGACCTATATGATATCATGTTTATCCAGACATTTTTTATAATAGCAAAAAAATGGGTAACACCCTAAATCTCTAACTGATGAAATGGTTAAATAAACTCATGGATTTTTAAAGTGGTCATAGAAAGTGATGTTTATGTTGTGTTTATAGAAAAAAACTCATTATAGAATACTAATGGAAAGAAAAAGAAGAAAATCACTTGTACTTACAATATGAATGCATTATTAAAAAATGTAGACATCTTTTTAGGGCTGAAGATTTTAATGTTTTAAATTGAGTTGATACAGAGAAACAAAGGCTTGACTGGATGAGGCATTTTGATTTATTTATTTTATTTTATTTTTTTACCTCACCAGAGGGGAAAGGCAAATCTACCAAAGTAATTGGCTATTTAAAAATGGCTCTCAAACTTATTTGATCTAAATAAAAACTGAGAGCCATCTTTTTCTCTTAAAATTTGCATTTTACATGCCCTGTGAAGATATCATCAGGGAGATACCAAGGGAATATCAAACTTGCAAGTGGAGTCATCACTACCAGACGACTAGAGACAGCTGTATAACAATTTCTAAAGCTGTTTACCAAAGAAGTCTAATGTAGAAGGATGTGGCTGTCATTCCCTTGGAAAACAGAAAGGAAGGAGAAATATGGTAAAGGAGGAAATCAGCTGTTGGACCAAAGGAGGAGTTATATATTTAAAAAATTCCAATCGTTGAAGACACAGTTGCTCTATCACACAAAATTCTGAGGTCTGTTCAGTGTCTACTTCTGTTGGATTAACATTTTGCTCAGCACTATTTTGGGAAAGAATTTCTACAGAGCTGGCATGTCCAGCCCCCAGTGTTTCCTCTCACTGACTTATCAACAGGTGTTGAAAAGCCTATGGCAGAAATATCACAGACCCAGTAAACTCAACTTAATTTCGTACCTGTATCTCTGATTTTGTTGGAATGTTTTATTTCTGGAGGATAAAGAAGTAAATAAATTATTGTTGATGTGATTACTCTTCTATATGTATACATATGAATTTATCAATATCATATGTTTATTTATGATTTGTAAATTTAATATTGGGGGTATGATCACATAATTCAAATCTGAACACATTTAGTAGAGAATGCACTCTCTTTGTAATGAAATATGCTACCATTATGATTTTAAGAAAGCATGTAACAATCTGGACTTTAAAAAAATTTGTTACATCTGGAAAAATAATATTGAGATTCTTTACAAAGCCATGTCAGGTAAGCTTCAGAAACAACAATCAGATCATTATCAGAGAAAAAGTAAAAGACAAAACAATGTAGTATTAAATTGCTATACTCTTGACAAGTAATTTTCAGGAGTTTAAGCATAAGACAGAATTATATGTGACCTAATGAATGAAGGAAGGAT
The DNA here is from genome assembly GCF_046562875.1 of Panthera onca. Taxonomy (NCBI): domain Eukaryota; kingdom Metazoa; phylum Chordata; class Mammalia; order Carnivora; family Felidae; genus Panthera; species Panthera onca. Next base: position 144,966,750 of record NC_138342.1, on the reverse strand, counting down.
CATCCTCACTGCTTCTCCATTTAGCAGCCTAATTTAGCATATTCTTAAACCTGAAAAGAATGAATGGCTTCTTACAGTGGATTACCACAGCCTAATGCTGTGGACCTCATAAAGGCCCTCATACCCAATAGTCAATGGTGTTAAAATTACTGGCTCCATCCAAACAGCAGCCACTAAATAATTTGGCATTGTAGAAATTGTTAATATGTTCTCATCAGTGCCTATTTCAACAGCCTCTTAGACATTATACACCTCTACCAGGCTACCCATGGGGTACCTCAGCAGTCTTTCCATTGCACACAGTCTTTGAAGGCAAGGTCTTATCTATGTCCAATTATGGGGAAATTAATTAATTCATTTGAAATGCTCATTCAGGACATGCAAATACCAACAAAGTGGCTTACAAAAAAGGGGATGGGCCATTGCTCCACACGTAGTGCAAGGTCCTGCCACTCAGATGAAATTCTTGAAAATTATGTGGTGAACTGTGCCATCTCAGGCAATGTCATGACCCAGCTATCATCCCTCTTAGCACTCAAAATATTAATACAAGTCCAACAACTTTTAGTTCTTTTGGGGTCTGGAGGCAGCATATTCTGCATTTCCTTATTTTTTTTAGTCTCACTGATACTTTAACTTGCAAGTCAGTCCACCTTAAATGGGGTCCCCTCCAACAAAATGTTATGAAATCTGTCTAAACTGAAATCAAGGGGCACCTTCATTAAGTATCCTCAGAGACTCTCTACTGTAGATGCTGTACTGACCTCCTTTTATGACTCCCAGAGTTTCTGGACCACCTATAATGTCCATAAGTTTCCAATGGACTTCCGATACACAATACTGCCCTTCTTCAATTCTGTGCTATACACTATTAGAGTGACATTTACTGGCCACATGCTGGGATCTCCTGGAAATAGAGACTTTTATAGACCCTGAACATATGACCTTGTGTACTCAATTGCCCATTATACTTTGGGTCATGGATGCCATACTTCACAAACCTGGATTGGCAACCAAGCCCTCCTTGCTATAGCATGGAGTCGCACGTGGGCTCTCTGGCATATCCTACTTGGACAGGTCCTCATTATCTCCTTTTCTTAGTCCCTTGCCAGGAGCCACTGTGTTGGAGGAGGTCACCCCTCTCCCAGACATTTTGGCTACCTGAGGAACAAAACTGAGTGAACAAAATTGGGAATTTGTAGGTTTTATAGATGGAATCACCACCACTCTATGTGATGGAGCTCAGTGGGATGCTGTTGCTTTCCCATCTCTTAACCAAGTTTCCCTGATAAAAGAAGAGACCCAAGGGTCAGCAAAATTGGCCAGACTTTAGACAGTCATCTCAGCATGGATGCCCAGAGCAATAATTTGGCCCCATCAATACATTTTTACGTATTCTTGGGTGGTGACCTAAGAGTCTCTACCTTTGATAGAGAACTTTGGAAATCTTTTGCTTCACAGATACCCCAAATATAAATTAACATAACAGGTATCTCTGCATATATCAGAGCCACAATACAACACCTCTGGAGGACATTCTTTATCCATTCGAGTTCCAGATATTACTGATAGTGACTGAAAATTCATTTCATTTCTTAGAAAACAGTGGTGGGCTCTTAAAAAGTGCATTCAATGGAATTTCCACCTTCCCTATATGCCCTTTGCAATTTAATTGGTTTAATTCAGAGGTCCAATGAACTCTTCAAAGAGCTCTTAAGTAACAAAGTAGCAAATGGATTTCCCATTGGGATCCACTGTGGCAGGGATTTATTAAACTAAATTCAAGCCTTCTGGGGACATGCATTGCCTGCATCAGTGTCACACAGATTCTTAGCTGACTTTGTTGGCCATAAAGAGGGCACCTCTAAAATTTATGTTTTTGGGACACCTGGGTGGCTCAGTTGGTTAGGTGTCCGACTCTTGGTTTCAGCTCAGGTCATGATCCCCCAGTTTGTGAGTTCCAGCCCCGCATTGGGCTCTGTGCTGACAGCGTGGAGTCTGCTTGGGATTCTCTCTCTCCGCCCCTCCCCTGCTCTCTTTCTCTCAAAATAAATAAATAAACTTAAAAAAAAATGAAAATTATGTTTTCAGTGATCGCCTCTCCATTTGGCTCCCTCCCTCCTGGTCAAGTGTCTACTTTGTTTCCTAGGGAAAAAGTCTTCAATCATCACCAAGGCTTAAAACGATGCCAAAGCATTGTATTATAAGTCCTAAATTTCCATGTGCTGCTGTAGGGGAGGAAAAATTCTCCTCTATCCTCTTTGGGTCTCTGGCTGGGCCTATGAATTAAACTGACGTAAGACAGATTAACAGGAGGAAATCATATAAATCTTGTTGAATTTTTATATGTACATGGGAACCTAAACTAGAGAATAAAGACCCGAAGAAGGGACCAGAGCAGGAAGCTTTTTATACCTTTTAGAAAAATGAACAATAAATATGTGAAGAATTGACAAGATAAAGGTATTTGGGCTATGAGTAGTAAATGGCAAAAAAGTAACAAAGTTACTGGGAGTCATATGTGGAGAGAAGGGTTCCTTACTTAGCCAGTTCCTTTCTCAGCCAGAACAACTGCATTTACCTAACAGTTTCACTTCCTTGTCAGCCAGCAAAAGTAATTAAACATGTAATCCTGTCTTCCCAAGGGCGCCAGGGGTCTCCCCACTTCTGATTGTTACAAAGGTTGCCTCCCACAGTCCCACTTTGTTTATTTGCTCCTGAGTTCAAGCCCTATGTGTATATATATATATATATATATATAGCCTTACATGGTGTGCAGGGCTGTGAGTATACATAACTAATAAATTGTGGTTAACCACATCTATCCAGTGTTAGATGTCATGTGTTTGCCCATCCCCATAACTCTAGGGCAAGTGAAAGGAAGCATATCAGAGTTGGAGAGTTCTCAAAGGAAAGGGAATACTACTAGGTAGATTTAATCCAAAAGCAATGAAGAAATGTTGGAAATGGTTTTTAAAAAAATTTTTTTTTTTTTTTACATTTATTTACTTTTTGAGAGACATAGAGCACAAGTTGGGGAGGGGCAGAGAGAGAAGGAGACACAGAATCCGACGCAGGCTCTAGGCTCCGAGCTGTCAGCACAGAGCCTGACGTGGGGCTCAAACTCACAAACTGTGAGATCATGACCCGAGCTGAAGTCGGACGCCCAATGGACTGAGCCACCCAGGCGCCCCTGGAAGTGTTTTTTAACAGGGACTTGATGTGCTTGGTTTTACATGCTAATAAATAACCCTGGTGGCAGGTTAGAAAATGGAGTGGAGGGACACACTGGAGTCTGGAAGGGAATACGCTGTTCCAGTTAGCCAGATGAGGAATGGTGTTGTTTGCTCTAGCCTTTGGAAAATGAGAGAGAGAAGAGATTCTGTAAGTATCAGGAGTTCCAGTTCACTAAGGTTGGAGGGAGGTGAAGGTGCAACAATGATTCCCAGACTTTTCACCTGAACAGTTGTTAGGTGATAATCCATCCATTTTGATAGTCAAGGTGGGAAGAGAATAGATTTGAAGAATATTGTAAGCCAAGAGAAAAGAAGCTCTTTGGAAAAGAGAGATGGGTTAGATATCTGTCAAGCATTTGAGAGAGAGAGAGAGAGAGAGAGAGAGAGAGAGAGAAGTAATGGATCATGGACTAAACAAGCACAAGCATTGTTCAGATTTCTCAATGATTGGATCATCATCGGTGATCTTTGACAGAGCAGGTTCAGAGCACATCTAGCACATCTGGACTAAAAGGGTCAGAGGATTTGGAAGAGGGGGAAGAAGTGTTGGAGACAATGAGTGGACTCATCAGGTTATTCTGCATAATGCCACAACTCAAAATCCTTAATTCTGCAAAGTACCTTTTGCCAGAGAAGTTAACATGTTCACGGGTCGCAGGATTTAGAACACTGACTTCTTGACAGGAGGAAGGAGAGGATTATCATTATTAGAGATGTTAGAGAAAGACAGATATGAATATAATAGAACTTTAGGCCAGTCATGTGTCAAGTTCCAAATTTTTAAATTTCCTTCCTCAGTTTCGTCATCACAAATTTGTAGATAAGTGAATGAATGAATGGGTGCCTGATGGATGTGAGCAATGTCCAGTCTCTCCGTCCCTACCTTTTTCTTTAACAACTTGACTCTTCAATTTATGACAAGAAAATATGTCACGCACTGCTCTGTTTTCTGTGGGACAGTGTCTGCCCATCTGTTCTTTACCTGCCTTGCAGACAAAGCAGCTGTGGCTCTCCATTGTTGCTAATATTACCCAAATTCACTGTCACCTCCACTTGCCTCTTCCTAGAATTCGAGTATATTTGCACATGAATCTAAGCACATTAAGAGACTACAAGGAAAGAGAGGCTAGGGTTAAAACCCAAATTGACAATAGTTTCTGCCACGACGGGCAGACATTTAGTGAAAATAACAAGAAGGCAGAAGTAAAAAGCGAGCCGGCTGCGCTTTCAATTTGATTTTTTAATGGTGTTTCTTGGCTCCACATATAGTTTGCACAGAGCAGTCATCATTATCTTCTCCTACTAGAACTCCACGTTCAGGTGTTCCTTCCCACTGTTTTTGTTTTTGAATCAAAGGGGAGCAGCAAGACCCACGGTGGAACTTCAGATTCCACAGTGTTCTACTTGATCTATTTCTAAACTCTGCCCCTCCTTGATTTTTATCTCCCAGCTGTCCCAGATCTCTCGGCCTCACTCCCCTCTGTTTCCTGTCCGAATTCCGAAGCCCAGGTTACCGTTTCTGCTATGTCTTAAGGTCCCCACTGAAGGTAAGGATGTTCAGACTCACTCTTCTGGAACCCGTCGGACCTACTTCGTGATAAAGGAAAACGAAACTCAAACGTGACCGATGTGAGAAACGAAACCAAAACTTCTTTCCGGGTACAAAAGACTGGCCGAGGCGGCTCCGCAGGTCAGAAGCCCAGGTTCAGGCGCCCCCTCGAGTTGCCACTCAGGGCTCCGCGCTCTGAGCCCCTGTCGGTCGCTTCCTTCCCTGCAGGTGCCCGGCAGCTGCTCCACCGACGCCACAGGTCCGGTGCGGACGCCGGGGTGGAGGTTGGCGGGAGCAGGGGGAGGTGCTCCGGGGAGCGAACCGGGTTGGGGGCGGAGGCGTGCGGAGCGGGCTCCGAGGCGACCGGGGTCACTGCAGGGAGAAACCCGGAGTGGAGATGTCGCTCGCGGTTCCAGCTCTCTGGTCCAGGCGGGAGGTGGCCCGGGAGCGGCTCCGGACGCGCCCCTCTGCGCCCCCAGAAAATGGTGGCGGACGGGTCTCCCGTTGGCGCCGGGAGGCAAGACGTGGGGAGAGGCAGAGGAAAGGGACGCAGGTGGGGAGCGCGGGGTCTGGAATCCGAAGGAGAGGGGCGAGCGTTCAGGCTTTTAAGGGGACCTCTTCAAAGAAAGAATGCTGGGATCTGGGGCCTTAGGGAAACTAAGGGAGGTCAGATCTGAGCATAACCAATATGACCTAGACATCGGTAGCGGCAGGCAGCTAGCATCCCCACCCCACGCACAATCGGGGCGCAACTACAAACTTGCAGAATCAGAATCTGCATTCGAATAACTTACAGGCGATTCCTACCTACCCCTACATTTCAGTGGCTTCATGCAATAATCATTTATTTCTTATATAACAGTTAAAAGAATGTAAAAATGGTCAAGGGGCATGTATTTGTTTTCTATTGCTGCATAACAAATTACCGCAAACTTGGGAGGTTAAGTCAATAAAAATGTAGTATTTTATAAATTTCCGTGAATCAGAAGTCTAGACACAGAGTAACTGAATGCTTTTACTCAGCGTCTCACCAGACTAAAATGAAGGTGCCTACTGGAGCTGCCATCTTGTCCAGGTTCTTTCCAGTTGTTGGAAGAATCCAATTCCTTGCAGGTGTGGGATTGTGAGGTTCCCTGTTTTCTTGTTGGCTCTTGGCTGTGGGTTATTCTCAGCCTTTAGATTCCACCCTCAGCTCCCGGCCAGGTGGTCCTCTCAAAGCATTGTGGCTTATGTCTTCAAAGCTATCAGGAGAATCTGTCTCCTGGAATGTTGGAGTCTTAGGTAATGTGACCTAATCATGGGAGAGACTATCCCATTCAATCTTCCGGTCCTGCCCACACCCAAGGAGAGGATATTATACAGGGCAGTGCACCAGGGTGGCTGGAGTCTTGGAGGGCATCTAGAATTCTGTCCATTGCTGGTCAGCTTTTCTCCAGTGTTTCAGGAAATTGACTCTTTCCATCAAGAGGTTCCATCATTCCCTGGGCCTTATTTTCTGAATTGGGCTGTCTCTAATAATCTATGATTTCTCTTTTTTCCCATCCCTTCTCTCTTTTCTTTTAAAGATTGTTTAAATCAGAACCCAGATAAGGTTTTGGCGCTACTGTGATTGGATAATATGTCTTTAGGCTTGTTGTAGTCTCTTTCATCCTCTTGTAATTTGTTAATAAATTGGAGTCCCTTCCCTTCCCTTCCCTTCCCTTCCCTTCCCTTCCCTTTCCTTTTTTTTTTTTTTTTTTTGGCCTTGTAGAGATTCTAATCTTCCTGGTATCATTTAACAGGTTCTTCTATCTTATAAATGTCTCGTTAATTAATTGTTGCTACTAGAGTTTGGATCAAATTCAGGTCAAAATTTTTGGTGGAGTATTTCTTTTTCTTTTCTTTTTTTTTTTAATGTTTATTTCTGAGAGAGAGAGAGAGAGACAGAGACAGAGAACTAGTGAGGGAGGGGCAGAGAGAGAGGGAGACACAGAATCCAAAGCAGGCTCCAGGCTCTCAGCTGTCAGCACAGAGCCAGATGTGGAGCTCAAACTCGTGAACCAGGAGATCATGACCTGAGCCGAAGTCAGATGCTCAATTGACTGAGGCACCCAGGCTCGTCTTTGCTGGCATATTTCAACAATGATGCACTTCTACATGGAAGTAGCTATTTGCCTGTATTTTTGTTGTTCTAGCACCTAAAAATAACAAGATCTATTAATTCATTAGAAGTTGTAATATAAGTATAAATGAAATTTCCCCATTTATATTTATTTGGCAACACAGTGGTTCAGTACTTATATGAGAAAGGCAATTTAACTTCTTGATTCCAGAAGCCCTTAATTTTTGATATATTATCTTTAGATGCTCTCTCTGGACTTTCTGCGATGAAAAATGAGGAACTTAATATACGCTCTTCTTTTTCCACTATTCATCCCTTTCTGAACTTCCCAATTTGGTTAATTATATTATTTTTATATTATAATGGTTTATCATAGTTTACAATATTTTTGACTTTATTTTTAAAAATGTTTTATTTATTTTGAGAGAGAGAGGGAGAGAGAGAGAGCGGGCAAGGAGCAGAGAGAGAGGGAGAGAGAGAATTCCAAGCAGGCTTCCTGCTGTTAGTGCAGAGACCCACCAGGGCTCTATCCCACAAACTTGACCGGAGCCAAGATCAAGAGTTGGCCGCTTAAGCGACAGTCACCCAGGTGCCTGTTTATGACTTTAATTTTTGTGATTTGTTTCTGGTTGAGTAAAAAATGGGAAGTCAAGTAAACAAGTCACAAAATTATTTATTATGTTATTTATTGTAGAAGCAATCTATATGGTTGACTTGGAAATGTAGTTATCATTAAGACCGATGTTTGAAATCGATACTTTTCCAAATTCAGAGTATCATAGATCCTATTTTTCTTTATAGCTTCCTTTAATTTTCCTGCATCATATGTAGTTATACTGTTTCTTGATTGTCCTTCTGTCTGATATCTACCCACTAATTTTCTGAACTGTCTCTTTAAATAACATTATCATTCAGGCTAGGTGGTTGGTGACTTCTTAAATATCTAGTAATATTGTCTTTCTGCCCTCCTAATGGATTGAATGACTGGGTACGGAATTATAAGTTCAAAATATTTTCTCCTTGGAACTTTGAAAACATTATATTTTCTTTTACCAAAACATCCAATAACGCTCCTCATTTTATTCAGTTCTAACTGTGTGCCAGGTACAATTTTAATCAATTAAAAAAATTTTTTTTTAATGTTTTTATTTATTCTTGAAGGAGAGAGAGAGAGAGAGACAGAGCATGAACAGGGGAGGAGCAGAGAGAGAGGGAGACACAGAATCCGAAGCAGACTCCAAGCTTTATTTTTTTTTTTTAAGTTTTTAATGTTTTACTTATTTATTTATTTAATATGAAATTTATTGTCAAATTGGTTTCCACACAACACCCAGTGCTCATCCCAACAGGTGCCCTCCTTAATGCCCATCACCCACTTTCCCCTCCCTCCCACCCCCATCAACCCTGTTTATTTTTTTAAATATATTTTTTTAATGTTTATTTATTTCTGAGACAGAAAGAGACAGAGCATGAGGGAGGGGAGTGGGGGAGGGGCAGAGAGAGAGGGGGACACAGAATCCGAAGCAGGCTCCAGGCTCTGAGCTGTCAGCACAGAGCCCAACATGGGGCTCAAACTCACAGACCGCGAGATCATGACCTGAGCTGAAACCGGTTGCTCAACCGACTGAGCCACCCGGGCTCCCCAAACCCTCAGTTTATTCTCAGTTTTTAAGAGTCTCCTATGGTTTGCCTCCCTTCCTCTCTTTCTTTTTTCCCCTTCTCCTCCCCCATGGTCTTCTGTTAAGCTTCTCAGGGTCCACATAAGAATGAAAACATACAGTATCTGTCTCCCTGTATGACTTATTTCACTTAGCATAACACTGTCCACTTCCATCCATGTTGCTACAAAAGGCCATATTTCATTCTTTCTCATTGCCAAGTAGTATTCCATTGTGTATATAAACCACAACTTCTTTATCTGTTCATCAGTTGATGGATGTTTAGGCTCTTTCCATAATTTGGCTATTGTTGAAAGTGCTGCTGTAAACATTGGGATACAAGTACCCCTATGCATCATCACTCCTGTATCCCTTGGGTAAATTCCTAGCAGTGCTATTGCTGACTCCAGGCTTTGAGCTGTCAGCACAGAGCCTGTTTGTGGGGCTTGAAGTCACAAGCCATGAGATCACGACCTGAGCTGAAGTCAGACGCTTAACTGGCTGAGCCACCCAGGTGCCCCTCTTTGTTTTTTTCTCATGCCTTCTAAGGAATTTCCTGGATTTCCGATCTGTAACTTGAGATTTCATCATGTCCATTTTATTGCTCTGCATGTGACTTTTTTCCTGAAAGTATAAATTTTTTTGAGGATTTACTTTTGTTTTTTCTGTAGCAGCCTGTTATTATTGTATTAGATAATATTGTGATGATTGAGAATGCTAATTCAAACTTTTTAAAGGACTGTTCTGGCCTTGACTCATGTTTATTCATCCAGCTTCTTCTTAATACCACCCTCCATGTCTAATAATTCAGATTTTTAAATCTACATTTATTCAGTGGTTTTTGTGGTGGGTAGCAGGCTTTATTTTCCCTACCATGACTCTCCCTTAAATGAGAGAGAACTGGGCATAGTGATACAAATTCTATGTACATTTTGTGTAAGGTTGGCATGAGTTCAGGATGAAGTTTAATAGGAAAAGTTTCCTATATGATATATGAGAGGAGGTAGGCAGGCAGACTATGGAACCCCTTAATTATCAAATTGAGAAGGGTTTTATTCTCCCACCATGGCTCTTGTTGAAAAGTTGTAGTGTCCAATAGGCACATATATCTCATTAGTAATTGTTATTTAATTTAAAAATGATGTTATTTCTTTCTGTTTATGAGTATTTTATTTTCAAATGATTATGTTAGGACTTATTAATTTGTTTGGAGCTAACTCCTTAATAAATAAACTGTTAGGTATTTACTTTGTCCTAGGAGTACCATGAGAAAAATTCTTGAGACATTAAGAACATCCGGGAACCTATGAATTACCTTATTTCATTCAATCTGACCCTACCTTTTCTGGATCTATCCCTTCTGAAAGATACTTGGGGTTAATTTTCTCCCATTCACTCAGTTCTCATGGAATCATCTTTTATATTTGAACTTGGTACAATTTGGAGAACTGAAGTAAGACAGTATGGCTAATGTGCAGTTAGTAAGGTTGGGAATTGTATGAATTGGATGGCAGAGAGTTTTGGGGAAATTCTCTAAAATTCTTCCCTGGGCAAAAGCCCCTTATAATGTGAGCTATAGCTACTTTTCCTATTTCATTTCCAATCAATCATTCTGTTTTATGCCATGTGGAACAACCTGTGGAATCAAACTTGTCGTGTGGTTTCACATCTCTGTGCATTAAACCAGTATTGTTTTGCTCTTTGAAATGTGATCCTCTGTATCTCTTACCTTCTCTAAGATGCTTCCATAATTCTTTCTCATATTTTAAATGTGTCCTCAAAACCTCAGAACACAAGAGACTGACTACTCCAGTTGATTGAAGAACTCTTTCAATTCTCTAATGGCTTTCTGTACCATTTCTGCTAGGTCACTAAGCATGTTACACTTTTTGATTTAATTCTCTTTAAACCCTTACCAGATTGTGAGGGGAGAGGACCATGTTTTATGCATATTTGTATATGTGGCAGCAAGTGCAATGCTTGGTGAGGAGTAGATGCTCTTTAGATCTGATAAAAGGGGGAATAACTAGGTAAGCGAGAGACCATGCTTTTGCCTGTCTCCATTAAGTGTTTCTTAAACATTCCATTCCAGCCACAGTAATTTCTTTTTTCTTCAAGTTTACTCATTTTTTGCAGTCATGAACCTCCGTGCATTGTTATTTTAATATTTATTATGTTTATTTATTTTTGAGAGACAGAGAGAGACAGAGCACGAGCTGGGGAGGGGCAGAGAGAGAGGGAGACATAGAATCCAAAGCAGGCTCCAGGCTCTGAGCTGTCAGCACAGAGCCCGACGCAGGGCTCTAACTCGGGAACAGCGAGATCATGACCTGAGCCGAAGCTGGACACTCAACTGACTAAACCACCCAGGCGCCCCTAATATTTAATATCAATGTGTGCCTCATCATTATATGTTCTTTAATGTCATATAATATGAATATCTATCTATCTATCCATCTATCTAATCTATCTATTATCTGTCTATCATCTATATCAAGTTCCACTGCCCTAACACACTATATGGCATATGTGAAGAATGTCTCAATATTTGTTTTTTGTAACAGAATGCTCAAGTGCATTTTCTTCTGCCTCTTTGACAGTTCTTTCTCAATTACCTTTGCAGACTCTTCCTCTTCTCTGTTGGCATTTATTAAATATTAGTGATCTGCAAAACTGTATTTTCAGTCCTTTCTTCTTCTTTCATGATACTGTGTCTGTCTATCCAAGCAAGTTCTTCTACCTCAGTGGCCTTATTTACAATAATATTCAAGTTACTCACATATTCAGGTCTAGCCCAGACCTTGGGTTTGACCTCTAGACCTACATATTTAATTACTCACGTGACATGTCCTACAGTCTTGAACTCAAGTCAAACTCAGAGTGACCACAAATGAACTCATGATCCTTCCCTGAAATGTAGGCTTGTTCCAAGGTTTCCTGCCCAGGGAATGGCCTCGTCCTCCATCCTGTTGCATCAGGTAGAATCTTAAAATCATCCTTGACAACCTTCACTCTTCCCTCTTCTCCATCCGTATCAGATCCATAATACATAATACAAAATTATGTAATACATAATTACAAAATTATGTTAAACTAACCTTTCAAATATTTAATATCCATAGGGGCCCCAAACTACCATCAAACTGTATTACATCAAACTACTCTCATTACCCTTCTGAACTGTGGTTTTCTCTCTGCTTTACTAACAGGAACTTTGATCCCATCTTATCTATTCTCTCTACTGCAGCCAGAGTAATCTTTCAAAATGTAAAGCCGCTCATAACACTACGTGCTTAAAGTCCGTCAGTGGATTTTAGGATGAAAACATGCCCTCAAAGGCTCTGCCTGCTCTTACATTTCTGTAACCCTCTAGTACAGCTAACTCTTCCCTCACTCTCTGCATTCCAACCTTGTTGACTTCTGTTCTGGATCTAGAACCACCCACACTCATTCATCACACAAGACTTTTGTACATGGTATTTTCTGGTATTTTTTGTACACGGTCTTTTCTGCCTGGAATGCTACTCCCCCCATCCCTGTATTTAATTAAATTTTGTTTCATCCTTCAGAAATCAACTCAAGCATTACTTCATTAGGGATGCTTCCTTTATCCTCTTTGTCACAGTTTAAATTTTCCATTGTCCATATGATTATCTGATTAATATTTGTCTTTCCTGATGGATTTTAAGCTCCGTGAGAACTAACAGCATGTTGCCCTTTGTTCATATATCCCCATTGCCTGATGTTTTGCTTAACACACAGTAGTCATTTAATACTATTTCTTGATGGAATAAATGAATTTCTAATTTTTCTTCTTTCTTTGTAGGTCTGTCATTTTCATTAATAACTGCCACTTAGAGGTACCAAAGTAGAGGAAATTTGCTATATTTAATGTTTTCCAGTTGAGGTTCGAGGTCCAGAGAGCGGCAAGAATGGGTAATTTTCAATTTAAAATATTTATAAATTACAAAATAATGATTCTTTAAGCTACATGGATTTAATAGAATTAAAATAACTTTATTGTTATTTCTTCTTTTTCAAATAATAAGTAAATAATTTATTTTTTAGGTTTAGAAGAACACATGATGTTTTTAGAAAAAATGTCACAGTTAATTATGAGTGCATTGCCAAAAGCCAAGTGAGTATTGTAATAAAGATTTCACCATGTGGAGTTTAAGACACAAAACATGAACATAGGGGAAGGGAGAGAAAAATAAGATAAAAAGGGACAGGGAGGCAAATGACAAGAGATTCTTAAATACAGAGAACAAACTGAGGGTTGCTGGTGGGGGGATGGGCTAAATGGAGGGATTAAGGCATTAATGGGCATGAAGGAGGGCACTTTTAGGAGCACCAGGTGTCCTGTGTAAGAGATGAATCACGGGGTTCTACTTCTGAAACCAATACTACACTGTATGTTAACTTGAATTTAAATAAATAAATTAAAAAAGAGGTGTACATTTGGATACCATATTTCCTGTATATCTATTTGACATGAAAGTAATGTGTATCTATCTCAGTATATATATTATGGTATATTATATATACAATTATATATGCACATGCATATATAAATACATATATGATTGTTTAACATAGAACTTTGAGAGCTGTTTGATAGTGAATGGAAACAGTTTTCTCTTGCATTGTTTGTACACAGCTATCAATGAACCTGTTGTTGTATAAAGAAATAGTATTGATTAAACAGGAAGGAAATTTAACACAGGTCTATATTCAGAATAGAGGTGTTAAATTCCTGATTCCAATCCAGATTCTGCCATGTGGTTTTACATAATTTGCTCTGTCTCTTTGAGCCTCTTTTTCTATATCTACAGGATGGGAATGATCCCACCTTCTTCCTATGAGGGATAGTCATACATATGGACATATTTGAAAAGTCTTAGCGTAGAGACGGACATAAAATAATTACTTGGCAAATTCACCTACTGATGATAGTGATAATGGGCGAATAATGACAATGCTACTGTCTTTGGGGGCCTTATTTAATCAATATGTAATTTTTGTTTTAACTGTTTTCATTTTAGACATTCCAGTTTATTCAATGATTTTGTTGAATCTGAATTTTTTCTGATTGATGGCGATTCATTACTTGCTACATGCATATGTGAGAAATCATTAAAGCAGGGGCAGCAGCTCCACTTCTTTTATGTAATTGAATGCTATCTTATGGATCTTATCAGTAAAGGAGGACAATTTGCCATAGTTTTCTTCAAGGTAACATGTGATTTAAGACCTAAACCTAAAATTCCTTACTATTTTATATTTTTTTCTTATTAACACGTTAAATACATCTATAAGAATTCATAGTTTAAAGGGAAGAACAGAAAAAATACCCATAGTCCCTGTATTCAGAAATTACCACGTTTAAGATTATATTTTATTTGCAGCAATTAAACTTTATATAAAGACACACACGCTCATGAAGGAGGATGAGCAGTCTCTACAGAAGCTCAGTTGGATTCAACTTTTCCAACTCGGAGAAGCGCTTCTGTTTTTAGAACTCTGTAGTCAGTTTCTTTGAGCCTGGAAAAATGTCAAACTCATTGATACTACTTCATTTATTCTTTGTTCCATGGTAAATACCTCTGAGGGAAGGTATTTGCTCTTCCTTTTCTGATTATGAATATAATTAATAAAATATTAACAGTATCAAATACAGAGGTATAACCACTACCACCCTTTCCTTATCTTATCCCTGAAGGTAACCAAGGTATTACCCTTAAGGGTTTTGGAATGTGTCTGTTCAGTCATTTTGCAGTCAACACTATTGTTAGATTTTTAAACATTGCTGACTTCTTGCAAGCGATGTTTTGAATACAGAGCCGGTATTCTAACCTAATGTTTCCAGTCCAGTTTACTGCACTAATTTTGATCTGTTGAGAAAAACCTCTGCTGCTTCAGGACAATCACACTAAATTGGGATCGTCCTCTCCAAGTGGTTCACCTCAGCTTCCTGTTCTGGATAATTTATATCCGCCATTTGCTTTTGCATATTTTTTCTCTCCTTTTTCTTTTTGAAGTGAAATTGGAGAGGAAAAGAATTAGACTACGAAGGGAAAGTATGATAAACCCTGAGCATTATGTGCTTGCTTAATGGGGACGCCTGTATTTAAATCCAAACTGTGATTTATGGCATGTATTTGTGAAAGGACAGTCAAGGTCTGACTATAAAGCAGAACAAAACTGTATCGGAACCTTTTCTTCTAATGACTTTAATGATACGTGTAAACCAACTAAATGGTAATTTCAAAAAAAATATACTTTATCCCATTCTTACAGGATGCTGAGTACGCATATTTCAGCTTCCCTGAACTTCTTCCTTTGAGAACTGCTTTCATTCTTCATCTTCAGCATAATACCACCATTGATGTTCAAACAGAATTTTCTGGATGCTTATCACAAGGATGGAAAAGTTTCATAGAAGACAGTTACCCATATTACCTGATGGTTGCAGATGAAGGCCTGAACCATCTGCAAACGCACCTTTTCAACTTTTTAATTATTCAGTCTTGGGCAATCAAGGTCAATGTTGTGCTTTCCTCAGGGCAAACATCCAATATTCTTCGACTTTATGCGTACCTTATGCCAAGCATGTACACGAACCAAACTTTTTTCAAGGAGGTAATTGATATCTAAATATAAATTTCTTTTAGACTTTTACAGAATTTTCCAAGTTACTTGACTTACTTTTATTTCTACCACTTCTATGGAAATTATCATAGCTTTCACAGAGAGGTATAGAAAATTAACAATAATGATAATACAAATGCAATCATATGTTCAGAACTTGTAATAACAACGATTGGTACTTCTCATGAGTCATTTTTTAAATCTTGTCAACAGCCCTTTAGTTAGGTGTAAGTATCATCTGTGTCTTGCAGATGAGGAAATAGATACTTGAGTAAGTAATTTGCTCATTATCAATAGTAAATGAATAATAAAGCATGGTTTGAAAAGGAGCAGTCTGACTTTAGCCCTTATGTGCATAACTACTGTGTGGTATACTGCCTCCAAGTTAATGAAGGTCAGAAATGCGCTCATTTGGAGGTAAAAACTCATGCCTCTGTTGCTAAGACATACTGGTGAAATCCTTGTTAATACGGTAGTTTTAATGAGAAAACAATGGAGAAGGGTGATGAGGATGGGAAATAAACAAAATGCTTATTTCATAATATTAAGGCATTAATAGAATTTTCAGAGTATTTAGATTTTAATCCTTTGCTCGATCTTATTATTTTGCTGCATTGGTATATTTGACAATTACTACATTGAAATTTAGGGAGTTAAAAATACTTACTAATTTTATAAATGAATCTAGTTTCTGGTTAATTTTCACTACTTATAGTGAATCCTCATACGGAGATATTAATTCTGTATTTCATCAAAATAATTTGTGAGTCAATTAACATTTTTTACTCTTTGGGAATACTGTCATACTCCTTTTGGTATTTGGAAACCTCCAGATGGTTGTCATGAAATCTGATAAGATAGTTTGTTTTGCTATAGTTAGAATCCCAGTCATTAAACTATTTCCAACTCTAGTTGCCTGCTGTGGGTAGGATCAGCCCTGGAGTTGATTTTTATATTGGGAAGAGGAACTGTAATCAATTGATCTCATTTCATTCTGTGAAAACAGTTTCTGAATCTGAGCTTGAAGAGTGCTCTACAAACATCCTTCCTAGTCCGTCCTTAAGAAGATTTTTTTAAAGGTCCCTGGCTGGCTTAGCAGTTGGGTGACTGACTTCAGTTCAGGTCATGATCTCAAAACTCATGAGTTTGAGCCCCGCCGAGCTCTGTGCTGATAGCTCAGAGCCTGGAGCCTACTTCGGATTCTGTGTCTCCTTCTCTCTGTCCCTCCCCTGCTCGCACTCTGTCTCTCTCTCTCTCTCAAAAATAAATAAACATTAAAATAATTGAAAAAGAAGATTTTTTTTAAATTTTAGGTTTTATTTCTAGTATAATAATATGTTTCCTAGGTTAGTGAGTACTCATTTTAAAGAGGTTGTTTCACTTATCTATTTGAGGACTATATGAAATGCAAATAAAAATTCAGTGTAATAAGTGATGAATCACTGAATTCTGAAGCCAGTATTACACTGTATATTAACTAACTAAAATATAAATAATAAAAACAGTGTATGATGATAATGGCTGGATGATAGGTACCTGAGGGGAGATTATGCTATTGCTTATTTACATGTATGTTTGAAATTTTTCACAATAAAATATAATGTATTAAATGGGTGCACTTTTTTTTTTTTTGAGATGTTGGAAATGTTCTAAAATTAGATTATGGTGATGGTTACACAACTCTGTATCTTTACCAAAAGCCATTGAATTTTCCCCTTTACATGAATTTTCTGTTATGCTCATTATACTTTTTACAAAGTTTTTTAAAAAATAAAATGCACTAAGTTCCCAGACAAAAATTAATTCAGCAAAGACAACATAGTGCTGCTTGACAGACTTTAAAAGTATTGTTGATGATCTGTAATTACATTAGTGTAATTTTTTTAACTTGGAAATATATTTTCACAATTATATCTTCAATATATGATTTTCTGTAGTTGGAAAGTGATTAGATATTTTATTTATGACAATTTATGTGACTTGCTTTTCTTTTACAGAATAAAAAGAAGATTGAGAATGCTTATAAAATCCTGATTAAACAATTGCAAGAATGTAGAATTTTAGCACTAGAATCTCTTTTTGGAAATTTAAAATGGAAAAATATGATGGACGAGGTACTGAAACTTTTAAAAACTTTGTATTTGAACTAATTTTTTAGTTATAAAAAAAGTTGCAAAAATAGTTCTGAGTTCCCATAGACTTCTCACTCAGCTTTCCCTAATGTTAGCATCTTATGTAACCATGGTGCATTTTTCAAAACCAGGAAATTAACATCAGTATAATACTATTAACTAAGCTGCAGACATTATTTGAGGTTCACTTACTTTTCCATGAATGTCCTTTTTCTGTTCCAAGATTCTGTCTAGGGTTCCACATCCATTTAGTTATTTCTATCTAGTCTCCTCCAGTCTGTAGTAGTTTCTCAGTGTTTCCTTATCTTTCATGACCTTGATGTCTTTCATGACCTTGATGATGATATACATGGTGGTGATGGCTACATGGATGTATATTTATCTTCAAACTCATCAAGCCTGGTCTTTCTGAGCACTGTTTTACACTTTTTGAAACCATAAGATGTACCATTCTTATCTTGTATTTTTTCTATCCCAGCCTTGAAATCAACTACTTCTCTAAGCAGTTCTGGTTGCTTTTATTGGAAAGTAGAATTTAGAAGCCAAGATCTGGGAATTAATGTTTGTTCATTTCCACTGGGATGTCATTACTATAAGGACTTTTCAGCAGAAACAGCTAGGAAATATATGTATATATGCTAAGCCATGCATACACATCTGTCTATTTTTTTAAATCTATCTATGTATCTATGTATCTATCATCTATCTTAAATATCATGCTTTCACACCAATGACTTTTACTCCAGTTCAACTTCACATCCTTCATTTTACCCCTCCCATTTCTTTATTTGTAATTTCTTTCTCCAACTGTGAGAAATTCAGCTCTCTCATTACATACAATATATTTACTTATTTTTCATCAATTCTAATATATACATATAGTTTTAGAATTGCTAACCACATCTTGTGAGAAACATATTCACTAGGTGGATTACGGGATTTATGTGCAGTTCTTTTTAGCCTTAGTCATAGAATATGTTAAAATACTGCTTTCCAAAGTTTTTTAGGTTAGTTCTTTTCTTGCTCACCCCATTCAGTTTGGTTATGTTATTCATTATTAATACAGGTAGGTTTGTTGGTTAATATTTGTATTTCATTTTGGGTCCCTCCCACCCATATTCAGATCTTTAAAGTAAAAAGAAAATTAATGTTTATTTATTTTGGAGAGAGAGAGAGCACAAGCAGGGGAGGGGCAGAGAGAGAGAGGGAGACACAGAATCCGAAGCAGGCTCCAGGCTCTGAGCTGTCAGCACAGAGCCAGACGCGGGGCTTGAACTCACAAACTGTGAGATCATGACCTGAGCCGAAGTTGGACACTCAACCAACTGAGCCACCCAGGTACTCCAACCATATCCAGATTTTTAAAAATTAACCTGTTTATTTTGGAGGGTATGTGAAAGGTATATGAAATATACTTATGATTCTAAGAATCAGAGATATACAAAAGGATATACTCTAAAAAGTGACACTTTACTCTTATCCCTGCTACTCTGATCCCATTTTCTACTGTTCACCACACTCCCAAATACTTCTGTAGGTAATTTGTCTCTTTAGTTTCAGGTTTATCCTTCTGGTGTTCTTTCTTTTCTTTCCTTTTAAAAATTAATTAATTAAATAATTAATTTTTGCACAAAACAGACGTGTGTATTTTCTTATATCCTCTTCTTTCTTAAATAAAGGATCACATAATGTAGATATTCTTTAGTGACTTTCTTTTCAGATTTAGCATGTTCTAGAAATCATTTTAAAGGGATTTTAAAAATCTGTCTCATTATGTTATATAGCTGCATAACACTCCCTTGTGTGGATATACTGTAATTTATTTAACCAATTTCCTACTCTGGAATTTATATTTATTTATATTTAAATATGTTTTATATATTTAAATTTATATTTATACAAATATAAATGCTGTAATGACTAATGATATGTATGTGCAATTTTGTATTATTAGAGGTATACCTTCAGAGTAGATTTTAAAAATGGAATTGATGTGTCAAAAGGTAAGTGTATATGTTGCTTACTTAGGTCTTATCAATTGTCTTTCTAAAAGGATTATATCACTTTTTTTTTGTCTTTCAGTTTTTAATACTTCTCTGTATATTACAGATACGAGCACTCTCATCTTAAAATTTTATTTATTGTTTTTAACAAATATTTATAGTTTTATGTAATCCCTATATCTATCTTTGTATGATTTTTTCTGGTAAGATCACTTGAATAAAAATTTTTTTTAGATGTCATGATGTTTACAGTTTTCTTCTGTGACAGGCATGTGAAACTATTTCTCTGCTTAAGCAACTCTGGCCAGAAGGATCTGACATTCGGCGTGTTCTTTGCGTTACTTCATGCTCGTTGTCTTTGAGAATGTACCATCACTTTTTAGAAAACAGGAACAAGACTATCTTCGATCAGAACACTGACATCCAAGAGGTGTGATTATTATAACTTTCCTGTGAAACGTCATTGCTGTCCACTTTTGAAATTTTATTGAGATCTATCTGCCTTTTCTTCCTTTTGGTATTTTATGTATTTCCCTAGTTTATTCATATAAATTTCCCCCCAAGAGGGAAAAACTGGAATTTCTTTACAGGAAATATCTATTATATTGTTATATGATCTAGTGTTTTACTATACAGATTTTTGTACTTCTTAGTACCCATTTAAGTCACATTTGTCCAATCATCCAGAAGAAGGAGGAATAAGAAAGGAAATTAGCACATGGTGAGAGCTTACATTATCATGTTCTGGGCTCTATGCCTTGTGCCTTTATATACTCACAACTGCATTTTAAGGGAGGTATTGTTATTCCCACTTCACATATGGGAACGCCTGAGGTTCAGATAGTCCAGGAAACATTCCTCAATTAAATAGCAGAGTGAATTGAACCCATGTCTGTTTTGTTCAAATTCCATAATACCAAACTGTCTTTAGAAAGAACATTCTCATTGTAGTGTCTTAGTGCCGTCCTTGCTAGAGAAGTACTAAAGGTCTTAAACTTTTTTAAGATTTTACTTTAATTTATTAAAAACTGTTTTTTTTAATGTTTACTTTTGAGAGAGAGAGAGAGGGAGAGAGAGAGAGGGTGCAAGTGGGGGATAGACAGAGAGGGAGACACAGAATCTGAAGCAGGCTCCACGCTCTGAGCTGTCAGCATAGAGCCCAATGAGGGGCTCAAACTCACTAACTGTGAGATCATGACCTGAGCCGAAGTTGGAGGCTTAATGGACTGAGCCACCCAGGTGCGCCCCCTCCCCCCCCCCACCGAAGGTGTTAAACTTCTTTATGGTTGATAGAGTCCCTTAAGAATCTGCTGGCCAGTATGGATTTGCTCTCCAGTAAATAGTCCTCCTTATATATATGTGTACATATGCACATGTACACACACATGTGTGTACACACATTATTTTATATACAACCTGACTGCGGGGGCATTCTTGCTTGAAAGTTTTTATTAAAGAAAAATGAAACATTTTGTAGCATTTTTGTACACTCTCAGAGAAATGAACAGGACTTATAGCATTTTACTTAACATCCTTTATATTTGGTTTTCCAATATCTACTTGAATATATTTTTAGTAAAATATTTTTTTACATGATTAGGCACGACATTTTAAATTATTCTCACAAAAATGATACCAGACCGAGTGTATCTCTGGAACTTCTCTAACTATTAGACTATTTGGCCTTCTGGGGGCATTCTGAAATAAGTCTTAGTTTTGCTTTACTGACAACCCTGCAAACATTTGAAGATGGCTTGGAGACCCTTGTCCCATTATGTTAAATATGCCCATTTCTTCACACTTTTTCTAATTGGGTAAGTTTTTTAGATGTGTCCTGGTTTATTCACTGTGGTAATGTTCAGTGTAACTTTTAAAGTATGATGCTTTAGTGGCTCCTGAGTGGCTAGTCGGTTAAGCGTCCAGCTTCGGCCCAGGTCATGATCTCACGGTTTGTGGGTTTGAGCCCCGTGTTGGGCTCTGTGCTGATAACTCAGAGTCTGGAGTCTGTTTCAGATTCTGTGTCTCCCTCTCTCTGCCCCTCCCCTGCTCACGCTCTGTCTCTCTCTGTCTCAAAAATAAATAAACATTGAAAAAAAAAATTTAAAGTTGATGCTTTAGGGACACCTAGGTGGCTCAGTCGGTTGAGCATCCAACTTTGGCTGAGGTTGTGATCTCATGGCTTGAGGGTTCGAGTCCCACATCAGGCTCTGTGCTGAGAGTTCAGAGCTTGGAGCCTGCTTCAGATTCTGTCTCCCTCTCTCTCTCTGCCCCTCCTCGCTCGCTCTGTCTCTCTCTCTCAAAAATAAATAAAAAGATGAAAAAAATTTAAAGTATGATGCTTTAGACAGAATAGGGCATTTAAAGTATGGCTCCATCAGTACAAAGCCCTGTGGGATCATGGCTTCTTTAGATGCTGGACCAGCTCACCTAAAGTTAGGCTTACCTAAAAATACTAAAGAATGCTTTATGTAAACTGCTCTTCAGCTGGCAGTTCCCTGTCCCCTTACCTGAATTCTGTATTTTCTATGCATTCAAATTTATGTATGAAGAAAAAAACTCAAAAACGTAGAATTAAGAATGTAATAAAGTGTGATTCCTACAAAGGAAAATGTGGCTGCTGACTGTTGTGGTACTACGTGCAATTCATAGCCTGGTGGTCTCTATTTTGCCTTCTTTATTTTATTCAGGTGGAAAGTAATTGCTTAAACATGATGCAAGAAATGGAAGATTTGTGTAAACTGCATTGTCTCAGTGTGGTTTTTCTACTCCACTTACCTCTTTCTCAAAGGGCCTGTGCTAGATTCATCACTTCCCATTGGGCTCAGAACATTCAGACTTTCTTGAAAATGGTAAATATGCTCTGTATTAGTTTGTTTATTTTTTGTTTCAATTGTCTGATATAAAGAAACCACAGTCGCCTTCAAAACAGATTTAAAAGGGAATAATGTCAGCCCTTTGGGGACTTTAAAGGTTTAATGGCCCAAGTCATTTTCTTGCTAATTTCAACAACTCTGGCAATAACAAACAGCATGCTATATATCCAGTCTAAGGAAAAAACTCTCTATTTTCCTTCTTCCAATTTCTGTCAAGATCAGGTTTTTGTGTTATTAATTATGTGAGATTGGTAACCATTGTATTCTGCTCTTGAGAGGAATTAAAGATATAAATGTAATAGTTATTTTTGTCCATTATAGATATTACTTAGACAATATTTGTAGACTGTAGGAAAATAGCAAAAACAAAAGAAAAACTTACCCAGGTACCCACTATTCAAGTCAATAACTATTAATATTTTGTTTTATTCTCTTAATTTTAAATGAATAAGTCTTTCTGTTATTTTTTGTTATTGTTTGAGACATTGGAATGAATATATATATTCATATTCATATATGACATTTTCTTCTCACATATTTTTCGAAGTTTTCTTTCATACTCTTGGTTAGCATAATTTTTTAGTGGCCACTATTTTTGTAACGGATGTACCATGGTTTACTCACCCATTCTTATATTGTGGAATATTAAGAGGGTTTTAATTGTTATAAATGCTGCTGCTATTCTCCTGGTTTTTGAGTGTAAGCCTTTTTCCTTTGATTTGGGGATGTTGACTTAGACTTCATGCCCAGAAGTGGGATTAGTGGATCAATTTAAATGGAAAATTAAAAAAAATTTTTTTAATGTTTATTTATTTTTGAGAGAGAGACAGACTGCAAGCAAGGGAGGGGCAGAGAGAGAGGAAGACACAGAATCCAAAGCAGCTCCAGGCTCCGAGCTGTCAGCACAGAGCCCAATGTGGGGCTCAAACTCACAAACCATGAGATCATAACCTGAGCCAAAGTTGGACATTCAACCAACTGAGCCACCCAGGCGCCCCTAAATGGAAAATTTTAGAGAATCTTGACACTTTTAGTCAAAATATTCAAGAAAAATATTTTAGAACCGATCAATTAGTAAGCTAGCCCCAAAATATTTATCTAATGCATATGCATTGCGTGAATCACTGGGGATACAGTGAGAAAAATAATATATTTACCCATCTCATCCTACCACTTTAATAGAGCTACATTTTGCAGGAAGACAGATACTGATTTTTTAAAATTAATATTAAGGAGGAATTACAGGATACTTTAGAGTCTGATGATAAAAAGTCTCAGTTCAGTTAGAAAAGGATGGCTTCTTCCGAGAATTGAAGAGATGTGAAGTAATGCAAACATTGAAGGATGAGTAGGGATTGGCAAGTTGGTGAGAGGAAGGACACTGGATTCTAGGAGATGAAACAGCATGTGGGATCATCCTGACAATGGCATGATCAAGGAACTGGAATACAACTTGTAGAACTAGAATAGAAAGAGAAAGTGATAAAGCTGAAGAGATGGGTAAGAGACAAATCACATAGGTCTGTATAGGTCCTGTGAAAAGAATGTGGAGATTTAACTTGATCATAAGCACAATGAGAACCAACTGAATGATTGCAAGGAGATGAATGGCACTTCATTAAAAAAAAATTTCTTCTGGGCGCCTGGGTGGCTCAGTCGGTTAGGCGTCTGACTTCAGCTCAGGGCATGATCTCACAGCCCATGAGTTAGAGCCCTGCGTGGGACGCTGTGCTGAAACCTCAGAGCCTGGAGCCTGCTTCTGATTCTGTGTCTCCCTCTCTCTGCCCTTCCCCTGCTCATGCTCTCTCTCTGTCTCAAAACAGAACAAAACAAAACAAAAAAAACATTAAAAAAAATTTCTTTGGCTTGCAATGCAGAGAGTTCATTGTAGAGGTAAAAATGGATTTGGGGAAACCATTTGGGTGATTGTCACCTCAGTTGATATATGTGCTAATGATATTAGGGACTAAGGAAATGGTAAGTAGGCATGAATAGCAGTAGGCAATTTCAAGAATTATTTAAAGTATAAACTTAAGTTTAGTGTGGGCATGAGGAAAAGGGAGGAGTCAAATGACTCTAGATCTCTGGCTAGAGCATTTGTGGGGACAGTATCATTGTATGAAGTATAATTGCGAAGAAAGATTATGAGTTCAGCTTTGGGAATATTGAGTTTACGATGTCAGTGAAATATCCAAATGGAAATATCTAGTAGACAATTTGAAATACTGGTTTAGAGCTTAGTGGAGTGGAATAAGTTGGTGGTAAAGAATTGGGAATCACTAGCCTATGGATGTTAATTAATGCCATGGCGGTGGATACAATTATTTTAGGAAAGACAAGAGGGCCTAGGACAGAGACCTGAGATACTCCAATATTAAATGGTTAGGGATAGATTGACACTAGGAAAAGACCCTGAGAAGGAGCTGGTTAGATGAATAGAGCAGAAAGCTAAGACAATAGATTGTTGTGAAGGTCAAAGGAACTGGGATTTTCAAAAGGTGGTTGTGGTTAATAGTACCAAATACTATGGAGGTTGAGGACCAAAAATACTACTTTGGGTTTAATGACATAGGACTCACTGTTGATTTTAATTAAGAGACATATTAATGGAGAGCCTAGAAGCAAAAATCTATGGTAGAGTGGGTTCAGTGGTGAGTGGAAAGGAGAAAATAAAGGTGAAAATAAGTTTATATGTAACAGGTTGAGATTAAGGAAAGTGACACAGGATAAAATGGGATAGGAAAGTGTGTCTATTAGGAATGTTTTTAAAATGGCAAAGACAGAGCATGTTTAAATGCTGATCATAAAATTAAGAGAATAGGATGAAAATACAAGGAAAGTAAGGTGAGAGGGGATAGGATCTAGAGTATATTCTTATCCAGAGGGAGCAATATTGCCATTTTTATAGGAGACAATAAAGAAAGAACAGTGCAACATTGGCTGTGATAGAAGTTGTAGGATAACTTTGTTCCTATGTGCTGGTTCAATTTTCTTTGTGAAGTAGGAGACAAAGTCATATGCTGAATGTTGTGGCAAGGAAGCAAGCCCAGAAGTTTAGAACCAGGAAACATTTTGGAAATATTTATTGGGGAACTTAGGGGAGTAAACTATACTGAGAAACAGAGATACCATTCTGTCCTGCCTAGCACTTTTGAATGCTTATTTGAAGTTTTTGACAAAACAATTATAGTGGCATCACTTTGTATTATTGTATGATTTTGTTTTTCTGTAGTCGCAACAACATGGCCATAGGCACAAGGAAAGCAACTAATTGGATGGTATGGAAAAAAAGGGACAAGATAATTTAGGCACAAAAATGCTATTAGTGGATCTATACAGTTTGATGGAAAATAAAAAAGGAAAAGAGACTTTAGTATCTTTGCAAGAAGGTAGTAAAAATGATAGACTAGGAAACAAAGTTTCCTGGAGACAAACCAAATGGACTCTATTGGATGAGGAGAAAGTAGAGGAGCTGTAGAACTGGAGGTCCTGATATGATCAATAAAGAATTGTGAATGATCATTAGACAAAGTTAAAGGCATGGGTCAACAGGTGGGAGTGAGGAAGTATTCATCAGGGAGTGTGGCAGATGCTATTGTTGTTTCCTTATCTATGTCTCCCACTTACCTATTTCTCCGTCTTACTATAAGTGCAACTCTCTGCCTGAAGGTTTTGTTTTCATGATCTGAAATGCTGGGGTATTAATGTTTCTCATGCCTTCCACCAATGACAGATGAGGAGTTGGTGGATGAAGACCCCAGCTTCCTTGTATCCAGGTTGATATAACTCTGAAATGTAGTTAGGGATTCTTTAGGGATTGGGGAAAAATAATAATTGTTGGTCTATGTATAACAAATATTATTGAAAAAGACAATTACCATCTTCTGCCCCCACTACATCTCCCTCATAAAGTGTCCATGAGTTGGGGAGGGGGAGAGAGTTGGGGAATAAATGAATAGAATCACCATAAGCGGGGTGGGAAGGGCATGATAGAATCTTCCTAAAGTTTCAGGGGTCTGTGTATACAAAGAAACTGATTTAGTTCCCAGGAAAGAGACTGGGAGAAAGCTAGCCTCACCTAGGATACCTGTGGCTATGTATGCCAGGGAACTTGTCTGGAAAATGCAGTGTGTTGTCTAGACATGAAAGTGTGGGAAATCTTCCCTATGCCTCCTGAGGGAAGGCATCTGAAAGTTCCTGTAGGCTCTAAATGAGTCATGGTAGTTGATCGAGAGGGAAGGAGAACCTGTGATTCTTCACAGAGTTCTCAGAAGCCAGATGAGGGGATTTAAGTGGGAAATGACATGGAAAAAAACCCTCTAAATTTGGAGACTATATTTCAGTAGACTAGGAACTCCATGGAACCAACTAGAGGCCAATCCATGGCCATTTGACCATTTAATCTCTATAGAAGAGATCTGGGACTATTGCCTGTATAGAATACTAAAGAGTGAGGTATAACTGGAGACAGCCATACTGAGTGGTAGGCACTTTTTTTTTTTTTTACTGAAATGAGGATGACACTTAGGTAACACTCCTGTCAAAGTCTGGCATGGGAGATGCAGTGGAGACTCATGAAGGGAATTGATCTGAGTGTGACTAGGAAGTAATTGAATTGGATTTTACTTTGTAGTGCTTAGATTATATTTATTGAAATAGCATAATAGGGATGTAGGATCAACAATTAAAGTTAAGAAACAAATATTCATGATTGTTTATCTAGGTTTGTATTTATGGGCATTTACAACTGTTCTAACAGAAGTGTTACAAGGTTTTGTGTTGTGGTGAACACAATATTATGTAGTTCTGCTGATGCTTTGGGGAGAAAATATTTTCCTATATCCCAAATCCCATTGGGGAGTTTTTCTCTAGGTAAGTTTTAAATGTTTACGTATTTATTTTGAGAGAGAGAGAGACAGAGAGAGACAGAGAGAGAGAATCCCAAGAAGGTTCCACACTGTCAGCGCACAGCCCCACAGGGAACTCGATCTCAAGGACTGTGATACCATGACCTGAGCCGAAATCAAGTGTTGGATACTTATCTGACTGAGCCACCCAGGTGCCCCTCATTTATAGAGTTTTATAAGCAATTTTTTTTATGGACAATGGTCATTAGGTGAAAAGGATATTACAAAGTCTGTCTAAATTGTGGAATGTTCTAAGATGGCTCTGCAGGACATTGTGGTTGTAGCTGATAGAAACCATCATTCTTTAATTAGGATGGCATGGACTTCTGGGCAAGATAGGAATAGCTACCAGTTATTTTGCACCAGATTTATGTGTGTACTTTACCTAGCCTATTAACATATAATACTACTACTCTTATATCTTCATTTTACAAATGAAAAACTTGGGCTCAGAAAGGTTAAGTGGCCCATTAGCACAACTGAGTGATCAAGTTGGAGCTAACTTCATTTCTCTCCAGCCTCCAAATCTGTGCCCTTCCCACCATCCTCTGCTCTCTTGATGTGGGGAAACACCTGATTATCCCACAGTCAAGCATCCCTCTGTTCCTTTCTCTTCTCCATGCTTCATTTTGGTAGCACCCAGTGACTGGAAGTGTAAATTCAGGTAGCCCCTGAAATGTTCACAAAGAAAGGCATGTTCTGAGGCCTCTGGAGAAAGCAGCTAAGCAAACTGAAGGGAGAGTTTAATGTTTACTCACATCTTGACACTTGGAGACCACATGGAGTCACCTCTTGTAGGAAGTGTATAAAATGAGGAATATTTGCTATACTATTTTCACACGTTACTGTGTACTTAGTAGTATTTTGTGAAAGGATTAGGTGGAGAGAACCTTACATGACAGTGGTTTTCCGAGTATGGTTCCCTTGACCAACAGCATCAGCATCACCTGGGAACTTCTTAGAAATGCAAATTCTTAGGCTCTACCCCAAACCTACTGAATCAATCTCTGGGAATGATGCCTAGTAATCTGTGTTTTATCTGAAAATCTTTCCATGTGAGGCTTATGCTGAAGTTTGAGAACCACTGCTCTATGGCTCTGTGGAGGTCTTTTTAGTATTTTATTATTGTTTAAATTACATTTTAGGCAGGAGGCTCCTACTTTGATATTTATGATTTCTCATGAACCTTGGGCAGTCTCCCTAACTTATTTGGTCAAAACTAGGTTTTCAAAGCAGTATCCTATAGCCACAAGTGGATATTGAGCATTTGAAATGTGGGTAGTCTGAATTGAGGTGTGCTCTAAGTTTAAAAGAAACACCAGATTTCAAAAGAATTTAGTATGAAAAACACATAAACTATTCTGTTGATATTTTTACATGGATTACACATTGAAATGATAACATTTTGGATATGTCATGTTAGATCAATAAAATAATTTTGCCTTTTTTTTTTTAAAATGTGATTTCTAGAAAATTTAGAATGAGATATATGCTGCTTGCCCATGTTACGTTTCTATTGGATACTTCTGGGATCAGTTTCCACATCAACATAGATAAATAAATTGTTCATGTTCGGAAAGTGTTTGGTTTTATCATTAAGGGATTGTGGAGCAGAGAACACTCGGTTTTCCCCCTACTGAACTTTATTCCCCAAACGCTATCATTGGCTGAAAAGATGACTAGGCTTTCACTCGCTGAGGTTGTCTACTCATGTCTACTTAGCTCTGAACTAAGTGTGGCCAGTGAAGACATTCTGCCTGTGTTAGACATGAAGATAACCTCACTGTCATAAACTCCACAAGAGCACACCAAAGTAGATGGAGCGGAGTCTTTGAGTTTGAGGATTCAGCATCTTCCCCTGAACAAATGCCATATTTTAAATCCTCTTTTGACCTGAAAGTAAAACCGGAAAACATTAAAACCTCAGTAAAGAACAGAGGCGCATTTGAAAGCAGAAGTATTTCTGTAGCATTGGAACTATATCTGTGGATTAGTGTGAGAAAAAAAAATTGTATTGAGTCCAACACAGGTTTCTATGATTCAGAATAAGGAACAATGTTGAATTAATTTTTTGGTCAGTTTGGTTTTATTTTATGATCCAGTCTTTTTAGATATAAAGCATTCATCATTATCCAGCTCAAAAGGTCTTACATTAATAAGAATTGGAGGAACCTTGCCAACTTGCCTTTCATTGGATTATTGATGTGTTTGAAGTCGTATAATAGTTTATTGCTAGTATAGCAATTGTCAGTGACTTGGTTTTATTTCTAATTTTCAGAAAAAGTGGTGTGAATATTTCATCCTAAGTAATATAAACATTTTTGAATTTTGGAATCTGAATTTAATTCACCTTTGCGACTTAAGTGATGAGCTTTTGTTGAAGAATATTGCTTTTTACTATGAAAATGAAAATGTTGAAGGTACCGTCTTAATATATTATAATAACTGTACTTTCACCCAGAGATAAACATTATAAAGAACTTAAAATTTCAAAATAATTTTCCTATATGTCCAACATATAACATAACAATTATTTTCCTCCCAATCTTTGTTTATACATGTATATAAGTTTTATTTAGTTGCAATCAGAGTGAATGTTATATTTTTAAACATTTTAACTTAATGTACTCCACAAGTATTCTTAGAAAAAATATGTGTTTGGGTATTTAGCATTTCTGGATCATTTTAGTAGTTGAATTTTTCATTTAAATATATGTATAACATTTAAAAAATATTTACTTTAATTAATATAATCAACCTATTACTATGAGATATTTAGGGAATTTTAATTTTTTCCCAAAGATAAAGCTGATTTATATATTTGGAAAAAAAATAAAAAATTAAGATTTATTTTTCTTTCTTGAATTATTTTCTTAGAATAAATTTTTGCTGTTTCTTAATAGCCAGAGGGGGGGAAAACATGTTTTAAGAGAGCTATAGCCCATTGTACACTATTGAAACTTATTTGACCTCTAGAATTTGGTTCCTACACATAGCAAACATTGGAATGAGTTAACTGCATTTAATTTTAGCAACCCTCTACAAATTTTCTCATCTCTGAAAAATGAGCTTTGTTCAGTTTTGTTGGTTGTAGAAGTTATATGTGGCATCACCTTTTTTAACCTTATAAAATTGATATCCACAGTTATTGTTAGTTAAGACAGTTGTAATCTTAATACTTAGCTATCAAATAGGAAAACAAGATAATTTAAAAATCTATAGTCACATTAGGGACCATATTCATTTAGGTATCGTGTGGAACTCACTGAAAATTTCACTGTTTGAGAAATATTTCAGAACTCTATGAATTTAGTAAAAATGTGTGCTTCTCTATATATAGGAATGACTTTTAATGTTTAGTACTTTTAAATATTATATAGGCCTACATTTGAATTTGGGAGATGTCATTATGAAGGATTATGAACATCTCTGGAATACTGTGTCAAAGTTGGTCAGAAAGTTTTCTGTTGGAAAGCCATTTCCTCTGAGAACAACAAAACTTTCTTTTCTTGAAAAGAGTCCATCACCAATCAAAGGTAATAAATCTATAAATTAATTTGAAATGACAGTTCAAGTCTCTGAAAATGTTTTGAATGCACCACTAACTAAATGCTACACAGGTCTAAATTATTTTCTGGCACTATGCATTTTAATAATAAGTTACCTCTCACTGTATCATTGGGGTTATATATATATATATATATATATATATATGTATATATATATATATATTTTGTATATATATATATTGGGGTTATATATATACACACACACACACACACATATATATATATATATATATATATATATATATGTGTGTGTGTGTGTGTGTATATATATGTTTTGCTCGTAACTAATTGTTGCCAGTTAAAAAAATGCCAGTTATATGTGAGTTTCATTTCTATCAATATGGCGGTATAAATCAGGTGAAAAATCTCTTTCGGGAAACCATTGAAATGCTGGTCAGACACACCAAACATCTTTTTGTATTATCACAGCTAAACTCAAAAAAATAGAAGGGAAATTCCAGGAGTCAAAAATAAAGGGGAGAGGCTGATCTCTGGGTAATTCAAAATGAATTACTCTTATAATTTTTAATTATAAGTCCATCTTCCCAAGAATCTTGGGTTTCAATTACCTTGTAAGTAGGGTCAAGATAACACTAAGCCAGATAATTAAGGTGATCAGAAGAATCTGGTGCATTCTCTGTAGGGGAAAAACATCATGAGGCCTGGTTTTACAGGATACATGTTTTACTCATACTCTGACAATACTGAGTACAAATACAAATTTGTAAAACAACAGAGGAATAAACTGCTAAGAGAAACAATAAGCTATGGAACTAGAATAATTTCGTAATTATCAAAAGTAGAATATACTATATACATACTTAAAATGCTTAAAAAAATAAAATATGAAATTTGAAACATGAGAAATAAAGTAACCAAAGTTGTAGAAATGAAAATATTGTCAATGGATAGGTTAAAAAGCTGATTGGATATTGCTAAAGAGAATGTGTGAACTAGAAATAGATCAAAAGAATTACACTTCAAAATAGAGATGACCATGTTATATACCTTAAGCTTATACAATATTATATGTCAGTTACATCTCAATAAAGCTGGAAAAAACTTAAGAAAAAAAAAGAAATAAGAGATGAAACAGTAAAAAAAGTTATGTCAAAAAAGAAGATATAATGAAGAAGTCAAGCCTTTCATTAATTTGGAGATTCACAAGGAAAGAATGAACCAATGTGGGTTAGACAATATTTGAGGAGATCGTGGCTGGGTATTGCCTGGATGGATGAAAGACAAGAATTGCACATATAAGGATGTATGATGAATCCCAAGTGGGCTAAATTAAACATAAGCACGTATACACTCATAGATAAAAACACACACTGGATACAATATAGTAACACTGTAGAATACAAAAAAATAAATATCTTAACAAGAGTTAAAGAACAAAAATTAGTCTATGATACACTACCCTATAACAATGATAGAAATCAGAATATAGTGAAATTACATATAATTCTTAAAAAATCATTTAAGAATGAAGAAATAATTCACCATTGTAAGAAATACAAAAACTAATTTATCCATCATCATAGCATCACAGAAGATGTTTCCATACGATTGAATTTCAGGAAGAATAAAATGTCCCCCTAAGGAATATGAGAAGGAAAGCTAATGGGAATTTGGGATGTGTTGATATATTTCCAAATATGGGGGAAGAATATATATACTTTTATATCCAGATGAGTTTCACCAAGACTTAAAATTTATTTATTTATTTATTTTTTTTAATTTTTTTTTTTTTTTAACGTTTATTTATTTTTGAGACAGGGAGAGACAGAGCATGAACAGGGGAGGGGCAGAGACAGAGGGAGACACAGAATCTGAAACAGGCTCCAGGCTCTGAGCTGTCAGCACAGAGCCCAATGCGGGGCTCGAACCCATGGACCGTGAGATCATGACCTGAGCCGAAGTCGGATGCTTAACCGACCAAGCCACCCAGGCGCCCCAAGACTTAAAATTTTTAAAAAAATTTTTAAGTGTTTATTATTTTCGAGAGAGAGAGAAACAGAGTGCGTGTGGGGAAGGGGCAGAGAGAGCAGGAGACAAAGAGTCCAAAGAAGGCTCCAGGATCTGAGCTGTCAGCAGAGAGCCCAAAGCAGGGCTCAAACCCATGAACTGTGGGATCATGACCTGAGCTGAAGTCAGACGCTCAACCAACTGAGCTACCCAGGCACCCCTCACCGGACACAGACTATTGAGTGCAAGTAATTTATTGATCCCAGGAAGAGCAAATAAGGAACTGGTTAGGTAAGATCGGGAAGAGAACAAAACCAATGTAGGACAGGCTACTGGTTTCCACTGTGGGTAACTACAGGTAGATTTCACTGAGAATCTTAGAATGGTGTACAAACCACCTCAGAGATGTCTCACCTGAAGAGACTGGGGAATTTACTGTGAAATTCTTGTCATGTTTTTGGCTGAGGGTTATCTCTGGGGCAGTGGAGACTCAGCACTTCTGGCCTTCTTCACATGGCTGTAAGAAGAAAAGTGCTCTGGCAGAGACTTGGAGGAGGAAGATGTCAGGCAAACACAGAACAGTGAACACCAAGGGATTAACATGCACAGCAATAGCAGCTTACCTAGAATTATGAACCAGATAGTAATAAAAAAGCATTTATTAGCCAAATATTATATATAGGATATATGTGTGTTATGTACGGTATCTATCAAGTTTATGTGTATATATAGAAATACATATACACATATATATCTATACATGGATATCAAAGAGCATGTAAGAAAATACTGTAATGATACCAAATTTCATTTCCCCTAACTTCTTTTTTATTTCATTTTCTTAAAAGTATTTATAGGGTAGATATCTGAGTAAGAGTTCCATATTCAAATTCCTTATAATGGGGGAAAATAAAAGGAATAAAGAGGACACAGGTATTTTTCTACTTACTTACCTATGTGCCTAAATGCTGCCTATTTCGTTATACTCTGCTATGTTCCAAAATGTTTTAATGTGGGTAATAGCTGTATGGGAAGGTCTGGAATTGATAAATGTAAATAAAATCAATGAAAAATGGGTTTTAATGTAAAACTTTACAAAATGATGTATAATATTCCTGTATGAAAGTTTCACATTTGACAATATCTTAATTTTTTTTTTTTAACTTGTTTACAGATACTTCCAAGGAAAATATTCCTAACTTGGGTTTTATTCCAATGTCATGTGAATTGGTTGATAAGTTTGTTGGTGACATTTTGAAAGATTTGCCTTTCTTAAAGAGGTATAAGAACAAAAATGTCTCAATAAATGATTGGGTGGACAAATGATTTACAATAAATGTCGCAATTCTATGAAGTGCAACAGATTAAATGGAATATATTAGATGCAATATGTGTTTGTAATACCGAATGAGTTTAATAGCAAATTTATCAGTGTCTTTGATCTTAACTAGGTTAAAATCAACATGGTTTAAAAAAATTTTTTTAATGTTTATTTCTTTTTGAGAGAGAAAGAGAGACAGAGCATGAACAGGGAGGGGGCAGAGAAAGAGGGAGTCAGAGGATCCGAAGCAGAGTCCAGGCTCTGTGCCGTCAGCACAGAGCCCAACGCAGGGCTTGAACTCACGAACCACGAGATCATGACCTGAGCTGAAGTCTGTCACACTGAGCCACCCAGGTGCCCCCAAGTCAACATGGTTTTAATCTTAGAGTAAAATTACTCCCGCTGGGGTTGCCTGGGTGGCCCAGTCGGTCAAGTGTTTGACTCCTGACTTTGGCTCAGATCATGATCTCACAGTTGGTGAGATCAAGCCTTGCAACTGGCTATGTGGGCTGTGCAGAGTCTGCTTGGGATTCTTTATCTCCCTCTCTCTGCCTTCCCCTGCCAATGCATGTGCACATGTGCAGCTCTCTTTTTCTCTCTCAAAATAAATAAATAAACACTTTTAAAAAAGTACTCCAGCTGGATGTTTTTAATTAATGGATCAATAATGAATATTTGTTGATGTTGATGGTACTGTTAGACATGTTGACTAGATTCTGGGTTCTTAGGCACCTAATAAACTGCTTTTTGGATTCTAACACCCACATCATCTTACAGAAAGAGGAAAGGTGGCTGTGATTTTTTAAAAATATTAAAAAATAAAATCTAAAAAAATAAAATCTGTGCTGTGTTCTGTTTGGAAGCATGAAATTTAAAATACGCATATATTTCTTTTTGTATCATAGCGATGATCCTGTTGTAACTTCACTGGTTAAACAAAAGGAATTTGATGAACTTGTGCATTGGCATTCTCACAGACCGCTTAGTGATGATTATGACAGGACAAAGTGTCAATTTGATGGTGAGTACTGTGACTCTGGTGAAATAAATTAAAATCAATTTCAGTCTCTGCTTTTTATTTTGTAATGAAAAATTATCAGGTTAGGAGCCACAGTTATACTTCTTTTTTTTTCTTTAATTTTTTTTGAGAGAGAGCTCATATGCATGTGCACGCAACTGGGAGAAAGACAGAGTGAGAGGCAGAGAGAGAATCTTAAGCAGACTCAGGGTTCGATTTCACAAGTGTGAGATCATGACCTGAGCTGAAATCAAGAGTCAGACACTTAACTGACTGAGCTACACAGGCACCCTATAAGTTATATTTCTTGAATAATGATA
Source organism: Panthera onca (assembly GCF_046562875.1). Lineage (NCBI taxonomy): Eukaryota > Metazoa > Chordata > Mammalia > Carnivora > Felidae > Panthera > Panthera onca. The sequence goes on along the minus strand of NC_138342.1, from coordinate 144,931,444 downwards.
GTCTACAAGGTATTTAGATGTATGACAGTAAAGATGGTAATGAAGAAGTCCCACTTCGTTTACTGATAGTCATAGGTACACAGGTATGCAGATGTCCTAGGAAGTGAACCAATCCTGCATTTGTCCCCATAAAAATTAGAAGCTGTTTTAAAGAAATATGGTTTATAGTTAAAATGCCTGTGTATTCCTTGAAGTTCAAAACACCAAGGCCATAGTCTTTCAAGCAATTTCAGCTGCTTTTACATCACCCAGTTGATTACGTGTACCAAGTTCTAGCATTTTATGTACCTTCCTGCTGAGGACGGTTAGAACTGCAAAAAGAGGCCCATGAAATCACTAACAGTAGATCCATAGAGATCGAATTAGGGATCTTGTCTCATTGGTTCCCTTGTCTTCATCTCACTTTTGTCTATCCTGACGCTTAACCTCCACCCTTCTTCAAGTTGACAAAACTTACAGAAGAATTGAGGAGTGTGCATAGTAAGCTCGCTCATATGAAATACTTGTCAGTCTGCGTTTATAAATGGCTACTAAGATCCTGAAAGATGTAGGGGGGTCTTTTAGATTAACCATTAATATCCTTCAAAGTGGTTTAATTTGATACATGTAGATATAGACACAGAAAAATTAGCCAGCTTAATTATTGTCTAAATTGTAGTTTGTTTTGGGTGTGGGAGCAAGTCATACCTTGATTGTTGGGATTCCCTGTGTCATTGGATTTTTCCATAGTGAAAGTATTCTTCAGTTGCTAAGCTGTTGGCTCTGCAGCTATGGTTGGAGTAAGGATTTTCCTATCAAGTGATGCCAGAAGCCAGAATATCTAAGATGGATATATTCTAGATTTTGCCCCTACCTTCTTCTTAAACTCATTCACAGGGCACATAACAGAGGTAATGCCTAGAATCTGTCATTCTTTGTAGCATCCTGATATTTGCTTTGGGGGGTAGACAGTGAAAGAGTGTTTTGTCACTTCTGTCCTTTAAATAAGGTAAGGAATTATTCCATAGACAAGATTTAGCCTGACTTAAGATTTCCTCTTTAACAAAAGTAAATCAGACTAAATTACTATTCCAAACTAAAAAGTACATGTGTGCGTGGGATGGTATGAAGAATTAGTGAGAATGTTATTGAAAAAAAATAATAGTTTTACATTTCAAGTCTTTTCTTTTTCAGAAAAATCTAGAGATCCTCGTTTTCTTAGGTCTGTGCAGAAGTATCATGTTTTTCAACGATTTTATGGGAGCTCATTAGAATCAGTCTCTCCAAAAGTTGTTGTAACTCAAGCTGTCAAGCCAAAGAGTAATTTCAGTGTACCCAAGAACAAAAAGGCACATGTAGGTTCTATTAATTCTATCACATTTAAAACTTTTTTTTTCCTTTTCTTAAGTTGATATTTGCTCAATTCCTTTGGTAGTTTCTTTCCATGCTATGCTTTTTCTTTTTATATATGATCGTTGGATTATTTATTATTTATTTGCTAAGAAAGTCTAACCTCCATATAAAAGGTTATATATGATCCACTGTGCATAATAAAATATATATATGTATTTGGAAAAGAATATAAGATATTAAGTTACTAAAGGCTTGGATTTAGAAATGTTGAAGTAAAATTAAAAATATAGTTCTTTGGGAGTTCTGGTCTATGATGACAATATAGGAATTTCCTGAAGTCACCTCCTCCTATAGACATAATGAATTTACAGAGACATACAGAAGAATTCTCCATGAAGACAATCCAGAAACTAGGGAAAGAACTCCTACACATTGAACAAATGAGAAAAAACCCACAATGAAACAGGTAGAAGAGGCTGAGACACGTTGTCGCCAAAAACTCCACCACTGGTGCAGGGACACAATTGGGAGAGAACTCACAAGTCTTCAGTTTTTCCCTCAGGAGGAAAGGATTGGGACCAAAATTTTGGGTCTAGCACCCCAACATTTTAGTTCCACCTGAGGAATGAGCCTCCCTAAAACATCTAGCTTTGAAATGCCAACAAAGCTTGCATCCACAAGACCCACAAGACTTTAGCCTGGCTATCACCCCAGGGCTCAGCACAGAGGCAGCATACCAAACTGCTCATTCCCTATCTTTCTCCAAATGAGGCTGATTTGCATACTTTAAAAACAGGGAAAGAGGACTATAAGCATTGTTCTAGAGAAAACTATCAAATCACAAAGGAAGAGAAAAAGAGAAGTGAAGAATAAAGTCAGAAAAAAATTAGTGGCAATAGTAAGTCAATACCTACTAACAGTTAATTTAAATATAAATGGCCTAAATTCTCCAATCAAAAGACATAGAATGGCTGAATGCACACTAATACTAATACTAATATTAATATTTCATTTATAATTGCATCAAAATATCTAGACATAAATTTTACCAAGGAAGTAAAACACCTGTGCTCTGAAAACTATAAAACATCAATGAAAGAAATTGAAAGTGACAAAAAAATGGAAAGATACTCCATGCTCTTCTATTAGAAGAATTATTGTTGTCAAAATGTCCATACTACTCAAAACAATATACAGATTTAATGCATTCCCTATCAAACTACCAACAACATTTTTCACAGAACTAGAACAAATAATCCTAAAATTTGTATGGAACCATAAAAGACCGCAAATAGTCAAAGTAATTTTGAAAAAAAGAACAAAACTGGAAGTATCACAATATATACACAAGATATACTACAAAACAGCATGATATTGGCACAAAAACAGACACATAGATCAATAGAACAGAATAGAGAGCCCAGAAAGAAACCCACACATATATGGTTGTTTCAAGAAAAAGGAGGCAAGAATATATAATGGGGTGAAAGACAGTTTAATAAATGGTGCTGGGAAAATTGGACATCTGCCTGCAAAAGAATGAAAGTAGACTCCTAACATATAACATGCACAAAAATCAACTCAAAATAAAGGCTTGAATAAAAGACCTAAAACCATGAAACTCCTAGAAGAAAATGGGGTAAGTGCCTTGGCATTGTTCTTAGCAATGATTTTTTTTTTTTTTTTTGTATTTGACATCAAAAGCAAAGGGAACAAAAGCAAAAATAAATAACTGAGGTTACATCAAACTAAAAGCTTCTGTATGCCAAAGGAAACCATCACTGAAATGAAAAGGCAGTCTGCTCTATGAGAAGATATTTGCAAAATCTATCTCTAATAAGGGGTTAATATCTAAAATATCTAAAGAACATATTAATAGCAAAACAAACAATCTGATTAAAAATGGGCTGAGTACTGAAAAGAATTTTTTTTCAAAGAAGATATATGAGTAGCCAACAGGTACATGAAAAGGTGCTCAACATTACCAATCATCAGGGAAATGCAAGTCAAAACCACAAGGAGATGTCATCTCAGACCTATCGGAATGGCTGTCATGAAAAAGGAGGTAACAAGTGTTGGCAAGGATTTGGAGAAGGGAGAACTCTTGTGTACTGTGTGTGGAAATGGAAATGGTACAGCTACTATGAAAACAATATGGAGGTTACTAAATTAAAAATAGAACTACATAGGAAGTACCAATCCACTTCTGGGTATATATCATAGGAAATGAAAACAGACTATAGAAGAGTTATCTGCACATCCATGTTCATGGCAGCATTATTTACAATAGCCAAGATATGGAAACAGTGTAAACATTCGTCAATGGATGATTAGATAAAGAGGATGTGATATATACATACACAAAAGAAGATTGTTCAGCCATAAGAAGGAATTCTTGCCATTTATGACAACATGGATAAACCTGGCGATGCTGAGTGAAGTAAGCCAGACAGAGAAAGACAGATACTGCATATCATCACTTATATGTGAAATAAAAAAAAAAGTTAAATTAATTAGAAGCAGAGAACAGAAAAATGGTTGCCACAGACTGGCTGGGAACAATAGGTAGAGGTTGGTAAAAGGATACAAACTTTTAGCTGTACGATGAATAATGTCTGAGAAGCTAATGTAAAATATAGTGACTGTAGTTGATAACACTGTAATGCATCAATGAAATTTGCTAAGACAGTAGATTTTAAATGTTCTCACCCCCCTTAAAGTGTAAATATGTGAGATAATTCCCAATGGGGGGAATTCTTCTACAATGTATACATATATTAAATCACCATGATGTACACTTTAAATATTTTACAATTTTATTGTTTCATAATACCTCAGTAAAGCTGAAATTATTTAAGAAGTTCAAGCAGAAATAGGGACTTTTGCTTTAATAGTCAAAAAGCAGCCTCTTCAAGCCCAGATAAGTGGTCATTGTGTTTCTCCTTGTGTTGACAACCTCCTTTTTATTTTCATAGCCAATTTTATTGTTAGTGAGGTCATCCAATTACAACTTTTTCTCTCTCATTTAGGGCTAGCAAGAAGGTTCTGTGTTTTTTGTTTTGTTTTTTTGAGAGATGTTATAAAGTAGAGAGTTTGCAAAAATTCTTATTACATACTATAAGATATGAAGACTGGAAAAAAATCCCATTTTTTTTCTTTTATGTCATTAGTAATTAAATAAATTCTCTCATTGGGACTAAACACCCTCAACATTGTGTAAATGTGCTTTTGTAGCAACTGTTCAGTAAGTCTGCATATTCAAGATATAATAAGCATTGTGTATGGCAAAGGGCCAAAGGTCACTCTTATTGAGAAAGAACCATGCTGAGTAACCCACTTGGTAGATGAAAACATTGGGACACCTCAAATAATATCGATTAGAATTAGGTATTGAGAAGTGTGGCAACTAATATTGACTTTATTATAGGCAAAGTTTAGATATTAGTTTCATGACTAACCTGAGTAGTGGGAGGTTTATCAGAATTTTCTTGTCAATACATTCTCCAATTTGAATTTTTAAAAATATTTATTTATTTTTGAGAGAGAGAAGAGAGAGAGAGAGAACACAAGAGCAGGGAAGGGGCAGAGAGAGGGAGACATATAATCCGAACCAGGCTCCAGGCTCTCAGCTGTCAGCACAGAGCCCGACGCGGGGCTGAAACTCATGAACCCTTAGATCGTCATGATCTGAGCTGAAGTCGGATGCTTAACCGACTGAGCCACCCAGGTGCCCCTACAATTCTCCAATTTGTTTTTTGCAGATCAATAAATTGGGTTGGTGAAAGTATAGTAAAGTGGGTCCATATTGTATTTAATCCATTACAGGGAGAGCAGCAGGAACAAATAAATGCAGGAGACATGAAAAAACAATGGCCTGATGTTTCTGATCTACACCACTTGAAATCTGCAAAATTATTTGTGGAGAGGCTTTTTAGTCTTAAATTTAATTGTCATAAATTTTCAATTAACAGAGGCTTTAAGAAACAGATACTAGGAAAAAAAAAGGAAACAGATACTGAAATTAAAGTTGTTCCTATTCAAGAATGGGATGGTTGTCAAAATAATCAATATAGACTTAAAAATATTCTCCCATATGTGAAATTTAATCTTGGGATATTTCCAACTTCTTTTATGGTATGTTTTTTGTTTTTTTGTTTTCCTTTTTGGTCAGGAGACCAAGGCTGAAATAATTACTAGAGAGAATAAGAAGAGGTTACTTGCTAAGGAAGAACAAAAAGAGGAGAAAAAATGGAATGCTGTGTCATTTTCTATTGAAGAGGAAATGAAAGAGAACTTAATCTCTGGAATAAAGAACCTGGAAGATTTTTTAAAATCATGTAAAAGTAACTCTGTGAAATTTCGAGTTGAAATGGTCGCGTTAACTGCCTGCTTGAAAGCGTGGAAAGAACAGTGTCGCGGTAAAGGTATGTGACTCTATATTTTTTGCTTTGATAACTGGAGAATTAATAAAATAAGGTAATGATAATGGATGTCATTTATTAACTGGAAATTTGTGTTAGAAGCCTTAGATGCATTATGTGATTTTATCCTTACAAAATCCCTCTAAGTCTTATTACTTCTTTTATCAGTGAGCAGTGAATTCTCAGAGAGAGTCTAAGTAGCAAATATACAGCACATTCCTAAACAAATTCAAATCCAATCAGTCAAAGGTAGGCTTAAGAATAACTACTTCCAAAGTTGTGCGCATAGTCAAGGGAACCAACCATGACGGTGAGGCTCCCTGAGAGAATCTGTCCCTCATCTTTGATATCTGAAGTGCAAACATTTTCTTGCTGGGTAAAACTAAGGATTATGTTTGCTGAGCATGTTTGAATTCTTCCAAATGTTGCTATTGCTTGCATGTACTCTACTTTGCAATTTCTGTAGAATGTGGTAGAATAAAAAAGAAGAGACAAGAAGAGGAAGATAAAGGAGAAATAAAACTGGGTAGAGACATATAAATTGATAACAGGTGAATGATCATGTGCCATAATAGCTCCAAACTGACAATTCTTCCTAGTAAACCTACGTGATCTGTCCGGTTTGAGCATCTCCACACTTGAATCCATTTAACACATGGTTACCAGGTTCTTTTTTTTTTTCCCTTCTCCTCTTGTTCTGCTAACTTCAATCTCCTTTAACATAGTCAGCCTTTCATTGTGGATTCTGTCACAGTGAGAAGCATAAGATTTGGCTTATATATTTCTCCCTAAACAACATGTTGTATCAGAATTTGCAGTTGATTGCTACTAAGAAAGATCAGAATTCAGTGGCTTACTCTCCTGAGGGTAAGAATTCTATATTGAATTTGTTTTGTAGTCTCTTACAGTATTCAGTGGGTGTTTGGTAATATTTGTTAGATAGCTAACATATAAGCTTATTGGAGAAAAGGCGAAATTAAAAACAGCCCTAACATGGTAAGTATGGAAAGATTAGAAGTGTGGAGGAATAAAAAAGATATTTATAACTATAAAGAAATGAAGAAGAATTAACAAAGTCTGTATCTGGCAGTTGTAACAGACCGATTGAATTGACAGCCTCCAATGATTACACCAAATAAATGATTACACCAAATAGTTATCTGTGGTCAATAGTAGAATTCAATAAATGTTGCAAAGTTTTTAACCAGATCTTTAAAGTCATCTAAATATTTTTCTTTGACCACGGTAGAGCACACATGAAAATAATAGGTGGAGAAAAGATTTGTTGTTCCCCAGAACTCTTATACAACCTTGAACTTTAACAATCTTCTTTCTATCATGAACTATAAGATTTTTCTTTGTCTCTGTTACTTGCACAGCTATTTCCCGGCTACCCATGGAGATGATGAAGTGGGTATAGCTGCACTTTTATTACATTTTTCCTAGTCCTCTTTATTCCAAAACCTTTGTTAATGTTAAGATAGTGAATTTAACTAGGTCAGATTGATAGCCTGGATGACTAATCTTGGATGATCTTTGTATGTTGTTTATTGTTTGCTAAGGTGAAAGCACAAAAGATTTAAGTATAGCTGTTCAAATGATGAAAAGGATCCACTCCTTGATGGAAAGATACCCAGAACTTTTGCAGGAGGCAGATCAGCAACTCATAGCCAGATGTCTGAAGTACTTAGGATTTGATGAATTGACAAGTTCTTTATATCCAACCCAGGTAATTTTCAGAATAGCTCCATTTTAATAGAATAATTATTGGGTATACATAAAGTATCTTGCAAATTAAGTCACCTCTTCTAGATTTTTTTTTTTATACTGACAGTATTTCCTCCAAGTTCAAAGTCATTTACTAGTGATTCAGCTGCCTGTACTTGAGATAATCTAGAATTAGAAAATTGATACAAATGCTTGTCTGGACAAACAGACTGCCAGGTAATTTCTGCAAAGCCTTAAAACTAATCCTGTGTTTAATTCTAGCAAACAGTTTAAAAACTATATAGTAATTATTTAATTGTCATTAAATATATTAGATTGTAGCTATAAATACCATAATGGATATTTGAAAATCTTGATGTTTATCAATATACTCACAGTTAAGATAATGATTTAGGTGGTAAAGAACTTGTTCAATAAATATTACAAAACTGAAAATGTGGTAAAATACTTTTCTCATAAAAAGTGCTCAGTAATAAATATTTTAATTATTTAAACAATGTTATAGTTTAAAATCACTTTCCAAATGGACTTTTGAATTAATATAGGTTGTAAGAGATGACATAGAGGAGAAGAAAATGGATAAATATTCAGTTGGCATGGGACCAGTTCGGTTTCAACTACAATACATGGGCCATTATTTGATACGAGATGAGAGAAAAGATCCAGATCCCAGAGTTCAGGATTTTATTCCTGACACGTGGCAGGTAATAATTGAATGAAACAAAAATTTTATTTTATTTGTATTTTATTATTAAATGTTATCTCAGAAACTTTTCATTATTGTGGCTTTACATCTTATATTTGGCATGAACTTAATATTGAGTCCTGTCGTTTAAAATTATTTCGTCATTGAAAATGTCATTGGTAAATTCTTTTTCGCTTAAAGTGAAATTTTCTTTTCATTCATTTTTTTGTATATTGACCATTGCCTAGGAGGTACTTTGATGAATTCACATATATATTTTTAAAGTTGTCTGTGTGTCATCCAGTTGTATCATTGCGGAGCAATCTCTGTGTTTTCCCTGTGTCAATAGGATTTCACATGTAAATGTGCCCAATTTTGGTAGTTTAAATAGTACAGCAATTGTTCAGATATTTACATGCTACACATGTCACCATAGTAGTCATTCTTCTATAAATAAATGTAAAATTGATGGATATAAAACTTAGAATTAAATGGTGTGGTTCTGCATAGATTGGACTAAAAAAATTGCTGATAAATTGAACATGTTTACCTATAAAAGTGCAATTTCATAGGTTCAATCAAACAGACTTCCAGTTCAGAATATGACTTTATCTTAAGAAGTTGTGGTTTATATATACAATGGAATACTGCTTGGCAATGAGAAAGAACGAAATACGGTCTTTTGTAGCAACGTGGGTGGAACTGGAGAGTGTTAATGCTAAGTGAAATAAGTCATACAGAGAAAGACAGATACCCTATGTTTTCACCCTTATGTGGATCCTGAGAAACTTAACAGAAGACGGTGGGGGAAGGGAAGGGGAAAAAAAAAATGTTACAGAGAGGGAAGGAGGCAAACCATAAGAGACTCTTAAATACTGAGAACAAACTGAAGGTTGATGGGGGGTGGGGCGGGAGGGGAAAGTGGGTGATGGGCATTGCGGAGGGCACTTGTTGGGATGGGCACTGGGTGTTGTATGGAAACCAATTTGACAATAAATAATCATATTAAAAAAACAGAATATGACTTTATCTTATATTGATGATGGTGGGATATCTTAAAAAACTCCCCCCTCCTTTTCAGTAATGAGAGGACTAGTTCCTTACTTTAGTGCAGGACACAAAGCAGCCAGGTGCTCTCCATTAATCCTCCACACATTTCAATTCTTTTGATGTACACTTTATTTTGAGGTGTGGCCCAGAGTGGACCTAGATGAAGAATGTGCAGACTGGGGTTTGGGATGTTTTTCCATCTTCTGCCCAATCATAGGATTCTTTGATTATTCATCATTTTGATGAATAAAAGCATAAACTGAAAATTTCACATACCCTCCAAAGGAGGGATCTGGTATTCTTCTATATACAAAGTAAAAGATAACTGGTAAAATTATGAATGGTTGATTTTTTTCTCCTCAGCTGCCTTTTCACCATCAGAAAAAATACATACTGGTTACTTCTTAGAACTTCATTTCTCAAAGCCTTTGGAGAAGAGCTGTACTTAGTCAATGAAAAATACTTAGAAAAAAAAATCTTCCCAATGACAAGATACTTTCCTCAGTCTCAGTCTCCATTTTTCACACACAAACCTACCTCTGGATGCTCAAAAGCGTAACAATTCTCTCTCCTGAGAGAATGCCGTGAGTTCTTCAGACTTTCCTGTTACGTTTCTTCATGTGTTTTCAACTCCCAGTTATTCCATTTGAAGTTCAGAAAAATATTGGAAGTGCATTCATATATTTGTTTTGGTAACATGCTCTTCCTGTTATCCACATGAATGGTGTTCTGAACCCTGCAGCGTGAACTCCTCGATGTTGTGGATAATAATGAGTCAGCAGTGATTGTTGCCCCAACGTCCTCGGGCAAAACCTATGCTTCCTACTACTGCATGGAGAAAGTGCTGAAGGAGAGCAATGAAGGGGTGGTCGTGTATGTTGCACCAACAAAGGTAGCGCTCACGTGACTTGAATTTTCTCTTTCATTCCTGAACCTCCTCTTTTAAAATAATGCGTCTAGTCACGTGATGAATCTATTTCACTTTTTGTTATTTATTTATTTTCCAGTTTTCTTAATCTATAATTGGCATATAACATTATTGTGTTATTTAAGGTGTACCAAACATAATTCGGTATGTGTGTATATTGTGAAATGATTGCCACGGTGAGTTTAGTTAACGCCCATAACCTCATATAGCTACAAACTATTTTAGTGATGAGAACTTTTAAGATCTATATATACTCTTAGTAACATTCAGCTATGCAGTACAGTATTGTTAAACATAGTCACCATGCTCTACATTACATATCTACTACTTATTTTAAAACTGGAAATTCGTACCTTTTGTCCACCTTCACTCATTTCATCCATCCCCTCTTACCCCTACCCTCTGGTACCCACCGATTTATTCTCTGTTTCCAGAACTTTCACTTTGTTTTTTGACCCGCATTTTCCCCTGCCAGTTTCAGAGGCCAAAATAACACTTTTCTTAGAGCCATTGTGAGGAAAAAGTCTGGTCTTGGGATTTTGTCATTCAGTATTATATTTGAATTGAGAGAAGCACCCACACTTTGCTGGGCAATGTTGAGTCTCTTAGGAATCTAATACTGCCTTTCCAGAATTTATGAGATTGATCTAATCTGCTGTTGGGCATTTGTGACTGGCCTGTTTCTCAAGCCAGATTGTTTTGCCATTTTTCTTTTATGTCTATTACTGCCTAATGTTGAGCTTAAAAACAGAAAGTATGATCTTTGTCGTTCAGGAGAAAGTTTGATTTATGGCAAGTATGTTTGTATTTCCTCATTCATGACCCTTTGCTTGTAATGTGATTACTCTTAGGAAAGGCAAATTTAGTTGAGATAACTTTAATTCTATAGATTAAAGTGAATTCAAATTCCATTTCAGTTTCTAGGAAAATGTGTAAAGTTTAGTGACTTGTGGTCAGCCTGAGAACGAGATTGATCAGTACGGTTTATTGAAATCAGGCCCTATTATTTTTTATTGTAGCTTTTTGGTTTTTCATGGCTATTAAAACATTAAGTGCTCATTGCAGGAATTAATAATATTTATCAAGAAAAATTAAGCTAACCAGAGATGGAATTTTAGTAAGTCAACACTGTACATATTGCCAAATTACTCTCTTAAAAGTTTAAATCCATTTTTATTTCCACTGGCACGTATGGCAGTGTATAGTCTCTTTTCTTCTCCAACATTTCTATTATCACTTGAAAAGTATCTGCCATAAAAATAAAGTTTCTGCGATACTGACAGGTGAAAACTTCTCTCAGATTTCAATTTGCATTTCTGTGATCACTAGTCCTTTGGGTATCTTTATGTGATTTTTTTTGGACATTGACATTTTGTTTTTGTAATTTTTTTAATGTTTACTTATTCTTGACAGAGAGACAGAGAGAGAGACAGAGTGCGAGCAGGGGAGGGGCAGAGAGAGAGGGAGACAGAGAATCCCAAGCAGGCTCCAGGCTCTGAGCTGTCAGCACAGAGCCCGATGTGGGGCTCGAGCTCACGAACTGTGAGATCATGACCTGAGCAGAAATTGGACGTTCAACCAACTGAGCCACCCAGGCGCCCCTGGACATTGACATTTCTTTATTCATGAACTACTTGTGGATGCATTTGCCCATGTTTTGATTTTTAAGGAAGAAGTGGGCTTTTCTTTTTATTAGGTTGTTAGAGTTTTGTATACTAAGTATATTATTCTTTATATGTTATAATAAATATACTTTTATTTTGGCTTTTTACTATATTGGGTCATATAAATGATAATAATCTGTTCATATCTTTGTGTAGTCAGGCTTATCAATGTTTTCATTTAGTATTTCCGTGTGTGGGCTCAGATATATGAAAATATATGAAAATGTTCACTTTTAGTGTCTTTATGTGTATGTTTTAACCTTTATGTTTTAATCTATGTGGATTTTGGGGGGGGGGCGTGTGCATAAGTGTGAGATAGATGTTCATAGATTTCCACATACTCAGTTCCACTAGCCAGGCTACCTACTTGATCCAAAGTATTCATGTATCTATATTTAAACTTTAGGTATCTGAAGGAAGTCCCCAAATATGAGAACTACAAATCTGACTATCCTTCACTTGATCTTTCTTTTATAGTAGACTCACAGCTTCTTTCTAAGCCTTTGCCAAAGGTATTCAGCTATTTTCTTTCTTATGTGTGAACAACATTTCCTGTTTTTTCTGATTAAGCCATTTTTTTCCCATTTTACTTTAAGTTGAGGTTTATCAATGAGGTTCACATGCTTAGTCAAATATCTCAAAGAGAATATGTGAGTGTATTTAGAGTAGATGGGCATAAGAAAGGGGCTGTTAAGCTTCTGTACTTGTAGTCATACATATTTTTAGACTGTTCCTGTTGTTCTCTGAGGTTTCACCCGTGCTTTATTATGTGATTATTGAATCTCTTCCTTTATCAATCCTTTATCAATCAGGCCCTTGTTAATCAAGTGGCAGCAACTGTTCAGAGTCGTTTTACCAAAAATCTGCCAAATGGTGAAGCTCTATGTGGTGTTTTTACAAGGGATTATCGTCATGATGCCCTAAACTGTCAGGTAGGATATATTAATTAATGCATTTATTATTAAATTACTTAATAGTACTAATATATGTTTCTTATACTAGAGATTCCACATCTGCACAAAGCCTTGTGGAAATATTTTTTTTGAATTTACAAGAGATGAATGACTTTACAGAAAATTTAATATTGTTATATTCCAAAGAGTGAGAACTAGCAGTCGTCTTTCTCTGAGGATGCTTAAATTTTGATTTCATCTTTCAGTTATTGTTTCCTGCATCATCTTGATTTATAAATGGATTCAAAATGATCTGAAGAATCCAATGTTATTAAAAATTCACAAACACTGATTTCTAACAAGAATTACTTTGTCTTGCTAATTAGGAAACTCTTACTGTTCTTGATGAGTAGGATACTCATCATAATTTCAAAAATGTTGTGTTATTGATAGAATACCTGACACTAAGTAAATCATAGATAGTTTTCCTCCTTAACGAATTCATAAATAAACAAGTAAGACTGAACAAAAAGTGAAAAGATGATCGTAGAACACAGCAGAGCAGGCATGAAGATATGCTACCCAGACTGTCTCTCAAGGACAGTTTTGCTGCCCAAATGTGGCGAGGGTGGTCAAGACAAATACTAGCTGTCAGTTCCTCCAGCTCTGCCTCCACAGTCTGTGTCCTGTGGCTGAGTTAGGCTAGAGTATGAACACCGGGACATTTTGGCCTGATGTGGACTATTTCTGACAACCAGTATTCACTCCAGAATTCTGAGCCAGGTTGGCCAGGGTTTCTTCAGGCTTGTTTTGAAGGTTAGCTCCTTCCTCAGCCCAATCCTGCTTCTCCCCATGTTTGAAAATAGAAATTCTTCAAACAAAACTATCTCAGGGTCTGATTTTGAGGAAATAAACCTGTGATGATTAACTCTGTTTGTATTGCTTTGAATGCTTATAGATAAGAATTTTAAACTTCAAACTGATATTTTGCCACTTTGATGCATAAGAATTATAGTTTCATAAGGTTCAACCTAATATATCACAATTTTAAAGAAACATTCTCAAAAGTAATACTATATCCTAGTTATTAGCAGGTACATTTAGGAGTTATAACTCTATATTCTTATAACAAAGTCTGCACATAGTAAGTACTCAAAATGTTTGTTTATGCAATGTTATTTTTAGGTACTTATTACAGTGCCTGCCTGCTTTGAAATTCTGCTGTTATCTCCTCATCGCCAAGCATGGGTGAAAAGGATCAGATATGTTATATTTGATGAGGTAGGTTTGGTATTATTTCTCTAGGTTGATTTCCTAGTGTGCATAGGTGTTATAATGAAGATATTTGGTGCTTCAAGACATCTGTCCCTTTGTGTAGAGTTCAGGTTTGGTGGTGGCGGGGGTGGGGGAGGTGCTGCCTTTTAAATGGTTTCCCCAGTGAATCATATGTCTTTTGGCTCTGTTTTCCTGTTGTGATTCAATAGGGGTTATTAGTATATGCTGCGGAACTCTATGTGGCAAAGATACCTGCTATTGGTGAATACTGTTTCAGGGGAGCACAATTAACCACCATGGCATAAGTTTTCCTGGACAGAGATTTCAAAATCCAAACTTTGATCTCTAAAGCAAAGAATTTTGGTCTCTAATAATAATGACAGTTATGTAAGTTATTTTATCAGTCATGGACCCAACAGGAAACAAATGGCACAGTAAAAACACAACAATTCAAGAAGAGAGTTTTCCAAAAATGTGTGTGAGGGAAACTATAAAGATTAATACAGTAACCTAGGCTGGTAACTTACCCCTGTGCTTTAAGGGGCAAGGCAAAGAAGCAGTTACTTAGACTCAGAAGGAGATTCTGATTGAGCTAGCCACACTGTGAGTGTTTATCTTAGTTGAGGGACATAGGTAGTTCAAGGTAACCATTAAGGAAAGGATCCAGTGGAACAAAGACCTCATGCTCATTCTCCTCCCTTCTTCTGATCCCTTGCCAAGGCTGTCCATTGGCCGAGTCCAGTGAAACCTGAGAATATTGGAGTTCTTTTAAAGCAATCTCTATAGGTCATTTTTTTTTGGCCACAGAGAGCAGGATGGAAAACAATGGAGATTTATAGGGGCAAATAGAAGATATTTACATTTTTATAATAGGAATTAATATCTTGTTTCATGTGTAAAGGAAGATACTGAAGAAATTTAATTAGAGACATGGCCTGATCGAATTTATCTTTTAGACCTATCATTCTGGCTAATGATATGAAGAATGCTGGGGGCATTAAAGGAAGCTAGGATAATAGTCAGGAGGATATTGTGGTAGTGCACTGAGATGTGATGATGACTTGGCTGGCAGTAGACATGCAGAGAAATGCATAGAATTGAAAGAAATTTCCAGAATAAGAGAAAGAGGAATTATTGATGGATTGGTTATGAGGATTAAAGAAAATTTGTGTAGGGGTGCGTGGGTAGCTCAGTTGGTTAAACGTTGAACTCTTGATTTCGGCTCTGGTCATGATCTCACGTTTCGTGGGATGGAGGCCCCTGTTGTACTCTGTGCTGATGGCACTAACAGTGTGGAGCCTGATTGGAATTCTCTCTCTCTGTCTCTCCCTCTCTTTCTCTCCTCCTCCCTACCTCTCTCTCTCTTTCTTTCTCCCTCTCTCTCAAAAGTAAGTAAATAAATATTTTTAAAAACCAAGAAAATACATGTCAAATTTTTCTATTATCTGGATTTGGGGATATTTATAAAAACTTTGTATGGGCAGTTAAAGGTAACAGGAAAGTGTGTATGATGATCCAAGCTCTTACGTCCTGTTTTAATTTGCTATTTTTAAGTAAGCTTTTCAAAGGAGAAATTTTTTGCTTTAATAGGTCCATTGTCTTGGTGGAGAAATTGGAGCAGAAGTCTGGGAGCATCTCCTTGTCATGATCCGATGTCCCTTTTTGGCTCTTTCAGCTACCATAAGTAACCCTGAACATCTTACTGAGTAGGCCTTATGTTCCAATTTATATAAATGCTTTGTATTTAAAATTTTATACTTTCTATATGGGTTCTGACGAGTTTCATAACATTCTGGTGAGTTTATTAACTTATCTCCGTCTATTTAAGGAACAGAACATCAATAGCACCTCCTAGCAGGTGCTGAGAAAGGCCACACTTAATAAAAGAAAATCAAGGAATGTCCCAGGCAGATCTGCAATTGAGTAGAAAATTTCTTTCATATCCCTAAAAAAGTTCACTTTAAGTGATAGATCTGTGTTCTTTGTGGAAAATGTGGAAAATGAGGCACAGAGAGTGTCAGTGATTCAACCAAGAACCACAGATAGCAGTAAGGAGGCTGGGATTCAGTCTCAGGTAGTATACCTCCAGGGCCTATTCCTTTAAGTACAATTTTTAAGGCATATGAAAATTTTAAAAATGTTTATTTATTATTGAGAAACAGAGAAAGATTATGAGCATGGGAGGGGCAGAGAGAAGGGGAGACCCAGAATCCAAAGCAGGCTCCAGGCTCTGAGCTGTCAGCACAGAGCCCGACGCGGGGCTCGAGCTCACAAACTGTGAGATCGTGACCTAAGCCGAAGTCTGACGCTTAACCGACTGAGCCACTCAGGCACCCCAGCATATGAGATTTTCTTTATTTAAAATATTTAATGTCACAAGAAGTACTACTATATTACTGCTTACATGGTACGTAAATTTATCTTTTAAGGTGGCTACAATCAGTAAAACGCTACTGGAAACAAGAAGACAATACAATGGGAAAAAATAGAAATGCTGGCTATTGTGCCAGTTCTCACAAATATCAGTTTCGAATGAAGGAATCATATAAAGTTAGACTTGGTATGTTTGGAATTTTTCTTTTGCTCTAAAATCAGTTCAGTCCTTATGTGTCCATTGATTTGGAAATTCTTGTTCTTCATTGTTAGTGCTCTATGGAGAGAGATACAATGATTTAGAGAAGCATATATGTTCAATAACACATGATGACATCTATTTTGATCATTTTCACCCATGTGCTGCACTAACAACAGATCATGTAAGTAATACTTTAGCCATATCTGTTATGAGTAATATAAATTACTTGTATATATATTATAATTGAAAAGCTGCCTACATGATTCTTACCAGAATTATAGACTACATACTTTATATCAGATATTTTACCTTAGTTTTCTTTTTTACTTTGTTTATTGTATATATTTGACACGTAGCATAAATTTAAGGTGTATAACATGTTATTTTGATGTACTTCTATATTGTAAAATAATTGTTATAACAATATTTAGCACCTCTATCACATTACATAATTATAGTACAATATTATTATCCATATTTATTATATTGTACATTAAATTTCTATGTCTTATTTACTCATTGCAAGTTTGTACCATTAAACAACACTGATCTTACCACCCACCCTACCGTACATCCCCCGATAACCGTCATTTTACCGTGTTTTTTACGAGTTTGACTTTTTCAGATTCCACATGTGATACCACGCAGTTACTTGTCTTTCTCTGACTTATCTCTGTATAACTTATAATGTGATCAAGGTGCATCATGTTGTTTCAAACAGCAGGATATCCTCCTTTCTCAGGGTTGAATAATATTTCTAACCTTAGTTTTTTTAAAAGTAACAAAAATAACTTTGTAGTCTTCAATGAACCCTCAG
Source organism: Panthera onca (assembly GCF_046562875.1). Classification (NCBI taxonomy): domain Eukaryota; kingdom Metazoa; phylum Chordata; class Mammalia; order Carnivora; family Felidae; genus Panthera; species Panthera onca. Next base: position 144,914,076 of record NC_138342.1, on the reverse strand, counting down.
TGGTGTCTGGATTCACAACGCTTGAAAATGGTAAAAAATTTTAACCTGAAGTTTTTTGGTTAATTTTATTTATTCTTAGAGATTTTCTTTGTTCATTTTCCTTCTTCTCAACATGCATGTCTCTGCATCCACTTCTGTGACACTGACTCTTAGTGTACAACTATATGTGGACAGTTCCTAGTATATGTGAGAATCTGATCACTGAGTTAGGTTAAATAAGGAAAGGATGTTTTGCTCACATACCAATCACAACATGATTTTTTTGGTAGCAAATTAATAAAGTAGAGGTTTGGGGACATCATTTGGGGTATTGGGGTGTCTGTGGAGGAAGATTTCTTAATTTTCCTTTCATAATTCTCTTCCTTTCTCATTCTATTCTTAGGAATGGCCCCATTCAAGCTTAATTGCCTCTCAGAGTGATAATTAGTAGTTTGTCTTCCTTCCAAAATCTGTCTTCCTTCCAAAATCCAAGTTGTCAGTTAAGCCTCCTAAAACATAATTATGATCTTGCCAAGCTTTAATGAGTGTCCTTTGGAAGTTACTGAATGCACAGCTCTTTAGCTTGGCTTCCTATGGCTTCTCTGACCTCACCCCAAAATCTGATGTATCTTACCTGGAGGTAAGATTTATATTTTACCTCATAATTTATATTGTTCCTGGAGTGTTTCACTCTAGATGCTAAATGCCAGTTGTCCAGATCCTGTTCATCTTTTATGACTCTTCTAATGTGAAACATCTTCAGAGTCCTTCTGTGACCTCCTTAGCTGGATGTAATCTTCTACTTCTATAGCATCTTGTCTGTATTTCTTGTATGACAGCAGTCATGATCAGCTTACTGCTAAAGTTACTTCTATACATGTCTCCTTTATCTTACTAGAATAACTCCTTGAAGACAAATTTTGTGTCCTTATGAGTTCCTAACAAACTGTATATAAAAGGTGCTTAATAAATGTATGGTACATAAAGACAGCCAACCTAAATTGAGCATTGAATTTGTGTTCTAATAATTGTCCATATTTTGTGTCTTGGAAACATCACAATAGTTTTAGGATGGATGTCTTGTTAATATTCCCACTTACAAATGAGGAAGGTGAGGCATAGATAATTCAGCTAACTCATTCTTGCACCATGAATAAGTGTTGGGGGCAGGTTGCAATCAAGATAGAGTACAGAGTTTGCCCTGTCATCACAGTATTCTGAGTAATCTGTTGAATAAATCCTTGAATGAGTGAATGCATGAGACTCACTATAGCTTTTGGGCAATATTGCAATGGCTTCTAAAAGCAACTGAATGAATCCTAATCCTGGTAATTTTCTTATAAATTTTATTACAAAAGTTTCTCTTTTGTGTGGCAATGGCCCAATCCAAACTCTAAATAAAACTGAACTATGGACAAAACTCCTGTGACTTAACTCACACCCCAGACTTAGAATATGGATGATAACCCACACATAAATAATAGACTTCTTTTTCTGTCTCTGCCTCTCTCTCCTTTTCTCTTTCTCTCTGTCTCCTTTTTTCTTTCCCTGTCATCACTTGGCATTTTTATAACAGCATAGTATTTAAAAAATTATTTATTTTGTGCAGGATGGTTCAAGGCAGGTTATATTTAAGTAGCAATGAGCACAGTGATTTGGAGTACCTAGCAAGAATGGCATTTTGGTCCAAGTGCCTTTCCTCTATTCTCAGTAGCTATTAATGGAGTAACTGGAAAGCAACAGAACTGCTACAGTGTGCTCTGACCCTGTGTGACTTCTGCAAAGGTCATGCTGTTGTATGAGTCTTCTTGACTTCGGGACTTTTGTAGCAGTCGTGGAGGATGTACTCAAAGGCCCGAGCATTATTAAATGTGTGTTGACAGCTGTGTGTGCAGCATATGTTTTATAGTATGTTTCCTTAAAGGAGCATCAGTGAAAAACAGGTAGATTTTTCCAAACAAGTAAAGAATTCCTGATCTTGTATAGTAAACTTCAGATTAATATGAAAGAACTGAGTGGTGAGAAAAAGCATAATAAATTGCGGCAACATAAAGAGAAGAGCCATCCACCTTGATTGTTGCCCCTACAGCTCTATCATAGAAATCATTTCAGAAGGGAAGGGGTGGAACAGGATGAGTAAACTGGCCTTAATCCAACTGAGGTGAAGGATTGCCCTTCCATCCATGTGAGGCTTATTTCTGGCAAAAAGCAGAGCTTGGCCTTTGCCACCAATTACCATGTCACACAGGAACAGCTGCTCACTCCTGGAGAGCTGTCAGCCCCAGGAAGTCCTTGAAAGAACTGTTGCCTCTTTTTGCTCAGTACAGATCAATGCCTACCATCAACTGTGGCGTTAGGGACAATGTAGTTTGCAAAAATAACATCATGGTATAATACTGTTGTATTTACAAGGGAAGGATGGGACAAATCTGTGACCCTTTAGTTTTCTTCCTTCTGTGTCTAGGCTGGCTCAGGTTTTGCCAGTTCTTTCACTGTGTAGTGGAGAAAAATTGAATTGAATTCCCAGCTTCTAGCCACAGAGTTATTAAACTAGTTTTAAAAAATTAAGACTTATAAGTTGGTCATTGACAGTTGAGGCATCAACCACGTGCCAAGTATTTCACTAGACCTATTACGTAATCTAACTTAATTCTTTTATTTTTTTTTTAACGTTTATTTATTTTTGAGACAGAGAGAGACAGAGCATGAACGGGGGAGGGTCAGAGAGAGGGAGACACAGAATCTGAAACAGGCTCCGGGCTCTGAGCTGTCAGCACAGAGCCCGACGCGGGGCTCGAACTCACGGGCCGTGAGATCATGACCTGAGCCGAAGTCGGCCGCTTAACCCACTGAGCCACCCAGGCGCCCCGAACTTAATTCTTACAACAAATCTATGGCATAGGCAGAATTATTGTCCATTTTGGAAATGAAGAAAGCCACGCTCTGTACAAAGGTTAAATAAGAGACTTAAGAAATCATAAACATTCTAGTGACAGAAATAAGATTTATATCTTAAAAATTGTGACACATTTTGAATTTATTTTACATATATGTATTTTAGTAGGCAAAAAGTTGCCATTTTCAAGTAGTATTTTTTTTAAGTTTATTTATTTTGAGACAGAGAGAGAGAGAGAGAGAGAGAGCAGGAAAGGAGCAGAGAGAAAGGGGGGGAGAGAGAATCCCAAGCAGGCTTTGTGCTGTCAGCATAGAGCCTGACACAGGGCTCGATCCCATAAACCAAACGGTGAGATCATGCCTGAGCTAAAATCAAAAGTCCAATGCTTAAACCAAATGAGCCATTCAGGTGCCCCACCACCTTCAAGTAGTGTTAATAAAAGAACAAAATGCTAACATTCCAAAATAACATATTCAGTTATTATGTTGACATAATGCAGTCATTACTATCTAGCTAGCTTTTAATAGTCCAACTGAGAGATGCTAAATGATAATTCCGTAGAATGATTTGCATCCTACAGTTTTTTCACAAGCTTAATTCAAGACTAATTGATTTTTTTTTTTTTTTTTTTTTTTTTAATTTTTTTTTTCAACGTTTTTTATTTATTTTTGGGACAGAGAGAGACAGAGCATGAACGGGGGAGGGGCAGAGAGAGAGGGAGACACAGAATCGGAAACAGGCTCCAGGCTCCGAGCCATCAGCCCAGAGCCCGACGCGGGGCTCGAACTCACGGACCGCGAGATCGTGACCTGGCTGAAGTCGGACGCTTAACCGACTACGCCACCCAGGCGCCCCTAGACTAATTGATTTTTTAACAAATATATTTGACATGTACCATTGTGAAAGCTTAAGGTGTACAACATGCTGATTGGACACATTTATATGTTGCAATATGATTGCCCTTGTAGCTTTAGCTAACACCCCTGTCAGGTCACATAATTAAGATTTTATTTTGTGGTGGCAGTAATTAAGATCTAGTCTCTTAGCATGTTTCATGTTTATAATACAGTATTGTTATCTATAATGACTACTGTGCATTAGATCTTCAGGACTTACGTATCTACTAGTTTTAAAAGTTTAAAAATCATGCCGATATGTGTATCTTATTTGATTTTACCACTCTATCAGGCAGAAGTACAGATATTTTAATTCCTATATTATGGATGAAGAACTAAACTGGCCTTTTTAAGTAGAATTGAAACTAAATCTTCTAATTCAAACTCTACTGTACTTTCCATTCTACCAGTTGTTGTTGTTGTTGTTGTTGTTGTTGTTTTCCAAATGTGTGTGTTTGGCATGGCTTTATTGCCCAGAATTTCCAAACCTAGCTTTTAAAACTTAACAGCTACTTACTAAAACAAATGCCCTATCGTCACATAAGTTTGGAGAAATCTGTATATGATTGTCCCTTCTTTGAGATTTGACATTTCCAATGGCAAACCTTCTAGAAGCCTATTTAATAGAACACCCGTGAAAAGACACTCCCCTTTCTTTTAAAGAATACCTACTGGCATTTCAGGGATCATGGTTTGACAGGCAATTTTGTTACCAATAGTGGCTGACACCAGCAGAAAATACTACAATGCAAGCTTTTTCAGAAACAGGAATTTTTGATTTATGCTTTAAAATACTTGTGGAAAAATTAATGCCCTGCATTATCCAAAAGGCTTAAAGCAGAACCAAGGGACTGAGCTGGGGAAGAAGCTTTCTTGACTGTCCTGAAGGTGATCTGAAAGTCTTCGTGTTAAAGTTAACCAAGTTCTTATCTTAGAACTTAAGCAAGTAAGACTTGTCCCCTTTAGCCTGGGTTGGTACTCTAAAGCAAAGAATCATGTTACTAATTGAATCAATTTCAACCTGCAGGGTACAGGTTGTGTTTTCTTGTCTAAACAGTCCACCAATTTTTTAGCTTCCCACTATTCTTGATTCGAAATGTGGAAGCATCTATAGAGAATTAGCCCAATTAAAAGGTTTGGGAAACAATAAACCCACTTTTTGAAGTTTTTTTTTTTTTTCCCCAATTTTGCTAAATCAAGCACACTCTTGGTTAGTATTTTGTTTGCATGTAGCACTGACCATCATTTGAACTTTTTGGTTTAGTGCTGTTTTGAAAGTCTTTGCGTTCATGATAGTGACTCTGAGGCTGCTGACTGAAAAAAAGAGGAAGAACTGAACTAAAACAAAAGTATTTATTTGGGTCTTAGAATTGCAAACTGGGAAGCACAGATTTGGGTAGCAACCCAAATTTTGTCCCATTGAAAAGTAAATGCCAGAGGTCTTTATTAGCAAGGCCTGGTGTTGCAGGATTTTTTGCTTCAACTCCCCAGGTTCCTTGTCTTGTGGCTTCGAAGAATGAAGAGGTGGACACAAAATGAGCTGCAGGCAAAAGTTTATTAGAGTGTAAGATCAGAAAGGAGGAGTAGTAGGAAAGCTCTCTACAGAGAGGCGACATTTAAAAGTGAATGCCTGAGAACTATAGGCTAGAGTCCTTGTTTTATAGGGTTCGGGTCGGCCCTCCCTTCCCTTCCCCCTAGTTCCTTCTCAGGTCCTACCCTCATTGGCTTGATAAGTCTAGGTGCTGGCTTGTCCCTTCGTGATTGGCTCATTTCCATTGTATGAGGGGTGGTCTATGGCCATGTCATTCCTTTTGGGTTTTGCATTTTATGGTTTACTACTTATTTTTAGTTAGGTCTTTTGTCAAATTCCTGAGGGAAACCTGAGGGGGAGTGGGTGGTGTTTATTACATTCTTAAGAGGACACTTACCCCGAGGGGGGTTTGCTGTGGTCAGACTCTCCTAGTATTGTTCCAAAATATGTGTCTTTTCCTACGCTGGTACCTCAGGTCCTAATCATTCCCTCTCTGCCTATTTTATCCTATCTTTCCCTATCAGGAAACTTACACAAGTTGTTTTCCAAAATTATGATTGGAAGATGTGATGACATTTTATAATTTATTGGTTTTCTGAGTACATTACGTCAGTTACTAGGAAAATATCTTTTTCAGAGTGTCTAGTTTTTATCAAGAATGCACATGCAACAGTCCTGTTTTCAGTCCTATTCCTTTGCCCAGTTCAATAGTCCGTTGTAGTTACTGTTTCAAAAACAGAATAAAGTTTTAGTTCCAAAATAGGGTCTCTCATGTTCGGAGGTTTTACCCAGGTTCATGAGGCAAAGGACAGAACATAAGATAAAATAAAAGAATATTAAAATTGTTAATTTTATTTTAAATGTAGATTGAAAAGTATGGATTTCCTTCTGACCTTACTCTTTCCCCTCGAGAAACCATCCAGCTTTATGATACCATGTTTCAATTCTGGGAAAGCTGGCCCAGGGCCCAAGTAAGTAATAATTACACAATTAATCTGAATTAATTTTATTATAGTGGATGGTAACATTGCTGTTCATAAAGACAAATTCTCACCCTTTCTGATCATGTGCATCTAATCTTTTAAAATCATACATACACTCTCCAAAATACAACTGCCCCTTCTCAGACATTCTTCTTCCTAATATTGTGTGTGTTACTTTAACAGGGGTGCAATGCCATTGAATTCTTGAAAATATTTCTTCTTTCAATTTCTGGGATGCTACAGTATCTTAGTCTCCTTTTACATCTTGGATTCATATTCCTTCATCTTCTTTCATTGTGCTCCCCTTCTCTCTTTATGCCCTAATTGCTGTCTGTTTTCATCTTCTACTTGGTTTTGCTCTGCATTCTTTCCTTTGAAGAGTTCAACTGTCCTATTAGGTTTATGTACTGGAAACTTTGGGGGGATAAAGAGACATTTAATAGTTTATACTCTCAAGAAGCTTGTAATTCTTTTAGTGAAATGTATAATTGAGAAACATCTTTGGATTTTCTTGCATGATTTTATTTAACTTTGTGGCATTTCTTTTCAAGGAGTTAGATCCAGAGAAATCCATTCATTGTAAGAATAAAATAGTCATTAAAAAGTTGGATGCTAGAAAATACGAAGAGAGCTTAAAGGCAGAATTAACAAGTTGGATTAAAAATGGCCATGCTGAGGAGGTAATTTTCACATGTTTTTTGGCAAAACAATATGTTCCTTGTTTTCTTGAGTTACCTTGGTGTCATTATTACCACTACTATTATTGTTATTATTTTAGTCTTCAATTTTCATTTTAGGAATGAAAAAATTTAGGAATGAAAAAATTCATTTTTGAATTTCATTCAAAATTTCATTTTAGGATTGTAAGTTGGAAGTCTAGTGATTCGGAGATAGAATAGAAAGAGGAAAAGGAAATTGGTCTTTGTTTAATACTTGGTGCTTTCTAAAACATGTACCAGAAGCCAGGAATTCTTGTTTGGTGTTATAATAGATAAGAACAGAGGGGTCATTATCCACAGAGTCAGTGTTCTTGATGACAGCAGAGAGATTGAAATCACAGTAACAGTAAATGAGAAGATTCTTTACTCCTCTATCTTCTGCTGTTTTGGGATTTTTTTTTTTTTTTTAAGTTCATTTATTTTGAGAGAGAGAGAGAGAGAGAGGGAGGAGCAGAGAGACAGGACGAGAATACCAAGCAGGCTCCATGCTGTCAGCACAAAGCCTGATGGGTGGCTTGATCTCACAAACTGTGAGATCATGACCTGAGCCAGAATCAAGAGTTGGATGCTTAACTGACTGAACCACCCAGGCATTCCAGTTGTAATTTTTTTCTTTCATGATTTTTATTTCAACTTGTAGGAACTATTTGTATATTAAAACCTTAAGTTGGGATCATGTAAGTTTTACATATTTATATTAAGTAAGTTGATGATGGTTTTTATATTTTGAAGTTTGTCTTATTGTCACACATTGTGGTTTTTGATTTTTGGGGAGTGACATATATTAGACTTTTCCCATGTGAGTTTTTTACATTATGTTTTGAGTTAGATCATCTCCCATTCAGAAACATAATTAACTTCCATTTCCTTCCATTTATTTTGTCATTTAAAAACATTCAGAATGTATTTGAAAGTGATTTTTATACATGACATGGAGAGAAACTGATTTACCCTACCTTCAGCCACAGTATAACCAGCAGCATTTACTCAACAACCTCTTTCTGACTGATTTGTGTCGACTTAAATAATTGCATGTTAAATTGCATATATGTGTGCGTGTATATATACATATATATTCCTCTTTTTGTCGTTGTTCTTTTAGTGCATTGATTTACGTACTTCTTTGATGGTTTCTTTACAAAATTTTATATTTTTATACTTACTTTGGTATTATATTTTATTTTAAAAAGCTCAGAAACATAGATTAGATGACCATGAAAATATTTTAGCCAAAAGTAGCAATTCCTTTTTTTATTATGCAGCATTTAAAACTAATAAAATTTTTTATTCATTGCTACAGGCCAAAATGGTTCTGAGGAATCTTAGTCCTGATTCAGTATTTAGTTCAGGAAACACAGTAAAAATGTTTCCACTGCTCGTTGAGAAGCTAAGGAAAATGGAAAAGTTACCGGCATTATTTTTTTTGTAAGTCATCTAATTTAATTTTATTTTTTATAATTTGTATCAGGCTTATTCTTTTAAGGTGAGGAAAGTTACAAAACCCACTGTTGTAATAAGCTGTTCATTACTCTTTTTGGTGCTCATTTGTTAACAGAATGCACATTTAGCATCTTTCTAGTTCAGTTCTTGAAAAAATTTTTTTACTTGTGTTATTACAAATTGCCATCTTTAAATAGTTTTCTACTCCTTTTTTTGTTATATTTTTATTGTAAACTATTATATTTTTATTTCAGTCTTATACATCTCCAGTAAATAATGAGGTTCTTTGCAAAATAAATTGAATGTTTATGTACACAAGTATCCCATATAAAATTAAAGTATCCTTACTATATGTTAGCATCTTTATTAATGGGGTATTTTATTGTTTTTAATTTATGGTTATGGGAACTGTAACTTTGAGACACTGCTATCTTGCTAAATTTTATGTGCTGTAGCATGAAATAGCTTAAAATTGAATGTAATCATCCAGTTTTGGTGAAGTATAAATTATATGAAAATATATTTATTAATTGGATATTAACTTGGATCACACAGTTTGGGATCAGAAAAAATGCTTTATTTACTTTAGATAATTTCAGACTATTTTAAGCCATGGAAGCTTTAAAGAAGCCATAGATATAAATAAATAAATAAATAAATAAATAAATAAATAATAAGGCAACATAATCTCGCTTAAGTGGCAAAGTTTAATGAAATTGTTTACACCTAAATAGACATAGTAATTAATCATTACTGGTGATATATATTTAAAATAATAATGATAATTAAATGTATTGTTGTGTTTGGAACTTTTGGAGATTACAGTACAGTGGTTCCTTTGACCTTTGTTATTGGGACAAGGAAAATAAATTTTCAAACTACTAAGAAGTTACACAGTTCACCTACTTTACTTTAGAGTGTGGCTATAGATTTCAGTTAGAAACAAACACAATTCTGTGCATCTGGGATATTTCTGGGAGCCTAACTGTAAAATAGAAATCCAAAAATAACTATATTTATTGTTCATGTACACATACAGGCTTAAAATATTTAAAAAGTAAAATATTTTCACCTAATGTGTGAAGGGAGTCAAGACTTACTTCCACATATAAAATAAATAAATCATGGAGATGTAATGTACAGCATAGCTACTATATTAAGAATATTGTACTGCATATATGAAGGTTGCTAAGAGATTAGTTGTTAAAAGTTCTCATCACAAGTGAACAAATTCTGTAACTATGTATGGTAACAGATATTAACTAGAATTATTGCAATCATTTCATAATATATGCAAATATTGAATCATTTTGTTGCCCATCTGAAACTAATATAATCTTGTATATTAATTGTACCACAATTAAAAAAAACAAAGGGCAGTGTATAATAGAATATATAGTGTTTTATGCACCTGTAAAAGCTTCTTTGGAACCTATACCTAGGAGCACAATCACCATATTTTGTAGTGTGGACAAACTAATGGGGTAAGTTGACTTACCCCTAATGTGGTTTCTTAGCTTATGTCCCATCAGTAGTTCATGAGGTTCTATTGTGACCTATTGTCACAAGCTTGTGGGATCGGTTTTTCTAATTGTTGTCATTCTGATTGTGTAAAATCATGTCTTGCTACTGTTGTAATTTGCATTACTCTGATCGGGATTGACTTTGAGCATTTCTTTCAAGTAAGTAGTCTTTCAAGTTTTTGCTCATGTGCTATTCAAGTAATTTTTCTTTTGGGTTTTGTAGCTTTTTTTTTTTTTACTATTTTCAGGAATTCTAAAAGGCGAAAGATTTATACGATCTGAAGAGAAACCAGAGTATTATTTTCAGGAATTCTAATTAATTAATTGTCAGTTACTAATTTGGCAGTTATCTTCTCTGAGTCTAGCACCTGTCCATTAACTTTGCCTATGCTATTTTTTGTTAAATAATTCTGTTTAATTTTGATTCATTAAAATCCATCAATGTTTAAAAAAAAAGGAACATATTTCACAAAAATATCACGGATTTAATTTTGCTTGAGGAATTGAATCTTGGCATGTCTATGGAATTTTGGGCTCTTTAGAAAATGTACTATGAAAATCCTTGGTCTTATGCAGTTTAATTTACTCATAAGTAACTCCAGATCATCAACAAATCAGGATACTTTAGGGCTCAATCTGTGCATCTGAGAGCTTTTCAAATAATAGTTGTACCTGTCAACGTCTCCAGTCTGGTCTCTAGAAAAAAAAAAGTGTGAAGCATGTTTAATGTTAATGACAGTATCAGTGTGCTTAAAAACATGCATTTCACAGTCAGGCTCAAGTCTGGATCCTACCTCTGTTGTCAATTAGTATGGCACTTTGAAACAGCTACCTGATGACTTTCAAACTTAGTTTCCTCATTTGCAAAATAAGGTGAGAAAAATAGTAATGCATAGGGTTGGGGTGAGAATTAAATACAAATAAATTATGAAAGTCCTAAGTGTAGCACTACACAGTATTATTGGCTGAAGTCCAGTCATGAGCACATTCATTTCAAATAGGTTATCAGAGAGATTTGAGAGGAAAAAATTATTTCCAAGTGATTTAGATTTTTAACCATGAAGTACTGTGATGAAAATGATGTCATTTCATACAGATGTTCACCTAGATCATGTAAGTTGCATTAATATAAAAGAGAAACAACATGATTGCATAATTAAGAACATGGACTTGGAGGCCAGACTCAGCCACATACAAATGTGGAGTCTTGGGCAGATCACTTATGTGTCCATTTTTTCAGTAGTGAAACCGGGATAGTAACAGTGCTTTCCTCATAGGATCATTGTGAATACAAAATGAGTAAATATATATAAGACAGTTAGAGTAGTGTCTGAAAATAGCAGGTCTAAGTGTTTACTAACTTTATTGTTTCATTGTCTACTGTACAAAATTTCCTGCCATGTGGTATAGACTGCCTTTTTTTTAAATCTTTACTTCACCAGTATGTCAATTTATTTACTTTTCAATAGCTAACAAGATTTTCTCTTCATGCTAGCTCTTTAAAGACTTTACAAAAACTCTTTGCCTCACATTTAGAAAGCTTTATTGATTAGAGCCAACTTACGATTTGCTGTAAGAAGCTGTGGTTAGTATAGTAATGATGGCTATTGGCTACTGCCAGCCGCAGCATTTTGCCAATAAAATATTGAGAGGAGATTAAAACTTCCATGGACATTTCAGTCTTCTTATCAAAGGTCCTAACTTCCTGACTCAGGGAAATGCATGTGATGTAAAGATAAGGAATTTTTTTTTTTTTTAATTTTACTTCCCCTAGAAGCATATTACTCTTCACATACCATGTGAATTTGGTCTTTTACCTATTTTCCTAGTTAATATATCAGGTCTGAAAGGGCCAAATCGTTACAACCTGCACTAGGTTACTAGTTTAAGTCCTACAGTAGCAGGAAGTCTGGACCACCAGGTCCCTAGGTATTTACGTTTCAAAAGGTAAAAAGCCCAGAGCCTGGAAACATTTCTGGATTGTAAAGGCCAGCAACACCTGAGGTTTATCTGGTTTCTGGAAAGAAGTAACTACAGTCCAGAAGGTTAGGGTGAGAGCCCGAGATTATCTCCATTACTGCCTAAGAGCAAATTTTTACTGTATGATCTCACTGTATATATAGAATCTAAAAAAGCTGAACCCTTACAAACAGAGTAGATTGGTGGTTGCCACGGACTGGGGGCACACAGCGGGTGAGAGAAATGAAGAGATGTTGGTCAAAGGGTATAAATTAACTTTTATAATATGATTAAGTTCTGGGAATCTAATGTACAACATGGTGACTATAGCTAACAGTACTGTATTGTGTACTTTAGAATAGCTAAACGAGTAGATCTTAAATCTTCTCACCACACTAACACACAAAAAGTAACTATGTGAAGTGATGGATGTGTTACCAAACCTTATTATGGTAATTACTTTGTGATATCCACGTGTATGAAATCATCTTACTGAACACCTTAAACTTATACAATGTCACATGCCAATTTTACTTCAATAAAACTGGGGAAAAAAACAAAGAGAAAAATAAAGGAGTCTCTAAAATTCACAGAAGATTTGTGAAATCTGAACTTACATATATTTACAGAATGCTAAGGGCCTTTGATTCTGTTTAGGAGGTAGACCTAAAGATTAGTGGAATTAAAAACTTGACAAGTATATGTCAGGATGTTAACAGTAGATGGAAATTTATTTGAATCTTGATAATGATATTGTTTTCAAGGCAAGGAGTCTTTTCATTTGTTTGTAGATTTAACTTAGGAGATGTAGAAGAGAGGGCTTTAAGCGTGAGAACTTCCCTGGAGCAAAAGCAAGCGGAAAAAAGGTCTCTCAAAGCTGATAAAGAAGCCCATGATGTGACCAACAAACTTCGAAAAGTTAAAAAATCCATCGAGAAACAAAAGACAATGTAAGTATTTAACTAAACAAATTAGTGGCTAAAAAAAAAAAAACAAATAAGTGGCTAACACTTAAAATACTTCATAAGTCCAGTCGGAAACATACTTTGAACGTGCAACAAAGAAGTTCTAATTATTGCTTGGACTTATTTGCCAATTGTGTAAATTTGGGTGGGAGAATCAGGTGAAGATAAGTGGCCATAATATTTATATATGTATTCCTCAGTTGCATAGATGAGTCTCATTTAGGACTTCAGAGAGGTAGGACCACAGCCTATGAGCATAGGTGGATTATGTACCTGACATAATCATCTCTCAAACTAAGCATATGTGACTACAGCTCTCAGTTCTCAGAACAAAATCAACACATGTTGTCTTGGGTCACAACATGGAGGTGTCACTGATTTACCATCACAGTCACATAAGTGAATATAAGGTGAGTTTTAGAATGCATTGAAATGCCAATTTTATGCTTGGTAGAATTTTTTTAAAAATTTTTTTAAGGTTTATTCATTTTTCAGAGACAGAGAGAGACAGAGCATGAGTGGGGGAGGGGGGCGGGGGGCGGGGCAGAGAGAGAGGGAGACACAAAATCTGAAGCAGGCTCCAGGCTCTGAGCTGTCGGCACAGAGCCTGACATGGGGCTCAAACTCACAGACCATGAGATCATGATCTGAGCTGAAGTTGGTGTTTAACTGACTAAGCCACCCAGGTGCCCTGGTAGAAATTTATTTTTGACTCCTCTTTCTTGTTCTCATGTCTAATCCTGACAACTCTAGGTCCAAGATTCTCTCCCTATTATTCTCTCTGCTTTACTTGCTGCCTGATTTAGATGCTCATTATGTCTTCCTTGAATGACGATAGAGGTCTTCTTTTTAGACTCCAGAGCCTGAGAGGTCACTACTCTCCAGTATAGCTAACAATGGCCCTTGCTAACATTCAAATTGGTTAAATTATTCCATGTTCAATATTCTTTTTTCCTTGCTTAGATGATAAAGTCTAAATTTTTTGACTGTTGTTGGTATGCCAACAGGTTTTAGGTCTTGCCCTAACTTTTTCAGCTTTACTTTCTACCACTCCCCTCCAGCAATATTCAGTATGTATGGTTCTCCTTACATGACCTGTTCTTCTGCATCTGTGTTTTTCCATGATCTGACCCATCTGCCTAATTGCACTCCTTTGTGATTGCCCCCAAAGCTTACACTCATAATTTTGCTATCTCTTCTCTGAATCTGTCCCTAATTCTCCAGTTGAATTTAGTACTCTTTTTTTCTGTGTTCTTGCTACACTTTTAATAATTAGTAGATCAATTATAGTGTATTGGTGTTATTTTCACTTGTCTTTCTTTTTCCTACATTATTAGTATTTCCCTCTTTTTATCTCTAGTGCTCAGCATGTTGCTTGACAGGTAATAGTCATTTCATAAATATTTTTAAATAAGTCTGAGCAATCAAACGCAGATACTTCTTCAAAGCTGACACAGATTTTAGAGCTTCTCTGATTCAGAGTTCTCAAATTCTAGGGCAAGCTATAATTCGCTGCTGAACTTTCTGCCTCTATTCTTTCTGCCTGTTGTATTATTTCCTTGGAAGTAATGGAAGGTGAAGAGCCCAGAGACAGTGTAGGAAGTATAAGCCTTTTTAGTACTGATCTTTAGACAACTTTTCTTCAGGGCACTAGGAGACATCATTTCAAATTGGATTAGTGACCAACATTCACACTATAAAAATACAAAGAATGTTTTAACACTTTGTTCAGCACCATCATTTATACGGAGAGTGAGAGGGGGCCTCTGCCTTGGTCCTTGTGTTTTGGAGAGTACTACTCTGGTCCTCCTCTCTTTGTATCTATTCCAATAATATTAGGTGTCAGTGGATCTTAGGGGACTTGGCCACCTGGAGCTCATTCTCACCCTTTTAAATTCTGCATTGTTATGGAGTTATATTTGTCAAAGTAGGAGAAGAGAATGTATTTTATTTGATAGTTTGTTACCTTGATTTAAAACTTATAAATAGTTAAACCACAATATGTGGGCCTCCACTAGTACTCTGCCTCATGCTCTGCAAACATTAGGGCCAGGCCTTTCCATAGTTATATTCTTGAGTTAAGGGTTATGTTAGCTGGAGGTAAGACCTCTTAGTGATGGGTTACACGTGAGCTCATCTTCTCATATTTGGAGTTGTCTTATATTCACAGTTAAGGGGAAAACTGAAAAAAAAATCAAAGAAAGGGTAAGTGATCTGGGTATCTGTAAAAGGCTGTTACATTGAGAGGTAATGGATAATACAGTCTGATGACATGGCAAAGGTTTATGCGGCCATATCTTAGGCAAGATTCCCTAGTAGCGTACCCTGAAAGGAGGGTACTGGTGTAAGTGATTTATTGAAAGGTTGAGCTCATGAGGGCCCTGTAAGAAAGTGAAGGAAGAATAAAAAGGGAAAGTGAAGAAAATATGCATAGATATGGGTCTTGCTGCAACATTGCCTGAGCCTGATCCAATAGGGAGATCTGAGAGCATCACAAAATTGCCCAACTTGGGTCAAGGTGGCTGATTTTTGTACTTCATGTCAGTCAATTACTGGCTATGGGCAACTTCCTCACTCTGAGGAGAGGTTGTAAGCTCTTGTCCAGGAAGCTCTTGTCAGTTGAGAACAATTCTCCAGGGAACAGTGTAACTGAGAGCCCTTCCTTACCAACCAAACTCAGAGAGCTTGTATCCTCTACTACAAGAAGGAAAGGAGAATGGCCTGAAATTGGCAATGTGGAGCAAGGGGTATGCCCACGTTACCTCCAAGCTTAGAGTAATGAAAGATGAGAAAGAGAAAATGATCACCAATTTAGCAAGAGGAATCAAAGTCCTCTGGGGAGAACTGGATGTGGTAAGAAGGCTACTTGTAGCAAGAAGGTAAGGGAACATTCAGGGAAAATATGGGTGTACAGGGAAATTTTTTTGCTATGGGATCACAAGGCCCAGAAGCTAATGAGGAAGTGCATTAGAGGAGGAAGTTTGAGTCAAAATAGTACAGATGTATATAGGAGTGACTGTCTGGGTGATGAGGGGGTCTGGGAAGTCATGGGCTCACTATGGTAAGCAAATCTGACTATTCATTGCTTAAAATTTATTTTTATGCACAGAGATGAGAAAAGCCAGAAAAATCCCAGAAAAATGGATCAAAGACTAATACATGAAGCTGAACATACTAATCTACTCAGGACTTTAGAGAAGAACCTGGAAATCCCTCAGGAGTGTACCTATGCTAACCAAAAAGCAATAGACACAGAGGTCAGCTCTTAGAATGAAATGCTCCTCCAGGAAATGATTTCGCTCATCAGCTGTTATTTCTCAGTTATAGACAGTAGTGAATGCAATAACTAAATGCAATCTCTACGAGAATAGAAATCTCTGTGTGTGGACTTCCAGTTACACATAACTCTTGAGGGCTTTGCAGAGCATGTCTAAAAAGGATAAGATCAGGATTTAGAGATTATTTCTTGTTTGTTAACAATCTGCCCTTTTATTATTTTTTCTTTCACAAAAAGGGTTTTTGCAGCCTGAATTCTAGACTTCAACCCCACATGCTTCATTTGAATATTTGGGTACATATGGTTCATTGCTCTTTAAATAATGTACACAGAATTTGTCAAAATCAGAAGCTTTGTATATTGTAGTTAAAACATACCACTAAAAAGACATTGTTATATCTAAAAGTGGTATGTCAATTTTTTCATTAAAACTTTTTTTATAAACATTGGGGTACAAGTGCTACTGCTGGGAATTGACCCAAGGGATACAGGAGTACTGATGCATAGGGGCACTTGTACCCCAATGTTTATAGCAGCACTCTCAACAATAGCCAAATTATGGAAGAGCCTAAATGTCCATCCACTGATGAATGGATAAAGAAATTGTGGTTTATATACATAATGGAATACTACATGGCAATGAGAAAGAATGAAATATGGCCTTTTGTAGCAACGTGGATGGAACTGGAGAGTGTGATGCTAAGTGAAATAAGCCATACAGAGAAAGACAGATACCATATAGTTTCACTCTTATGTGGATCCTGAGAAACTTAACAGAAACCCATGGGGGAGGGGAAGGAAGAAAAAAAAAAGAGGTTAGAGTGGGAGAGAGCCAAAGCATAAGAGACTGTTAAAAACTGAGAACAAACTGAGGGTTGATGGGGGGTGGGAGGGAGGGGAGGGTAGGTGATGGGCATTGAAGAGGGCATCTTTTGGGATGAGCACTGGGTGTTGTATGGAAACCAATTTGACAATAAATTTCACATATTAAAAAAATAAAATAAAAATAAAAAAATAATAAATAAAAATATATATTAACAAAAAAACCCTTTTTTAATGCAAATAATTCATGCTTAAGGTAGATGAATTTGAAAATACAAATTAGTATAACAATAAAAGCAATGCCATCAACCAGAGGTAATCACTTATCTTCTGGATGAACCTTTCATTTGTGACTACACACACACACACACACACACACACACACACACACAGGTCTTTTTTTTTCTTTTAAAGTTTATTTATTTTGAGAGAGACAGAGACAGGGTGAGTGGGGAGGAGCAGTGAGAGGGGGAGAGAGAGAATCCCAAGCAGGCTGCGCGCTGTCAGTGCAGAGCCCGACGTGGGGCTTGTACCCATGAAACCGTGAGATCGTGACCTGAGCCAAAACCAAGAGTTGTGGATGCTTAACTGGCTGAGCCACCCAGGCGCCTACACACACAGTTCTATTATATACCTTTTTTTTTTCTTTTTTTTTTTTTTTGTAAACTTCATGGTCTCTCTCTTTTTTTAATAACCATGAATTTACATCATCATTTGAATTCCTTCTCAATATTCCATTGCATGGATGACTATACAACTGAAGTGTCTTTGGCTTTTGGACACTTAGGTTGTTTTTGTTTTTTTGTTTTTTGTTTTTCTTTTTCTCCCTCTCATAAGCAGTATTTATCTTTGTACATATAAACTCTACACAAGTGGATTTCCTTCTTAGGGAATTGACATTTTTAAGGCCATTTGTGATGGATTTGCAGTGAGAAGTAAGCACTCCCCCACCATATGGGGTGAGGAACCTGCCCGGCCATTCTGGAGAAGTTTCTCTTTCTCCCTGGAGAGAGCTTGCAAGGCTCCCTCCGGTCTTGCACTCACACTTCCTCTGGGTGTTTTATCTACTGTGTTGTCAGGACTTTTCACCTGTGTAGTGGGGTGAGAAAGTGAGAGACAGTCTGTTCAAGAGTTGGAATATTTCCTATAGTTACTGCTGCTGCCATAAAATGTTGTTTGTACTCACATAGAGTCCATTTCAAGCACTTGCTTCGTTTCGTCAAACGACTGCATAGTATGACTGTTATTTTCATTTAACTATTTTATTTTCATTTAAATTAAACTTAGATAAGAAATGATCAAAATCCCTAACACTCTTGCTTCTTTCAGACTTTGCAGATGGTGTTTGATCGAGTAAAATTCACAAGAAAAGGTGAAGAACTGAAGGCTTTGGCAAGAAGGGGTATTGGATATCATCACAGCTCTTTAAACTTCAAAGAAAAACAGTTAGTTGAGATTCTTTTTCGGAAAGGATTTATTAGGGTAGGTAAATGTTTTCATTCCAAAAAGTGAAGCTATGTGTGTAGGAAAGTGAGTGTCCATGAAAAATGGACCACTTTTTTCTCATCTAATTATATCTTTTTTTAAATAGCCCATAATGTCACTGCATATTCTTCCATCTCATTTAATTGAGGGAGGGGGTTTGAAGTTTATCATTTAGCTTTTCTCTTTTTCAAGAGATTAAATATTCTCTAAACAGATACTTTTCTAAATATTTCTGTAATGAAGCATACCTATTATGATCTTGGAACAACCCCTTTCTGTTTCATTTATAATATCTAGGGAATTTTGTCAGCTGTTCATATAATTTTGGCTACAGACATTCTTTCCTGGGTTTGGAGGACGCTTATGATAGGATTTTGACCAAATCTTTTCGCAATTTAATAGCTGAAATAAGAGCAAGAATGCATTGCTTCCTCAGTGCCCCATTGCATAACTTGGCAATGAATCATTCCTAAATGAGTCACTCCTAAATGCTCTCTCTCCTATCACTAATAATGGACAAGAGGAAGATTACTTTAAATAGCTTGAAAACCAACCCTTATTATGTTTTACTTAGTATGTTCCATGAGGGTGCATGGGGATAATCTGGATAAATCCACAAGGAGGATTTATATAATTTCTTTGTTTACATCTTGAGTAATATTTAAAAATAGCCTGTGAGTTTTAAAAATTATCCATATTAAAATTTTTGTATGATGGATATTACATTTGTGTGTGTGTGAGAGAGAAAGAGACACAGAGATACAGAGACACAGAGTGAGAGAGAGGGAGGGAGACAGAGCAAGAGGAGGAGGGTTGAGAGGAGAGAGTACTACTGTAAGGAGTATCTTTTAATCTTGAACTAGATGTTGAGAAAAATTAAAGGGTAATTTTTTTAATCTGGATAAAAATAAAACTATGTCATTAACAACTTTGCTTAATTTCTCTCTTAACTAATAATAAGCTATTTATTTGCTTTAAAAGCCAATAACTGGACACAAAATTTTCTCCAGGATTATAAATTCAGGAAAATAGGCACACTTATTTTGATCAGTATGTCTTGTGTCTAAAATACTATATGTTAAGTGGTAGTGTCTTAATTACTATTATTTTAATAAGTGAATAATTGGATCACTGTAGAAAAGACACTATGGAAATAGTGATAGCTTTGTTATAAAGAACACATTTTTAAAAAGGTGTTTTTTTTCTAGTTACAGCATAAATTTAATGTTTTTACTCTGCCCACTTTTTTTAATTGAAGAACTTTAGAAAAATTCTTAATAAATGTGTTTTTCATTGTCACAGATATATTCAGTTACAGAATAAATAGAGAAAATTATTCCAAATACTTAAATATTAAAAATAAACCGTAGCATATATGACAGTCAATGTAAAGAGAAAAAGAAGCCATTTAAAATACTCAACATTATATGAGAAAATGAGCAAAAGTTGATCATTTAAGAAACTTTAAAGTTTATCCTACCCCTTTGTTTGGTCAGTTATCAAGGCAATTCAGAGGGAAAAATGAAACTTTGTTTTAGTATTATGATAAAATATATTCTTTCCAAAGAAATAAACTTCACGAATAAGTTATAGTGGATGAAGTAGGCAATTGCCCAGAAGTGGGTTTATAAAAGTATTATTACTGTGTCATAAGGAAATTCCCTTTTTAGTTATTATTAAGAAATAGTTACTGAACACCTGTCATTTATTCTTCTCAGTGTGGAGATACAATGGTGAATAGGGCTTGGAGTCTGGTATAGGAGAAATAAACAAATACTATTACTATTATACTAGTAGTCATTAATGCTATGAGGAGAAATAATGTAGGATAGTGTGGGTGGTTATTCTGGGTGTGGTAGACCAGAAATTTCTCTTTGACATTTGAGCATAGAACTGAACAAACCAGGTGAATATTTGGGAGAAGAATATTACGTGCAGAGCAGTGACTGGTATGGTCCTGGGCTGAGAATGTACTGGATGTGTTTGTGAAATAACAAGATTACCAACGTGGCTAGTATCTCTAGCCACTTGGTTCACTTGGAAAAATACCATTTTCCAACTGTGGTTCGGCTGAACTTCAAAGACTTTCAGTAACTATATGGCATTCTAGTGAAATGCTATTTTACGACATAATTTTTTTTTCTCTCTCTAGGTGGTGACAGCTACTGGGACACTTGCTTTAGGCATCAACATGCCTTGTAAATCTGTGGTTTTTGCTCAAAACTCAGTCTACCTGGATGCTTTAAATTACAGACAGGTATTTCAATATGCATACACTCACTATTGCATCATGAAAATAGGACCATAAAATAGTAAAAAATGTGAGCTGTTAGTTTACAAACATATTGCAATTTGTGTGCTAGCACACCTTGACATTCATTCATGCCTGACTGTCATTTTTAGCTGTGGTATAGGGGAAAGCATGTGAGCTAGGAATGGTGTGGCCATCACTAACCAGATATGTGACCTTAGGTGAGATATCTGACCCGCCTGATCCTTTTTTCCTATCTCCAAAATAGGGGTAATGATTATTATCCCATAGCATTTGTAAAAATTAAATGAAGTAATTTCTACAAAAGGTACACATCAAAGGTGCCGGATAAACATTTACTCATTCATTTCCTGTGCATATGATTTTGCCTCTGGAGCTAACACTTCTCTCTTTTTTTCTTCCAATACACAATCTTTTACCAAGCCCATTTCATTATTCTCCTACATGTAGTGGTATTCGATTTTTGCCTTGCAATTTCTGCTTTCACCTACATGTAGTGGTATTTGATTTTTGCCTTGCAATTTCTGTTTTCACTATCTCTCATCATATATTCTTGGCCTTGTATTATTATTTTTTAAATGTTTCTTTATTTATTTTGAGAGAGAGAGAGAAAGAGTGGGGAAGGGACAGAGAGAGGGGAGAGAGAATCCCAAGCAGGCTCCCCGCTATAGTGCAGAGCCCGACACAGGGCTCCATAGAGTGATGCAGGGCTCAATATCACAAACCATGAGATCACGAACTGAGCTGAAATCAAGAGTCAGATGCTTAACTGACTGAGCCACCCAGGCACTTGGCTTTGTATTATTAAAACAGTTCTCTAGATTTTCGATTCTCCTTACTCTCCTATGCCCCGCACACAGTATAGTTTGTCTTTATAGGCTTCCATACTCAGGAACATTTGATGATTCTTTCTGCCAGTGGCATCAAATTTCGATATATCAGCCAATATTCAAGTTTTTCCCCTCTAAGCACTTACTTTCTATTCCCTTATAGACTTTGTTCCTACCCAATATAACACCCCTGTTATTTCCCACCACTTTACCAACCTCTACCCCCGTTCTCCTGATTTCTTCTCCTGCTCCTGTGTCTGCATGAGCTCTCCTCTCCCACATCATCTTTGGGAATCACAGAGTTAGGGTTCTGGAGCAAGGGTGTTATAATATTTCAGAAATTGAACTTGGGAATCCAATTACCAGGGTGTGAATTCAGGACCTTTCACTTTCTGGTGTTTAACTATAGACAAGTTTCTTCTACTCCCCATGTCCTTATTTCTACATTGTAAAATGGAGTTAATGATCATTTTGTCTTAACGACTACCTTTAAAAGATAGCTTAAAATCCAGATTTGTGATGCTTTCAGTTTTGGTTTTCTTTTTCAGGATTGCTTTGGCTATTCAGGGTCATTTGTGGTTCCATACAAATTTTAGGATTGTTCTAGCTCTGTGAAAAATGCTGGCAATATTTTGATGGGGATTGGATTAAATGTGTAGACTGCATAAAATGTATAGACATTTTAACAATGTTTTTCCAGTCCATAAGCATGGAATGCTTTTCCATTTCTTTATATCCTCTTCAATGTCTTTTATAAGTGTTGTATAGTTTTCAGAGTATAGATCTTTTACCTCTTTGGTTGGGTTTATTCCTAGGTATCTCATTGTTTTTGGTGTAATTGCAAATGGGATAAATTCCTTGATTTATTTTTCTGTTGCTTTGTTATTGGTGTATAGAAATGCAAAATAATTCTGTATGTTGGTTTTATATCCTGTGACTTTGCTGAATTCATGTATTAGTTCTAGCAATTTTTTGGTGGAGACTTTCAGCTTTCTACATAGAGTATCATGTCATCTGCAAATAGTGAAAGTTTGACTTCTTCCCTACCAATTTGGATGCCTTTTATTTCTTTTTGTTGTCTGGTTGCTGAGGCTAAGATTTCCAGTACTATGTTAAATTGTAATGGTGAGAGTGGACATCCTTGTCTTGTTCCTGACTATAGGAGAAAGGCTCTCAGTTTTTCCCCATTGAGGATATTACGCATGGGTCTTTCATTTATGTCCTTTATGATGTTGATATATGTTACATCTATACCTACTTTGTTAAGTGTATTTATCAAGAATGGATGCTGTAAAAAAGAAAAAAACAGAATGGATGCAGTATTTTGTCAAATGTTTTTTCTACATCTATTGAAAGGATCATAGGGTTGTTCTTATCCTTTCTTTTATTAATGTGTTGTATCATATTGATTGATTTGCAAATATTGAACCACCCCTGCAGCCCAGAAATAAATCCCACTTGACCGTGGTGAATAATTCTTTTTGTGTCCTGTTGGATTTGATTTGCTAGCATCTTGCTGAGAATTTCTGCATCCATTTTCATCAGGGATATTGGCTTATAATTCTCCTTTTCAGTGGGGTCTTTGTCTGGTTTTTGGAATCAAGTTAATACTCGCCTCACAGAATGAGTGTGGAAGTTTTCCTTCCATTTCAATTTTTTGGAACAGTTTGAGAAAATAGGTATTAACTCTGCTTTAAATGTCTGCTGGTAGAATTCCCCGGGGAAGCCATCTGGCCCTAGACTTTTGTTTGGATTTTTTGACTGCTATTTCAATTTCTTTGCTGTTATGGGTCTGTTCTATTTCTTTCTGTTTCAGATTTTGTAGTTTGTATGTTTCTAGGAATTTATCCATTTCTTCTAGATTGCCCAGTTTGTTGGCATATAATTTTTTCATAGTATTCTCTTATCATTGTTTGTATTTCTGTGGTGTTGATTGTGATCTCTCACCTTTCATTTGTGATTTTATTTATTTGGGTCCTTTCCCTCTTCTTTCTGATAAGTCTAGCTAGGGGCTTGTCAGTTTTACTAATTCTTTTGAAGAATTAGCTCTTAGTTTCATTGATCTGTTCTACTAGGTGTTCTTCTTGTTTGTTTCCATATCATTTATTTTTGCTCTAGTCTTTATTATTTCCATTCTTCTGCTAACTTTACGCTTTATTGCTTTATTTGCTGTTCCTTTTCTAGCTCCATTAGATGTAAGTTTAGGTTGTGTGTTTGAGACCTTCTTACTTCTTGTGGTAGACCCATATTGCAGTATACTTCCCTCACAGGAATGCCTTTGCTGTATCCCAAAGGTTTTAGACTGTCATGGTTTTATTTTCATTTGCTTCCATGTACTTTATAATTTCCGCTTTAATTTTCTGGATAACCCATTCATTGTTTAGTTGGATGTTCTTTAATCTCCATGTATTTGTGGTCTTCCCAAATTTTTTCTTGTGGTTGACTTCCAGTTTCAAAGCGTTGTGGTCTGAAAATATGCATGGTATGATCTCAGTTTTTTTGTACTTGTTGAGGCTGATTTGTGACCTAGTATGTGATCTATTCTGGAGAATGTTCCATGTGCACTCGAAAAGAATTTGTATTCTGTTTTAGGATGGAATGTTCTGAATATATCTGTTAAATCCATCTGGTTCAGTGAATCATCCAAAGCCATTGTTTCCTTGTTGATCTTCTGCCTAGGTAATCTGTCTATTGCTATAAGTGGGGTGTTAAAGTTCCCTACTGTTATCATATTATTGTCAGTGTGTTTCTTTATGTTTGTGATTAATTGATTGGTATATTTGGGTACTTTCATGTTGGGAGCACAAAATTTACAATTGTTAGATCTTCTTGGTGTATAGCCCCCTTAATTATGATATAATGCCCTTCTTCATCTCTTGTTACAGTCTGTTTTAAAATTTAGTTTGTCTGATATAAGTATGGCTACTCTAGCTTTATTTTGGCATCCATTAGCCTGATATATGGTTCTCCACACCCTCACTTTCAAGCTGCCAGTGTCTTTAGTCTAAAATGAGTCTCCTGTAGGCAGCATATAGATGGGTCTTCTTTATTTTTATCCATTCTTATACTGTACATCTTTTTATTGGATCATTATTGGTCTTCTTGGGGAAGGGCCTGCTGCTCTAATTCTTAGGCGGATTTGCCTAAATGGAGATGTGCCTGGAGGGTGCGGGGGTGGGGCTTGGTGTAACACCTCCATTCTCTACCCAGTGGCACAGTTTAGCTCACTGAAGTCAACCAATGCTGGTGGGCTATTTGTGAAAATGGCTTTGCCCCATTCTCTAGTCTCTGGAGTGGGAAGTTCACACCCTCCCAGACACATAAATAATCATTCCTCCTGTGTCTCCAGCTTCTGTCAGATCCCTACCTTCACCCTGTCTGTGTCTGAGCTGTCCACCTGTCAGGTGGTATAGCTCTCCTCTGTTTTGTCTCAGCTGTGGCTGTGTTTCAAAATCATACACTTCAGAGACTTCTGGGGCTCAACCTACGCTTATACTGTAAGAGAGGGTCTCGCTGTGCTATGGCCAGGCTCGGCTTACCCCATAAAACAGTTGCATAACCACACAGCAGCAGCAGCTTGAAGTTTATGGTAAATCACAACACACAGCTGATGCCGGGGTTTGCTGCCCTCAGCCAGAGTCTTTGTTCCTATACAGGCCATGGGGCAGCTCAGTAGCGCCCACCAGATCTTTTGCCCATGGAGAGGCTGTATCACCTCTACCAAATGCACTTCGTATAAGGAAATCACTTCTCCCTTCTCCCTGGGCTCCCCCCTGCTTCCTCGCTGCAGCACCAGCAGGTGCCGACCTCCTGAACTTCAGACTCTCTACTCTGCTGTTTATAAAAAAAAACGGTGGTATTGAAACCCTCTCCTTTTTCCCTGTCAGTGGTTTTGGGGAACAATTTTCTTGTGCACTCCTGTGTGTATGTTTTCACTCCTTTTTTCCCCCACTCTTTCTCTCTGGCTACTTTTCAGGGGTAGTGATTTTCTTTTGTGAACCTGATACTCTCTGCTCCCTGTCTCCTTCTCTTTTTCTCCTCTGTGAAAAGGGCTCCCTCCTCTCTGGGGCACGGCGGCTTTTCTCTCCCCCAATTCACTTCTCCACGTTGCGTACCTGCCATGTTCTCTCCCTCAAATTATGGGGATTGATCTCTTAATCCTCAGATTGATTTCCTAGGTGTTCAGATGATTTGATGTTGATCTAGCTGTGTTTAAGAGATGAGACAAGGTCAGGGTCCTCCTCCTACTCTGCCATCTTTCAGGGAGGTTTTACTTTGTAATTTTGTTTCCAGATGTCTGGACGTGCTGGAAGACGAGGTCAAGACCTGATGGGAGATGTATATTTCTTTGATATTCCATTGCCCAAAATAGGAAAACTCATTAAATCCAATGTTCCTGAACTAAGAGGACAGTTTCCTCTCAGCATAACCCTGGTCCTGCGACTCATGCTGCTGGCTTCCAAGGGAGATGACCCAGAAGATGCTAAGGCAAAGGTACCGTGCTTGACATTTTCTGAGGTATTGTCTTCATTACTAGCTGCGCTGTGATTGGGTTTGCTCTTGATTAGAAGTCTGTAGCAGTAACTCTTCTGTTTCATCAGTTTTTTTTTATGTTTTGCAGTGTCTTAAATAGTATAAGGTTGGGAGTGGAATGGGAGAATAATAATTAGTTTTATTTGTCTCCTCTATCAATTATAGAATTCATGGCTGGATGGACATATGGAATTAAAGATTACCTTTTTCATGTGTGATCAGCATTATCCTACAGTACTAAGTGTGCTGCCTATAGATTTTAAAAGATGTGGGTTAGATTCTGGTTTTCAAAAGGAACAGGATTCGTTGTTATCATTTCATAATAAAAGTTAATTTTTTTTTGTAAAAAAAATAGTAACCCTAAGTCATCAAGGAATATTTAGATAATGCAAAAGGTTGAAAGAAGGAAAAGGTTTTATCATCCAAAGACAGTGAGTGATATTATCATTTTGGTATTTTGGCATAGGTATGCATTTGGTTTCAAATACTGATATATTTAATTGGACTTCAGAATATGGTTGTAAACTTTTCCTGAAGTTTATTTGCTCAGGTAAATATTTTAAGTCCAGTGCCACAATGAGAGGTTTAAAATTCATAATTAAACCAATTTGATTTTCATCCTTATGAAGATGCATTGTTAAAGACACCCATTCTTCCCTGTTTTTGTATATGCCCAATGAAATCAGTGTTTGTCAATGTGTTTGTCAATGTGAGGGTTCTTTTAGGACTTCTGTGATGAGTTGGCTCTTGTGTTGTTGATGGTCTTACAAAGCAGACATATATCATTTTAGACCAAAACTTCCCCATTTCTGCATTCTTAATTGTTACTTCTGTGTAGGAAAGAAAAACACATTTTTAGTAACCTTTTAAAAATATTTTTTAGAAAGTTTATTGAATTGGTTTATTTTCTTTGCCTTGGCATATTTGAGAAGATCTATCTAATCTTTATACATAAAAGGCTCAAATGTGGACATAAAATTCTTAGAATATTCTCTTTACTCATCACATCAAACTAAGATAGCTTCTTTTCTTCTGGCATTTACTGTTACAGAGGAGTAGATTTTTTTCGTCTCCCCTAGTGGAGCCATGCTAATTCCTGTTTTCTTGTAGTTAGTTTGATTTTTTCTGTCTATGTAATTATATGAATATTTAAAAAAATCCTTATGTTTCAAATTCTTTTCCTCAAGATTTTCTGTTCTGTGAATCAGTTTTTAAAGTGATGTTTTTGTTATTAAATGTTAAGAGCTTTGAAACTTTATGTTCAGGTTTAAAAAACAGTTTTAATGTTTATCTATTTATTTTGAGAAAGAAGGATAGAGAGCGAACAGGGGATGGGCAGAGAGAGAGAGGGAGACAGAATCCCCAGCAGGCTCTGCATTGTCAGCATGGAGCCTAATGAGGGGCACAAACTCACGAACCCCAAAATCATGACCTGAGCCAAAAACAAGAGTCGGACGCTTAATTGACTGAGCAACCCAGGCTCCCCTTCATGTTC
Organism: Panthera onca; assembly: GCF_046562875.1. Lineage (NCBI taxonomy): Eukaryota > Metazoa > Chordata > Mammalia > Carnivora > Felidae > Panthera > Panthera onca. Next base: position 144,886,471 of record NC_138342.1, on the reverse strand, counting down.
AGATTTTTTAAATTGTGGTAAAATACAAATAACATAAAATGTATCATCTTAACCATTTTTAAGTGTGCAATTCAGTATTGCTAAATGTATTTGCATTGTGCAATGCTCAAGTAGTTTTGGAATGCAAAAGAGGTTTCTTAAATTAGATCTTTGATATTTGCTTCTGTTTTAATTTGTTCAACTTTTTCAGGAAAAGGTTTAATTTTTAAATCAAAAATCCTTTTTTGGTTCTCTAATGCTATGTTTTTCTTCATTATGATAAATCATGTGAAATTTATCTTTCACATTGATAATGCTGCTCTCCAGAGTTTCAGTTCTGCTCTTTAGTAATACACATGTGGATATTAAATCTGCTATGGAATTTTGGTTCTCCTGAAATTCTTCACTATTTCTTATGTCACTCTTTCACATTTTAATAAAATATTATTTTTTTAAATGTCAGTTTATAATTGTCCACTTACTTTATGTTGTTGTGCCTTGTCTTGTAGCGGTCTTGTCTTAGGACATCCGAGGATGCCAAATAATTTTTCAAAAAATTTTGTTGCTGCATGAAGAAAACAATTTTTATAGGTCGACCTTTTTTTCCTTTATGGTACCTTTTTGTTGTTGTTTGGTTTTGTTTAAGAGTAAGAACCAGTGTTTTCCTGATGGTTCTACAGAACCTGGTCCCTGATTTTCTTGTTGACCTCACCCTTCTCTTCCCCCCCACATGAGCCCACTACTGCTCCATAGATACTTCAGGTACATTACAGTCTGAGGACCATGACTTTGCGTGTGCATAGTCTCCCTGCTTTACCTTATTCAAGTTTTTGTTCTAACATTACTCTCAGTGAAGACTACTGTTACCACCCCTTCTAAATTGTAAATGTATCTCCTGTCTGCTCCACTGTGATCCTTATTCATTTATATATAGCATATATCTCTTTTTATATAGCATCAAATCTCTCTCTCTCTTTCTCTCTCTCTCTCTCATGTTTTTATTTGTTTTCTCTATATTTCTCATTGAAATTTTCTCATTTACCCTGTGGCTAAAGACGTTTGTCCTAATTTCTGTGCAGACATTTATTTATTTATTTATTTATTTATTTTTAATTCTTATTTATTTTTGAGAGACAGAGCATGAGCAGGGGAGGGGTAGAGACAGAGGGAGACACAGAATCCGAAGCAGGCTCCAGGCTCTGAGCTGTCAGCACAGAGCCCGATATGGGGCTTGAACCGATGAGCTGTGACATCATGACCTGAGCCAAAGTCAGAGGCTTAACTGCCTGAGCCATCCAGGCACCTCAGCTTGTGCACACGTTTAATAAGTATTGTTAGCATGACAATAATTTTAGAAAGATGATCAATTTTCTTATAAAGAGTTGATCTATTGTGGGTTTTTGTCACTTTTGAATGCAGGTATGTTTGTTTCAATCTTATGGAAAGAGCCTAAATGTCCATCAACTGATGAATGGATAAAGGAAATTGTGGTTATATGTACAATGGAATACTACTTGGCAATGAGAAGGAATGAAATATAGACTTTTGTAGCAACGTGGTTGGAACTGGAGAGTGTTATGCTAAGTGAAATAAGTCATACAGAGAAAGACAGATACCATATGTTTTCACTCTTATGTGGATCCTGAGAAACTTAACAGAAGACCATGGGGGAGGGGAAGGGAAAAAAAAGTTAGGGAGGGAGGCAAACCATAAGAGACTCTTAAAAACTGAGAATAAACTGAGGGTTGATGGGGGGGTGGGAGGGAGGGGAAAGTGGGTGATGGGCATTGAGGAGGGCACCTGTTGGGATGAGCACTGGGTGTTGTATGGAAACCAATTTGACAATAAATTTCAGGAAAAGAAAAAAGAAATAAATCTTATGGATTGCCAAGGAATAAAATACATGATTTTACTCTGGCTTCTCTCTCACCACCTAATTGCTATTCAAATATCTATCTATCTATCTATCTATCTATCTATCTATTTATTTATTTAGAGTGTTGGCAGGGGAGGGCAGAAGAAGAGGGAGAAGAGAATCTTAAGCAGGCTCCATGCCCAGCACGGAGCCCAATGTGGGCCTCGATCTCACCACTGTGAGATCATGACCTGAACCGAAATCAAGAGTGGGCTGCTTAACCGACTCAGCCACCCACGCACCCCCAAATACCCTTTTATTTTTTTTTAATTAATTAATTAATTTATTTTTTCAACGTTTTTTAATTTATTTTTGGGATAGAGAGAGACAGAGCATGAACGGGGGAGGGGCAGAGAGAGAGGGAGACACAGAATCGGAAACAGGCTCCAGGCCATCAGCCCAGAGCCTGACGCGGGGCTCGAACTCACGGACCGCGAGATCGTGACCTGGCTGAAGTCGGACGCTTAACCGACTGCGCCACCCAGGCGCCCCCCAAATACCCTTTTAAATCTGAAGCTAGGTGAATGGCTTTTGGCCCAAATGTCAGTATTTAGTAGATTTTTAACTTATGTAGCTTTTCTGGACTGAAAGTTTATTGATCTATTCCTGCCAGTCTCGCTGCCACATTGATCACGTGGATGTCATTCACCACTACAAACTACATTATGCATTGCTGTCAGAGTCCTTACTGTCCTAATCAGACTTTAGTTATGTGTCTACATCTCTAAGATTACAGTGAACCACCATGAATTGCTCACCCTCTTAGTCGTCTGCTGTTTTCTTGCTAGTGCCATCTAATTCTAAATGTAGAGCAACAGAAGAGGTAGCAGGAAGGGCATTTTTGGCACCCTGAGAAAGAATTGTCCTAGAGTAAAGGTGATGTCCACTATACCTCCCTTCCTTTCTCCCTTCTTTCTCTCCTCTCTACGTTCCCCCCACCCCCTTCTTTTCACAGAATCCACTGGCCTTAAAATGATTGCAGATTCTTCCTAGGTTCTATAAGCTCTCAGGCTTAATGGTGGCCAGGCTTAAATTTTGGTGATGTTGGGAAGTTTTCCTTTTGTTGGAACCTCATAGACATTTTAGTGGGCACATAAAAGATATCTGAACTGCTACCTCAATGCTGTTTTATATTGGAAACCAAGCAATCTTTTTACTACTTCGGTTCTAATCAAGATAGTTCCATTATTTTTGCAACAGTACTGCAGGACGTGCCACAGCATATCTTGTTTTCTCGCAGAACAAACCAAGAGCTGTAAACTCTTAAACTGGATTCACATTTATTGTCAGATTATTTGGCAGTACGTTTCATTTCTGATGATTCTGTTTGATACGTTCTGGTTGTTAAAAGAAGGATGTACCATGCCAGAAGATGGTAAAGCAAACAATATGAAATGTGACTGAGTCTTGGGTAATACCTATCCTGTTGTTTTGTATTCTTTTGTGTGATGGTCAGTCAGGTGCAGCCACAAGAGGAGTCAGAGGTGGAGCTCAGGAAAATAAAGTACTGTAAGTGTTAACGACAGGAACCACGGCACTTTCTGCAGGACTCTGTACAAAAGACAGCAGGCTGGTCAGGAGGCAGAGGATAAGAGCAGCAGGAAGGTTTGGGTGCCTGCTTTTATCAGAGTTTCTATAGGAAAAGCAAGACAGGGCAGGATAAGCAGTTTAGCATTGGCTGGTTTGAATAATTCTAGTGAGCTTTGTGTGGGCAGTACAGGTGGCCTCTTGTGGCCTGGTACCTGGCCCTGGGATGATTTAGGATACAAGAAATTTTGACTCTGTGGATGTGAGTCACTGAAGGAAGTAGTTAGGGGTATATGCTTGGGATTGGTTGGTTTGCCTATGATAGGCATGCTTTTAGGCAAATTGTTATTATGTTTAGAAATTAGCCAGCACTGGGAGGAGCAGTCTCTCATCAGCCAGAGAAGTTTTTTTAAGATGTCAAAACATCCTAATATACAGGAAAAAAAAATTGAATTACAATATACCCATATTATTATTTACAAATGAATTTCATAGAACTAACATGGTGTAAATTATTCTTTCAAGGTGCTGTCAGTGCTAAAGCATTCATTGTTGTCCTTCAAACAACCCAGAGTCACGGAGATGTTAAAACTTTACTTCTTGTTTTCTTTGCAGTTTCTTATGAAACAGGTATGGCTGCCCTTTGTTTTTGTTTTTTTGTTTTTGTTTTTGTTTGTTTTATTTTTTTGAAAAGGAATGGAACTATCTTTAATTTTTATCATGCCAAATTAGTTATAGTCTTTAGAAGGTCCTATCCATTGACTAATATTTCTTACACTTGATATAATTACCAAAACTTGGCGAGGTAATGATTACCAATCTCTCTTACATTGGCATTAAGTACTATTTTAAACTGATAATCAGTTCGTTATTAATTCATGTCTGTGGTGAGTTGACTCAAACTAATAAATTATTTTTGTTCTTTAGGGCTATTTAGATCAAGAAGGTAAACTGATGGGGTTTGCTGGACTTGTATCACATTTGCATTATCATGAGCCTTCTAATCTTGTGTTTGTCAGTTTTCTTGTAAAAGGCCTTTTCCGTAATCTTTGTCAGCCAACTAGGAAAGGTAAGCTTGATGTTTTGGGTATATAATCTAAAAATAGTAACAGAGACTATATGAAGCCAACACTTGAGGAGTATTTTTTTCTACAAATATTTAGATAATTTAGAGATGCCAAACTAGATAAAATGAAGTTTTATATACCTACTAATTGTATGGAAGACAGCCATATTTTGTGACACCTATTTTAAAATGTCAATTTCTTATGAACTTTAGTGATTTCTGGACTCCAGGATTCAGAACTTATTAAATAATGTATGGTTTTTTAATAAATATTTTTTCTAATTAAATGTTACACATGCTCTTCATAGAAAAAGGATATAGGAAAGCATTATGTTAAATAGGAAATTCACCATCAGTGTTTGTGTATATTTTCTTCCAATCATATTTTCTTAGACTGTAACTATATAGTATATTTAAATAACTGATATTACTTTAATTGCATAATCTAGAATCTTGCTTTCCCCAAAATATATTTTTGCCAATATCCTGTAAATTTTTTGTGAATTCCATTTTAATGTCCACCTAATACTCCACTTAACACATTTTTTATTAAAACCTTTTTGGTTTTTATAATTAAACCATGGACCTTTAAACAGTGTCCCTAAAAGAAATATTTTCCTTTTTGTGCTTACATTTGTTATAGTTCCTAATGCCTGGCAAATGCTGTGCCTTTCGGAGCGTTTCTTTATCTTCTATCATGAATTGATAACAACAGTTATCAGGTTTAGTTACTATGCTCTGACCATGCATTGTTCTGTGAAACAAGGATACTCAGGAAATTCTGTCCCCTCAAAAGCTCTGCAACAGGAGAAATAATTTCCTGCAAGCGGAAATACAGTTATGTTTATTGTTATGTGTGTGTGGGTGGGGTGGGGTATGAGGGTGTATGCTATTATAAACATGGAGATAGAAAATTTGATAACTTTATGAGGCACATAATATGGCTATCACTATTTTGTAAATGAGGAAACTCAGACACAGAGAAGTTAAATAAATTGCCATGGTCACACAAATTACTAAGTGTCAGAGCCAAGATTGAAATAGGAAGAGTCTGATTCTGGAGCCCAAGTTATTAAATGCAGCACCTTTTTAATCACTACTGTATAGTGCTCATGTGTTGTGAAGAATAGAACGTAAGTCAAGTTGATGGTATCTTAGTATGAGTGGCGAGAAGGTAAGACAGGGAGGTAAAGCTGGGAGGTGATTTGTGGGCTGTACTTTGGAAAGCCTTAAATGCTAGACTAAGGAGATTGGATTTTGTTTATGAGGCATTAGATACAATCAGAGATTTTTGAATAGGTGAGAAACATGATCATAAAATGCTTCAGGAAAACTGATCATAGCCCGAATTTGGGGAGTAGAATCCAGGTAAGGAGATGAGGCAATTTGTGGTTGGAATGGCTAGGGTATGAATTAGAGTGGGAGTAGCAAGAGTGAAAAAGAAGGCACAGATGTAAACTGTCAGCAGACGGAGTCATTCCTTGGTTGCTATATTTGTCACAGATTTTCAGTTTTCATGAAATGAAATGCAATAGAACATACAATTTAAATGTTAAAAATGGGATTGATACCGGTTTTTACATTTGTAACAAGACACTTTGTTTTATATAGGCTCAAAACATTTTTCTCAAGATGTTATGGAAAAGCTAGTGTTAGTATTGGCAAATCTGTTTGGAAGAAGACTGCTTCCAGCGAAGTTCCAAGATACTACTCTCAAGTTTTATCAATCAAAGGTAAAATGTATGCTTCTGATAACATTAAATAATTAGTATAATTAAATAGACCCTATCATAAGTGATTCAGCAGCAGTAGGATTTTTATCAACATAGGTTTCATTTGTTTTGTGGAATAATAATTTTTCTTTCTGTAATGACTATTAAATTTAACCTCAAATTCATAAGCTTCTCCCTGTAAACCTATCAAAAGATCAATTGCCTTAAGAAAAATAAGATGAAGAATTTTGTTCATGTTTTCCATTTGCTTGTATGATAGTGTCAAATTACAGCATTCAGCAGCTAAAGAGACCATGTAGATAATTATACATTGAAGGAACTTTAATGAACTTAAAGAAAAGTCCCTATCATTGAATCTGTAGTTCTCATAGGGTCTTTTTATGTTGAGATAGGGCTATGTTAGGAAATATATGTTGTGAACTCTAATGTCCTCATTGAAAAAAATATTAGAATAGTCATTGAAGAAATCATTCCTTGACTCATACAGAATAGAAACAAAAAACTGCCGATTTTATTTGCAAAATATTCTTTGATCATGATTTGCTATTTTTAAATCAACATCAAATACTATTACCAATTTACTCTATAAGAATCTGAGAAAGTGGGATAGTCTGGTTATACTACATAATCTTAGTAAAAGGTGACAAGGAACAAAAAGAGATGAGTTAATCTATATTGTCTAATTCTACAAATACAAATCTTAGGCCTCACACAATGTTGTCTTGATCAGTGAACACATCTTTAGTTATTGGTCTATCATCTTCACATTTTTTTCATCACATGTATACGCTTGAAGTATTGCTCGTTTTGTTTAAATGATTTATATTAAACTTGGGAAAGTCAATATCTGAATTCTCACAAAGACATCATAAAAATCCACAATAAAAGAAGGTTTTGCATGAAGACCTCCTCTCTCTCTCACTGTCACTCTCTCTCTCTTTTCTTAAAGTTTATTGGAAATTTGTGCACTTCCAGGTAGGGTATAGTAAATGGTCATCATTTGTATTGCAACAGAGAACTGTGGAAACAATGATTGGCTAAAATTATACAACGGCAAGAACTTATTCAAGGTGTGATAGGGATCTCTAACCATGGTTTTTCTCCCAAAGAATTTGTTGATTCTGGACACGGTTTGAAAATGTTCTTAGCATATACAGAGCCTCTTCTGTGAGATTAAAAAAATTATGAAAGCTTTTAGTGATCACATGGGGCTAAAGTGACAAAAACTTGAGAGACATCGTATTTCTATGAGTTTACTGAGGATGTTTATACTGAGTCCCAGATCTGCATGAAATGTTGGGTTACTACACAAAATTTTTTTGTAGTCTTGTGGAATTTATTAAAGAAAACCCACGCAGGGGCGCCTGGGTGGCTCAGTCGGTTAAGCGTCCGACTTCAGCTCAGGTCACGATCTTGCGGTCCGCGAGTTCGAGCCCCGCGTCGGGCTCTGTGCTGACACCTCAGAGCCTGGAGCTTGCTTCCGATTCTGTGTCTCCCTCTCTCTCTGCCCCTCCCCCGTTCATGCTGTGTCTCTCTCTGTCTCAAAAATAAATAAACGTTAAAAAAAAAAAAAAAAGAAAGAAAGAAAACCCACGCAAAGCAAGGTTCTGCATTTATTCATAGGCTTGTATCCCCCTCAAAACATTTTGAAGGCTTTTAGAGCTGAAGGATATAAAGGGTTAGGAAGTTCTGTAGGAAAGAGGTAAATCTTTGGCAGTCTTAGGACTGAGAAAACTAGGCCCACCAGTCTCATACTCAAAGTTCCAAGAGGGTCATGACTCAGGAACAGAGATAAATTGGATATAGACTGAAATTTAATAAAACTGGAAAACAATATTAGCAATACCAACAATATCACTTTAATCTCTACTTGGATCAAAGTGATCACATCTTCACTCATTTAACCAAATACAAAAGGGGGAGAACTCACTCTGGTGGAAGATGACATCAGCCTACCAGGTCCTTTAATAAACAATTTCTGGTGAAAAAAAAGCTACAAAACTAAAAAAGTGAATAAGCAAGAAGATATGGCCAGATGGCAGCAAGAAAAGCAGCAATAGTAGTACACACAGAGATGATTCAGATACTGGAGTTAAGAGACAAAGAATATAAGTATGGTTAATATGTTAAAGAAAATAGGAGAAGTGATAGGCAAAATTCAGAAAGATGGAGACTTTCACCATATAATTAGAATTTTATCTGATAATTTTTTAATATTTGTTTATTTATGTGGAGAGTGCATGAGCTGGGGAGGGGCAGAGAGAGAGAGGAAGAGAGAGAATCCCAAGCAGGCTTCACGCTCTGTGTAGAGTCTGATGCCGAACTCGATCTCACAACTGTGAGATAAGGACCCGAGCTGAAGTCAAGAGCTGGATGCTTAATCAACTGAGCCACCCAGGCACCCTTTCTCAGATAATTAAATGGAGACTTAAGAATTGAAAAATATATCTGATCAGAATATATATATCAGAAGAAAGAATCAATGAGCTGACAGCTCAATAGAAAGTATCCAAATGGTAACAAAGAGAAAAAATTAAAATAAAGGCAGATAGCATAAGAGAATTATGGATCACATTCAAAATGTTTAATGTTATGTAATGGGAGTCCCCTAAGAAGAGGAGGGAGAAAAGTGGCAGAAGAGTATTCAAAACTAATAACTTGGGAGTTTTCCAAAGCTGATAAAAGATAGCACTCCATAGTTTCAAAAGCTTATAAGTCAAATTCAAGAAGGGTAAATATAAAGAAATATTAAACAAAAACTACTCAAAGTCAAAAAAAGAGAAAAAATCATAAACTGGCTAGAGCTGAAATAGACATTTCCTTGAAAAAAAGCAATAAGATTGAAGGCCGACTTTTTAACCAAAATAATGGAAGCTAGAAGAAGATGGGCAAAAATTTCATCCTACTCTGTTTTCATACAGAAATATGTACATATATTTTGCATGTATTTTAAATATAGTTTAAAATAGGGTAAATATATTGTGATTGAATTAATAACATATCAGGAAGATATGCATGTATCTACCTTATTTTTTTAGCTTTATTGTTATTGAAGTATAATTGACATACAAAGAATTGCACACGATTAATGTATACATCTTAATGTGTTTGGACATATGCATATACCCATGATATCATCACTATAACCAAAGTACTAAATATATTCATCACATCCCCAAACTTCCTAGTGTGTGGGGTGTTTTTTGTTTGTTTGTTTTTTTGGTAGGAACACTTAACATGATGTTTATCCTCTTGTATTTTAAAGTGCACAATATTGTATTGTTAACTATAGGTAGTTTGTTGTACAGCAGATCTCTAGAATTTACTTATCTTGTATAACAGAAATGTCATATCCAATGAAAAACAATTCCCCATTTCTTTAGGCCCTTGCAATCACCGTTCTGTTCTCTGCTTCTGTGAGTTTGACTATTTAAGATATAAATGGAATATAAAAATTTATAAGGTATAATTTCCAAATACGTGAAATCATGAAGTATTTGTCCTCCTACAACTGGCTTATTTTACTTGGCATAATATCCTCTAGGTTCATCCATGTTATTGCAAATAGAAAATTTTCCTTCTTTTTTTTTTTAATGTTTTTTATTTATTTTGAGAGAGAGAGCAGGGGAGGGGCAGAGAGAGGGAGCCCAAGTAGGCTTTGTGCTCTCAGCACAGAGCCTGACATGGGGCTCAATTTCACAAACCATAAGATCATGACCTGAGTCGAAACCAAGAGTTGGATGTTTAACTGACTGAGCCGCCCAGGTGCCCCAGATTTCCTCCCTTTTTAAGATGGAATAATATTCTACTGTAGGTATATTCCATATTATCTTATCCACTCATTGGTTGATGGACATTGGGTTGTTTCCATATCTTGCCTATTGTGAATAATGTTGCAGTGAACATGGGGGTACATACATCTCTTCAAGATCTTTATTTCAATTATTTTGGATATATACTTCAAAATGGGATTACTGGATCATATGGTTCTATTTTTAATTTTTGAAGAAACCTTCAAATTTTTTCCATAGTGGCTGTACCACTTTACATTGCAACCAAGAGTGTATAGGAATTCTAACTTTTCTATATTCCCCTCAACACTTATCTTTTGATTTTTTGATAATACCCATCATTAAAAGTTGAGTGACTTAATATATATGGTGGCCATTTGCATGTTTTCTTTGGGGAAGTGTCTATTCATGTCCTTTACCCCCCCTTTTTTTTTGCTCTTAAGTTATAGAATATTCTTATATATTTTAGATATTATCCCCTTATCGGATAGATGGCTTAGAAATATTTTCTCTCATTCTGGAAATTCCTTTTTGCTTTATTATTATTATTATTATTATTTGCTGTACAGAAGCTTTCTAGTTTGATATAGTCCTACTTGTTTATTTTCATTTTTGTTGCCTATGCTTCTTGTGTCATAAAAAACAAAACAAACAAACAAAAAATTCCAAGACCCATGTCCTTATATTTTCTTCTATGAATTTTATAGTTTCAGGTCTTCTTTAAGCCTTTAATCCATTTGAGTTTATTTTTATGTACAGTGTATGGTAAGGGTCAGTTTCATTCTTTTATATGTGTATATCAAATTTTGCCTGAAGAAACTATCCTTTCCCCACTGTGTGTTCTTGGCACCCTTGTCAAAGAGCTGCTGACCATATACATGGATTTATTTCTGGACTCTATTCTGTTCCATTAGTCTATATGTCTTTCATTATGCTGGTACCATACTGTTTTGATACTGTGGCTTTGATATATATTCTGAAATTAGATATGGTGATGCCTCTGGCTTTGTTTTATTTTCCCCTCAAGGTCATTTTGACTATTCAGGGTGTTTTGTGATTCTGTATGAATTTTGGGATTATTTTTCTATTTCTGTAAAAAATGCCATGGGATTTTGGTAAGAATTATAATGAATCTGTAGGTCACTTTGGATAGTTTTGTCATCTTAATAGTAATTATTCTTTCAATTTATGAACATGGCATGCCTTTCCATTATTTGTGTCCCCTATAATTTCTTTCAGTGTTTTATAGCTTTTAGTGTAGAGACCTTTCATCTCCTTGGTTAAGCTTATTCCTAAATATTTTATTCCTTTGATGCTATTGTAAATGAGATTGCCCTAATTTTCTTTTCAAATACTTAATGTACAGAAACACAAATTTTTTTATGTTGATTTTGTATCCTGCAACTTTGCTAATATTGCTTATCAGTTCTAATAGTTTTTGTGTATGTGCTAAAAGAAATATATGCCTTAGGCAAACAAAAAATCTAAACTTGGGAAACTTGAAAATATAACAGGGCATGAAGTGCACTAGAAAGGATAATGTGTGGGTAGATAATATCTACTGTACCTAAAAATAATTGTAATATGTTATAATAAATTTATAATATATATACATAACTAAAATGCATGACATTTATAATGCAGGTGTTGGGAAGAGTAAATATATTTGAATATTTTAAGGTTCTTGCAGTATTAAGAGTCATGTAAATTAAAGATGTATTTTGTAATCTCTGGGCGTAAAGATTAGCAAAATAATGCACAAATAAATGATGATAGAAGAAAAACTGATAAAAAAAGACAAGAACAGAGAAAATAATATATAATATATAGTCAAGATAGAAACCAAATACTAAAATAGTATATATAAACTCAACTGTGTAAGTAACTACATTGAATATATATGTGCTAAATGCATCACGTAAAATACTAACATTTTTAGATTGTATTAAGGAAAAAAAACCCCACAATTATATGCTGTTTATACAAATCACATCTTAGCTATATAGTCCAAGAAAGTTTGAAAGTAAATTCCAGGTCAGAAAATGCCAGATCAATACCAGAAGAATCAGAAACACCTTAAGTGTCTGAAAATTAACAGATTCATTTCCAAATACATGTAGGACATCAGAAGAAATAGCAAAAGAGTTAACATGGTTCTGAGACTGAAACCATGGGTATAATACAGAGACCTGATGTAGTTGTAAGCCTTTTAACACTATTTGATTTAAAAAAAAATTGTACTTGTAATGTTTACTATGATAAAATACATTTTGGGCATAAATTAAATTCCTTAAAAAAGAAAATTAAAAAATTAAAATAAGAAAAATATATATAGGACAAAAATAAAATGGAAATTATAAAATATTTTAATTAAATAGTGAAAGAAGCATACACATACAAGATGCAATTCATTCAGTGATTGTAGGGAAATTTATAGCCTTATAATCATATTGTAGGAAAGAATAGAAGCTGAAAAAAAATCAATGATTTAATTTTCAACTTAAGAAGCTGGGAAACCAAACAAATGAAATAGAAAATCTAACTTAAGGTAAATTTTACAAATATCAGGAAGGAAAATGGGACATTACTACAGATCTTACTTTGGACATCAAAAAGAACAAAAGGGGGATATTATGAATGATTTATGCCAAGACATTTGGCTATTTGTACAAAAAGGGAAAATTCCTAGAAAATGCAACTTTCCCAAACTAACCAAGGAAGATATAAAAAGTCCTCATTGTCTGGTACCAAAGAAATGTGATCAATTGTTTTTAAAAATCTCCATGAAAACAAAACAAATGAACAAACAAAAACAGGCCCAGGTGATTTCATTGGAGAAGTCTTTCAAACATTCAATGAATACCACCAATTTTTCACAAACCCTTCTAGAGGATACACACTTTTATGGGGGAGAAAAATCTAAAATTCATACCAAAACCCTACAAGGACATTATAACAAGGAAAACTATAGATGCATCTCTTTTATGAATGTAGGTGCAAGAATAATTAACAAAATATTGACAAAATGAATCCGGTGAGGTTTTGAAAACCTTCCCAACCAAGTGAGAGTTATTCCAGGCATGCAAGTGTACTTTTTGTTGTTGTTTGCTCTCGAAACATGTTACTAGATTCTTTGAAATATTCAGAAGTCTAATGTAAAAGAAGTGTCAAAGGGGGGAAAGAGAGAGAGACAAACCAAGAAACAGACTCCAAACTATACAGAACACACTGATGGTTACCAGAGGGCAGGTGTGTGGAGGGATGGGTGCAACAGATGATGGGGACTAGGGACTGCACTTGTGATGAACACCCGGTGTTTTACAAAAGAGTTGAATTACTAAATTGCCCACCTGAGACTAATATAACACTTTACGTTAGCTCACTAGAATTTAAATAAAAACTTAAAAAATTTTTAAAAAGAGAGTGTCGATTAAGTAGTGTGAAAGCAAATTTTTGAGAGTGAGGGTATTGGTTTTTATAAATGCATGTAGAAACAAAAAATGAATTTTACCTTAATTTCACAGATGAAGGGTTGAAGCAGTTACATTGTTGAATAAATAGGTAACTACAGAATTATATTGCGGTGTTCTTTGCCATTCTTCCAAAGTTTCAGTTTTTGAGAAAGATATATAGATCTTTCTGAAAAATAGTTGGCCTTTAGGTGTTCTTAATGATCTTCTTGCTGACTTAGGTGTTCCTTGAGGATCTTCCTGAGGATTTTAATGATGCTTTACATGAGTATAACATGAACGTTACAAAAGACTTCGCCTCCTTCCTACTAAGTGTTTCTAAATTGGCTGATATGAAACAGGAATATCAACTCCCATTGTCAAAAATAAGTAAGTATATCCTAGCCCCATTGTGGATTAGAAAGAAAAAGTAATTTTTCTAAGAATATTTTTCCCAGAGGAAGGGTAGAGCCTGGGAAATATCAGTCTGCCTTAAAATAAGGGGATTCTTTCTACTTTCCAAAGAAAGAAGTTCTTGATTATTACAAGTCAGAAGGGTAATGGAGAATAAAATTAAATAGAGTCATTTGTAAACCCATCTTGATTAAAGGTTGCTTTTGGGGCAAGCCTGGCGCATGCATTAAGGACATCTGTAAGATGAAGAGAAACAAGAGACTATTCTGTCACTTGTTTTCTTGAGAGGAAATATGTGTAGTGTTCATGAACATAGACTCTTGGCAGATTGCCTGGGTCCAAACTCTGGCTCTGCTGCTATTAGCAGTGAGACCTTGGGCAAATGAGTTCATATTCATGCCTCCATTTTCTCAAAAAATATATAAAAAAGAAAATAACATTATCTACCTAGTCTGGGTGATCTTTAAGTAATTCAGTTAATATATGTGAATAGCTTAAAACAGTGCTAAGCACATAGTATACACATTAATCTTTGCTGTTATTTTTCATAAGCTATTGGATAGAAATCTTCTAGGGGAAAGTAAACAGGAAAAACTGACTGGGATAAAGGAAAAGAGTTGAGCCATCAGTAGTAATTTCCTAGTTTCACTATACCGTAACTCCTCAACTGGGAAAAAGTCAAGGAAGCAGGGCCCATAGCTTCCTGGGCCCTATTAAAGTGGGAGCAGCATGAACAAAAGCAGACAACAGTGAAGCATTGTAAGTATCCCAGAGGAGACAAAATAGGAGTGCATGAATATTCTGCCTTCATTGCAAATTAGAGTGAACACTGAATGCATAATCTGGTGCTTTTTAAGAGTAAGAATGGAAAGAATATTTCTTCTCACATACCATTTTCAAACCTACTAATCGTGGTCTCTTGGAACACCCAGTCTTGGAAGGATTCTGAGGCCATGTCTGAGTTCAGTAGGAAAAAGCACCAAGGTAATAACAGTAATTCTATGTTAAAAGATTATGCAATTTAAATGTAGTCTTTTATTACTTGGTGGTCAAGGAACTGAAGTATGCAAAATGTTATATTGATAATTATATTGATAGCTAACATTTATTGAATGAATTCTGTGCTGTTCACTTTATGTCAGATGTACCACTCACTTTATGTGATGTATCTCAGTCTGATGTCAGTCCTGGAAAGTTGAAGGACTCCATATGCAGCATGGTCTAGTATAGGTGCATAAAGCTTAACAGTTTGTCTGATTTTTAAAAATTAATCTATCCCAACCTGTTATGGCAAGATTTCACAGGAAAAGAATGTGAGGATTCCCAACTTGTGTCTCACTTGATGAACTGCAAAGAAGGAAGAGTAGCTATTTCTCCATTTGCTTGCCTCTCTGGAAACTCTGATGGTGATTTGTTTCAGCCAAATACTCCAAACCATGTAAGTGGAAATGGGGTTTATAAATAAAAGATCCTTAAGAAAGAGTTGGATTGGAGCACCTGGGTGGCTCGGTCGGTTAAGCATCTGACTTCAGCTCAGGTCATGATCTTCCAGTGCGTGAGTTTGAGCCCCGCATCGGGCTCTGTGCTGATAGCTCAGGGCCTGGAGCCTGCTTTGGATTCTGTGTCTCCTTCTGTCTGTGCCCCTCCCCTGCACTTTCTCTCTCTCTCTGTCTCAAAAATAAACAAACATTTAAAAGTGTTTTTAAAAAGGAGAAAGAATTGGACTTATATTCTAGGCTATTTAGAAAGGATTCAAATTTCTCAGATTGAAAAAAAATTTCAGGTGTATGATCAGAATTATCCAGGAAATGTCACTCTTGAGGCCAGTATGATTTCAGCTTTTCATTGTTGGCCTGAGGGACCCTGCTCCATTATGCAGAATTCCCAGTAATACCACTTCCCTTCTCTCTTTGTAGATTGATGCAAGTTTGCCATGAAAAGAGCATATAAAACTATCTTCAAGCTTTCCCAGTATTGTTATAGATGCTGTCAATGCCATATATATTCAGGATCACTAGTGTCCAAAATGCAGTGCAAAGAACTAGACATCTTGGGAATATGCTGGACAACCCACTGAATGTTGGAATAAACTCGTAGAAATTTAATTTATATTTTAACACAAGGTTTGAGAAGAAAAAAACTTTTGTTACATTTGATATTATGGTTTAACGCTAGTGTCAAAACTCCATCCTAGCCCAAAATCAGATAGTCCCCTATTATGTAAAATAGTCCAGTATCACTTAAAAGAATTTTGAAAACCTAAATAGACCCTTGTGCATTTTAAGTCGACACATGCAATTTAATCATAAATTCAAATAATTTCTGATGATATAAATTCCAGCTTTAGATAAACATTGCTAAATTAAAATAAAGCCATCATGTCATTTTAATACATAAAAAAGAATATGAATACTGAAGCATTTGAATAACCATAATTATACAGCTAAAAGCAGTCAAGAATAAAATTTTTAACAATCTCAAATATGGCATAGTTCTTTTCTCTTGTATTTAGATTGTACCTTCCCCTACATAATTTTACCTTAATGTAATATATTTTTAAACATGAAGTCACCCTACCTGACACATTTCTTAGCTTAAATAGTATGCAATTTCAGTTTAATGGTTATTTCCTGTTTATTACAGAAACTTAAATATAATACAAATTTTGAGAAGCATTGCTAAGAATAAATTAATATTGTATTAGAAATGTATATATGAATGGGATGGACGAAGCTATTTCTTTTAAAATTAGTCCATACAACTGAGGATGAATATTTACTTATTTTTAGAATGAGACGGAGTTCCAGAATTAAATCTTAATTTGAATTCTGAGAAACCTTATTCAAATAGATAAGTAGCTCAGAACGGAGCAACTTTTGTTATAACAGTGGTATACAATTCTTCTAATTCCTTCCGAGTTTGTGCCAAATCACCTAGCAATCTATTATCACAAATATATTTTGAATGTGCTCTTAATGAATAGCTTAATTAGATCCACTTTAATTTTGTTGAATTCAAATAGTTGGAAACAACCTAATTTAAAAGAAAAAAAGTATTTTTAACTTAGTCTGTAAAGTCATCCATTTTCTTGATAAGAAAGCCGTATTGCTCTTTGTTGGTAGTCTGTACATTTTCAAACCCCAAGGAAATGTACCATAGTAAGTTTGAGGAGACTTTCTGTTTTATAAGATGAGAGAAAAACATTAATGAAAGAAGAGATGGGAAAGGATTTTTTTTTTTTTTTACCGAAAAGGTATATAGTTCAAAAATGAATTAGAAACTACTGCTCTTGGTATTATGTGAAGCTCTTTGAGGCTAGTGCTATAGGGCTTTACCCTCATGTGAGTGGTGTCTTACAGATTGTGGAGGAATGTGAAATTCTGGCATGGAAATAATAGAGGATTGAACTTTAGCTTATAAGATTTTATGAAGCTTGTTTCCCCTGTATTTTATTTCTAGAATCATAAACAATTAATTACTTCCGTAAGAAGTTTATAGCTAATAACATTGAAAACCAGACATTTTAACAAGACATAATTTTCCCTTTTCTCTATTTTATGATTAATTTAACTTACGATCAGTATGTACCATTAACTTCTGTTTCCTTGCCATATGCAAAATTTTCCTTGGGGTTTTGGAGGGCATGAATACAGTTATAATAGGGTATAATGTCTGTGTCTTATTGCCACACAGTCACCGTCAATTAGAAGAGATCTTTAAGGTACAGAGCATGAACTAATTCAGACTCATTGTTGTTCCTGGTGGTGTACTAGAGAGAGGAGGCCAGTTTTATTTCTTCTATTTTGTAGCATCTTGAACTGATGGATATTTTGAGAGTATTCCATGATGGCAACATGCCCTTTGCCTTACCCAACTCACTTTATGCAAATTTACTTTCCTAGTGTAAGTTATAACCTCTCAAAGCATATTTAGCTTTTATTGTTTGTTGATTTTAGTTTAATACTAAATATTTATGCTCAATGTCTTTAAATAGCATAGAGATAAGGTATAAAGCATAAAACTAAAATGAACACCCATGGACTCCGGATCTATGTGCTCCTCTTCCATTTTATTCCCTTCCTTCTCCCCTTTCCCCCGGTGGCAGTTATCCAAAATTTTGTGTTTTTAATGCTCCTTTTAAAAATATAATATTGTAAAGTCACTCTTTGTATTTGCTGCTTTTGATTTTATGAAAAGTTTCCATAGTTTCCAGAATGTTGTTTTTTGCTGTTTTGTTTTCTTTTTTGCACTCAACGCTGTTGCCCGTAAGTTTCATTCATATTGTCATGTGAAACTCAATTTTATTTTTATTACTTCATAATATTTCAGAGTGTGAATATAAAAAACCCATTGATCTATTTTCCTATTAAAAACTGTTTGTGTTTTTTTCTAGTCTTTACTGTTACAAACAGGGCTGCTGCAAATTTCTGGTATACATGTGCAGCATTTTCCCTTGAATGTAAATCTTCTGGATTTTTGCAGTCAAAACTGTCTTCTGGATCATAATGGAATAAGAATATCCAAGAACTCTTTTTTTAAAATTATTTATTTATTTTGGGAGAGAGATAGAGAACAAGTTGGGGGAAGGCTGAGAGAGAGGGTAAGAGAGAATCCCAAACAGGCTCTGAACCATCACCACAGAGCCTGATGGCAGGCTCAAACTCATGAACCATGAGATCATGACCTGGGCTAAAATCAAGAATCTGATGCTTAACTGACTGAGCCACCCAGGTGCACCA
Organism: Panthera onca; assembly: GCF_046562875.1. Lineage (NCBI taxonomy): Eukaryota > Metazoa > Chordata > Mammalia > Carnivora > Felidae > Panthera > Panthera onca. The sequence continues at coordinate 144,867,858 of NC_138342.1, read as the reverse complement.
AGAATGTTCCAAAACTCTTAATAATAAAAGAGCTTCCCAAGCTACTACCATATTATTTTAGAAAGTAGTTTTACTGATTAATATATTAGATTTCCTGTTGACCCTATACAGTTTTCAAAAAATGAGCAGACATCAAAAGCTATTAGCGTGTTTACTTCCTTCTCCTCTGTCTCCTCTTCCTCCTCCTCCTCACCCTCCTCTTCCTCCCCTTCCTCCTTCTCCTCCCCTTCTTCATCCTCTTCCTCTTTCTCTTACTTCTCCTCCTCGTCCTCCTCCTCCCCTTCTTCTCCTCCTCCTCCTCCTCCTTCTTCTTCTTCCTCTTCTTTTTCTTCCTTTTCCTCCTCCTTTCCCTCCACCTCCTCCTCTTCCTTCTCTTCCTTCCCTTTCTTCTGTTTCTTCTCCTTCTCCTTTCTTCTTCCTCCTCCTCCCTCTCCTCCTCCTCCTTCTTTATTTTTACTTCTTCATCTCCTTCCTCCCCTCCTGTTCCTCCTCCTCCTCCTCATTGTCGTCTTCTTTCTTTCTTTCTTTCTTTCTTTCTTTCTTTCTTCTTCCTCTTCGTCCTCCTCCTCCTCTTCCTCCTCCTCCCCCTCCCCCTCCTCCTTCTTTTCCTTCTCTTTCTCCTCCTTCTCCTTCTCCTTTTCCTTCTCCTCCTTCTTCTCTTATCCCCCTACATCTTTCTCCCTTTCCTTTTTATTCTGGTAATTGTGTTCTAACAATTGTTAGAGTTCAATTGAACTCTTCTCTTAAACAAGGCACCAGTTCTCTGATACTCTCTTTACAAAGTATCTCCTGTACAAATTAGGATAATGAAAAAAATTTTAATTAGCTTTTATTTCCTAGTGAGTCTTGTTATTATTCTACTGGTTAGAAGGTTGAAATTGCCAAGAGTATGCTGTGAGGTTAACAGTGTTCATAGGTACTATTATCTGGGTGTACTTAGGACAGCAACAAACCAGTGTGTATGAAAGACACCCTCTTCCTTCACCATGAAGAGTATGCTTCAAAAATGTTGATTAAGGAAAAGAACTACAAAGCACAATATAAGAAAGCATTAACTTCCTTTATACATAAATAACAGTAAAAGTTGTATTTCTTTAGGTCATTCTGCGCACAATTGGTATCAATCACACTCAGGCTCCTGTGCTGTGGTCAAAGATATTTGATAACCAAGGAAGAAGAATGCCACTTAATGCTTATGCACTTGATTTCTATAAACATGGTTCCTTGACAGGACTAGTCCAGGACAACAGGTATGTTTTGTCTATCCTCACCTATCCCCCCACTCTCTCTTGTTCTTTAATCATTTCTACTTCTACCTTTATTTCTGTCTCCATGTCTGCATTCATGTCTGTGTCTACATTTTTCTCTTTCATTTCTACCTCTACCTTTGGTTCTATTTACGTATCCATCTTTGTGTTGCTGTCTAACAGATGAACCTAATGAATTTTAGGCAAAGCCTTTTACAATTTTAAGTACAGGTTAATCATGCTAAATATACTGGAATTTTTTTCCTGTAGATTATTGGCAAGAGGGAATAACAAACTCTGTGTTATTTTTGTGGTTTACCAACATACTTTTGGGACTTAGGCTGACTCACTTGACCTAAGGATGTACACTACAGATATAAATGTTTGTGCATACTCACAGATGTGTTTTTATTTATTACTATCCTATTTTATTCATCATGAGATATTTTAAAACTGAAAAATAATAACAAACAGTGCCATGCTCACCATTATCTGAGAGAAGTATATAAAAAGTATGTAACTCACACATCTGAGGACTGAGCATATGACAGTTGTGTTAGCTCTTTGGCAGGGAATACATTTTCAAAAACAGTAAGGAGGGGTAAACCATCTTGGATTTACCTGGGAGAAGAAAAATTGGCCAAGACATTGAGCAGGTGGATGTGGGAGGAGCATTCTGTCATACCAGTCAGTAATTCAATAGGCATTTTATATAAAATTCTGAACAGTATTTATTGAATTAAAGTATTTAAAACTCCAGACACTTGAGAAATGTTGATCAACTTTTTTTATATTTCATAGATCACTCATGCAGATGTATTTTATTATATTTTTAAAGTTTTTATTTTGATCACTTGGTGCTTATCACAACAGGTGCACTCCTTAATCCCATCACTTATTTCACCCATCCCTGCACCTCCACCCCCTCTGATAACATCTGCTTGTTCTCTATAGTTAAGAGTCTGCTTCTTGATTTGCCTCTCTCTTTTTCCCTATGCTTATTTGTTTTGTTATTAAATTACTCAGATGAGTAACATCATGTGGTATTTGTCTTTCTCTGGATGACTTATTTCACTTAGTATTCTACTCTTGAGCTCCACCCATGTCATCACAAATGGCATTTTTAATTCTTTTTTATGGCTGAATAATGTTCCATTATATATATATAAACCACTTCTTTATCCATTCATCAGTTGATGGACACCTGGGCTGCTTCCATATCTTGGCTATTGTAAATAATACTGCTGTAAACATAGGAGTGCATGTATCCCTTTGAATTAGTGTTTTTGTATGCTTTGGATAAATACCCAGTAAAGCAATTGCTGCATTGCAGGGTAGTTCTACTTTTAACGTTTTGAGGAGCTTCCATACAGTTTTCCACAGTGGCTGCATCAGTTCGTACTCCCACCAACAGTGTAAGAAGCTTCCCCTTTTTTCACATCCTTGACAACACTTGTTTTTTGTGCTTTTGATTGTAGCCATTCTGACAGGTGTGAGGTTATATCCCATTGTAGTTTTGATTTGCATTTCCCTGATGGCAAGGGATGATGAGCATCCCCTTGTTTGTCTTTTGGCCATCTGTATGTCCTCCTTGGAGAAATGTCCATTATGTCTTCTGCCATTTTTAATTGGATATGTGTGTGTGTGTGTGTGTATGTGTTGATTTTTGTAAGTTCTTCATATATTTTGGATACAATCCATTATGGGATATGTCATCTGCAAATATCTTCTCCCATTTTATAGGTTGCCTTTTAGTTTTGTTGATTCCTTCACTGTGCAAAAACTACTCTTTTTTTTTTGAAGTAGGCTTCATGTCCAGTGTGGGGCTTCATCTCATGACCCTGAGATCAAAAGTCTCACACTCTACTGACTGAGCCATCCAGACACCCTGAAGCTACTTATTTTTGATGTAGTCCTAATGATTTATGTTTGTTTTTGTTTCCCTTGCCTCAGGGGACCTATCTAGAAAAAAGTTGCTATGGCCAATGTCAAAGAAGTTACTGCTTGTGTTCTCTTCTAGGATTTTTATGGTTTCAGGTCTCACATTTAGGTCTTTAATCCATCTTGAATTTACTTTTGTATATGGTGTAAGAAAGTTTTCCAGTTTCGTTCTTCTGCATATTGCTGTCTAGTTTTCCCAACATCATTTGTTATCCATTTGTTGAGGAGACCATTGTTTTTCCATTGGATATTCTTTCCTGCTTTGTTGAAGACTAATTGATCATATAATTGTGGATTTATTGAAGGGATTTCTATTCTGTTCTATTGATCTACTTTTGTACCAGTACCATACTGTGTTGATTACCACAGCTTTGTAATATAACCTGAAGTCTGGAATTATGATGCCTCTAGTTTTGCTTTTCTTTTTCAAGTTTGCTTTGGCTATTCAGGGTCTCTCATGGTTCCATACTAATTTTAGGATTGTTTGTTCTAACTCCGTTAAAATGCTGGTGGTATTTTGATAGGGATTGCTTTAAATGTTTAGCTTACTTTGGGTAGTAAAGACATTTTAACACTATGTGTTTTTCCAATCCACAAGTATGGAATGTCTTTCCACTTCTTTGTGTCATCTTCAATTTCTTTCATTAACATTTTATAGTTTTCAGAATACAGGACTTTTATCTCTTTGGTTACATTTATTTCTAGGTATCTTATTGTTTTCTGGTGCAATTCTAAATGGGGTTGATTTATTAATTTCTCTTTCTGCTGCTTCCTTCCTGTGTATAGAAATGCAACAGATTTCTGTACGGTGATTTTTGTATCTTGTGACTTTACTGAATTCATTTATCAGCTCTAGCTGTTTTTTAGTGGAATCTTTCTGGTTTTCTATATATAGTGTCATACGATCTACAAATAGTGAAAGTTTTACTCCTTCCATACCAATTTGTATGCCTTTTGTTTATTTTCGTTGTCTGATTGCTGTGGATAGGACTTCCAGGACTATATTGAATAAAAGCGGTGAAAGTGGACATTCTGTCTTGTTCCTGACCATAGAGGACAAGCTCTCAGTTTTTCCCCTTTGATGATGATGTTAGCTGTGGGTTTTTCCTAAATAGACTTTATTATGTTGAGGTACGTTCCCTCTAAACCTACTTTGTTCAGGGTTTTTATTATGAATGGATGTTGTACTTTGTCAAATGCTTTTTTTGTGTGTCTATTGAAATGATCATATGGTTCTTATTCTTTCTCTTATTGATGTGATGTCATATGGTTGATTTATAAATATTGAACCACACTTGCAACTCAGGAATAAATCCCACTTTATTGTGGTTAATGGTTTTTTATTTTTTTTATTATTTTTTTCATGGTGAAACATTTTTTAATGTATTGCTTTTTTTATATATTTTTACATTTATTTATTTATTTATTTTAATCTTAAAATTTTATTTTATTTATTTTTAATATGAAATTTATTTTAAATGTATTGTTGGATTTAGTTTGCTGGTAGTTTGTTGAAGGTTTTTTTGATCCATATTCATTAGAGATATTGGCCTTTTTTTTTTGGTGTCTCTACTTGTTTTTGGTATGACAGTAATACTGGCCTCATAGAGTGAATTTAGGAATTTCCTTACTCTTGTATTTTTTTGGAATAGTTTGAGATGAATAGGTTTTAACTCTTCTTTAAATTTTTGGTACAGTTTGCCTGTGAAGACATCTGGTATTGGACTTTGGTTTCTTGGGAGTTTTTTGATCACTGATTTAATTTTGTTACTGGTAGTCAGTCTGCTCATATTTTCTGTTTCTTCCTGTTTTGGTTTTGGTAGGTTTCATGTTTCTAGGAATTTATTCATTTCCTCTAGGTTGTCTAATTTGCTGGCATATAGTTTTTCATAATATACTGTTATAATTATTTGTATTTTTGTTAGTGTTGGTTTTTATTTCTCCCCGCTCATTTGTGATTTTATTAGTTGTGTCCTTTCTCCTTTTTTGATAATTCTGGAGAGTGATTTATCAATTTTATTCATTTTTTTCAAAGACCCAGCTTCTGATTTCATCGACCTATTTTTTTTTTTTTTTTTAGTTTCTATATCATTTATTTATGCTCTAATCTTTATTATATCCTTCCTTCTGCTGGCTTTAGGTTTTGCTTATTGTTCTTTTTTTTAACTCCTTTGAATGTAAGATTAGTTTTTTGTTTTTTGGTTTTTTTATTTGAGATTTTTCTTTCTTCTTGAGTAGGCCTGTTTTTCTATAAACTTCCCTCTTAGGACTGCTTTTGCTGCATCCCAAAGGTTTTAGACCTATGTATTTTCATTTTCATTTGTTTCCATGTATTTTTTATTTCTTCTTTGATTTCCTATTTGACACATTCAGTGTGTAGTGGTATGTTACTTAACCTCCATCTCTTTGCGGTCATTGCAAATTTTTTCTTCTGGTTTATGTCTAGTTTCATAACATTGTGGTCAGAAAAGATGTATGGTACAATTTAATCTTTTTTGAATTAGTTGAGGCTTGTTTTATGGCCTAATACATGATCTATTCTCCAGAATGTTCCATGTGTACTTGAAAGGAATGTGTATTCTGATGTTTTAGGATAGAATGTTCTAGATATATCTGTTAAGTTCAGCTGATCCAGTGTGTAATTCAAAGCCATTATTTCCTTGACAATTTTCTGTTTAGTTGATCTGTCCATTGATGTAAGTGGGGGTGTTAATGCCCCCTACTCTTATTGTGTTGTTATCAATTAATTCCTTTATGTTCATTATTAACTGTTTTATGTATTTGGGTGCTTTACTTCTTGTTACAGTCTTTGTTTTAAAGTTGAGTTTGTTCATTATAAGTATTGATACTCTGGCTTTCTTTTGATATTCATTTGTGTATGATAAATGTCCATCCTCTCACTTTCAATCTGCAGGTGTCTTCAGGACTAAAAATGCTCTTATAAGCAGTGTATAGATGAGTCTTTTTCTAAAAAAAAATCCATTCTGTCACCCTGTGTCATTGATTCAAGTATTTAGTCCATTTACATTCAGTGTAATTATTGATAGATATGTATTTATTGATATTTTATTACTTGTTTTGTGGTTCTTTCTGAAAATTTTCTCTGGTTCTTTCTTGTCATTTTCTTTTTCATGATTTGATGGATTTCTTTAGTGATATATTTGGCTTTCTTTCTCTTTATTCTTTGCATATTAATTAGTGGTTTTGATTTTTGGTTACCATTAGGTTATATCTTCTGAATATAGCCATCTATCTTAAGTAGATGGTCAGTTAATTTGAACCCATTCTTTACTCCTCTCTCCCCATGCTTTAGGTACATGGTGTCTTATTTTCATACTTTAATTTTGTGAGTTCTTTGGCTGGTATTTTACAAAAAAAGATTCATTTATACTGATTTTGTGTTTCCCACCTTCATACTGTCAATTTTGGTGTTTCATTTTTCCTTAGCATCCTCTTTAATATTTCTTGGAGGGCTGGTTTAGTGGTCATGAACTGCTTTAGTTTTTGTCTAGGAAACTCTTTATATCTTCTTCTATTTTGAATGATAGACTTGCTGGATAGAGTATCCTTGACTACAGATTTTTCCTATTCAGCATTTTGAATATATCATGCCACTCCCTTCTTGCTTGGAAAGTTTCTGCTGAAAAAGACCCTGATAGCCTAATGGGATTTCCCTTGTGTGTAACTGTTTTATTTTGTTTTGCTGCCTTTAAATTGTTTTCCTTATCACTATATTTTGCCATTTTAGTTGTGTCTTGGTGTTTATCTGCTTTTGTTGATTTTGTTGGGAGTTCTTTGTGCCTCTTGGATCTGGATATCTATTTCATTCACCTGATTAGGGAGGTTTTCAGCTATTATTTCTTTAAATAAATCATTTGTCTCCTTTTCTTTCTCCTGGGACTTCTATAATATGAATGTTTTTATGTTTGATAGAGTCACTAAGTTCCCCAAGTCTGTTCTTGTTTTGCATAATCCTTTTTTTTTTCTTTTGTTCAGCTTGATTACTTTCTAATGCTGTGTTTTCTAGGTCATTAATTTGTTCCTCTGCTTCTTCCATCCTGCTGTTCATTCCATCATGCATGTTTGTGTTTTTGTTTATTGAGCCCTTTATCTCTGATATATTATAACTTATCTCTGTGTTAAGGTTCTCACTCATGTCTTCCATTCTTAAGTCCAATGGGTATCTTTAGGATCATTTCTTTAAATTCTCTATCAGACATGTTACTTTTATCAGTTTCAAGGCCATGGCTTTGTCCTGTTTTTTCATTTGGGACAAATTCCTCTGTCTTCTCATTTTGTCTAAGTCTCTGTGCCTGCTCTATGTTAGGAAACTCAGCTACTTCCCCTGTTTTTTACGGTAATGGCCTTATGTAGAAGAGCTCCTATGTTGGTAGACATGGTATAGGCACAGGTTTGGGCTGGTCTTCTTTGGGAGGGTACCTGCAGCACTGGGAGTGAGGCAAGAATGACTGGGAAGGGTGGTTCCAACAGAATGTGTGTGGGGATGAGGCTTGGTGTGAGCAAGTTAGGTAGCGAGTGTCAGCTGTTAGCATGGTGCTGGTTCCTGCAGGTGGCCCTTTGCCTATGCTGAGGGATGGGGGAGGAATTATGCTGGCCAGTTTCTTTGTTCCCAGAGGGGTCTCTTGTGAACACTGCCTCTCTGAAACATACTCTGAGAAGAGCAAATAACCTCCCCACTGTGTGCCGCAGCCACTCTTCAGGTAACTGTTTTCATGCTGTGCATCTGTGGGCTGTTTGCCCTGTCTTCTCTCCAAGAGCAGCCCCGATGCCTTTGGGCTCTATCTGTGCCACCGCTACTGACCTTTAAAACTTCAGGCTTTATTTAGGCCCTGCTGGTTGTAAGAACTCATGAAATTTAGACCGTCTCATTTTCCAAGCCAGTTGGTATGGGGAAACATCTCCTTGTACAATCCCCTATGTGCTAGTCTGTCTCTTGCCCTTCTCCATGCCTGTGGCTCCCTCCCCATTGCAGCAGCCACAGTATGTTTCTCTCCCAAACCGTGTCTCTGTGCTTCTTACCTTTTTTGATGTGGCCTCTTGTCTACCTTTAGTTGTGGAATTTGTTTTGTCAGTCTTCAGGTTGATTCTGGTGTATTTAGGATGTTTTGATAGTTATCTAGTTGTATTCATGGGATGAAGCAGGCTTCGGGTCTTCCTACTCTGCTGCCTTCTTCCCCCTCGGATGTATTTCTGATCGTTTTTAAAAATATTTTTAAATATTTAAATATTTTTAAAAATATGACTCATTGTCGTGAATAAAAGTAGTTGTGACATTAGTAAATAGTCTGATTCTTCCCTTTTGATTCTCCAGCCCCCATTCACTCTTCTGAGCTTAACTTTCCTACTTTGGTTTTCTCCTGAAATGGTCAGTCTCCTATGCGTATTTTACTTGTGATATTTGAATTCATAATTATCACTCCTGTTGATTGAATTATCCTTAAGGATTGTGGCATGTCTTGACAGATAATAAACATGTCTTGACAGATGACAGATTTGAATTCATAATTATCACTCCTGTTGATTGAATTATCCTTAAGGATTGTGGCATGTCTTGACAGATAATAAACATGTCTTGACAGATGAAAGTAATCTCTTATTGACAAATCCAAAATTTCAGTATCAAATAAGTTCTTTAATGTTTTTATACTATTAATTTTCAAAATGATATTTTGTTTAGGATGAATGAAGGAACTGCTTATGAGTTGTTGAAAGATTTTGCACTCACCATTCGATCTATCAGGTATGTTATATACTTTAAGTATTGATTTCATATTTTCCAAAATTTTAATGGTAATTAAATTGAGTTTGTTGACCTCATACTTTTTTTAAGTTTATTTAATTTGAGAGAGAGAGTGCTTGAGCATGAGTAGGGGAGGAGCAGAGAGAGAAGGAGAGAGAGAATCCCAAGCAGGCTTTGCATTGTCAGTGCAGAGCCCATGCAGGGCTCAGACTCATGAACCACGAGATCGCGATCTGAGCTGAAATCAAGAGTCAGATCCTTAACTGACTGAGCCACCCAGGCACCCCTGTTGACCTTATACTTAGAAGTGACACTGAGCTTCTTAGATGTCACGCCTTTCAACTCCCCAAACAATTTGCAGAGCTTCTTTTCAACACCCTGTTGCACTGATTCTATAATAGAATTAATTCCAAAGCCCATTTGATGTAAGATTTAATTCAGACCAGAACCCTAGCCTCAGGCACTGCATAATAGGAGGATATTCCAAAACCTCAGGAATTCCTAGATGCTAGTATTCTGTTTCCATAACCAGTGTTTGTCAGATACATGATACTTCACAGGGCCCCTTAGGGCTCCATTGGTCCCTGGTTATATATCAATTTACATATTCTGGATTCTCTTGCTTTATACAGTGTTTTGCCCAGGCTTCATCTGACACTAATCTCTCATATTGGCTTCCTGTTTTCATCTTTAACAGAGCTCTGTGGGGACCCAAACAATTCCAAACTTTATATGGATACCCCCATCCTAAGGCTCTATTAGAAGATCCATCCTTAAGCCCATCATGTATTTCCTGGTTAAATATACATCTTCCTAAAGCCTCTGTTCTGCATGTACCTTAATACTTTATTGGTTTTCCCTTTTCTATCACTTGCTTTAAAAATTATATTTCTTCACATATATGAATACATGTAATTTGCCATGAATCTCTTCATCTTCATGAGGTTGTTGCTAATTAGGTCATTGTTTTTTTATTTTTTTGATACAAGATTAGTTAGACCTGTTTGGATGTTTTATACAGAGAATGAAACTATGAGGATGCTAGAGCAGAGGGAACTGCTCTAGTTTCTTGAGTATCTCTATGTAGTGTATTTCTTGAGTAGCTCATAGTTATTCAAGAGCATCTCAAGAAACTCCAGAGATTTTGGAGCTGTCTCAAAATCTGATCCTAGAAATATCATTCATTTTTTTCTTTAAAAATTATTGAAACATTACTGATTTGAGGAATATGTTTAAGCATTTCAGATACAGATAATCATTAAATCTATCCCTTCTTTAAACATAATCTTACAGTGTAGTGTGAGGAAACTTACTTGTAGATATTAAAAAGGTAATAAGTGCTAGGGTGACAGATAAGGGGGCAACTAACTTGACCTTGGATTCAGAGAAAGATTTTCAAATGAAGTAATTTTTTTCACTAAGTCTTAAGGTATATTAAGGGGGTGGAGGAAATAGTGTTTTCAAAGTACAGAAATGAGAAAGGGCCTGATATGTCAGGTATTGGCTTCGATCTCACTATAGTGGCATGGGGAATATGGGAGTTGTGATAGGGATGGGGTAAGATGCTGAGTTGCTTAAAGGAGCTTTAAAGACAATTTGGATACATTGAGAAGGGTCTTAATTCTCATATTATGGAGTTTGGGCTTAATATTTTGAATAATGTGTAGACAGTGCATAGACCTGAGTATGATATGGGTCTATGGTTTATATGTGTGACAGAGATGTGTATGGCTTATATATGTGGCAGAAACTCAAAGGCTATAACAGCCATGCAGGTGAGAGTGGGTGTGGGTCTGAATTAAGGAAATAGAACTAATGATGATTAGAGAAATATTTATGAGATAGTATTCAAAGAAACTGTCAATAAAGGCCATGTAGTTGGTAAAGATAACAAGATTTCTATTTTAGTTAATGATACATAAGAAACATAGAAGTGAGGATGAGGTTGGAGGAGGACTAAGAACCAAAAATAGTGAGTTAGAATTTATATATGTCACATAATATCTGTGGGAAATCATTCAAGAGGAAATGGTCGGTGTCATAATTATAGGTCTGTAACTAGGAGGAAATTCAGTGTTACAGATACAGATCTGGTCATTGTTTGTAGTAGGTTAATGAAGACACTAGGAAAAATTCTGGAACTCTAGTGAAACCAAGGTAATAGGAATTGTAATAGGTTGATAAAATGTCAGATCCTGATTGTGTTCAGTACTTTATCACTGCAGCTGCACGGTTCATTTGTGGATTTCCTCTCTCCTTTCTTTTCACCTGCATATTCATTTCTTACTGCTGCTATAACAAATTACCACAAATTTAGTGGTTTAAACCAACACAAATTTATTATCTTACAGTTCTGGAAGCCTGAAATCCAAAATGGGTCTAACTGGGTTAAAATCAAGATATTGGCAAAGCTCATTTCTTTCTGGAGGCTTTAGGACAATCTGCTCTATTGTCTTTTCCAGGCTCCAGAGGCTGCTGGCATTATTTTTATCATGGTCCCCTTCCCTCTTCAAAGCCAGCAATGGTGGGGAAAGTCTTACACTGAGATGAGCTCTCTCCTGCCTCCCTCTCCTGCTTACAAGAACCTTTGAGACTATAATGGGCTAACCCAGAAAATCCAGAATAATTTTTCCATCTCAAAGTCACCTGATCAGCAACTTCAATTCCATCTGCAACCTTAATTCTCCATTGCCATGTAAACTAACATGGCCCTAGATTTCTGAGGATTAGAACATAAATATCTCTGGAAGACCATTATTCTGTTTATTACACCCTGTTTTTTTTTAAATTTTCTTACATATCTAGGTAAAGGAAGTAATATTTTGCCCTTCTTAGCAGTAGTTACTTGTGGGTTTCAGTATATATTGGACAAGGTAGCCAAAAAAAAAAAAATCACAAAATAGCCTCTAAAGAGGTGTATGGAGAAAGGAAGGGAATTTGTGTTGTTGCTTTTGAAGGGAAGAGGGATAGGTTTACATGAAATTTGTTGGCCTTTAAAATCCTCTTGGTAATTGACATGAAGAGGAACTGTACGGGAACTGTTTTGTTATCTTTATTTTGTTATTTTTTCCATTCAAGTTTTTTTTTTTAAGATAAACATGTTTCTTATCATCATTCTTCATATTTTTCTAACATTTCATCATGTAATGGGATTTTCTTAATTCTTCCCACATGGAGAAAGTCCTTCTTATAGTACTGACTCTCACTAAAATGCTGTGTATTTCCATTTACAGTGTTTCCTTGCGTGAACTATGTGAAAATGAAGATGACAATGTGGTCTTAGCATTTGAACAATTGAGTGAAACCTTTTTTGAAAAACTTAACCAAGTTTAAAAACAAAGACTATCCAGATCACTTAAAATATTTCCGTGGGCATTTTTCAAGTCATATTTTGTGATCCTCATATTTTTGGTCATAAATACATATATAATGAAGTGGAAGTAACAATTTGGAGTCAGAATTATAATCAAACCCGGCGTGTCTTTCATGAGTACCCTTGGAAAAGTTATTTAATGTCTTTGAATCTTGGCTTCTTTATATAGTTGAATAATAATGCCTATGTTTCAGCTAGTTTGTGGATTGATTGAGAAAATGTGTAGATTTTGTTTGTGACTGAAGAACAATTTTTACTCTGTGAGGCCTAAACAAATATTACGTTCTCAACATTTTTTGCCTCAATGTCATAATTTATAGAAGTCTATTAAGGCTAGAATAAGCTACTACAGTACGCTGAAGTTGAAATATATTTTCTTTAATTAACTTAAATGTGATTATATGACTTATATATGTGGTTTTTAAAATGGTGGCTTGTAGTAAACTTGAACTATTTTTTTTAAAAATATAAATGAGAGTTCTGGCATGAATCCTGTGATGTTTTAAAACAACACTTAACTTGTGATTTGGCTTGATTTTAATTGTATATAAATGACTTAAAAACCACAAAGAAATAAAATGGGTGTAGTCAACTTACCATTTGTCTCTTTGTGTTAAGTCTATGCATCTTTCAGACTATTTGCACACACATATACATTTTGTATATAATAAATAGTTCACATATAATCACTTTCACTCCCTAGCCTTAAGCCTCAGATCACAGTTTTAGAAACTATTTTAGACCCTAAACTTCAGTATTTTATCCTCAGAGCAAAAGGTCTGTTCTCTCCTTCTATCCAGATGTCTTCCTGAAGATGATCTTTTGTATGAAATTATTTATATTACATTGGTTTATATTACATTGGTTTAGAAAAACACCTGTGCTTCATTTTGTCTGGAGATAAAAGAATACTCTGTTACCTGGACATGTCCCATTATTGGATGTGCCATGTTAGGGGTCTCTAGTTTCCTTGGTTTAGACCCATTCACATTATTTAAAACTTGCAATGTAACAATCTCTGGACACCAAAATACATAGAAACCAAAGCCATTTCTAGTGACCACTCCATGGTCAGTAGACCACTACTGATCTCTCCTAGAAACATTGATACACAATATTAATAAATTGTCACGTTTGTTTCCACCTCTCACTTGTGGTTTCATAAGTCTGATGAATACATGAAGATTTTTTTTCCATGACTGAACCAAACTGGCTCCCTAAGTTTTAGGGATAGAATAAGATTATTTCCTATAAACTGGCATTCTAGTAAAAGAGGAAGTTATACCTAACCTCTTTAAGGTAGGTCTAATGGTCAGCTTCCTTTGCTTCCTTTTTGACTTTTAGCAATAACTTTAAAAAGTAACGTGGAGCAACTTTTGAAGAGAGAATTTATATAGGAACTCTGAAAACATTTTATGTTCCATTTCTTGAGATAATGTGAAATTTTTCTCTCTGAGAAATATGTATAGACACCCTGCTAAGATTTACTGGAGAATCATTATTACCACCGTAATTTATTCCCATTTTTTCCCATGAGAGGAAAACATCATATTGGCATTAGGTCTATAAAGGGTCTTCTGGAAGAGACACTTGTAAAAATTTTTATGTTGAGAAAATTAAAGATGCAAATGCTGGAAATAATATACCATGCTCACTTCAGCAGCACGTACACTGAAACAGGAAGGATACAGAGAAGATTAGCACATGCTCCAGGATGACATGCAAATTTGTGAACTATTCCATATTAAAAATATATGTATATACCTGTGCATATATGGTTAATTCATTTATGACAAAGGAGCCAAGAATAGACAATGGTGAAGGGAATATCTCTACAATAAATGTTGCTGGGAAAAATGGACAGCCACATGCAAAAGAATGAAACTGGACCAATATCTTACACCTTACACAAAAATTAATTCAAAATGTAGTAAAGACACAAAAATAAGATGAATCCATAAAAATCCTTGAAGAAAACTAGGCAAGTTCCTTGACAACATTGATATTGACAATGATATTTTGGATTTGACACCAAAAGCAAAGGCAACAAAAGCAAAATAAACAGGTGGGACTATATAAAGTTAAAAAGCTTCTGCATAGCAATGTAGACCATCAACAAAATAAAAAGGCAACATGCCAATGAAGAAAAAATATTTGCAAAGGATAAATCAGATAAGGGGTTAATATCCAAAATGTATAAGGAATTCATGCAACTCAACACCCAAAACCCTCCAAATAATCCAATTAAAATGGGCAGATGACCTGAATAGACATTTATCCAAAGAACACATACAGGTGGTCAACAGACACATGAGAAGATGCTAAACATCACTTATCAGCAGGGAAATGCAAATCAAAACTACAAGAGGTATCACCTCATGTCTGGGAAGATGGTTATTCAAGTGTTGGCAGATGTGGAGAATAAGAAACCCTTGTGCACTATTTTGGGAATGGTGCAGCCACTGTGGAAAATACTATGGGAGTCCCTCACAAAATAAAAAATAGAACTACCATATGACCCAGGAATCTCATTTCTGAACATTTATCTGAAGGAAATGAAAATGCTAACTGAAAAAGATATATGAAAAAGATAAAAGATGTTCACTGAAGCATTATTTACGATAACCAAGACATGGATGGAATCTAAGTGTCCATTGATGGATGAATGGATAAGTAAAAATGTGAGATATATATATGAATATTATTCAGCTGTAAAAATGAATGAGATTTTGTCATTGGCCACAACACTGATGGAACTTCAGGTCAGTCATTATGCTAAGTC
Source organism: Panthera onca (assembly GCF_046562875.1). Lineage (NCBI taxonomy): Eukaryota > Metazoa > Chordata > Mammalia > Carnivora > Felidae > Panthera > Panthera onca. The sequence continues at coordinate 144,852,754 of NC_138342.1, read as the reverse complement.
AAATAAGTCGGAGAAAGACAAAGACCATATGATCTCACTTATACGTTGAATCTATAAAATAAAACAAAAATTGAACTCATAGCAGTGAAGAGATTGGTTGTTACCAGAAGTGGGAGGTGGGGTGGGTAAAATGGGTAAAGGGGGTAAAAAGTTACAAACTTTCACTTGTAGAATAAGTAAGTTATAGGATAGGGGTGCCTGGGTGGCTCAGTTGGTTAGGCATCTGACTTCAGCTCAGGTCATGATCTTGCAGTTTGTGAGTTTGATCCTCGCGTCAGGCTCTGTGCTGACAGCTTGGAGCCTGGAGCTTGCTTCAGACTCTGTGTCTGCCTCCCTCTCTCTGGTCCTCCCCTGCTCACGCTCTGTCTCTCCAAAAATAAATAAACATTAAAAAAAATAAATCATAGGATATAATGTAAAGCAAGGCGATTATAGTTAATAATGCTGTATTGTATATTTGAAAGTTGCCAAGAGAGTAAATCTTAAAAGTTCTCATCACAAGAAAGAAATTTGTAATTATGTATGGTGATAGATGTTAACTAGATTTATTGTGATCATTTCACAAATATACAAATATACACAAAATATACAAATACCAAAACATTTAGGTATACTAATATATTGTGTCAATTATATCTCAATAAAAAAAGAAATAATACAGAGAGATCCTATGAAGCCTTTACCTAGTTTCCCAAATGGTAACATTTTGCATAATTATAGTACAATATCAAAATTAGGAAACTGATATAAATATAACCCATTACTCAGATTCCATCAGTTTTGCATGCACTCATTCCTGTGTATTTAGTTCTAAGCAGTTTTATTGCATGTGTAGTTTTGTGTGACCATCATTATAGCGAGATACAGAACACTTCTGTTACCAAAAGGAATCTTCCTGCTCTTTTATAATCAAAACCACTCCCCTGTCAACTCCCTCCTGCTTCTCCCTGAGTCCCATCTAATTCCACACTCCTGCCCCCAACTGTAACCTCCACCAACCTCCAGCTGTTCTCTAATTCCGTAATTTTTGTCATTTCAAGACCTGTAGAAGTGGAATCTTACCATACGTAACCTTTTGAGATTGGCTTTTTTCATTCAGCATAATTACCTTGAGATTAATCCAGGTTGTTACATGTGTCGATAGTGTGTTCCTTTTTATTGCTGAATAGTGTTCCATAGTATGGTTGGTTGTACAAGTTTGTTTAACCATTTAACCCACTGAAGGACATTTGGGTTGTTTCCAGCTTTTGGCTATTAGAAGTAAAGCTGCTATTAATATTTATGTTTCCTCTGTTTCTTGTTCTGTTTCTCTCTCTCTCTCTTTTTTTTTTTTTTTTTTTGCCTTCCTGTGAATTACCTAAAAATCTTTGGATTCCATATTGATTTACTTATAGTGGTTTTGAGTATATCACTTTGCACAGTTTTCTTAGTGGTTGCAATATACATGGATGACTTATCACAGTCTACTGGTATCAAGTTTTACTATGCTACTTAGATCCCTTTAGTCTTCCTCCTTTTTGAATATAGCTATCTTAGATGTTTGTCTACATACATCGAGCACCACATCAGAATGTTAAAATTTCTGTTTTAATCATTAAATATGATGTAAGAATCTCATGAGAAGAATTATTATACTTAACTCTATTTTTACCCATTCTGATTTTATTTTTTTCCTTTTTGAAGGTGCAGGCTTTCTTTTATAATCCTTTCCTTTCTGTTTAAAGGACTTTCTTTACCATTCTTTTCTTTTTCTAATTTTTTTTAATGTTTATTTTTGAGAGAGAACATGCATGAGCATGCAGAGGGGCAGAGAGAGAGGGAGACACAGAACTCAAAGCAGGCTTCAAGCTCTGTGCGGAGAGCACAGAGCCTGATGTGGGATTTGAACTCATGAACTGTGAGATCATGACCTGAGCCAAAGTCAGACACTTAACCAACTGAGCCACCCAGGTGCCTCTTCCTTTACCCATTCTTGAAGGATAGATTTGCTAGTGAAAATTATCTTAATTTTGCTTCAGTGGACAGTTTTTATTTTCTCCTCATTTCTAAAAAATATCTTCACTAGAGGTAGAATTTATGATTGGCAGGTTTTTAAAATTGTCAGTTCTTGAAAAGTGTGCCACTTCTGGCCTTCATGGTTTCAGATGAGAAACCCAGTGTAATTTGAATCGGTATTCTGCTATTGGTTATGTGTTGTTTCTTTCTGTTTGCTTTCAAGATTTTTTCCTTTGTCTTTAGTTTTTAGGAATTTAATTATGGTGTTTTCTTTGCATGTTTTTTAAAATTTAGGGTCCACTTATGTTTTTCACTCTGTAGGTATACCCTTTCTCTAAATTTGGGAAGTTTTCAGCCATTATTTCTTTGAGTGTATTCTCAGCCCTACCCAGGTTTCCTCTCCTTTGAGACTCCAATTATATGAATGTTAACTTTTTTGCATTGCTTCACAGGTCCCTAAAACTCTGTTCATTTTTTTTTTTTTCAGACTACTTTCTTTTTGTTTTTCAGATTCATAAATTCTATTTATCTGTTGTAAAGTTCACTGATTCCATCATATGTCATCTCTGCTCTACCATTAAACTCATCCAGCAATTTTTAAAAATTTCTTTTATTGAATTTTTCCATTCTATAATTCCTATTTCATTTTTTGTAACTTCTATGTCTCTGTTGGGATTTTCCATTTTTTATTTGTTTCAAGAGGATGTGCATTTGCTTGTTGGAAAATTTTAATGACAGATGCTTTAAAATCCTTGTCACTTAATTTCAACATCAGCTTTACTTTGGTATTGGCATCAGTGTTTTTTTTCTCATTCAAGTTTTGATTTCCCTAATTATTGATATGATCAATGATTTTTTATTGTATCCTTTGGACATTTGGACATTTTATATAATTTGCAATGAGACTCTAGGTCCTGTTTAATCTTTTTTAGAAGATAAGTTGAAGTGTAGAGCATGATGAGGTGGGTGGGGGTTCAGCTTTCTTTTAGACCTGTTGGCATCACTCTAGCTAAAGGAGCACAAGCTGACATTGCCTCCATGCAGATAGCAACATTGTTGAAGTTCAGCTTCCCTGGCAGCAGTCGTTGTGACGTCTTCCTGGTGAAAGTAGAACTGTGCCTTCATGGTCTTGTTCCTTACCTTTGAATGGGGGTGTATACTGAGCTTCCCGCTGGGCCATGTTGATACCAGGGAGAAGAGAAACAGGGCTGATTCACACTGTTCTATTGTTTTAGGGTGAGGATGGAAGCTCAGCTGTCACGGGAAATGTTTGTAGACAGAGGTGATTAGTTCTCTCTTGCCCCAATTAATTCCTTCCTACTAATGTGGGTTGAGGGTAGAGATTCAGCACCCCTGGCTCCCTGATACACACACATCAGGGAAGGGGGTGAAGGCAGGGTTCTGATCAGCCCCATCTCACACACTGCCTTATTTATTCTTATTGGCACTAGGCCAGAGGGCAGTTAGAAGCCCAATGACACCTGGAGAGGGTGAAGTGCAGTGGTGATTAGCCCCTCCTCATCTCCTTTGGATAGATAAGAGACAATAAGAAAATTCAGGGAACTCATTGTCATGTCATTTCTCAAGTCTCAAGTTTCCTATTCTTTTTTGTGTTATGTCTAGGTGTTCTTGTTGCAAAAAGGAAGACCTAGGAGGAATGGGGCTACCCTGTCTTGGATTTTTATTAAAAGAAAGGAAGATATGGACATCTTGGGAAATGTTTGGGTCTGTAATTTTTACTTGAATCAGTAACTGGGTTAAGGGAAATGTTCACCTCTTCATAACTTGTTATGATTTCAACAGTGATTTGTGTGTGGTTCAGGAAGTCTCATGGCAGGTGAGGCAAGGCTTCCGTAGCCTGAGAATTTTCTGAAAGCCAGTTTTTGCTTTTCTCAATATCCATTTTGATCTTTGTTATATCTTCCTGTTGAATGAAGGCCCTAACTCTATCATCTTCATCATATTGCAAAGGGTCAAAGTCCTTATTAGGTTGTAAAGCCAAATTAGTTCTTATTGCTTATGTGGATGTACCAATATGAAACCAAATCTAACTTCCTACTCAAATAGATCGATAATGCTTGTACCACATACCCTTGTGACGCTGGAGTTGATAACAAGCCTTTATTATAGCTAGTGCAGATGAACAGTGTCCTAGAAACCAAAGAAGGCAGACTCTTTCATTGCAATGACTTGCCTTCTTCACAAAATTCTACATACATATTTAGTCCCCTATAAAAGAATGTATGATCATGCCCTGACCTTAGCTGATTTTATGCGGGTTGGATATGCAGTCAATTAACACTGAAGAAAAAATAAAACTCAGTTTAACAAATGATATATTTAGCTAGTGTTGGCTTTTTTTGCTGGGTTCATATATTAAATATTTCAGATTTTTATTGTTTTTCTCCTAGCTTCTGAACCATAAGTTGTTACAGTCATTAGCTCTGGCTTCTTTTCTCCTTAGCCTCCATGGCTTCTGATATGTTTCCATGAAAGAAATCTCTACATCACTTTTCAGGTTTGTTATGAAGTGAATTGACGAATATAAAGCATAAGAGAAAAAGAAAATATGAGGAAGTATTGCCTTAGTGCATTACAGAGAGAGAGAATGTGTGTGTGTCTGTGTGCATGCATGTGGTGCATTCTTAGCTCTGTACCGTGTAACAATTCTTCCTTCACTAGAAAATATGAGTTTTGTAAGTTAACTGCCACTAGTGTTTCTACAGCATAGTACTGAAAGGCTGGAGCTGTTCCATTTTTTTCAAATCATGTATGATATAACAATAGAAGGAAATTACAACATGAGATTTTCTGTAGATCTTTTATATCTTTCACTTTGTTATGATAAAGTTGTTATCTTTCAGTGAATTTTCCACCTCTTTATACAAACAATACTAACATATTATTGATGTAGCCTTCACAGGGTCTCTCAAATTTATTTTATTTTTCTATCTACCATACTTGCCCAGGTCTATGCTATTGAATTATTAGAATACTTTTATTTTATTTTATTTTATTTCATTTCATTTCATTTCATTTCATTTCATTTCATTTCATTTTAGAGAGACAGAGAGAGAGCACGTGTAGGGGGAGAAGGGTAGAGGGAGAGAGAGAATCTTAAGCAGACTCCAGTGCAGAACCTGATGCAGGGCTCTATCCCACAACCCTGGTATCCTGACCTGAGCTGAAATTAAGAGTTGGGTGCTCAACCAACTGAGCCACCCAGATGCCCCTATTTGAATACATTTAAAAATTTACATTCCAAGTTCTTGTCTAATGGACAAACGTATATGTCACTGTCCAATTAAGCTTCCTAAATACTTCCTTCCTTTCTTCCTTCCTGCATTCATTCTCTCATATATTCATACTTAAACTCAGTACATCCTGGTTGAATGCTCACTCTATGTCATGCACAGCAGGAAGCACTGGTCAAGTGGGAAGACTGAGATAAGTAGATATTTACATTAAAGGAGGAGTACAGTAAAAACTAGTTACAAGTTTATCCTTGGTGTGTGCTAAGTACTTTATAGAAATTATTTCCTTTAATTACTAAAATAAGCCTCTGAGATAGATGTCATTGTTATTTGCATTGTATAGATGTAGAAATTAGACCCAGAGAAATTAGATAAGTTGCCCAAGATCATTCAGCTAGTAAGTATAAAGCTTTTTTTTTTTTTTTTGAGGAATTTGAACTCAAGCAGTCTCTCTTGAAAAGGCACTCTTTTAATTGCCATACTATACTTCCAACTGACAATAATAATAACAATTTTTATTGGGAACTTATAATATGCTAGGTACTGTGCTAAATGTCTTATAGGTAATATATCATTTAATTCTTAAAGCATCCTTGTGAGATAAATATATGTAATACAATAGTCTTTGTGAACGTGGAGGTGGCAGTTATATGTATTTAGAATTATTGAGGAAGATATCACATAGGCAGTTGAACTTTATCAACTACTTGGTGGAGATCCATCAGAAGCAGTAAAGCAAGTGGGTAAAAAGTCTAGATTTCTCTTTTGGAATGAAACTTTCAATTATGTAGTGGCTGGAGTAAAAAGTAATACTGGAGACACAGACTAGTTGGGAGCCCCTTAAAATAGTCAAGTCAGAAGTGATAAAACAAAATCCTTAACAAAGGCAGGGATGCTAAGTGTAGAAAGAAGAGATGGATATGAACGATATTTGGGAGATACAATTGACAAGATCCGATAATGAATTCAGTATGAATCTTGTAGGAGAGGAGGTAGGCTTCTCATCTGGTTGACCGAACGGATTAGGATGCCATTAAACTATGTCAGATATATCAGACAAATATTTGAGGAACTAAAGTTAATGATTTAATTTGGAGTATATTGAAACAGTTGTTTCAGCAACATTTCTGGTAGGAATCAGACGTGTAGAGAGGCTGCTACCAGTGGTTCCATCAGGGGAGTAGTGTATCTGTCTGCCTTTCTAGGTCTTCTCACTCTACCATCTTGTGACTGACTGTTGCTGGGGGCTAGATTGTAAAAAGAAACCACGGATCATAAGTAGAAGACGGTTTGGTGCTTGTACAGAGATGAAGTGATGAGGAAAAAAAAAACATGAGTGCATATGTTTAGGGACCATTTAAGAAAAAAAAAACTGACTACAAAGAGCTAAGTTAAACTTGAAGGTTAGACTTAGGGCAGAATAGTGGTGGTAGTTTGTGTCTGCAGAGAAAATATTTTATTAGAAAACAAATTAAGACCCATTAAAGGTTAATGTCAAAATGGCGCCTTTAGATTGAATTCATATATTTTAAACATGTTAAGACTTCCCAGTACCAGTTTGGTTATTTAAAAAAAAAATGTGATGTAGGGGTGCCTGGGTGGCTTACAGCCTTTGCAAATATCTTCTCCCATTCTGTCAGTTGCCTTTTAGTTTTGCTGATTGTTTCCTTCACTGTGCAGAAGCTTTTAATCTTGGTGAGGTCCCAATATTTCATTTTTGCTTTTGTTTCCCTTGCCTCCAGAGATGTTTTGGGTAAGAAGTTGCTGAGGTCAAGGTCAAAGAGGTTTCTGCCTGCTTTCTCCTCTAGGATTTTGATGGCATCCTGTCTTACATTTAGGTCATTCATCAATTTTGAGTTTATTTTTGTGTATGGTGTAAGAAAGTCATCCAGATTCAATATTCTGCATGTTGTTGTCCAGTTTTGTCAACATCATTTGCTGAAGAGACTGTATTCCATTGGATATTCTTTCCTGTTTTGTCAAAGATTAGTTGGCATACATTTGTAGGCCCATTTCTGGGTTCTGTATTTTATTCCATTGATGTAAGTGTCTGTTTTTGTGCCAGTACCATACTGTCTTGAAGTCTGGAATTGTGATGCCTCCGGCTTTGATCTTCTTTTTTCAGGATTGCTTTGGCTATTCAAGGTATTTTCTGGTTCCATAAAAATTGTAGGATATTTTTTTCTAGCTCTGTGAGGAATGCTGATGTTATTTTGGTAGTGATTGCATTGAATATGTAGACTGCTTTGGGTAGTATGGACATTTTAACAATATTTGTTCTTCCAATCCATGAGCATGGAATAGTTTTCCTTTTTGTGTGTGTGTCTTCTTCAGTTTCTTTCATGAGGGGAGCTTGGGTGGCTCAGTTGCTTAAGTGTCCAACATGTGCTCAGGTCATGATCTCGTGATTCGTGAGTTCAAGCCCCACGTCAGGCTCTGTGCTGACAGCTCAGAGCCTGAAGCCTGCTTTAGATTTTGTGTTTCCCTCTCTTTCTGCCCCTCCCCCACTTGTATTCTGTCTTTCTCTCTCTCTCAAAAGTAAACATTAAAAATTTTTCTGCCATAAGCTTTCTATAGTTTCCATTGTATAGATTTTTCACCTCTTTGGTTAGGTGAAGTATTTGGTTAGCCTAAGTATTTTATGGCTTTGGGTGCAATTTCTTGCACCATTGCACCCTTGATGTCTTTTTCTGCTGCTTCGTTATTGATTTATAGAAATGCAACCAATTTCTGGGCAATGATTTTATATCCTGAGACTTTGCTGAATTCATGGATCAGTTCTAATGGTTTTTTGGTGGAATCCTTTGGGTTTTCCATATAGAGGATAATGTCGTCTGCAGAGAGTGAAAGTTTGACTTCCTCCTTGCCAATTTGGATGCCTTTTATTTCTTTGTGTTGTCTTATTGTTGAGGCTAGGATTTCCAAAACTTTGTTGAATAACAGTGGCGAGAGTGGACATCCCTGTCATGTTCCTGACCTTAGGGGGAAGGCTCTCAGTTTTTCCCCACTGATGATATTAGCAGTGGGTCTTTTGTATATGCCTTTTATGACCTTGAGGTATTATCCTATTCCTACTTTCTAGAGGGTTTGTATCAAGAAAGATGCTGTATTTTATCAAATACTTTCTCTGCATCTATTGAGAAGATCATGTGGCTCTTGTCCTTTTATTTATTTATTTATTTATTTATTCTTATCTTTTATTAATATGATGTATCACATTCGTTGATTTATGGATCTTGAACCAGCCTTTCATCCCAGGTATAAATCTCTCTTGATCATGGTGAATAATTCTTTTAATGTATAGTTGAATTCAGTTCGCTGGTATCTTGGGAATTTTTGGATCCATGTTAATCAAGAAAATTGATCTGTAGTTCTTTTTGGAATCAAGATAATGATGGCTTCATAGAATGAGTTTGGAAATTTTCCTTCCATTTCTATTTTTTAGAACAGCTTCACAAGGATATGTGTTAACTACTTTTTAAATGCTTGATAGAATTCCCCTAGAAAGCCATCTGGCCCTGCACTCTTGTTTGTTGGGAGATTTTTCATTACTAATTCAATGTCTTTACTGGTTATGGGTCTGTTCAAATTTTCTATTTCTTCCTGTTTCAATTTTGGTCGTGTATATGTTTCTAGGAATTTTTCCATTTCTTCCAGATTGACCAATTTGTTGGCCTATAATTTTTCATAATATTCTCTTATTATTGTTTATATTTCTGCAGTGTTTGTTGTGGTTTCTCCTCTTTCCTTCTTGATTTTATTTGGGTCCTTTCCTTTTTCTTTTTGATTGAACTGGCTACGGTTTATCAAATTTGTTAATTCTTTCAAAAAACCAGCTTCTGGTTTCATTGATCTGTTCTACTGTTTTTGTTGTTGTTGTTGTTGTTGTTTTTGCTCTTTTTGTTGTTGTTATTGTTGTTGTTTTTGGTTTCAATAGCATTGATTTCCCGTTTTCTGCTCATTTTGGATTTTATTTGCTGTTCTTTTTCTTGCTCTTTAAGGTGTAAGATTAGGTTGTATATCTTAGACCTTTCTTCCTTTTTTAGGAAGGCCTGAATTGTTGTATACTTCCCTCTTCTAACTACCTTTGCTGCATCCCAGAGGTTTTCGGTTGTGGTGTTATCATTTTCATTGGCTTCCATGTACTTTTTAATTTCCTCTTTAACTTCTCAGTTAACCCATTCATTCTTTAGTAAGATGTACTTTAATTTCCGGGGTGCCTGGGTGGCTCAGTTGGTTAAGCGTCCGACTTCGGCTCAGGTCATGATCTCACAGTCCATGAGTTCGAGCCCCGCGTCGGGCTCTGTGCTGACAGCTCAGAGCCTGGATCCTGTTTCAGATTCTGTGTCTCCCTCTCTCTGACCCTCCCCTGTTCATGCTGTCTCTCTCTGTCTCAAAAATAAATAAACGTTAAAAAAAAAATTAAAAAAAAAAAGATGTACTTTAATTTCCAAGTATTTGTTTTCTTTCCAAATTTTTTCTTACAGCTGATTTCAAGTTTCATAGCATTGTGGTCTGAAAATATGCACGGTATGATCTCAATCATTTTGTGCTTGTTGAGGGCTGATTTGTATCCCAATACGTGATGTGTTCTGGAGAATGTTTCATGTGCACTCGGGAAGAATATGTATTCTGTTGCTTTAGGATGAAATGTTCTGAATATATCTGTTAAGTCCATCTGGTCCAGTGTGTCATTCAAAGTCATTGTTTCCTTGTTGCTTTTCTGTTTAGATGATATGTCTTTTGCTGTAAGCGGGGTGTTGAAGTCCCCTACTATTATGTTATTATTGTCAATGAGTTTATGTTTGTGATTAATTGATTTATATATTTTGGAGTTCCCTGGGGGTGTAAATGTTTACAGTTGTTAGATCTTGGTGGATAGACCCCTTAATTATGATACAATGCCCTTATTCATTTCTTGTAACAGTCCTTATTTTAAAATCTAGGTTTTCTGATATAAGTATGGCTACTCTGGCTTTCTTCTGGTGACCATTAGCATGACAGATGGTTCTCCATCCCCTTACTTTCAATCTGAAGGTGTCTTTAGGTCTAAAATGGGTCTTTTGGGGTTCCGGAAGATGGCGGCGTAGGAGGACGCGGGGCTCACAGCGCTTCCGGCCGATCACTTAGATTCCACCTACACCTGCCTAAAGAACCCAGAAAACCGCCAGAGGATTAGCAGAAGGGAGTCTCCGGAGTCAAGCGCAGACTAGAGGCCCACGGAAGAGGGTAGGAAGGGCGGCGAGGCGGTGCGTGCTCCACGGACTGGCGGGAGGGAGCCGGGGCGGAGGGGCGGCTCGCCGGCCAAGCGGAGCCCCCGAGTCTGGCTGGCAAAAGCGGAGGGGCCGGACAGACTGTGTTCCGACAGCAAGCTCGACTTAGCGTCTGGGAGGTCAGAAGTTAACAGCTCTGCTCGGAAAGCGGGAAGGCTGGAGGACAAAGGGAGGGAGAGCTGCTGAGCCCCCGGACGGCAGAGCTCAGCTTGGCGGGGAACAAAGGCGCCAGCGCCATCTCCCCCGCCCATCCCCCAGCCAAAATCCCAAAGGGAACCAGTTCCTGCCAGGGAACTTGCTCGCTCCGCGCAAACACCCAACTCTGTGCTTCTGCGGAGCCAAACCTCCAGCATCGGATCTGACTCCCTCCCGCTGCCACAGGGCTCCTCCTGAAGTGGATCACCTAAGGAGAAGCGAGCTAAGCCTGCCCCTCCAGCCCCCATGCACCTTGCCTACCCACCCCAGCTAATACGCCAGATCCCCAGCAACACAAGCCTGGCAGTGTGCAAGTAGCCCAGACGGGACACGCCACCCCACAGTGAATCCCGCCCCTAGGAGAGGGGAAGAGAAGGCACACACCAGTCTGACTGTGGCCCCAGCAGTGGGCTGGGGGCAGACATCGGGTCGGACTGCGGCCCCGCCCACTAACTCCAGTTATACACCACAGCACAGGGGAAGTGCACTGCAGGTCCTCACCACGCCAGGGACTCTCCAAAATGACCAAACGGAAGAATTCCCCTCAGAAGAATCTCCAGGAAATAACAACAGCTAATGAACTGATCAAAAAGGATTTAAATAATATAACAGAAAGTGAATTTAGAATAATAGTCATAAAATTAATCGCTGGGCTTGAAAACAGTATACAGGACAGCAGAGAATCTCTTGCCATAAAGATCGAGGGACTAAGGAACAGTCACGAGGAGTTGAAAAACGCTTTAAACGAAATGCAAAACAAAATGGAAACCACAATGGCTCGGCTTGAAGAGGCAGAGGAGAGAATAGGTGAACTAGAAGATAAAGTTATGGAGAAAGAGGAAGCTGAAAGAAAGAGGGATAAAAAAATCCAGGAGTATGAGGGGAAAATTAGAGAACTAAGTGATACACTAAAAAAAAATAATATACGCATAATTGGTATCCCAGAGGAGGAAGAGAGAGGGAAAGGTGCTGAAGGGGTACTTGAACAAATTATAGCTGAGAACTTCCCTGAACTGGGGAAGGAAAAAGGCATTGAAATCCAAGAGGCACAGAGAACTCCCTTCAGACGTAACTTGAATCGATCTTCTGCACGACATATCATAGTGAAACTGGCAAAATACAAGGATAAAGAGAAAATTCTGAAAGCAGCAAGGGATAAACGTGCCCTCACATATAAAGGGAGACCTATAAGACTCGTGACTGATCTCTCCTTTGAAACTTGGCAGGCCAAAAGGATTGGCACGAGATCTTCAGTGTGCTAAACAGAAAAAATATGCAGCCAAGAATCCTTTATCCAGCAAGTCTGTCATTTAGAATAGAAGGAGAGATAAAGGTCTTCCCAAACAAACAAAAACTGAAGGAATTTGTCACCACGAAACCAGCCCTACAAGAGATCCTAAGGGGGATCCTGTGAGACAAAGTACCAGAGACATCACTACAAGCATCAAACATACAGACATCACAATGACTCTAAACCCGTATCTTTCTATAATAACACTGAATGTAAATGGATTAAATGCGCCAACTAAAAGACATAGGGTATCAGAATGGATAAAAAAACAAGACCCATCTATTTGCTGTCTACAAGAGACTCATTTTAGATCTGAGGACACCTTTAGATTGAGAGTGAGGGGATGGAGAACTATTTATTATGCTCCTGGAAGCCAAAAGAAAGCTGGAGTAGCCATACTTATATCAGACAAACTAGACTTTAAATTAAAGGCTGTAACAAGAGATGAAGAAGGGCATTATATAATAATCACAGGGTCTATCCACCAGGAAGAGCTAACTATTATAAATGTCTATGCGCCAAATACCCGAGCCCCCAGATATATAAAACAATTACTCATAAACATAAGCAACCTTATTGATAAGAATGTGGTCATTGCAGGGGACTTTAACACCCCACTTACAGAAATGGATAGATCATCTAGACACACAGTCAATAAAGAAACAAGGGCCCTGAATGATACATTGGATCAGATGGACTTGACAGATATATTTAGAACTCTGCATCCCAAAGCAACAGAATATACTTTCTTCTCGAGTGCACATGGAACATTCTCCAAGATAGATCATATACTGGGTCACAAAACAGCCCTTCATAAGTTTACAAGAATTGAAATTATACCATGCATACTTTCAGACCACAATGCTATGAAACTTGAAATCAACCACAGGAAAAAGTCTGGAAAACCTCCAAAAGCATGGAGGTTAAAGAACACCCTACTAACGAATGAGTGGGTCAACCAGGCAATTAGAGAAGAAATTAAAATATATATGGAAACAAACGAAAATGAAAATACAACAATCCAAACGCTCTGGGATGCAGCGAAGGCAGTCCTGAGAGGAAAATACATTGCAATCCAGGCCTATCTCAAGAAACAAGAAAAATCCCAAATACAAAACCTAACAGCACACCTAAAGGAAATAGAAGCAGAACAGCAAAGGCAGCCTAAACCCAGCAGAAGAAGAGAAATAATAAAGATCAGAGCAGAAATAAACAATATAGAATCTAAAAAAACTGTAGAGCAGATCAACGAAACCAAGAGTTGGTTTTTTGAAAAAATAAACAAAATTGACAAACCTCTAGCCAGGCTTCTCAAAAAGAAAAGGGAGATGACCCAAATAGATAAAATCATGAATGAAAATGGAATGATTACAACCAATCCCTCAGAGATACAAACAATTATCAGGGAATACTATGAAAAATTATATGCCAGCAAATTGGACAACCTGGAAGAAATGGACAAATTTCTAAACACCCACACTCTTCCAAAACTCAATCAGGAGGAAATAGAAAGCTTGAACAGACCCATAACCAGCGAAGAAATTGAATCGGTTATCAAAAATCTCCCAACAAATAAGAGTCCAGGACCAGATGGCTTCCCAGGGGAGTTCTACCAGACATTTAAAGCAGAGATAATACCTATCCTTCTCAAGCTATTCCAAGAAATAGAAAGGGAAGGAAAACTTCCAGACTCATTCTATGAAGCCAGTATTACTTTGATTCCTAAACCAGACAGAGACCCAGTAAAAAAAGAGAACTACAGGCCAATATCCCTGATGAATATGGATGCAAAAATTCTTAATAAGATACTAGCAAATCGAATTCAACGGCATATAAAAAGAATTATTCACCATGATCAAGTGGGATTCATTCCTGGGATGCAGGGCTGGTTCAACATTCGCAAATCGATCAACGTGATACATCACATTAACAAAAAAAAAGAGAAGAACCATATGATCCTGTCAATCGATGCAGAAAAGGCCTTTGACAAAATCCAGCACCCTTTCTTAATAAAAACCCTTGAGAAAGTCGGGATAGAAGGAACATACTTAAAGATCATAAAGGCCATTTATGAAAAGCCCACAGCTAACATCATCCTCAACGGGGAAAAACTGAGAGCTTTTTCCCTGAGATCAGGAACACGACAGGGATGCCCACTGTCACCGCTGTTGTTCAATATAGTGCTGGAAGTTCTAGCATCAGCAATCAGACAACAAAAGGAAATCAAAGGCATCAAAATTGGCAAAGATGAAGTCAAGCTTTCGCTTTTTGCAGATGACATGATATTATACATGGAAAATCCGATAGACTCCACCAAAAGTCTGCTAGAACTGATACATGAATTCAGCAAAGTTGCAGGATACAAAATCAATGTGCAGAAATCAGTTGCATTCTTATACACTAACAATGAAGCAACAGAAAGACAAATGAAGAAACTGATCCCATTCACAATTGCACCAAGAAGCATAAAATACCTAGGAATAAATCTAACCAAAGATGTAAAAGATCTGTATGCTGAAAACTATAGAAAGCTTATGCAGGTAATTGAAGAAGATATAAAGAAATGGAAAGACATTCCCTGCTCATGGATTGGAAGAATAAATATTGTCAAAATGTCAACACTACCCAAAGCTATCTACACATTCAATGCAATCCCAATCAAAATTGCACCAGCATTCTTCTCGAAACTAGAACAAGCAATCCTAAAATTCATATGGAACCACAAAAGGCCCCGAATAGCCAAAGTAATTTTGAAGAAGAAGACCAAAGCAGGAGGCATCACAATCCCAGACTTTAGCCTCTACTACAAAGCTGTCATCATCAAGACAGCATGGTATTGGCATAAAAACAGACACATAGACCAATGGAATAGAATAGAAACCCCAGAACTAGACCCACAAACGTATGGCCAACTCATCTTTGACAAAGCAGGAAAGAACATCCAATGGAAAAAAGACAGTCTCTTTAACAAATGGTGCTGGGAGAACTGGACAGCAACATGCAGAAGGCTGAAACTAGACCACTTTCTCACACCATTCACAAAAATAAACTCAAAATGGATAAAGGACCTGAATGTGAGACAGGAAACCATCAAAACCTTAGAGGAGAAAGCAGGAAAAGACCTCTCTGACCTCAGCCGTAGCAATCTCTTACTCGGCACATCCCCAAAGGCAAGGGAATTAAAAGCAAAAGTGAATTACTGGGACCTTATGAAGATAAAAAGCTTCTGCACAGCAAAAGAAACAACCAACAAAACTAAAAGGCAGCCAACGGAATGGGAAAAGATATTTGCAAATGACACATCGGACAAAGGGCTAGTATCCAAAATCTATAAAGAGCTCTTCAAACTCCACACCCGAAAAACAAATAACCCAGTGAAGAAATGGGCAGAAAACATGAATAGACACTTCTCTAAAGAAGACATCCGGATGGCCAACAGGCACATGAAAAGATGCTCAACGTCGCTCCTTATCAGGGAAATACAAATCAAAACCACACTCAGATACCACCTCACGCCAGTCAGATTGGCCAAAATGAAGAAATCAGGAGACTATAGATGCTGGAGAGGATGTGGAGAAACAGGAACCCTCTTGCACTGTTGGTGGGAATGCAAATTGGTGCAGCCGCTCTGGAAAGCAGTGTGGAGGTTCCTCAGAAAATTAAAAATAGACCTACCCAATGACCCAGCAATAGCACTGCTAGGAATTTATCCAAGGGATACAGGAGTACTGATACATAGGGGCACCTGTACCCCAATGTTTATAGCGGCACTCTCAACAATAGCCAAATTATGGAAAGAGCCTAAATGTCCATCAACTGATGAATGGATAAAGAAATTGTGGTTTATATACACAATGGAATACTACGTGGCAATGAGAAAAAATGAAATATGGCCTTTTGTAGCAACATGGATGGAACTGGAGAGTGTGATGCTAAGTGAAATAAGCCATACAGAGAAAGACAGATACCATATGGTTTCACTCTTATGTGGATCCTGAGAAACATAACAGAAACCCATGGGGGAGGGGAAGGAAAGAAAAAAAAAAAAAAAAAAAAGAGGTTAGAGTGGGAGAGAGCCAAAGCATAAGAGACTGTTAAAAACTGAGAACAAACTAAGGGTTGATGGGGGGTGGGAGGGAGGGCAGGGTGGGTGATGGGTATTGAGGAGGGCACCTTTTGGGATGAGCACTGGGTGTTGTATGGAAACCAATTTGACAGTAAATTTCATATATTAAAAAATAAAAAAAATAAATAAAAAAATAAAATAAAATTCACATGAAAAAAAAAATAAATAAAAAAATAAAATGGGTCTCTTGTAAACAGCATATAGATAGATATTGTTTTCTTATCCATTCTGTTACCCTATGTCTTTTGATTGGAGCATTAGTCCATTGACATTTAGAATGAGTACTGAAAGATATGAATTTATTGCCATTGTGTTGCCTGGAGAGTTAGAGTGTCAGGTGGTGTTCTCTGGTCCTTTCTAGTCTTTGTCACTTTTGGTTGTTTTTGTTTTATTTCATCATTTCTCCCCTCAGAGTCCCCTTTAAAATTTCTTACAGGGCTGGTTTAGTGGTCATGAACTCCTTTATTTTTTGTTTGGCTGGGAAACTCTTTGTGCCTCCTATTTTGAATGACAGCCTTGCTGGATAAAGAATTCTTGGCTGCATATTTTTCCAATTCAGCATGTTGAATATATCCTGCCACTCCTTTCTGACCTGCCAAGTTTCTGTGGATAGGTCTGCTGCAAACCTGATCTGCCTTTCCTTACAGGTTAAGGACTTTTTTTCTCTTCCTGCTTTCATAATGCTTTCCTTGCCTGTGTATTTTGTGAATTTGACTATGATATGCCTTGTTGATTGTCAGTTTTTGTTGAATCTAATGGGAGTTCTCTGTGCCTCTTGGATTTTAATGTCTGTGTTTTTCCCCAGGTTAGGAAAGGTTTCTGTTATGATTTCCTCACAGAAACCTACTACCCCTTTTTCTCTCTCTTCATCTTCTGAGTTCTCCTATGATTTGGATGTTATTCCTTTTTAATGAGTAACTGGGTTCTCTAATTCTTATATCGTGCTCTTTTGCCTTAGTCTCCCTCTTTTTTTCTGCTTAATTTTTTTGTCCAAAATTTTGTCTTCTATATCACCGACTCACTGCTCTGCTTTGTCCATCCTTGCTACCATGGCAAGCATTCAAGCCTTCATCTCAGTTATAGCATTTTTAATTTCATCCTGGTAAGATTTTACTTCTTTTATCTCTGCAGAAAGGGATTCTATTCTTCTTTCCACCCCAGCTAGTATTCTTATCATCGTGATTCTATATTCTAGTCCAGATATCTTGACTATATCTGTGTTGATTAAATCATTGACTGTCATTTCTTCCTGTTCTTTCTTTTGGGGTGAATTCCTTCTTTTTGTAATTTTGGATGAAATAAAATAAAAATTAAAATTGAAAAATTAAGAACAACACAAACAATCAAATAAAAGAAGCTAGATCCTAGGCATGTTTTGGTCTGGTTGTTGAAAGAAGCTTGATAGAATAGAGAAAAAAGGGAAAGAAAAGAAAAGAAAAAAAAAAAGTAAAAAAACATTAAAAAATTTAAAAAGGTATACTAAAAATAGAATAAAATAATATGAAGTGAAATAGAATAAAAATTTATAAAAACATAAAAATTATAGTAAAAGAATTAAATTTTTTATACAAGAAGAAAATAAAAATATTTTGTTTTCTCTTTCTGTATCCACGAATAAGAAAAGAAAAAGAAAAAAAATGAGTAGATGGACCAGAGAACAGAATGAAATCTGAATGCAATTACATTGTTTCCTCTAGAAGTCAAACTGTGAAGCACTTTATAGTCCATATACTAAGCAGGTGGAGAGACATGTGGTCATTCTCCAGTGCTTGGTTGGCACAGTTGGATGGGGCTTGGTATAATGGCTCTGTTCTCCACTAGATGGTGCTGCTCAGTTTATTGGGGTGGATCAGTGTGGCCTTCATGTGCGTGTACGTGCAGGTGTGGGGGAGGCAAAAATGGTGTCACCCAGCTTCCCAGTCTCTAGCATCTGAACTCTGTGCTCTCACCAACTGGCCATCAGGCACCCCTTCTTTGTCCCTGGCCTCCATCCACTCCCTGTTTCTACACTGTCCATGACCAAGCTGTCAGCCTGCTGGTCATCACCTCTCTCCTGAATTTTTTCTCAGATGGGGCTGTGTTTCCAAACCATTCACTTCTTAGGGCCTGTGGCTTGGGCCCACTCTGACTTCTGGGGGAGGGTCTTCCTGAGCAATGTCCAGGTGCTGGCTTGCTCCTGGGGAACATTTGCATGACCGCGCTGCTGCAGAGGCTCAGAGACTGTCTGGGTGCCAGCCCACCCCAGAAAACTTCATGTGATCATGATGGCAAATCACAACACACAACTGGTGCCATGTTTCACCACACCCTAGAGTCCTCGTTCCAACACCAGCAAACATGGCTGTTCTCCAATGTCCATGGGACCTTTTCCTGTGGGAAGGCCTCAGGGTCTCTACCAAATGTCCTCCCAGCAGGGGAACTGCCTCTCCCCATGTGACCGGAGGACCCCTCGGACCTTGCTATCTGCTCCTGGGGATTTGCTCTTCCCACCGGAGGACTGCCCGGTATCGAGCTGCAGAATTTCTGACTCTGCACTCCCCTGTTTATAGAGTCCTAATGGTATTGAAACCCTCTCCACTCTTTCTCTTTCCCTCTAGCTGCTTTCAGGGGGAGTGCTTTTCCTGTACTCTCTCCCCATCTCTGTCCTCTCTCTGCAAACAAAAACAACTCCCTACCCTCCACGGCTTCTCTCTCCCCCAGTTCACCTCTCCATGGCACATACCTGTAGAGTTCTATGGCTCAAGTTATGCAGATTTTTGTGTTAATCCTCAGATAAATTTTCTAGCTGTGGAAAATAGTTTGTTGCTAATGTAGTCACATTTCAGGGATGAGAGAAGCAGAGAATATTCATGTTGCTCTGCCATCTTGGCTCCTTGACTGTGGTTAGTTCTTTACATTTTTTTCTTAAGTTAGAAGAAAGTTTGTATAACCAATTGAACTGTGGAATTTCTCTTAAGCTGCTATTAGTTTTATAATTGTGTTATGTATTTTGTATTTTTATTCACCATAGTAAGATTTGCTTAAAGTTTGTTGAGTCTTGAATTTTTTTGATTGATGGAAATTCATTATTCATCACTTGTGCTTTCAATGTCAACTTCTAGAAAGGGCAAAATCTTTATTTCTATATTGTGGAAAATTACTGCATGATTTCATTCAAAAGAAGCCAAATTTATAATAGACTTTTTAAGGTAACAATTAAATTTATTTTGTAAAGCCTATGAAATTTTCCTCTCATAGAACGTGAGAAAAAATATTCAATAATTTTAAAATTTGATCAATTATTGCTTTTTTAGATATTTTGCTTCTTTAGATTATAATTCAAATCTCTACTAATAGGAATAATAACAAGTATTATCAATAGGAAATTAGCTAATGAGTATTTATCTAACATTTCTATAGAAAAATATATATAGCAGAAAAATATATTTTAACATATTGAAATTCTTAACTGTTTGTATTATTTTAATATGACAATTGTACACAATTGTAATCTTTAGAAAAATCACTGATTACTGTATTTTTATCTCTAAGATTAACATTGACTTTCTTTTCCTGCAGGATGCAGAAAATATATATTTTAATTACCCTGAACTTCTGGCACTTCGTATTACGTTGATTCAACATTTAGGACACCGCACTGATATCAGTATTCATACAGAATTTTCCAATTGTCTGTCACCAGAATGGGAGATATTTCTTACAGAATATTATCCTTATTTCATAACTGTCTCTGAAAGGGGTATAACACCTTGTCAAACAGACTTTTTAAATGTTTTTATTATTCATGCTTTTTAGAAGAAAATCAATATTCTACAGCCTTTGGGAATAGAGTCAGATGTCCTTAGAATTCATGGACACTATGGGGAAAAAACCCAATTCATGGATACTGTGCCTCAAGTTGTTATGTTCACCAACATTTTTTTGAAATGGTTAAGTTAGGGTAAATCTCCCAGAAGAGATGAAAGATATAATATGTGAAAAATTAACCAGAGAACCAATAGTTTAAGTCTTCAGTCTCTCCTTTCTTCACCATCCCCCTTTTCTTTCTTAATACATAAGAGGCCAGTGTGGGGAAATACAAAGCAATTATACTACTACTAAGACCAGTAATTTCTTAATGGCTGGTTTTGTTAGAAATAAATGCATTTAAAATTTTCTTCTTATATGTGAATAATCCCAGCAATGAACAGTCCAAGCAAAAGGGGTGAAAGTCTATTTGAACTTGAATTAACTGATTCTTTTTTCTGCAGCCAAATGATCATGAACATTACTTTCCACTTCGTATTTATTTTAACTAGAGGTTTGTAATATGCATTTTTATTTGAACCAGAAGATTTACTTGTGTGTTTCATTTTTGAGAATGAGAAACAACTGCAACATGCCTTGTTTGCCTACATAATAGATTATTTCCAGAAGTCACAGGAAATGGAAATAGTTCTGTATGGTTATTTGAAACTAAACTTGGGAGACATGCAGAAGCAGGTAATAACACATTTATTTTGAATTACTAAAGTTCAGCATTTGGTAATATACTTTTAATGATTTGTTCCATCTAGAAGACAGACATTTCCTTCCTGGCATTCATGTTCTTACTGATTATATAAACTTATATCTTTGGGATGTGTTCTCCATCAAGGCACATAGCTCTGTGGTAGAAAGAATCTTGCTAAATTTATTGATTACAAGACCCTAATCATTTTCTGCAAAAAACAAAAAAAAAAAACCAAAAAACCACTTAGTATAAAATACACAGTAAAATTGAAGACAATGACTATGATAATTATAAGATCTCAAAATATATGGATGACCACAAGGAATTTTATCCCAAGAAGACAGGACTTTTCCAGTATTCTGAAGAGGAAAAATATCTATGCAGCTAGTAAATTGAACTTAAACAATTGGTTCTTTGGTAATCTCTCATGAAGAATATGACCTAAGTCAATGGTTATTTTACCCTTCCAGTTTCTTGAAACATACTATCTGACATTGTTTTCCTTTCAACAGATCATTCTTTTTGGAAGAGTAGGTATGATGGGATGATGCAGTCAGGGTCATATGACTCTGGAGTCAATATGCTTACAAGCAATATACTTAGTTTCTCCTATATCAGATATCTCCATGTGGATTTTAATAGGCACTACAAGCTTACCGTGGCTTAAACAGACCCTTACCCAAAACCGATTCCATTGAAGTGTTCCCCATGTCAGTTAATGGCATCTCTATTCTTATAGCTATCTAGACAAACACCTTGGAGGTGTCCTTGACTTCATTCTTTTCCTCATACCCCACATGCCATCCACCAGTAAATCCTGTCACTATGTATCTTGCACCTGCCACCTTTTCACCATCTCCATTACTGTGACTTTAAGACTCTGTCATCTCATGCATGGACAAATGCAGTAGGCTAACATACATTAACCTACTTGTATTTCTGCTTCTGTTCTTGATCTT
Source organism: Panthera onca (assembly GCF_046562875.1). Taxonomy (NCBI): domain Eukaryota; kingdom Metazoa; phylum Chordata; class Mammalia; order Carnivora; family Felidae; genus Panthera; species Panthera onca. The sequence continues at coordinate 144,831,169 of NC_138342.1, read as the reverse complement.
CTATGATTTACTTTCTAGACAGTAATCAGAGTGATCTTTTAAAAGCATAAATATAATGTCTTGTTACCACTCTACTCAAAACTCTATGGAAATGTGTTAATCAAGCTTAGAATAAAATTCCTATAAACCCTACATAATATGTAGACACTAAAAAACCATTTTATAATGAATGAATGACATCTTAAGTTTTTAGGAGAAGCAAAGTTTTTGGCTGAGACTGTGATACCCTGACAAAGACTGAGCAAACTGTCTTAAGTCTGTATAGCTACCTCCCTCTGTTGTCTCATTATCTTGCTGAACTTTTCAATTTCTTGCTCTTTTCCAACTTTCCCCAAAGTACAGACATTCTAGTGATAATAATTTTTAGTAGTAGTAGTTCATAATTACCAACCCACAAGAAGATAGCTGTTGAACATTGGGTAAATACATGGTATTTATCTCATTTGCTTCAGTGGCCACTGAAAAATGTCTGACCTGATAGCACTAAAGAATTTATAGGTTAGTCATTCAGAGACTTGCAAACTGGGCATGGCTTATCCAGATTTGTTAGTGAGTATACAGATCAAGAGGAGAAATTGTTAACATTAAAATGGCATTTAGAATCTAGTTAAATGCAGTACATTCTCATTTCCATTAAACATTTTCCAACTGTTCTTTTCACTTCTTAGGCATTTCTTCGAAATTTTCTTTAAAATTTTTTAAAGATTAAATTTTAATACTGATATTTTTACTGGGAAAAAACTCCTTGCTTCAGAGTCTGTGGCCAGAAGGAGCTGACATAAGTGTCATGCTGTTTCATGCTCTGTGATACCAAAACTCTATAAAAAAAGTTATATGATGTACAAGACCATGAAAGCTTAAATACATTCACCAAAAATCATAACACACAGGTGAGATTCTTTTTCTTCCTTCCCTCCTTCCTTCCTTCCTTCCTCCCTCCTTCCAGCCCTCCTTTTCTCTTCTTTCTTTCTTCTTTCTTTCTTTCTTTCTTTCTTTCTTTCTTCTTTCATTTTTTCAAAAATTAATATCTAATTTTACTTTTAAACATGTGACAGTGCTTATGAATATGAGCCATAGGTGTACTCTCATCATTAAACAGATAATATGTGTTTGTTACATGTTTGATCAATAAGCATTGAGGTAACTATATTGATCATATTCTAATGAAAGTATGTAGGGCTCTTTTCAAAACAAGTTAAGATTTTTTTTCCTGTGGTGAGCTTGTCACCTCTTTATTCCCTGACCAAACAATAAGTATCATTTTATTCTTGAGTCAGCTGATTATCATTGATGCTGAAATTTCATAGGCCAATTTCAAGACATAGGTGGTAACATCCCACAGGAGATTTAGCTTTTATAAAAGCTGTTGGGGAGGAGTGTTACTGGAGGCAGCGATTATGGTGGTGATTAAGATGCATGTACTCTGTTGCTCAGAACCCATGTTTTCTGTTAAGAAGACCAATAATAATGGTGATGTTACTATTAATAACCTTAACTTTTATTGAGTCTTTATTATATGTTAATACCAGATACTTTATTCACATTATCATTAATCTTTACAGCCATTTAGCATGTTAGATGGTCTTGTTGTTCTGCTTTATAGATGAATAGGAGTCAAACAGCTAATTGATGGCAGAGTTGGGATACAAACCCAAATTTTTGTTTGTTTTTTTGTTTGTTTCTGCTAGTATACAGATTATACCTCCTACTCAGTCCTAGTCTTCCATATTGAAACAGTTGTGACAATATGAAGCTTTATCACCCTCCTTTTATTGCTGCTTTGAGATTGTAAATAAATACATCATAATAAATACATAGACTGTAAATAAATGAATAAATAAATACATAGTAGACATACCTTCGATGGGTAACCATCCTCCACCATTTTAAACAATGAAAATATTAGATATGGTGAATGCCAAGGCTCTATTTATTTTGAAAAATCTTCCTTCAGGCAAAATGACTAGTTACACTGCTCAGAAAAATAAATTATATGCTTATTACATTTTTTCTTAAAATAACTGAGAAAATGAATTGGTCAGATGGAAAAACTATGGATAAAATACTTTAAGATGCAATCATCGCATATCTGAATTTTTACATTGTCTATCTGGAGGTTGCTACTCTTTAAATTCATGTTTTTCTAGAACTTGAAGAAACCACCAACACCAAGTGAAGCAGCGGATCTTTTCAGAATGCACTGCCTTTGTGGCATTTTCCTTCAACACTTGCCTCTGTTTCAAGGAGCTAAGAGTAGAATTATTACTTCTATTTGGGACAAAACAATTTCAACATTTCTAAAAAATGGTAGGTCAACCACATGGAAATTCACATTTTAAATTCAATAAGGCCAAAGTTAAAAGGCATAATACTTTGCTTTTCCAGAAATTGCTTTTTTTTTATATGCATCTTAAAAATTGCCATGACCAAACGACACGTTTCTAGGAAAGATAGTCCCATCGTGTATACAAGTACTCAACAAGAAAAAGCACTTCAACTACATATAAAATAGTACATATTCCTAAGAATTCCAGATAATCGTACAATTTCTTTGAAGAAACAAAAATACTATTGATATATATCCACATCAAATAATAAATAATTTATGTAAATTGTGTTTATGCATTATTTTTTAAGTTCATTTATGTATTTTGAGAGACAGAGAGAGTGTGAACAGGGGAGGGGAAGAGGGGGAGAGAGAGAGAGAGAGAGAGAGAGAGAGAATCCCAAGCAGGCTCCACACTGTTAGCACAAAGCCGGAGGCAAGGCTGGATCTCACGAACTGCAACAACATTACATAATGCTCTTACATGATACTTATATTACTTACATTACACTTGCATGATAAGTGTAGTTACCATCTGTCATTATATGATGTCGTTACAACATTATTATTTTTTTTCATTTTAAACAAGAAGTTTATGGAAACAACAAGACGTTTGACTTGAAGGGAAAACTATCTAGGATCCATTTCTTTTAGAGTAATTTATCCCTACTTAAAGACAGATTGCCCTACATGTAACAGCTATGTACAAAAAAGTTATAAAACTGTCCTTGGTTTTACAATGATAATTGAAAAACATTAAAATTCTCCAATCGAACAAGGTATGCAAGGATTTTTATGTTGTTCTTTTTTTGTTAAGCAGTGAGAGCAAAATAACTTACTGCAATATAAAGGTAAGAGCTGAATAAGCAAGCATGCCACTAATGGAGAAAGGAGGTATTTTCACAGAACCAGTATTTTTCCCCATCCCATCTCCATTTGATGTCGATCAAAACATACTATTGGCCATTTAGTTAAAAAAATGCAAAATTCTTGTGCACATACACACTTTATGTACAATAAAGGAATGGGGAAGGGGAAAATGAAAGAAGAGAGAAAACTATGCTGTAGCAGTCAGGATGTGGTGGAACCAAATTGTGGTTTTCTAATTGAGAATGTCTTCTTGATCTGGAGCAACAGAGTTCTGGAGTCAAGTAGCATGTTCCGTTTTTAGTAGACATCTCCTGTCGGCTGCTGGAACACATCAGTTGTATTTTCAACCTCCATTTCCAACTGTGCAGGTACGTCTGTTTCATTGATTGGCTGCCCATCAAATCAGAATCTGTTCTGCCTCATGGACAAACCCTGTCGTTCACAACAGGCTTTGATTAGTTTACTAAGTGGTGTATGCCTCTTAATCTTAAACTGCACCACAGAACCAATCCTGCCCCACCACCTTCAAATTAATATGATCTTTGTTTTCAGTCTTGACTCCTTCCTTGGGCTTTTCGTCCACCATGGCGACCGCCGGAGTCTCCTCAACTGCCGCTTCACCAAAGAGGTAGCAGGTCTGCACCGAACGAGCACACAAGCAGCACCAGGAGTGGCAGAAGAGGAAGCACAATATTATTGTTTTTTAAATTTATTTATTTAGACAGAGCTGGGGCGCAGCAGACAGGGAGAGAGAGAATCTTAAGCCCTCTCCATGCTGTCCGCATAGAGCCCAGTGTAGGGCTCAATCTCACGAATCTCACAGGGCCCAGTGTAGGGCTCAGCGTAGATCATGACCTAAGCCAAAATCAACAATCGGCTGCTTAACCAAATGAGCCACCCAGACGCCCCTACAATATTATTGACTATATTCCCTGTGTTGTACTTTTCATCTCCATGACTTACTCACTTTGTACCTGGAAGTTTGTACCTCTTAATACCCTTCTTGTATTTCGCCCATTCTCCCACCCCATTTTGGCACTACCAGTTTGTTCTCTGTATTTATGAGTCTGTTTATGCTTTTGGGTTTTTTGTTTTTATTTGTTTTAATTTTTAGATTCCACATGTAAGTGAAATCATATCATACCTGTCTTTCTCTCTCTGACTTATTTCACTTAGCATAATGCCCTCTTGTCTACCCATTATGTCACAAATGATAAGATTTCATTCCTTTTTATGGCTGAGTATATATTTTGTTGTATATGTATACCATATCTTCTTTATACATTTACTGGTGGATACCTAGGTTACTTCCATATCTTGACTATTGCAAATCATGCTGAAATAAACATAAGAGTCTATATACCTTTTTGAATTAGTGTTTTCATTTTCTTCAGGTAAATATCCAGCAATGGAATTACTGAATCATATGGTACTTCTATTTTTAATTTTTTGAGGACCCTCCATGCTCTTTTCCATAGTGGCTACACAAATTTACATTCGCACCAATACTACTTTGAGTGTTCCTTTTTCTCTTTATCCTCACCAACACTTGTAACCTCTTGTCTTTTTCGTACTAGTTATACTGACTGGTGTCAGGTGATATCTCATTGTGGTTTTGATTTGCATTTCCCTTGTGATAAGTGATGTTGAACATCTTTTCTTGCGTCTGTTGGACACCTGTGTATTTTCTTTGCATAAATGTCTGTTCAGGTTCTCTTTACATTTTTTTTTAAGTAAGCTTCACGCTCACTGTGGAGCCCAGTGTGGGACAAGAGTCGGACACTTAACCAACTGAGCCACCCAGGTGCCCTATCTCTTCCCACTTGTAAATCAGATTGTTTCCTTGGTGTTGTATAAATTCTTTATATACTTTGGTTATTAACCCTTTATCTGATATATCATTTTCAAATGTCTTCTCCCATTTACAGTTTATTTATTTGTTTCATTTTTTTCCAGTTAAAGAAATGTAAATTTTTCATCCTAAAACAATTAAAGTCTAGATATAATTGGAATGTGAGTTTCACTGGCTTACTTACTGAACTGGTAATATTTTGTGGAATTTATTATGAAATTGAATACAATAGAAGTATGTTTTAAATAATTGTATAAATAAGTCTTTTATTCATTTTTTGATGAGTGGGTGAGAATTGTGTCTGACGAATAATGGCAATGATTCATCACTTAACTACAATTGGGTAGGAAGCTTTCTTCACAGATATTTTCTATGGAAAATCTGCATTTTCACAAAAGGTAAATGGTTCCATTGAAGACCTTGTGACTATGAGATAATGCCAACTATTAGAAAAAAAATAAAAAGGAGTTTAAATTAAACTATAGGAGCTACCCCTAGAACACTATGATAGGTGTTATTATTTATTATGTATCTCATAAATCAGATATTTTGCATATGTTATAAAACTTGCTGTTGATCATTTTAGAAAAGGTTTGTTCCTATGAAAATTGAAAAGGAGTGTCAGGTTAGAGTATTATCTGAAGGAGGAAGATGGACAGTTTGGGCCTCATTCCACTTCCCTGAGCATGACCTTCAGCATGATATTGATTTCTGACTCCATTACCTGCCATACTGGAGCCATGGTTGACTTCTCATTCACCTATCTGGTTCTGTTTTCTGAGTAATAGAAAAATATAATAACACCAGCAACTAAGTTCAAAGATACTTTACTCTCTTATAACATTAGTTCCAATATGAAAAATATGCCAGGACCTACTCTGTTTTATTTTAAGCATTCAAAATGAGATATAGACATAAACTTATGAAATAATTTTTATATCCTTATAAAACATAAAATATGACTATCACTCAGACATTAATTACAATTGGAATATATTTTCTTCTTCTTCACAGGGCTAAATCTAGGATTGAGTGATGATTTGATGTAGAAATATCAGAAGTCTTGACTGTATAAGGGGATGGTGACTTTGAAAGACCCATGCCCTTGAGGACCACATCCAGACCATTTCTTACACAGAAGAAATGGTCACCCAAAGGTACTGACAACTTTTTAAAGTTGATCTCATTCATGACAGAAAAGGATTAACAGAAAAGGATAATCATTTTTTAGAAAATAGATTTGACTTTTTAAAGTTTGTCTTTTGGCAGCATTAGTCCTGCTAATTAGCTTCCATACTTCTTGCACCTTTCTTGCCTTCCTCTTGTTTTATTTGTTTATTGTTCATTTTGTTTATTTCTCGTGAGAACACGAGAAAGGGAGCTAACATTTATTAAGCACCCATTCTGTCAGGTATTGTGCTTTGGCCTTCACATGATATTCTTATTTGGTTTTCAAAACAGGCCTACTCATATTATTATCAACTTCATTTTACAGATGAGATCTAGGGAGGTTGTCTTAAATCACATACCAACTTTGTGGTAGAGAAAAGATTTGGATTTGTGTCTGTCTGTCTCCACAGCCAGGCAGAGAAGATATCTTGTAATAATATCTTTACTGTATTTCCTACAAAAAGTAAAAATTTTGCTAAAGCATATTTGGAGAAACCAGCTTGTATTTAAGTAGACCTCAAGGGATTGTGATTGACAGACTAGATCAGACTGTTTATGTAGAAAATTTTTATTTGGGATTTAAATGAAATATATGAAGGTTCTTTTAAGTTTCAACTAATCAATGATACAGAAGTTACTTTCTTACTATTTAATTCTATTAATACTGACGATTAAATTTAGAGAATTTTTATAAACTTGGCTACTTATTTCCTTTGTTCCATGGAAAAATAGGTATAGTTCTTACTGTGGTTCAGAATAAATACCTGTTTTTTCCAGATTACATAGACATCTCTTGACATCTCTCAAATGTATTCAATTGAGTTGAAATAAATTCTACTTTGGGACACCTTGGTGGTTCAGTTGGTTAAGCATCCAACTCTTGATTTTGGGGGTGAGCCCCATGTCAGGCTCTGTGCTGACAGCGTGAAGCCTGCTTGGGATTCTTGGTCTCCCTCTCTCTCTCCCCCTCACCCATTCATTAATGTGCTCTCTCTCTGTCTCAAAAAAAAAAAAAAAACATTTTTTTAAAAAAGAAATAAAATTCTACTTCAATTGACTCAATAGATTTTTACATTGTGATTTAATAGCTATAATATACATTTTATTTAAACATCCTGATTTGCAACAATCCTGTTTAAGAATTATTTGTTTTGCAGTAAATGTTAACTTTGTTCTTTTATTTTTATGTTTATCTTTTTACATTTATTTAATTTTGAGAGACAGAGAGACAGAGCGTGAGCAGGGGAGGGCCAGAGAGAGAGACACACACAGAATCAGAAGCAGGCTCCAGGCTCTGAACTCTCAGCACAGAGCCCGACGCAGGGCTCAAACCCATGAACCGTGAGATCATGACCTGGGCTGAAGTCGGACGCTTAACTGACTGAGCCACCCAGGAGCTCCAACTTTGTTCTTTTAGAAACACTTGCATCGTGGGGCACCTTTGTGAGATCAAACCCTGTGTTGGGCTCTACACTGATAGCATGGAGCCTACTTGGGACTTTCTTTCCCTCTTCTCTCTCTGCCCTTGCCCTGTGCTTGCTCTATATCTCAAAATAAATAAATTAAAAAAAAATATAAAAAAATCTAAGAAACACTTGCATCACAATGGTAAATTATTATTAGAGTTTTGTGTTCAAATATTAATTGTATTTCTAAGTACTACCAGTATAAAATCAAGAAAATGATAAATCAGAACTCATTTCCCTGAAAGCTGAAATTATACAAGATTATGCTGGAGATATTTTGTCAGAACTACCTTTTCTAAGCAACTTTTGTAGAAAAACTGCCTTGTTTGTGATATTTATCTTATATATCACTGGGTATAATGAGCTGGATTTATTGTATATATTGTACATGCATGATTAAAATTCACATTGGAAGATAAGTTTTAATCACAATTTTGGTGAATTTTACTTTATACAAAATTGATTATTATGATTTAGAAAACATTAAAAATTACTTTAAACAACTTTCCTTCATCCCTCACATATAGAGATATTTCTTTTACCTTTATTCTCAATAATGGGTATGAGAAGTTAAGGGTATAATTAAAGGGAGTGAGTGGCTGAGGCATGGTGGTAGCCAAGATATAGAATTTAAAAGCTAGATGTGAAATGAATCATCAATGTGCATCTTGAAATCATCAGGAACAATGAGAGAAAAAAATAAGAGAAAGACATTAAGTTAGGTTTATATCTTTAGTGAAAGAAAGGGAGTAGTGAGGAGGATAATTCAGTAAGGAAGAGTTGTTGGAGTCGACACTGGAGTAAGGCTGTATGAGAGATATTTATGCTAAAATGTATCCACTCTTTATCTGAAATTCAAATGTGTCCTACATTTTTATTTGCCAAACGTATTGGGAATTATCAGAGGCATATATTTCAATGAAATGGAAAGGGAAATAGCAGTCCTAAAACAGAAAGGAGGAGAAAGGAGTGGATTAAATTGCCTCTGGGCCCAATAGTAAGGGAGGAAATGAAGAAAAACTAGCCAGACTTGAAGAAGAAGCAAAGGAAGCAAGCAGTTCCCCAGGGAAGAGTCATGTTTAAGAAAAAATTAATGTTTATTTATTTTGGGGAGAGTGAGAGAGAGAGACACAGAGAGTGAGCAGGGAAGAGGCAGAGAGAGAGGGAGACACAGAATCTGAAGCAGACTCCAAGCTCCGAGCTGACAGCACAGAGCCCAACACGGGACTCAAACCCATGAACCATGAGACCATGACCTGAGCCAAAGTTGATGCTTAGTGAAGTGAGCCACACAGGTGCCCCAAGAGTCAGATTTTAGTCAAGAAAAGTTGGGCAAAGGGAATATTCAAAGAACAATTTATGCATAGAAGGAATTACTGATGGCAGTCTCCAAAGTCTAGAAGATATGGTGAAAGGTTTAGTGAGGTTATAGAAGTAGAGTCATAGGAACATTGGAGTCTGGTAGTAATGGATGGTAACCTTGTAAGTGTAAATGTTGGGTGAAGAATGAGATGAACAGAGAAGTCCGTCCTCATGGAACTAGTTTTAAAGGTGGCTTAGGTAGTCCAAATATTAACCATTATTCTAGGGAATGGGTCTTTCAAGCAGTTAATGGTGATGAGACAAGGAAGGCTGAAATGTGCATGGTGCAGAGACAGTGTGGACATTAGTGGTCTCACAAGGAGATTGGTGCATTTTGGAAGCAAACTCAATCCTATCAGTTGCATATATATGGCAGATATGACAAAATTAATCACTGTGAAAATAACACATTATTTTGCAAATATTACATCTTTTCTTTTTAAAAATGAAAGCATATTCCTACATGACACCATGCAACAAAATAAGTTTTAAGTTGATAGAAATCTAAGTGTGAAAGACAATAGTTGCATTTGTGGAAGAAAATATAGGAAAAAATTTTTATGACCTCAGGGTAGAGGTATTCACAGCATTCAAATGCTATATAAAATTTTCATCATTAAGAAAAATGTGATACATTTGACATTATTAATATTAAATACTTTAATACAAAAATTAGGAGATATTAAAATTGTATATAGTCAGCATGAGATTACTATAAAGGACTTAGTGCAAAGAATTCCTAAAATTCATAAGAAAATGATGAATGAGACAGAAGAAAAAGGGCAAAAGAATAGAAACAGTTAATTAATAGAAGAGCAAGTGTGGTAATAGCCAGTAAAACTGTGAAAAGATGTTTAGCTTCATTGTTAATCAAGGAAATTAAATTTAATTAAGATTACAACTACATTTGGCTGTTATTCAACATCCTTCATTTTGGTAAAAGTTCTGACTTAGTGATGCCAAGGATGTGTGGCAATGGAATCAATGTAGGGAAGCAATAGAAACATTGTTTAAACATTGACCTGGGAATAAAAATTGGTAAAACCTAGTGTAGCTAAAGATGTGCATTCTCTACAACCTGCAGTTTAACTAGAGAAACTCTTGTATATTTAAATAAGGAAAAGTTGCACTAATAATCATTGCAGCATTCTTTGTTGAAGTAAACTAGATATCCAGCAGGAGGGTAATGAGAAGAAAATTGTGGGAAATTAATACAGTGAAACACTGCACAGTAAAGATAAATAACTGCACACAAATATCAAATGTATGAATCTCAAAATCATATGGTTAATGCCACAGGGAAATTTAGAGAATAATGTACCTGTTATGATGCCATTTATGTGCAGTCTATTTAGCAGCGATATATAAATCTGCACGGACATGATAAATACAAGATGGCAATTCCTTTTTAGAAGAGAGAAGAAAGGGTTTCTCAGAGGTAACTAGGAGGCTTAAAATATATCTGCAATATTTATTTCTTTAAAACAAAGAAGATCTGAAGTAAACCTAGAAAACTATTAACATTTGACAAAGCCAGTGGTCATCCCATGGGTCACCTAGTATCATGGTTTTAAATATCTTTTTTTTTTTTTTTTTGCTATCACATCAGCAAGTCTTGAATTCGTATCTTCAGATTTTTTGCTGTAAATTCCCCAAATTGTTGACTCAAGCCTTTTGAACTCCTGATTCTTTTAATTTTTTTAAGTTTATTTTTAGAGAGAGCAAGAGAGCGTGAGCTTGGGAGGGGCAGAGAGAGAGAATTCAAAGCAGGCTCTGCACTGCCAGCACTGAACCGGCACGGGGCTCGAATCCATGAACTGCTCACTCATGACCGGAGTCAAAATCTCCCCAGGCGCCCCTTGAACTCCTGATTTTAATCGGATATCTCATAGACATCCCAAACTCAATGTGTAAATGCCAAACTCGTGAACTTCTTGTGGGAACCTGGTCATCCCTCAGTGTTTTCTATCTTCATCTTCTCTTTTCTTCCAGTTTCTCAGGACAGAATTCTTGGAATCATCCTTGAGTCCTTTTTATATTTCGCATACCACACCCAGTCTTTCAGCCAACCTCATTTCTCCTCCCCCAAAATTCGCACAGAGTATTTCCTTTTCTTGCTTTTGCCTACCCTTCATATCCTGTACAATATACCATCATTTCTTGATTATTGCACTAGCCCCTAATTGGCCTTTTACTTCTGCCTTGGTCTCCTTCACTAAGCTCTCAACACAGCAGCCAGAGTAATGCCATAGAAGGAAAATCAGATTATTTCTCTCCTTTGCTCAAAGCCTTCCAAGGAGTTTCAAGTCAGTCAGAACAAAAGGACCACTGGGATCTTTTGCTCTATGCTCCAACCTACTCTCCTTTACTTCTTAGGACCCATTTCCTACTAATCTCTCCCAAGGTCTCTGGCTCTGTCCATGCTGGCCTCCTTTCTGTTTTGTCCCCACCTCCACCCCCACTCCCAAGCTTCTTAGGATATAATTGACATATAACTTTGTACAAGTTTTAGGTGTAAAACCTGATGATGGGATGCACGTATACATTGCAAAAGGATCACTGTAATAAGTTAGTTAACACATCTATCACCTCGTAATTACCTTTTGTGGTGAGAGTCTTTAAGACCCACTCTTCTAACTACTTTCGAGTATACAATACAATATTGTTAACTGTAGTTACCAAGACGTATGTTAGATCCCCAGAACATATTCATCTTAAATCTAGAAGTTTGTACACTTTGATCAACATCTTTCCACTTTTTCCATCCCTTAGCCCCCCCAGCAACCACCATTCTGCTCTGTTTCTATGAGCTTGTTTTTTGTTTTTTGTTTTTGTCTTTGTCTGGCTTATTTCACTGATCATATTAGTCTCAAGGTCTAACCATGTTGTCACAAATGGCAGGATTTCCTTCTTTTTTATGACTGAGTAATATTCTACTGTGTGTATGCGCTGCATTTTCTTTTTCGTTCATCTGTTGATGGACACTTAAGTTTTTTCCATGTCTTGGCCGTTGCATTTCTTGAAAACAACAGTTGCTCTCCCACCTCTCAACCTTTCTACTTGCTGTTATATTTGTCCGAAATGTTCTGACTCAAACAACCTTTAACCCATTGCTCAAATACTTTCTTAGCAAGGCTTTTCCTGACCATCTTGCTTAGAATGATGCCATCTGTGCTTCCCAGAACTCACTATCCTATCTCCCTGCTTTATTTTTTTTCCTTCATGCTTTATCATCTGGAATAGAATATATTTTGTCTTTATATTTCTTTGTCTTCTGTAAGTTTTTGTTAGTAAATAAACTTCACAGAGACATTAAAAATTTTTTTTAATCTGTTTTGTTCACTGACGTATTCTGAGCCTGGAAGAGTACGTGGCACATAGCAGACATTCAATCAATAGCTTGGAATGAGTGAATAATAGGTTCACAGGTATCATTTTTCTCTAATCTCTTCTCTGTGCTTGAAATATTTTACAAACACACATACACAAACTCCCACCAATAAGCAAGCTAAAATAATCAAGAAGGGTCTCTCAGTGTCAGAAATATGATATTTTATGGGTGGGGCTATATACTCTTCAACATTATTTGGTACCTACTTCAGTCCCACACACAAATAAATTCTTAATACGCGCTTTTTATTACCACAGAGACAATTCTACAGATATTCCAGCCACTTCTTATTTCTTCAAGAGGTGCATTAAGTTTTTTAAAAACATGTTTTGCTTTTTAATAATTATAAATTATTCATAATTATAAAATTAAGGATAGAGACCCATTAAATAAGTACATAGGTTAGACTAAAAAATTACATGTGTGTTATACTGTATGCTTTTTGTTTTTTTTCCCTCAGTGATGACCCAGCTAATTTTATTCTCTTTTTCTTTTAAGGTTTTTATTTATTTATTTCTGAGGGGGGGGGAGGGGCAGATAGAGAAGGAGAGAGAATCACAAGCAGGCTCTATGCTCACTGTGGAGCCCAATGCAGGCCTGATCTCATGATCGTGAGATCGTGACCTGAACCTGTATCAAGAGCCAGGTGCTTACCTGACTAAGGCACCCAGGTGCCTCTATCTTTTTTTAAGAAGGAAGAATTTGGTTAACTTGCACACTGGGATTCCTCTAGACCTCTCAGTGATGATTTTGAAAGGACTAAGCACAACAGTGGTGGTAAATATAAATAATTTCTAGTAAACATTTTTACCATTCTTATTTATTATAGAATTATATGTATAAGAAAAGAATGACTCATCTGACATTAATGAAGTCTAATTTATACTCTTCTTCTCTCTCTCTGCCACCGTACACAGTCCCAGCACCTTTCACAGCAGAACTGGGAAGAATCTAGTTTCTATAGTATGAAAAATGAAATTTCAATTGATCTATTAGAGTAAAAACTGTTTTGCCTAGGTGAGATCGTTAGCTTTTTATTTTTCTTAGATTGCTACAACAAATTACTTTACATGTTAGAACTAAAGTTCCTTTTAGTTCTTTGTTTTTTTTGGCGAAAAATTCCTGTTGTATTACTATATAAGACCAATGCCTTCATTGTTTGTCCCAATTTCTAATTACATTAGTTATTTGCTCTAAAATATTGTCTAGTAATGGTATTTATTAAGTGAAATAAGTTTTAAATGTTCAAATAATCTAATAATTATTTTGTCAGTAAGTTATCATGGGCCAGTATAGTTGTGTCATCTTGTTATCTTCTTGGATTTCAAACTGATGCAGGAAAATCAGTGTAGGAAAAATTAAAAATCAGTTGCACCCAATTAGGATTTCTTATAGCTTGGGAAGTGGCAGCCAGCTTGGTATTTCAGGTCTCTGACACACTCATTCAACATCTAACCTACACATTGAGACCTACTATGGGCCCAGCTTTGTGTTGGGTTCTGGGAATACAACAGGGAGCATGAAAGATACATTCTTGCTCTTGCAGTGCTCACAGTCTAGCAAAGCAGATATTAAACAAACCAATACAGAGATACTTCTTTAAAATTATGAATACTACAATTTAATGCAAAGGGTGTGAAGAGGGTTGGCTAGAAGGACTGGGGCATTTTCAAGCCACATCTGAAAGATGAAGCTGATTAGTTGGGTGTGAGGTAGCGAGGGGTGGGGCAGGAGAGAGACACCATGACAGGAAGTGGTCAACGAGCTCGGGGTACAGAGAGTGATGTGAGATGAGTCTGGATCATGTAGGTTTCTGTAGGCCTTAATGAGGAGTTTGAATAACGAAGAGCAACAGGAAGCCCCTGAAATGTTCAAACCACATGAGAGACATGATCAGGTTTACATTTTTAAAGAACTGCTTTGACATCAATATGGAAAAAGGATATATTCCTTTTGGTTGTGTGCAGTATTGCTGCAGACTAAGAGTGGTTCTGAAAATTGATAATGCCTTGTTTCCAGAGTCCATTCTATGATAGTACCTGGCATTTGATTAAATTCTTTTTTTTTTTTTAATTTTTTTTTCAACGTTTTTTATTTATTTTTGGGAAAGAGAGAGACAGAGCATGAACGGGGGAGGGGCAGAGAGAGAGGGAGACACAGAATCGGAAACAGGCTCCAGGCTCCGAGCCATCAGCCCAGAGCCTGAGGCGGGGCTCGAACTCACAGAGCGCGAGATCGTGACCTGGCTGAAGTCGGACGCTTAACCGACTGCGCCACCCAGGCGCCCCTGATTAAATTCTTTTAGACAGTTATTTCTGCCTTAATTCTGAGGTGGTTTTCAGAGATTCTGTTTCTAAATCCAATGCTCTTAACAGACTGTTCATGTACTTTGTTCTTGAGTTTATGCCACTTGTTATCAACAACGCCAAGGAGCTGGTGTTTTCTCTGGTGGTTTTGATGCCCTGGAAGAAAAGAAGGGCATAAGCTCACCATGGACTCATTCTATGGGATATACCCATAATGCCTTGCTGATTGTAATAAAGTGAAAATACAAATAACAGATGCTGATTTAGATCCTTCCAAGATATTTAAATATGGCTCAAATAATTTCAGTTTCTATATCTCAATCTCTAACATGTTTATAATTAGGGTAATATGAGTTGTAACAGTATCTGTCAAAATCTTTTCTATGAATGTTCTCTGAATGAGACTCATAAATAGCATTGTCAGCATATTTTAATACTTTTTTTTAATTTCCTACAGCTAAATCCTAAGATGCCAGAGGACAACGAGAAATCCAGAAATTACATCATTTCTATTACGTCTTTGGAAACTCTTTGATAGGAGGTAACAGATCAGTAAGGATTTTAAGAGAAAGAAGTCTGCCACCTCCAGAAAATTCAGTGCGGAAGATGAGAAAATACCAGGTACATTCTTGATTAGCAGGGCTTAGTCAGGTGGGGGTCCTAAGACCCTTTCCCTGCAAGAGCTTCATTAAC
Organism: Panthera onca; assembly: GCF_046562875.1. Lineage (NCBI taxonomy): Eukaryota > Metazoa > Chordata > Mammalia > Carnivora > Felidae > Panthera > Panthera onca. The sequence goes on along the minus strand of NC_138342.1, from coordinate 144,815,733 downwards.
AATATCCAGCATTGTACACATTGATAATCTTGTGTTCAGAGAAGGAAAAACTAATTTTCCTAAAAAAATTAATAGCTACAAATCAAGTATACTCTAAATACCATCCATGAATTACAAAGATAAAATAATTTATTCTCCTTTTGGAATAATTGTAAAATGAAGAAATGTGTAATGAGGAAAAACCTACTAATAGGATCTTCACAGAGTTAAGTGCTGTTAACATATTGGTGCATTTCTTTGTAGTCATTTTCCCTTTTGTATTATTAAAAATCTCTTAAAACAATTTTGTAACTGTGTAATCTATAATCTGGCCATGCTATTATTTGCTTATTTCCTTTTGAAATATGGAAAAATAGATAAGAAAAAGAAGAAAAGTCTATACTCACCTCCCACAGATAATCACTATTAAAATTTTGGCATATAATCTTTCAGTCATTTTTGTTCATATAGTGTATTTTTTTTACAAGAAAATCCTTTTCTAGGGGCGCCTGGGTGGCTCAGTCAGTTAAGCGTCTGACTCTTGGTTTTAGCTCAGGTCATGATCTCCTGGGTTCATGAATCTGAGCCCCATTGGGCTCTGTGCTGTCGGCTTGGGATCCTCTCTCTCCTCTTTCTGCCCCTCTCCCACTCAAACTGTCTTTGTCTCTCTCAAAATAAATAAACTTTAAAATATTTTTTAAAATTATGAAAAAATGAAAATCCCTTTCTATATTTTAACCTGTTTCTCCACCTATCAATATATAATGGGCATTCTTTTTCTGTGCTATTAAGTATACTTCTATAATAGCACATTGTTTCCTAAATTTTAAACAGCTTAAAAGAAAAAGATGACACAGGCCAAACACATCTAGTAAACTTAGGTTATTTAGAAAAGTATCACAAAAGTGAAAAATCACTAAAATTTTACCCCCCACCAAAGTTACTTCTATCAACTTTCTGGTGACTGTCTTTCCAAATATTTCAGTGTATACATATTTATAAATATACTCACAATTTTAAAATGTACATGTGGCTTTATTATTTTTCCCCATTATACAGTCTGTTTTGGAGAACTTTCTATTTCAATGAGCTAGAAATAAACTTTTCCTTTTAGTATTTGCATTACATTCTATAATATATAGAATATATAATTCATTAATATTATTTTTTATTATATTTTAATTACTTTGCTATTATAACCTGTGCTATGAATCGTCCTATCCTTTTCTATTTACTTAAAGAAGTAACTCCTGGATCAAAGATGATGAATTTTAGGACTTTTCATATATACTGATACATTCTTATTTAAAAGGCTATAACAATTTTGTCCTTATTTTAATATGAATACAAGCAATAATAGTAATATGTTATCAATTTATCAAACTGTTATGTGAAAAACGCTGTGCTAAGTTACACAGTTAGTGAGTCATTGACTTAGGCTGGACTCGAGAACCAGCTCCTTGTGACCATTCAGCTCTAATGATTACCTTCATCAGTGGATGACAGTTCCTACTTTTTCTTTCTGAAGTTCCTCTCGACAAGGGGTTTTAATCTTGATTCTTTGAACACCAGTAACATGAGTATCCTTTCAAAATTTAGAATTCATTTGCATCTCTTCCTTATTAATTTCTTTCATGTCCCTTACTAGTGCTATAGTATTTTCCTTTTGCTTATTCATTGCTAAGAGGTATGCATATTTAAAACATAATATTCCTTGTCATATATGATGAAAATATTTTCTTAGTCTCCATACTCTATTTTGTGCTGAAGGAAGCTTCTGTTTCTAAGGTGTTATCTGCATCTCCAAGGGTATCATTTCACCTGTAGTTAGGCCATGCTACTCCTGTCAGGAGCTAACGTTACTTAATCTGTTCTCAGGAATTCTTGAGTCCACTGATTCCGTATTGAGGAGGTAGACAGTGAAGGAGAGCTAAATAAGGACACACCCCGAGTTCTGGAAAGGAAAGTTTGTCACGCATATTGACTCTGGCAGCATTCTGTCTTGCATACGGTAGTCCAGATATTAAAATATTAGACGCAATGACTGCTTCTATTTACCCCATTCAGACTAATGAGACTTCTTCTGGGAATCACCGGGCAAAAGTTCTATTTCTTCTTCAGGAAGGGCAGCATGCTACACTCCTGAGCAGTTTTTGTGATTATGCCAAAACTTGTCCGGTCTTATAAATGGTATCTATCTCAGTTGAATATTAGTTTCAAACAGACTTTTTTTCTTAGACTCAATCCCACAGACTTGGAATCCCAGAACACTGATTTTCAGCACAATGGGTTAAGGAAATAATAGCTGAGGAGACAGAGAGGAAAGGCAAATAATCATGCTTGTATAAAATATAGATGTTTGCACTTTATTTGGGAACCCCAAGATCCAATTCGATGGGCTACTTCAGTGTCCTAAATGGTAAAACTAATGGCCCAAGATACTGAAGATTTGTTTCATAAATATCAAATGTATTGTCCTAGAAACATCTGTTTTATTTTTGACTTTTTTTTCTATTTCTTTGTCTTTTAGAATACAAATGCAGAAAAATTTACTGAAGAAAACCAAAAGAGACAGCTAAACTAGAGAAAAGTGAAGAATTCACCTATCTATTGAAAAAGAAATTAAAGAAAATCATAGTTATGGAATAAAAAGACTAGGAGATTTTCTCCACACATGCTTTGTTAAATCTACAAAATTTACTGCAAAAATGGATGGATTGAATGCCTGCTTCAGATTATGGATGGAATACTATTCAAAACCAGGTATAGAAGTATATTGACTTTAGAAACATTTTTGAAATAAATGGTCCAAAAGAACAGAGAAAAAGAATTGGTATTGGCCACAGAATTTCCGATTCTTCTGTCCTTTATGACTTTGGGAAATCTTTTTGATGTCTAAAGAGTAAGATTTTCTCTTGTTTAATTCAGTAATAACATCAAGGCAATTTGTGTCTGTTATAGGTATTGGCGGATGGATTCAATCTGAAAGGCAATTCAGTAAACAGTTCTTCAAGACCAGTCATGAGCTGAGTACCTTGTTAAGTGCCCGTGGAACTTCTGAAGAGAGGTGCACTGGCCCTGCTCGAAAGGTGCTTAATGATCAGTCTCAATGACACAGGCACATGCTGTTCTAACTGCAACATAATGAAATAACCACAACCGCATGTATATTTTTATATATATTCAATTTTTACATATATGTAGAATAAGAATAATAATTTAGGGATGCCTTGGTGGCTCAGTTGGTTAAACTACCAGCCTTGGCTCAGGTCATGATCTCGTGGTTTGTGAGTTCGAGCCCTGCATCAGATTCTCTGCTGTCAGCATGGACCCCTCTTTGGACCCTCTGTTCCCCTCTTTCTCTGCCCCTGCCCTCATTTGTGCTCTCTCTCAAAAAATAAACAATTTTTAAAAAGAATAATAATTTATATATAAATTATAAAGAATTTATATAAAATATAATACATGATATAAGAATTATATATAATTCTTTAATATAATAAAGAATCTAAAAGAATTTATATATATAAATTTATAGAATTTATATATATATAGAATTTATATATATAATTATTTATATATATATATAGATAGATATAAGTATATATCTATATATCTATATATCTATATATATATCTTATTTAACTCTTATAATTCTTTGAAGTAGGTACCATTACCCTGATATTACATGTAAGAAATCAAGTTTCCAGGAGAACAAATTATGTGCCCAAATGTCAGTGGCAGAGCAAGGATTTTTTTTCTTATGAAATTTATTGTCAAATTGGTTTCCATACAACACCCAGTGCTCATCCCAGCAGGTGCCCTCCTTAATGCCCATCACCTACTTTCCCTTCCCTCTGACCCCCCATCAACCCTCAGTTTATTCTCAGTTTTTAAGAGTCTCTTATGGTTTGCTTCCCTCCCTCTCTAACTTTTTTTTCCCCTTCCCCTCCCCCATGGTCTTCTGTTAAGTTTCTTAGGATCCACATTAGAGTAAAAACATATGGTATCTGTCTTTCTCTGTATGACTTATTTCACTTAGCATAATACTCTCCAGTTCCATCCACGTTGCTACAAAAGGCCAGATGTCATTCTTTCTCATTGCCAAGTAGTATTCCATTGTATATATAAACCACAATTTCTTTATCCATTCATCAGTGGATGGACATTTAGGCTCTTTCCATAATTTGGCTATTGTTGAAAGTGCTGCTATAAGCATTGGGGTACAAGTGCCCCTAGGCATCAGCACTCCTGTATCCCTTGGGTCAATTCCTAGCAGTGCTATTGCTGGGTGATAGGGTAGATCTATTTTTAATTTTTTGATGGATCTCCACACTGTTTTCCAGAGCAGCTGCACCAGTTTGCATTCCCACCAACAGTGCAAGAGGGTTCCCATTTCTCCACATCCTCGCCAGCGTCTATAGTCTCCTGATTTGTTCATTTTAGCCGCTCTGACCGGCGTGAGGTGGTATCTGAGTGTGGTTTTGATTAGTATTTCCCTGATGAGGAGCGACGTTGAGCATCTTTTCATGTGTCTGTTGGCCATCCGGATGTCTTCTTTAGAGAAGTGTCTATTCATGTCTTTTGTCCATTTCTTCACTGGATTATTTGTTTTTCAGGTGTGGAGTTTGGTGAGTTCTTTATAGATTTTGGATACTAGCCCTTTGTCCGATATGTCATTTGCAAATATCTTTTCCCATTCTGTAGGTTGCCTTTTAATTTTGTTGATTATTTCCTTTGCAGTGCAGAAGCTTTTTATCTTCATGAGGTCCAAATAGTTCATTTTTGCTTTTAATTCCCTTGCCTTTGGAGATGTGTCAAATAAGAAATTGCTGTGGCTGAGGTCAGAGAGGTTTTCTCCTGCTTTCTCCTCTAGGGTTTTGATGGTTTCCTGTCTCACATTCAGGTCCTTTATCCGTTTTGAGTTTATTTTTGTGAATGGTGTAAGAAAGTGGCCTAGTTTCATTTTTCTGCATGTTGCTGTCCAGTTCTCCCAGCAGCATTTGTTAAAGAGACTGTCTTTTTTCCATTGGATATTCTTTCCTGCTTTTCAAAGATTAGTTGGCCATACTTTGTGGGTCCAATTCTGGAGTCTCTATTCTATTCCATTGGTCTATGTGTCTGTTTTTGTGCCAATACCATGCTGTCTTGATGATGACAGCTTTGTAGTAGAGGCTAAAGTCTGGGATTGTGATGCCTCCGCTTTGGTCTTCTTCAAAATTACTTTGGCTATTCGGGGTCTTTTGTGGTTCCATACAAACTAGCATTGCTTGCTCTAGCTTCGAGAAGAATGCTGGTGCAATTTTGATTGGGATTGCACTGAATGTGTAGATTGCTTTGGGAAGAGCAAGGATTTTAATAAGCACCCTTACTCCAAAGAATGTGCACAAATTAAATAATCAGTAAATTGGTGAACAACAGTGTTATAGATGAGGGCCAGAGAATGAACATTTTTGATTGAAGGGGAGATAAAAGATACTTATTGCCTAATTATGGCCACAGGGCAGTAAATATTAAAAGAGTAAAACATGGAAAGGTCATCTTAAAGATGTCAATTGAGCCCATACTCTATATTAATCCTTAAAATTAATAATAACTACTGTCATGATGGTATCATTTTATATGGATTGGTTTGTTTAAACCTTATAATAGCCACATGAAGTGAAACCTATTATTAGTGTCCTTGTCATGTGTATAAAGAAAATAGGGCTTACACCAAACCTCAGGGCAAATCCAAGCAACTTCTCACAGCAAGAGTCTCTAGAGTTTTACTTGTTCACAAGTAAAACAAATTAATGTTTGTCAGAAGCTAGTATTTAAAAAAAAAAAAAGAAAAGAAAAGAAAATAGCACCAAGACAGAACCTTCCAACTTCCTAAATTAAACACAGGCAAGTTAAATTTTAATTCCAGATAAACAATGATTTTTTTTAATATAAATCTTTGTCATGCAATAATATATATCCCAAACTGGGTCTTGTATATTTTTATTTGCAAAGCTGGCATCACTCCTCTAACTCAAGAGCCCACCCTCTTAACTGCTATGAAATACTGGTTCCTATGTGTACCCTAAAAAAATTTTTTTTAACATTTATTTATTTCTGAGAGTCAGAAAGAGACAGTGCATGAGGGGGATAGGGGCAGAGAGAGAGGGGGACAGAATCCAAAGCAGGCTCCAGGCTCTGAGCTGTCAGCACAGAGCCCAACCTATATGTTCCTTAATTACTGTGGGTGATTCATATGGATATGCTTTTGTTTTTTATCCTGCAATAAAATTTAAGTTAGTTTTGTGGGTTTTATTATAGATATCTTGCCTAAATTAAATTATGCATGCCAATGTCTTATTCCAATAGAAGCAGAATCCAGAGATACAAACATAATAATTACCTTGATGAAAAGGATTCACATAATCCATGAAAAATATTCAGAACTATTATAAAATACACATCAACCAAAAATAGCCAAATATCTAAAATATGTTGAACTAGATAACTTGACACACTCATTATATACTCAGGTAGATGCTAAATATTACATGGCATTCTTATATGAGTGTGTGTGTACATGTATATGAAATATACTACTGAATATATTTAAAATTAATGTATATTAATTACATTAATGTACAGTAATTAAGTTAATGGTTAGTCATGTATTATTCTATAGAGATACAGATCTAATATTTTTTGTAAACATGTATTTACCAAGAATAAATGTTTTATTCATACCAGGGTTGCTATGGTCTGGATGTTGGTGTCCTCCCTAAAATTCCTATGTTGAAATTCTAATTTCCAGAGTGATGGTATTTAGAAGTGGGTTCTTTGGAAGATGATTAGGTCATGAGAGTAGAGCCCTCATAAATGGGATTAGTGCCCTCATAAAAGAAATCCCAGCGAGCCAACTTATCCCTTTACCATGTGACCTGACAGCAAAAATATAGGTGTCTAGGCAGGCTCTCACTTGGACTTCTTGGCCTCTAAAACTGTGAGAATTAAATGTTTATTGTAGATAAGCCACACAGTTTATGGTATTTTTGTTGCTATAGCCTACATGTACTAAAAACAGGAGCTCCCGCATCTTACTTAGAATCAACTCTACAAAAGCCCACAAGGCCCTACATATCTGTCCTTGATTACCAACCTCTTCCCATTTCCAATCATTCCCTTTGTTGAGTGAACAGGATTCCTTTCTGTCTTAGAGCATTGCATCAGCTGCTGCTGCTGCTTCTTTTTTTTAGTTTATTTATTTATTGAGAGAGAGAGAGGAAGAGAGAGAATCCGAGGCAGGCTCTGGACTCTCAGAACAGAGCCAGATGCGGGTCTCGCTCTCACCAACCATAAGATCGTGATCTGAGCAGAAATAAAGAGTTGGGCACTTAACCAGTTGAGCCACCCAGGCACCTCTCAGCTCCTTCTTCTATATGAACATTTGTTCTTTCAGATCTTGGCATAGCTTACTCCTTTGGGTGTTAATGGTTTAGATGAAAACCCATTTCATCAAGGAAACATTTAAGGCCTGCTTGAGACCATCCAATCTTAAGTAGCATTTCCTCTACTCTTCCCCCTTCTCAGTGAGAAATGTCTCTCCTACTCTTTTTTGACAGCATGTCATTATCCGATTTTTTTTCATACATATTTTGTCCGTTTATTTATTACATATTTCTCAAAATTAGAATGTAAGTTCCATAGAGGTAGGACTGACTTCTTAAATTTTCTATTTGTCTTCAGCTGTTGCTTCCAAAGAATCTCTTTGAAGAGGAAATATTTTTTTAATGTTTTTTATTTTATTTTTGTGTGGAGAGCATATGCAAGTGGGGGAGGGACAGAAAGAGGGGGACGGAGGATCTGAAGTCGGCTCTGTGGTGATCGCAGAGCCTGATGCAGAGCTTGATCTTACAAACCATGAGATAATGACCTGAGCTGAAGTCGGATGCTCAGCTGACAGCCACCCAGGTACCACATGAAGAGAAAATATTTTTTAAGTCAAAATACTTTCCAAGTAACGACTCAAGAATCATAAAGATAGTGCATTTAGAAACAGGGCAACTGCATTTGTGCTATTACTTGGTCTTGTGAAAAGTGTAGATACTTTCTGTCAGCAGCAGAATTGGAAGGCGTGGGGGGAGAGGACATCAACTCAGGATACTGGCCAGCACGATGAGACATAGCCTTCTACTTCTTTCTGACCAAGTCCTTCCTTTTTTTTTTAATGTTTATTTATTTTTGAGAGAGAGAGAGAGAGGCAGAGAGAGAGGGAGACACAGAATCCGAAGCAGACTCCAGGCTCTGAGCTGTCAGCACAGAGCCCAAAGCGGGGCTCGAACTCATGAACCGTTCGGTCATGAACTCATGACCCAAGCAGAAATTGGATGCTTAACCGACTGAGCCACCCAAGTGCCCCAGTCTTACAAAATTTTATGGCTTGTAAGATATTGAAAGAAGCATGAAATAAGCATCTTGATGAAGCAAAGCAAACTACTACATGATTGATAATAATTTCCTTGCCTAGATTAAAAATTATAAAATAGTATACACTTCTAATATTTAATATTATTTTAGGCAAAGGAATCAGGTACTGAGAAAGATGTTTCTAAATATTCAGTTCACATGGGAGCAGCTTGATTTCAGTTAACATACATGGGTCCTTACTTATTTCTAGAAGAAAGAAGTGATCCAGATCTCAGAGTGCATCATTTTATTCCAGACACATGGCAAGTATATACTGAAAAAAATCAGCAGTCTGGAAAAGTAAAGAAACTTGATGGAAACAATTGGTTCAGATTTCATTGTGCACAACCATAAAATGTTTTTTTAATGTTTATTTATTTTTGAGAGAGAGAGAGAGAGAGAGAGAGAGAGAGAAAGTGGGGGGAGGGGCAAAGAGAGAAGGAGACACAGAATCTAAAGCAGGCTCCAGGCTCTGAGCTGTCAGCACAGAGTTCGATGCGGGACTCGAACTCACAAACCATGAGATCATGACCTGCACTGAAGTCAGATGCTTAACTGACTGAGCCACCCAGGCGCCCCCTCAAAAATCGGTTTTATTAAATAATGTTAGAGCCTGGATTAAAAACTAGGCATTCTAACTCCAGTTAGACTGCTGTTAACCATTATACCATGTAGTTGTAATATTCATCCACTTAATTTCAATTCTGAAATATAGTGCCTAATGTTTAATGATATGTATTTGACAAAAATTTTCTGTTTTTTAAAAGTAATGGTGCTTTCATATTATGCAAATGTAGCAGCCATTCATAGTAATGTACCATGATATATCATAAATATATGGATTGTTATATACATATATGTTTTGAAGAACTTCCCTTTTCTACACCCCTTGCTGACCTTTAACTTATGAACAGAAAAATGGAAATTATGAAGAATAGCAGGTTTTGGTAATTCTGAGTTCAGCCTGAGGTTCCCCAACTCAAGCTAAAAAGAATGCAGAGAGCTTGACTGCATGGTACTCTGGGAAAGTCCCTTGCAGAGATGTCTGTTTATTTATTTATTAGGGAATTTTTATCCAAGTTTAGGTGAAGAGTCTTGTAGGAGAAAGTGATGTGTGAGTTATTTCCAAAAAACAGAAAATGGTGATTCCCTTAAAGACCTCCCATCTTGAACACCAGTGTCTCAGAAGGAACTTTGAACACTAATTTACCTTAAATACAGTTGATGTCAAACTAAATTTGACATTAAATATGTATTTTCAAAAAAAATTGTGATTTTTTTTTTCTTATCTAGAGGGAGCTTCTCGACATTGTAGATAATAATGAATCTGCTGTGGGGTGACTGGGTAGCTCAGTCAGTTGAGCATGCCACCCTTGATTTTGGCTCAGGTCATGATCTCACGGTTTGTGAGTTCAAGCCCTGCATTATTGGGCTCTGTGCTGATAGCACGGGGCCTGCTTTGGATTCTCTTTCTGTCTGTCTCTCTGCCCCTCCTCTGCTCATGCATGTGTGTTCTCCCTCTCTTTCTCAAAATAAATAAACATTAAAAAAAAAATGAATCGGCTGTGATTGTTGTTCTGACTTCATCAGAGAAAGCGTTCTGCTTCGTACTGCTGCATGGAGAAAATCGTGAGAGAGGACAGCGAAGGGAGAGTTGTTTATGTTGCGCCTACGGAGGCATTGTGTCCATATGACACTGCATATCTCACAGTAATTTTCCTCAACTGTAGTTTGTGTCCTCAGTCATAGAGAGGTACCACAGTCTATAGGCTCCGGCATTGCTGTCATGGATGTGAGTGCTTATGTGCTTGGGACCTCGAGCCAGTTTCTTACCTTAGTTTCTTCACCTGCAAAAGGGGATAAGAATATTTACTTTATGCTGTTTTCTAATCATTAAGTGAAATGTACGTAAAGTATCTAATACATTGTCTGGATGTAAACAATGATCAATAATTGGTACCATTCACACTTGCCTTATATTCATTTTATTGCTTAAAACTCTCTAGGTCCACGTTATTAAAAGACAAGATTTGACACTTTTGACAATTATGCTAAAGGAAACCATTCGGTGTCTGTGCCAGGATTACATGACTTAAGAGAGCATAGACGAGTTCATGAGAGAAAGAGGGAGAGGCAGAAGCCGATCTCAGTTTTGCCCTTGCTGGGGTTCGATATGCTCTGTGAAATAGCCCCTGATTATTGCAATAGGTTTCTTCCTTTACGGCTACTGTATAAAAGAGTCTGGAAGCTCTTGGCTAAATTAGAACTTTTCTCTTCATCTAGAAGGGACTCAGGGTGTTCTTTCTTCTCTCTTTCCCTATGAGAACCCTTAACTGCAGGCCTTAGAGAGGCACTGAGAAGAGAGATTCAGATTGCTAATGTTGGAAAGGGTCGTCTCTATTGTATGACCTATTTTTCTCACTTTACAGATGAGGAAACTGAGGCTTAGTGAAATTAAGTAATGTGTCCATCGCTGGATGGCTTATTTGATTTTTTAATAAAAAATAATCATCTGATTTCACCTGTACAAATATATATCACATTTATATGGCATAGATTATTATTTGTTCATTGTTTCTGGCTGTCACATCAATAAGCACTGGGTGATATATTATACATTAGGAAAACCTTAAAATGGAACCAGTAGGAACCATTTAGGTGAAAAATACAGTTGACCCTTGAACAACACAGGGATTAGGGGCACAGTCACCCCCACCACTCTGTGCAGTCAAAAATCCAAATATAAGTTTTGACTGCCCAAACCTTAACTGCTGATAGCATAATGTTGACAGATAACATAAACCATTGATTAACACATATTTTGTATGTTAAACTTATTAAATACTATACTCCTATAATAAAGTAAGCTAGAGAGAAAAGTGTTATTAAGAAAATCATGAGGAAAAGATAACACATTTACAATATGGCACTGTATTTACTGAAAAAAAAAAAACTCTGCCTATAAGTGGACCTGTACAAACCTATGTTGTTCAAAGGTCAACTGTAATTCTTTTATTAGGAAAGAGTTATATAAACTTGGTACTGCACTGTTTTTGCATGAAAATTGTTCCAGACATTCGTTCACTTTAAGCAATGTTTTGCAGTCTTGTCAATAATTATTGAAGAGCAGATTGTATATTTTAGGACTTAAGGCTCTTGTTAATCAAGTGGTAGAAACTGTCTGCAATTTATTTACCAAAGGGCTACGCAAAGGATTAGTGGTGTGTGGAGTTTCTACAAGAGATTAGTGTCATGACACCTTGAGTTGTCAGGTACGTCACAGACATGTACATGTAATGTATAATAACACATATTATGGCACTCCGTTATACACTTAAAGGCTTTACTACAGGGATAAATTAAATTCACAATCACCCTGACAATTATATTTGAATGGATTAATTATAAGATGTTTCTTAATAATTTGGTCAACTTTCAAATAATTATATTTTCTTTTAATGTTTTATTTATTTTTGAGAGAGAGAGAGAGAGAGAATGTGAGTGTGGCAGAGGCAGACCAAGAGAGAAACACAGAGCTGTCAGCACAGAGCCTGATGCGGGACTTGAACCCACGAACAGTGAGATCATGACCTGAGCCAGAGCTGGATCCTTAACAGACTGAGCCACCTAGGTACCCTTCAAATAATTATGTTTTCTATACAAAGTAGAATGCTTTTCTTATCTGACGTTTCAACATGAGTAAGCAGCTTCCTCTAATGGTGACGGTTTCAAATTGTGATGATCTCATATTCCCAATGTCCTATGTGCAAGAATATTTCTTAACGAAATAAGCTTAACTCCTTTTGAATGTATCAGTGGCAACATGCATCTATTACACAAATTCATTACATTTTCTCACAAAGGAGATGGTTGTTTTAATGGAAATGTCAATATGCATGTTCTGTCTAAAGTATTTTATTAATGTTTAAATGTTTAGAAAACTAAACTTTAAAAAAAATTTTTTTTTTAAAACAAACCGATGTTTCTCTATTCTTTGAAAACAGCTATTGGTGACAGTGAGTAAACAAAACTGGCAAAAAGAAACAGATATGTCATATTTTATGGGGTATGCTACCTTTCAATACCATTACCCCAGCTAAAGATTTTTTTGTATATAAAAATATGTAGCTTATATATTTAAATAAAGATGGCATTCCTATGGATGGCAATTAAAGTAAATATTAATTCAATTATGGAGGGACTGTCTCTATATACTGGTGGTAAAAGGTAAGTCTGGAAGGAGTTGGGAATCGGGGCGGGGGAGAAAATTCTAGATTAAGAGTAACAGGAGCAGAAAAAAAGGATCCCAGAAATCAGTGGACACACCGATGACCAATTAGCAAATACAATTTTTTTTCTTTCTTTCTTTCAGCTAGAGAACTTTTATCACACTGAACTGGCTATCTTTTAAGGGATACTTTCCTCTTTACTTATTACCAGGTATATTGATATTTACTTATTACCAGCTATAATTAGACATGTTTTTTTCTGTTTGTTGGTTTAAAATGCGTCATACTCTCAGTCTGCATTAGTTTGATTAATTCTATTAGGAAGTAATTAAAAAAAACAAAATAGAAAGAAGCAAACAAACAAAAAATAGACTAAACAAGTAAACAAATAGGCAGGTTGCAAATTTAGAAAGATGATATGTAATTTGAATATTACTTCTTAGTTCTTTTCTAATGCAGGTGTTGAAGGTTATCTATTAATCTTCAATTACTGCATTAGCCACACTTGAAGTATTTAATTTTTTTATCATTCAGCTTAAAATGTCCTTTAATTTCCATCATGATTTATTCTTGGTCCACGGTGTATTTAAGAACTATATTTCCTAATTTCCAAATTACTTTTTCTTTAAACTATCTTTTGATTTTGTATTTCTAGCATAGTTGCATTAGGTCAAGAATTAGTCTTATATTTTTCATCCTGTGCAGTTCAAATTAATAAGAGATTTTCATGGTGGCAACACATGTTGAGGCAATGAGATAAGCAAGCATTCTCAGTAGTACTTATAATAGCATAAAATATATGAAGTAGTCTAGAATAAATCTTTAAAAACATGTGCAAGCCTTTTATAAAGACATCTTTAAACTTTACCCAGTGATATTTAAATATATATATTTTTAAAAAGAATAAAAGCATTTAAATACATATACAGAGAGGAATAGTCCATGTTTTTCTATTGGAAAATTCAATATTATGATTATAATTGCCTGAATTTTTAGCTCAATTTAGACACACATAGTATTAGGCCCCAAAATTGTTGTATAGATTCAGTACAATAACAATAAAATCTTCCACATTTTTTTTCCTTGTCTTTCCATGTTGTGGGTGGGGGTGGGTAGGCCCGATGGGAGGGAGAAGTTGATTACCTGATTCTGAAATTTACATAAAAACACAAAAGAACCAAAGTAGCGAAGATACTCTTTGAAAAAGAAGATCAGGTTGAGCAAACTTGCTGTATCAGGTATCAGGATTTATTATAGACCTGTGATAATCAAGACAGTGTCTACTGAAACCAGAGATAAACATATAGACAAAATGAGCCAGAGAACCCAGAAACAGAATCACACACATTTTATTTAAGACAAAAGTGACATTGCAAACAGTATTGGAAAAATTGGGAATCCATATGAAAAATAAATAAAATTAGATCACTTCTTCACATCATATACAAAAATCAAACCTACATGGTTGAAAAGCATAAATGTGAAAAATAAGTGAATGAAACTTTAGAATACAATATCTGGGGGTACCTGGGTGGCTCAGTCGGCTAAGCGTCCAACTTTGGCTCAGGTTATGATCTCACTGTTTGTGATTTGAGCCCTGCGTTGCTTTCTGTGCTAACAGCTCAGAGCCTGGAACCTGCTTCAGATTCTGTGTCGCCCTTTCTCTCTGCCCCTCCCCCCGACTCTTTTCTCTTTCTTAAAAAAAAAAAAAAGCATTAAAAAAATTGGAATATATTATCTGAAGAGAATATCTTCACTTCTTAGGAGTAAAGATCTCTTTGTTTTTGAAAGAGATCACGGGGGAGGGGCAGAGAGACAGAGAGAGAGGGAGAGAGAATCCCAAGCAGATTCTGTGTTGTCAGTGCAGAGCGTGACATAGGAGCTCCATCTCACAAACGGTGAGATCATGACCTGCGCCTATATCAAGAGTTGGACACTTAACCCGCTGAGCCACCCAGGCGCCCCAGGAAAGATCTCTTAAACAAGACCTGTAAAGCACAAACTATGAAAAATAGGTTAGCCAATTTGACTATATTAGAATTCAGAATTTTTATTCATCAAAATATTTCATTAAGATAATGAAATGACAAGGCACCGAGTGGAAGGTATTTGTAACTTATAACGGTCCGAGAACTCTCATTCAAAGTATATAAAAATTTCCTTCAAATTATGAAGGGAAAAGTTATTCACAAAAGGTTTCCAAGTGTCCAATACATTTCTGAAAAGGAATTCTCCTGAAATACAAATTAAAATTACAATGAGATACCTCCACCAGATCGGTAAAAATTAGAATCTGACAGTATCGGGTGTTACAGAGGAAGGAAAGCAGCAGGAAAACTCCTACGCTGCCGGCGGGTGCTGCTTTGGAAATCGTTCTGACAAAATCTGATGAAGATGGCCATATTTGATGAACAAGGAATTCCAGTTCTGATTATGTACCCTAGGACCAGAACAATAAGATTTAAGATCTTCAAAAATAAGACGAGTAAGACAAATTAGCACAGCATAGAATAATTGTGGTTTTTATTAATGAATTATTTATTTATTTAGAAAGAAAGAGAGACAACAAGCGGGGAAAAGAGGTAGAGGGAGAGGGAGAGAATCTTAAGCAGGCTCCATGCTCAGCATGGGGCCCAACGTGGGCCTGGGATCCCACTACCCAGTGATCATGACCTGAGCTGAAATCGGGAGTCACAGTCTCAGCCAACTGAGCCACTCAGTCGCCCCAACAACACAGAATAATTGTAACATAATATTGAGCAAAGGAAGCTAGACACAAAAGAACACATGCTATGCAATTCCAGTTATAAAAACTTACAAAACTGGCAAAATCAACTTGTGTTTTTTTTTTTTCTGCATACACACACACACATACGTATATGGAGAGAAGTATAATGAAAAAGGAGACATAATTTTTTTTTAAAGTTTATTTATTTTTGAGAGAGGCAGAGACAGGATGCGAGTGGGTTAGGGGCAGCGAGAGAGACGGAGACACAGAATCCGAAGCAGACTCCGGGCTCCGAGCTATCAGCACCAAGCCTGACGCAGGGCTTGAACCCACAAGCTGTGAGATCATGACCTGAGCCGAAGTCGGACGCTCAACCGACTGAGCCACCCAGGCACCCCGAGACATAATTTTTTTAAAGCAACACAAATTTCAAAGAACGGGGTATTATAATATAGATTTCTGAGGTGCTGGGAACATTTATCTTGATTTATGGGGATGTTGCTTTGTTAATCTGAATATCACTTTGTTAATACGAGAGTCTATATTTTCTACAGTTTATCGAATGTTATATTTTATAATAAAGCAAAGGTTAAAAAAGAATACGAAATTGGTATCAATCTTAGATATGAATAATTACATTGGACAGATCGCTATACGTAAAATTATAACATCTATTGCTATTTTAATGTTTACTATGGGCAGTTGTTCTAAACAATTTCCAGCTATAAAGCTATTGACTCTTCAGAAAAATCCTGTGATGTAAGTACAATTATTTTACCTACTGAATTGAGGCAAAGAGAGATGAACTTTCCCAAACTCATACAATGTTAAGTGACAGAGCCACGGGTAGAACGCGGGCAGCCTGCTTCCATTTCTGTGCTTTAAATGCTCTGTCACATTGCTGCACAGAGATACAGAGCTCTCTCTACATGTAAAAAGATGAGGTTAAGTGCTCTCAAACATTACAATGAATTTAAAAGCTATGAAATGTTTATATAGAGTTGTTTTAAGGCTTTTACGTCTTTGGTGGTTAAAACACTAGTGACTGATTCTTACCAAGTTCTCATTTCATCATTATAAATTCTGTATTTGTCTCTGATTTATCATTCTCCGGCACGGCAAACACACTCATGATTGTTGCACTTTACTAAAATCACTTTGTTATCAATATATTTTTGGTGTCCTTACATGCTTTTCTCTTTCTTTTTTCTTCCTATTTTGAAGAAACGTCCTTTGAAACCTTCTCTTTACTTCTCCACTGTTCCTGTTTCATAGTGACCTTGATTTTTCATAGTAAAAATCAGAAATAAAGCATACACATAGGATTTTTGAAGCTGAGTTGTTTTTCTTTTCTTTTTCTTATTCTACTGCAGATGCTCTATGTAGAGCATAACATACATAAGGATCTAATTTTGCTAAATCAAACTTTATTATTAGCTGAGAATTTTTGCAGAAATTATTTAAAATCAAGTCTCATAAAGCCGTTCCTAAGTTCACATGTTACTACTAATTGTACATATCACTGTGGCAAACTTATAATGAATCATTTCACTTATCTTGCCTTTATTTATAGTCACAGGGCTCAGGCTTTCCTCTAGATTTCTGACTAGTATAGAATGAATGCTCTAGGTACATTTGCAGACTAAGGCCTGGAGTAGTTAATTGATTTCAAATGAATTTATTTTATAATCATTTTTGTCTGTGTTTCAGTGGGATATTTCAGCCTATGTTTCAGTTTTTCATTTTGTCTGTATTTACTCATAAAGAGTAAATGTTTTATTTTGTAGAGTATTTTTTCATATTATTTTCTTTTTATGACAATCTATAATTTAGCCAATATTTCATTTGTAAATAAAAGTTACAAAATGTGTGGCTTTTGTTCTCATTTATAAATGTTATTACCCTGGCAGGTAATAGTTGTTTAGCTGTCATAATGCGTGATAGAGCAAGTCATTTCTCAATATATTATTGGTAAAGTCTCAAATCCACGTTAATTCTTCTCAAAATCATGTTGGATTCTTTGACCAGCTTTGTCAGTGGGTGAATGAAGTACTGAATGTGGAGAGAGAAGGGAGTAATAAATTCTGGTAGCACATTTTGGAAGAAATTGTAACTGATTTTATGTTGAATCAATTTAACCACGTTGTCAGTTTCACCATCTGGGGGCAGAAATCAGAGTAGAAGTTTGGGCACATCTTCTTGTTATGATTTGGTGTCCCTCCCTGGCACTCTCTGTTAGTATCAGTCATCCTGAACATCTCACTGAGTAAGCCAGAGTTTTACATCCATTTTTATCACTATTAATAGGCATTTAATTGTATCCAGTCATGAATTATTTAAAATAATCTCTAAAACCAAAACAAACCTCTCTTCAAGACTTGTTTTCCCTGATGGTGAGTGATATCCTGAAACCAATATTGGACTGTATGTTAACTAACTAAACTTTAAATTAAAAAAAGATTTATTTTCTTTAAATTTGGTTGGTTGACTGGAAAGCATTTTCTCTCACCCTTGGATTAGATGTGGTTTCCATACTTAACCTGATTCCTCCCGAACTTTGTGTGAGATACTTTGATACTTGGGTTCTCAGAAAGCAGCAAAAGGCACTTAGTTTAGAACCACCCTTTGCACACTACTTTTCTATGCAAAACATCAACAAATGTTTTCAAAATGAGACAACATGTACAGTGGAAATGGATATACCCACTATATTTAGTCAATGCATTTCTTAAGGAATTTCAAAGTATCAGTTCTTGATATAAAAAGTAACAACTGATTAAACTGTGTGAACACAAATACAGTTTTTAATGTGTTCAAAATTAGAGGAGATTCTATTCTTTTAAAATCACCTTTTAGGGGCACCTGGCTGACTCAGTCAGTAGCACATGTGACTCTTGATCTTGGGGTCGTGAGTTCAAGCCCCACACTGGGCACAGAGCCTACTTAAAAAAACTATTTAAAAAATCACCTTTTAATAATGTTTCTTAGCAAACAACTGGTATCCTAGATTTGTTTTTCTGTGACAATACCTATCTTTTTCTGCTGTTATAACTAGGCAGTTGGTGTTAATTAAAAGATACTGGCAAAACATTGAGCGCACAGCAGAAAATTCTAACTCATCACACATTTTGTGTTTGATGAAACAACAAAGAAAAAGAATAGAAAAGCCATTGTACAGAGTTAAACTGGGTTTGACTATCATAACCTGGGAGAAGAGCTCAGAATTACTGAGCACATTCTATGTGATTGTGACAGATTAGAGTATCTTATACATTTAAAACAATTTGGTCTTTACTTAACCTCTGAAAGGAAATCAATTTTATTTTAATTTACAGAGGAAATAAAATAATAAGTTAATTCTAGGAGATTAAGTAACATGTTGAAGTCCGCACAGCTAATGGTGAACCTATTCAACTTGAAGATTAAGCTCTTTCCAAAGATTATCTATTTAGAAAAAAATGTGGCTCCTGCAAAATTTCATGTGGTTAAGAATAATGTAACAAGGATGTTTCACACCTTATTTTATAAGGACAAAATTAAAGTAAAAAACCTGTCTGGAGGGAGGTTTTGGCATGTTGAGAAATGGTTGCTTTGAAATCCCTTATTTCATTTGTGGCCTAGAGCTATGCTGTCATTCCTGTTTCATACCACAAGAACGTCCTTTCTCATGCGTTTTCTTGATGTGTGGATTATTCGTTGTTTTCTACATCTTGCCTTTGCTTTTCAATCTCTTTATCTGGAGCGACTTTTCCTCCACATGTGAGCAGACTCTATGTATTCATTATTTCAATGACATAGTCTAGAGGCACAGCTCAAATGCCTGCCACCTTGATTCTTTCAGCTCAAGGGCCATAGTATATCCTATATTATGACATTTTCTACTGCCTATTGTGTTTTTTATATGCTTTATTTTTTTTTTGAAAAATATCTGACATTTTAAATATATAAGTAAATAGGCAATATTATTTATATATTAAGTATATATATTTATCTATATCATGGTGTCTTATATTTTATATGTACTCTGAATATTTTACTACTGAATGAATGAATGTTGCTATATCTTATACACATATGACTATTTCCATGAGGATTCTCTGAAGTAGTATACAAATCATAGTTTTCTGGCTATTTTCCAATGAAAAGCTGAAAATCCCTATGTAACATTCATGTTTTTACTTAACAAATATTAAAGTACCTAGAATGTGCCAGGCCCATTCTAGTCCCTGGAGACAATAGGAAACAGATTCTTTGTTTCATGGAGCTTAAATTTTAAGAGCACAGTGATTAAGCAAGATGTAGAATAAGTCAAAAAAATACATGCATAAATTTAAAAAATAGCACGTCAGGTAGTACTTAAAAAAATTCAAGTGCAATATTAATAGAGACATATGGAATATCAGCTTCTTAAATTTTAAAAAAATGGACAAGGGTCAAAAGAGGACACATATTCTTTCTGTGGCCTGGTAATATTCTCAAAGATAGGGAGATGATATAACATTAATATTAATAGTAATACCTAATGTTCTTAAATAAGTAACTGTATGACTATACATAGATTATATTTCACAGAGGCATGCTTTACAATAATGCATAGAGAAATAAATTAGAAAATAATAATTAAATACCAGGAACTGAAAAAGAAGTTGTAGATTACAATTGAAGATTAAGACCAGGAGGAAATCTGGAGCACATACATGCAGCAGAGGTCACTGAATCCTCTTTCAAGATTCTTCCCTCTGCACAGCACTGGTTCTAGTGTTTTATTGGCAATGGGTTCATGCATTGCTCTCTCTAGGACTTCTGGTAGTTGTAAGATCGTAATTACATCATTGCTTCGAAAGCAAATAGGTCTTAGCAGTCATTTCAATCCTCTCTTTGCGATGTATTATAAAGAACAATACAATGATGTGTTCCCTAAAGGATAGGAACTTTCTCTTTGAACACTATCACCCATGTGCTGCACTTACACTCAACCATGTAAGTAGAAACCAATTTGGAAGTAAGTATCCAGTTTGTTAAAAATCTGCATATGGGATGTAACATTAATAATTTTCTATTTTATAGCTTTTAGGTAGAGAAATATGGAATACCTTTAGACCCTGGATTTTCTTCTTGGGAAACCATATTGCTTTATGATGCTATGGTATACCTTTGGCCAGAATGGCCAAGAATGCAGGTGTGTGTATAGATATATTCTATGGCTGACATTTCTAGTTCTTTGTCTATGACAGTCCATCAGGAATAAACATATTGGTGAATGGTATATCTTCTGGATTAGATAAGAACAGCACATTTCATTGTTAAGAGGATAAACTCTAGAACTGGGCAAATTAGTTATATTTTCTATATATGCATTTTTCCCTCCCAATAAAGATAATAATATCTATTGTATAGAGTTATTATAAAGATTAACTGAGTTGTTTGTAAAGTGGTTACAATAGTGTCTTGCCACATATAGTTTTAAAGTGAACATTTTAGGAACTTTAATTTCTTTTATCTCTAAAGCTAACTGCAATATTAAAAAATATTGTGTGTTGGTAGGTTCTAATGAAAGCAGAATCATATGCAACCATTACTTAGAGAACAGACCTGTTAGCCTATATGCAGTTAACTGAATATGGGTGGGTATTGACTGCTTGAGAGATTTACTTCATAGTAGTATAAATGGAAAACTTTAGAAAGATGATGACTTCACTTTCCTTGGCATTTGTGGTTCTTTATTTTCAAGGATTTGGAACCTGAAGAATTCGGCTGCTTCAAAAATAAAGTAGTCATTGAGAGGGCAGATGCAAAGAAATATGAAAAGGAACTGAAAAAGGAAAGGATTTACTGGATACAGCTGGACCCAAGCAGGGTAGTTAACACCATTAGAACTTATTTAAATAGAAGTTTAACATGGAATGAGTCAGACTTCTTCATTTAGCTTCAAGAGAATCACTCATAAAGCTCTTGCGGTTTTGAAAATGGATATCTCATTACCATGCTTTGCTTTTCTACCTTAAATTTAGTTAGCTAGAGGTGGAAAGGCAAAAAATTATTACTTATGTCCTAGCTTGGACAACCCATACACGCTGGTACCATATCCTTTTTGAATCTGCACTTCAGACAATAAAACTCAAGTTGGGGGGTACCTGGGTGGCTCAGTTGGTTGAGCGTCTGACTTTGGCTCGGGTCGTGATCTCATGGGCCATGACTTTGAGCCCCTCATCTGGCTCTACCCTGGTAGTGTGGAGCCTGCTTGGGATTCTTTCTCTCTGCTGCTCCCCCACTCATGCTTTCTCTCAAAATAAACTTAA